>NC_062218.1:6830014-8030014 GCF_902686445.1 Sciurus carolinensis
ACGGTCCCTGGCAGAAGAGGCACTTTTCAAGAGTGGGGACTTATACCAGAGATTCAACTGGGCATTTAATTTAAATTTCATTTTTTAAAAAATTTCAGTTATTTTTACAAAATTCGATTTAAATTTAGATTTTGCTATGCGGTTTAAATATAAATAACCCAGTTTCGTAACTCTAACAACTCCACCTTTATATTCTGCAGAGCATTTTCTGCATAGCTGTTCAGTCTGTTCTGTCACCTGTGTGTACATGTGACCTGGTAAGTGGGTGGCCAGGCAGGGCAGGTGTGTTGTTTCGTGTTATTCTGGGGAAGGGAGTAACTGGAATAGGGAGAGTAGAATCACAGCTTTCGTAGGAAAGAGACAGCGTCAGCTTCGCTGTTGATTTGTGGGGAAGCATTTCAGCTTTATTTGAAGAATATTAAAAATGGGCATCCACAGCAGGGCTCTCTTGGGAGCCGTCTCCAGTTTGGAATGACCTTTGGTCCAGTGTGCTGCCCTTCCAAGACGCACAACTTAACGGCCCCTCGGCTTGGATCTCTGCTTCCAACTGTGCTGCGTCTCAGAGCCGGCAGGTCCGGGTTCCTCTCCACTGTTCCTTGCATCTTGAATACATCCAAAGTGACCCTCCAGCTGTCCTGAACGGTCCTGAGCTGCCACACCACCCCTCCAGGTACTGAGTCTTGCTTTCATTAAGAGACCTTTCAGGACTGTGCCAGTTTTGAGTGACTTATTGCTCCTCTAGTCATGCTATTTATAGTGTGAGGCTTTTCACAATGGGAAGTTATTTAATAATTATTTATGGCTTCATAGCATAAAAACCTATGTGTAGGGTTTGGGTTGTGGCCAGTGGTAATGTGCCCACCTAGCACACGTGAGGCACTGGGTTCAATCCTCAGCACCAAATGAAAATGGATAAATAAAATGAAGGCATTGTGTCCATCTACAACTAAAAAAATTGTTAAAAAAAACGTGTAGAGTGTGTGTGTGCACGTGTGTGCGTATACATACACACAATCATGCCTGTGTTTATATAGCTGCAATCAGAGGAAAGAGATCAATGCTTGCATAGACACAATTATCATTTATCAGTAAACATTTTTAACATTTGTACATAGACTCCATACTCATTTTCAGTTATTTAAATTTGGTAACATAGCTAAATAAGCAGCTCCATCCTTTTGGATGTTGTAGTTGACTTTACTTATTTGCTGTTTTAAATAAAGTATTACATACCATCATACAAATGGTCATTTGATATTATTGAGTCATTTTCTTGGGTAAAATCCCAGGGTTTGGAGTAGAACTAACATCCTTAAAACCATGTATTTGATTCTCAGGAAAAAAGAGAAAGGAAGGAAGGATAGAAGGAAGAGAAAGGAAGAAAGTAAGAAAAAAAAAGAAAGAAAGAAAGATCCAATGTAGTGTTACATGTTAAAGGTGTGAACTTCTTTGTGAATTTGACTATATGTGTACATATTTTTACAAAGTCTACCTGTCCACATGCTCCATTCATGGCCTGTGCTATCTCCTGTGTTCCTACTAAGGTGAAAAACCAATTTCTGGACACATAAGAGGAAATAAGTTAATCAGTCCTTAAAAGAAGGAACTTGGGCACAGCACTCCTCCTAACAAGCCTTTATCTAACCAACTACGTCAAGTCGTCCAAACACAATAAAAGCATTTTAAGCTCAGCTTAGGAAGACTCAAAGGCTAACGCGCCACTGTGATTGCATATTGCCACCGTAAGCCTGTTGGACACGTGGGACTATCATTGCTACTGCTGCAATGGGAACAAGAAATTCAATAATATTACTGGGAGCTGCACACACTGCTGAGATGTGATTAGTATGAGCATAAAGAACTTCCCAAAGCCATAGTTCGAATGTCAGTATTTAGTTCTGTATGATACTATAATTACAGTGGTAGTGGTATCTATCTATCTATCATCTATCTATCTATCTATCTATCTATCTATCTATCCACGAATTGTGCTTCTAATTACAAAGAAGACCTGAGGGGTCTCATTCCCTGCTTGGTATAAACAAATCCTTCAGAATCCATTTCTTCAGGGAAGAACTATATTATCAAAATCATTTCTTCAGAAAGAAGACTGAAAATTCCAAAATAATAGAATAATAGTTCTAAGAAACTTAGTTCACAAATTATCAAGTTTGAACATCCAGCTGGAGAGTTGATTTTCCTCAGTTTCTCCTTCAACGAACCTGGAATGGCAATGCCAACTCACAGGTCTGCCTGCGGGATTCACTTGCGCTATGTGTTAAGTGAGAACAAGCTTCCTTGAGATGGGGCGCTCATGGCTATTCTAACTTATGCCTCAGCATAATTACAAATAGCTACCTGTCATGGACCTACAGAGGTGTTTGGAAACATTTCATATGGAAAATGGTAAAACTGGGTGCCCCCGGCTCCGTAGTTAATGAAGTGGTGGGAAACGCTGCATTGTTTCCATCCAGTGATGCAAAGCAGTTGCACTAATGCTTCAGAATCCATCCCGAGCAACTGTTTGAACCATTCGTATGTTCAAGGCACAGTGCACATATGGAAGACACAGAAGAATGAAAATGAACTGGCTCTCTAGCAAAGGAGAAGACACACTTACGAATGTTCTGAATCACAGGACCTAGTGAGGGAGAGATCCTGCTAGGGGAGTCCCAGGGAGTTGAGAGAGAGCTGAGAGTGTCCCGGAGAAGAGGAGGCTTCAGCCGGCTTTGAAGGAAGACGATAGTCCCGCTGAGCGTGAAGAGCATCTCTAGGCTTGGGGCCCGTGGGGACCACAGACTGTAAATACACAAGGGTCTTACCGAAAAATAATTAACTGCAGCACACAGGATGCTGGACACGCCACAACCAAAGTCAGAAGAGCATACTGTACGCTTAGCTCATGAGCCCATGGGTATGCATTCTTAAGTGTAACTGTAAGTAGTATCCTTTAAATACATGTACTTAATAAACAAATGTGTCTTAGCTACAGAATGCCTATTTATGCTTACTAGGCCAATAAGTAGTAGTTTAATTAGTGACTTGCATTTAACATTAAGAACTATTTACCATAAGCCAGGCACGATGGCACACACCTGTATGTAATCCCAGCGCCTTGGGAGGCTGAGGCAGGAGGATCAAAAGTTCAAGTCCAGCCTTGGCAGCACTCAGAATAAAAAAATAAAAAGAGGTCGAGATGTAGCTCAGAGGCAGGGTGTCCCCAGGTTTAATCCCTAACACCCCCCCAACACCACACACATAAGCCAGAAAAAACTTTTCCCCATATTCCCCACTGAGTTATCTTTAAATGACACAGTTTAAAATGTAATTTAAAAGTTCACATTTCAATTTGCTCTTAGTATTTAATTTCATTTTTATTTCCTCTGCCTCTAGTGCTAAACAAATGATTTCTAGCTAAAATATTAACAAGTGGTTATAGCTCTCTGATTTACTGAAAAATACGTTTTTAAAACGATTCTGTTGTAAAGTTTATAGGAATGTCTTCATGGGAAAATTAGTAGTGAGATAAATGCAGTCCAAGGAAGAGGGGACATTTTGAAGTAACTAGGCAAATGTGCTCTTGGGAACCTAGTAATTGCAGTCGTTGACATCTGCTCTGGTTTCTGATCGGACAGACAGCCTGCTCCACCACTCACCCATCCAGCCCTGGGCTGGCTGTCTTGGCTGTCCCGAGGGCCTCTGCCATCTCCTCCATAAACCTGGTCTTCTCCTTGTGCACTTTCCTAAGAACAAATATAAAAGCTCTCTGGACGGGCCAAGTATGCTCCCAGGATGAAACAGGCTCTCGAACAGGCAGCCTCAGCTCTATCAAGAGGCCATAGCTAAAGCAATCCTCAGTAGCAAGAGCGAAGCAGGGGGTATTGCAATACCAGATCTTCAACTCTACTACAAAGCAATAGTAACAAAAACGGCATGGTATTGGTGCCAAAATAGACAGGTAGATCAATGGTACAGAATAGAGGACATGGACACAAACCCAAATAAATACAATTTTCTCATACTAGACAAAGGTTCCAACAATATGCAATGGAGAAAAGATAGCCTCTTCAACAAATGGTGCTGGGAAAACTGGAAAACTATATGCATTAGAATGAAATTAAACCCCTATCTCTCACCCTACACAAAACTCAACTCAAAATGGATCAAGGACCTCGGAATCAGACCAGAGACCCTGCATCTTATAGAAGAAAAAGTAGGTCCAAATCTTCAACTTGTTGGCTTAGGATCAGATTTCCTTAACAGGACTCCCATAGCACAAGAAATAAAAGCAAGAATCAACAACTGGGATAGATTCAAACTAAAAAGCTTTCTCTCAGCAAAGGAAACTATCAGAAATGTGAAGAGAGAGCCTACAGAGTGGGAGAATATCTTTGCCAACCATACCTCAGATAGAGCGCTAATTTCCAGAATCTATAAAGAACTCAAAAAACTCTACATGAAGAATACAAATAATCCAATCAACAAATGGGCTAAGGAAATGAACAGACACTTCACAGAAGAAGATGTACAAGTAATCACCAGATATATGAAAAAATGTTCAACATCCCTAGTAATAAGGGAAATGCAAATCAAAACTACCCTAAGATTTCATCTCACCCCAATTAGAATGGCGATTATCAAGAATATAAGCAACAATAGGTGTTGGCGAGGATGTGGTGAAAAAGGAACACTCATACATTGCTGGTGGGGTTGCAAATTAGTGCAGCCACTCTGGAAAGCAGTGTGGAGATTCCTCAGAAAGCTTGGAATGGAAACACCATTTGACCCAGCTATCCCACTCCTTGGCCTATACCCAAAGGACTTAAAATCAGCATACTACAGAGATACAGCCACATCAATGTTCATTGCTGCTCAATTCACCATAGCCAGATTGTGGAACCAACCTAGATGCCCTTCAGTTGATGAATGGATAAAGAAACTGTGGCATATTTATACAATGGAATATTACTCCGCAATGAAGAATGATAAAATTATGGCATTTGTAGGCAAATGGTCGAAATTGGAGAATATCATGCTAAGTGAAATAAGCCAATCTCAAAAAACTAAAGGACGAATGATCTCGCTGATAAGCGGATGAGGACATATAATGGGGGGTGGGACGGGCTAGCATTAGGTTTAGGGTTAGGTTTAGAGTTAGGCTAAGGAGAGCGCTAAGAATGAAGGAAAGAAGGACTGTGTAGAGGGAAAAGAGGGGTGGGAGGGGTGGGGGGGAGGGGAAAAATAAAATAAACATCATTACCCTATGTAAACGTAAAAATAAATAAATAAATAAATAAAAAAAAAAAAAAAAAAAAAAAGAGGCCAAAAGCAGAACAAAGAGGGTCACAGGTCGCAGGGATTCTCAACAGCCCAACCCAAGCCCTGGACGAGTCAGGGACTGAAGCTCAGGATGAGGGGTCAAAGCAGTGCCCCAGAGGGAAAGCAAGAGTAACCGGTCAGAACTCATAAGGTGAGGGCAACTGCAGGTCTCCCCAGAGTCCCCCCACCATGACTCCTCTCCCTCATCAATCAGGGCTAAGAACAAAGCCCTAGTTACTTGCCCGCCTGTCTTTTACTTTCTAGGAAATTCTTTAGAGTTCAACAGGCAGAATCAGAAGTCACAGGAGTGTGCCTAGGGTCCACAGTTACACCTGAAGCATGCAAGGTTGTGGGTGGCCAAGTGAGGGGTTTATAATTCTTACCTGAGGCTTTTAAGATGCCTCCAAACTCAAATGACTATCAATAAAACTTGACTTCTGAAAAGCGAAAGCAGGTGTCAAATGTGCAGTTATTCTACCTGACACCTCCCTGTATGCATTCAGATTATGCAACAGCAAAGGTCTTTCACTCAGAACAATGGCATTCAACTTTTCAAAATCTTTGTGCTCAATAGAATTGCATTCCAAGTCATAACCACTACATAGACACTCATTCATCAAAAAAAAATTTTTAAGGATAGCTATTCTGATCCACATACATAACTTGTCCTCATATTTTCTGTTCTATTCTTTTCTTTTTCTTTTTGCTACCACGGATTGAACCCAGGGGTGCTTAACCACTGAGTCACATCCCCAGTCCTTTGTATTTTTTATTTTGATACAGGATCTCACTAAGTTACTTAGGGACTCACTAAGTTGCTGAGGCTGGCCTCTAATTTGTGATCCTACTGCCTCAGCCTCCCAAGTCACTGGGATTTCAGACATGTGCCACCATGCTAGGCCATAGAAGTATTCTTGATTTTGGATCCTTTTGTTGAAAATTACTGAGTTAAAGTATCTCTGAAATAGGAAAATCATTTAGTTGTATCCTATCACATTTAGATAAACAGTTGTAAGTATACCCACCACACAGCAGACTCTGAAGCAGACTCCGGAGCTGTGTCTGCACCACTCAGAAAGCAAGCACACAGCTCCCAGGAGGATGCAGGGCGGCTCGATCTGCAGACCCAGTGAGTGGTGCAGAGAAGGAACTGGCTTCCACTTCTCTCTCTTAGTTTGTTATTACTGCTTGCTTCACTTCACAGTAGCTTGGGAGGGCAAAAGTGTTTCTATGTGTGTTTGTGTGTGTGTGTGTGTGTGTGTGTGTGTGTGTAGGGTGTAACTGGTCAAAGATAAGGGAAGAAGTACATTTGGAAGCTACAGTACAGACTCCTTCCAGGAGATACTACAAATACATTGGCTTAGTTTGTTTGTTTTAATGGAGCAAACATTCCTTCAATATCAGGAACCCTTATTTCATGAAGCTTTGTAAAGTCTTGGGAATAGACTTTGCAATTTTTATTCATATTTTTGCCCTTTTTCCTCAAAAATGTAAACCGTATAATAACAAAGGCATGACCCATGAAATAAATAATTGATGCACTAGACTGCCCTAAAATCTTAAAAACATTGCTCCATAAAAGAAACTGTCCAGGAGGTGAAACTGAAAACCACGAACTGAGGAAATATTTGCAAAAGATGCATCTTAAATGGACTGTTCACCAATACCTACATAGAACTCTTAAAACTGCACAATAAGACAACAACCTGATTAGAAAATGGGCAAAAGATCTAAGCAGACATCTCATCAAATGAGCATATGAAAAGATGCTCACTTCCGTTAAGGAATTGCAGACTAAAACCATGAAATATTATGTACCTATTAGAACAACCCAAATCCAAGACATGAGCAACACCCCAAACTGATAATGATATGGAGTAACAGGGGCTCCCCTTCTTTGCTGGAGGGGATGCAGAATGGTCCAGCTATCGAGAGGACTATTCAGCAGTTTCTCACAAAACCAAATAGCCTCTTACTGTATGATACAAGCAGGAACATTCCTTGATATTCGCTTAAATTATTTGAAAACTTATGTCCACAAGAAAACATGCATACAGATGATTACAATAGCTTCATGATAATTTCTTCCAGGAAACATGTCTTCCAGGAGGTGAATGGATAAGTAAACTGTGCTAAAAACACATAATGAAATATTTGTGCTATAAATAAATGAGCCGTCAAACCATGAAGAGATAGGGAGGAATTTTGAATGTAAGTCATACATTAGTTCAAACCAGTGGAACTCATAATTTCAAAAACCAAATCCTAATGTAAATTAAGTTAGTGTAATAATGAGGACAAGGAGCGTCATCGACTGTAATGAATGCTCCATTCTGGTAGGGGACACAGCTAACGGGGGAAGCCATTGTGGATGTGAGAAGCAGGACCAAAGGGAAACATCTGTACTTGACTCAATTTTTCTGTGAGCCTAAAACTATTCTAAACACAGCAGGACTTTTAACAAGGTGCCAGGAGTGTTAGGACAGTAGATGGGTTTGGAAGCTCTTACGGAATCCAACTTTAAGGACACATCTCTTTGGGAGTAATGTCAACTCTCAAGTTAACTCAAAAATCTTTTAGTTTGACTCCACAATACATACTAAGCATATTTTATTTGTGCCAAAATTTCGCATTAAATGACCATCTACATGAGAACAGGACCAGGGCTGCATCGCCCATTCCTGTATACCTGGGGCCAGGGCCAGCGTTCGGCAGATTCTAGGTTCAATGGCACCTTGATGGCTGAACTACCGCAAGAAAAGCTGTCATCTTTGAAGGCTAAGCATACAAAATGCAAGCAGCTAATGCAACAGAAATGCAGGATACTGAGACCTGGGGAACATATTTCTTTTGAAAGGAGAAGATGGGTTTTTTGAAATGGGTGCATGTCAAAATATCATTCTAATGCTAATGTGACTCACGCTGATTGACTAATGATGTGTAGCAGGGGAGACAAGGCCGGTGGGGATTCTGAAATTCCTTCTTCACTCTGATTCCCAGAGCAGGTGTAAACTGACTTCAGAGAATGTTTAATTAATAAAAGTGCCAACCTATTAACTCTACCTTTGAAAACTTGGCCCTTTCAGGCAATAATTGCTCTGCAGTTGCCTAATTTCCATACTAATTTTCTTAGAGGAGTTAATTTTGTGTTCTAAGTGGCACTATTAAAGAATAACTGAATTAATGGTGTCCAGATACATGCTAGCACAAAAGGAGGAAAAGTAACTTTGAAAACATACCCTTTTTTCTTCCAGGTCTACAAAGGAAAATGTCAATCCTGTGTCCCCTTTACTTGTATACAGCTAAGTTTCTTTCATTGTCTATTCACTTCTCTTCTCAACTAGTTAATAAAATAAAACAAAAGAAGCGCATAAGTCCCAAGTGCTATGAATCCACTCACCACTGTTCAATACTGCGGCACTTTGCAGGAGAGGGGGAAAAGGATCTCACCAGGATTTAGGCACTGTGTTTTTCAACTGTCCCAAAAGGCCTTGAATTTCCTGTGCTTGACTGAACTCTAGGGAGGCTTCATCTGAATCTAGATCTCTGACTTCCCTTTTCCTAGAGCATTGATTTAAGAAAACTTACAACTCAAATTTTCTCTGCCCCTTTAAGATGTAAATCTAGTTAACACCTCCAGCCCTGGGCCTCCTTCCTCCAGAACCTCAGAGCATCCCTTTGAGGTGTGTTAAGGACAGTAGTGCCCCAAGGTTCAAGGTCCTCTTCTCTGTGGGAGGGCAGGAGCCTGATTCAGTGGACACCAGTTAGCAAATGCCGAGGGTCTGATCCCAGAGCAATGCATTCCAAACCCAGGACTGGCTAATGCTGGGTGCGGGACACTCCACTGCTCATGCTGTCTCCCAAGGCCCTCTCAGAGTTCCCACCAGCACCTCTGAGCTGCTGACAACCCTGCCACTCCATCGGGACAACTTGGTACAGACTGGTTGTGGCCTCTCTCCCAGTGCACCAGCCTTGGATTGAAGCTTTTTGCCTATTTAACGTTGTCTGGGGCAATTTTTGCTTTGACAACTGATGATTCTTGGAACAAGTTGCTTATACGCCAATTCGAATTCCACACTTATAAAATATTATGACTGGAAACTGACTTATGTATTTCATTTTATAAATTGTGGTGATGAAAAATATATAGGTGGATGATAAAAAATATACAGGTGTAAGAATTTGAAAAATATAAAACAGTGTGCTGTACAGATAGCCTAGTGCATGTGGTTAATTCATATAATTTAAGAGTTAAGAGCTACTTTAACAAATTTAATGTGTCAACCTAAATAAAACAATCAGAGAAAGATGTTCTCCGTGGAATAATGATATTGATTTGGGAACAGCAGAGCATTGCGTTGGGAACATAGGTGCCAAGCAAACCGTAGGAGAGGCAAGAGGAAGGGACTAAAGACACACGTTAGGCGGACTGCTTCAGGTATTTTGAAGCAGTAACCCTAGGACAAAATGATTGACAAGAGTGGCGTTGGCCTGAGGGGGAAGACCCTTGCTGGCAGACATCCCTGCAGAATTGCCTTCTGAGTAAGGTTGCAGGGGCCTCTGGGTGAGCCTGTGGCTCGGGCAGGGTCTTCTGTGGTGACTTCTCTTAAGCCTTTAGCTTCCTTCACTTTTTCCGGAGAGGGGACATTTAACACAAGCAACTTCATGTTGATTCTGACAACCTGCCTACTCTTTCCCAAGTGGTTAATTTTATCGATTGGTGTGTACGATGATGAAAGGCAAGTTTATCTACTACAACACAGTGATGTGCTAACAGACACAGGTGTCCATCTAAAACGAGCTTAAAGCAAACTCAGGAGCCTCCTCCCGCCGCCATCTTGACATGAGGCTTTCCCCATTTTACAAACAGAGAGGAAATGAGTGGGAGGGGAGTGGAAGGCTGCACATGTTCTTAGGGGAAGAGTATTTGGCTCTTAGAAACCCAAATATTCAAGTTCTGGACTCCTTCTCTTCCTGAAGGGCTCTGCCGTTCTGTTCTAGGCCTGTTGGGTTTGGCTATGTGGTGTCCCCCATTGCTCAGTTAGGCAATGCAGGAAAGTTCAGATTCTGAGAGCTGTAACAGCATCGGTGGACCCATCCACTCAGTGCGCCTATAATTTGAATGATTACTGGGTGGTAACTGTAGGCGGGAGGGGTGTGGCTGGAAGAAGTGGGTAGCTGGGCGTGTGCCCTTAGGGATGCTATTTTGTCCCTGGCACCTCTCCCTGTCGCTCTCTACTTCCTGGCTTCCAGGAGTTGAGCAGCTCTCCTCTGCCATGCCCTTCTGCCATGATGCTCTTCCTCACTTTGAGCACAGGGGGATGGAGTTAGCTGGAACCTCTGATACTGTGAGCCAAAAACACCCTTCCTCCTCGGAGTTGTTCTTGTCTGGCGCTTTGGTCACAGTGATGAAAAGTTGACTCACGCGACTGCTTGATGCTGTGTCTTACTTTCAAGGCTGGTTGGCTTCCCCCTTCCTCCCACATGAACTACTTATCACAGGTGCAGGCACAGGCGTACCAGCCTTTTCTGGAGCTCCAGGATTGTGTTATTTGGCAAATGAAGACTCAGAAAGATCAAAGATCCCAAAACACAGTATGACAGCTATTTTGTACTATTAAGTAATACAGCATATAAAGTATGAGAAAGGATGTTAACGGGTTGGGTTCGAGTACTGTGCCACTTCATTATGTAAGGGACGTGTGCACACAGCATGCTGGTGTCCTCCAGGACTCCCGGAAGCACCTGCTTGGATACTGAGGTATGACCGACCGAGCTCATCTGACCACATTGCCCATCCCGTGGAAACAGTTACCTGATATTAAATGGGTGTCAAAATACATAGTGCTTTCTCCAACCATTGCTATTATTTTCTGAATTAAGTAACTCCAGACATGTTGAAGGCATCAAAAAATTTTCACTTAGTGAAGTTTGAACGTCTTCTGGATTGACTTTCTGAAGTCACGTTTGTCACTGATCCTGAGGGTCACCAGAGAATCACCTTGGAAACTGCTCTCCAGAGTGAGTTCCTCTGGCAGCAGCGTCTTCTGGGTAAGTCAGAAGAAAGCGGGCAGATGGGCTCAGCTTTGAAGTTGGGATATTGGTCTGCTTGGGCTGCTACAAGACGCCACAGGCTCAGTGGTTTATACATAACAGAAACGTACTTTCCACACATCTGGAGGCTAAAGATCAGGTGCTGGCAGGTTTGTGTCTGGCAAAGATCTGTCTCCTGGTTCTTAGGAGGAACCTTCTTGCCATGTCTTAATATGGTGGAAGGGACAAGACAGGTCCCTGGGTCTTCATTCACAAGAACCCGGCTCCTATGACCTAAAGGCTTCCCAAGGCCCCACATCCTTATACCATCATATTGCTGCTTAAATTTTAGCACTTAAATGTGGAGGACATGAACATAGAACATGGCACCTGATTCCATACGTCATGACCACAGCTTGGTCTGCAGACCTAAACGGAGGGCCCCCTTTTCCTCATCTGAAGTAAGTAGATATTATGCTACTGTACTCTCAGGGTTTATAAAATGATGAGGAACAGTTATAAAACCTAGCACAGTGCCTAACGCAGCTCAGTAGTAGAAAGTGGTAATTGTCACTTTTATTATATTATAAAATATAAGAAATGAAACAGAATTGTGCACTACCCTTAAACTATATACTCAAAAAATAAAATACAGACATTTTTTGGTAAAATGCAGAAAATATTTAAGATAATTTGTTTTTAAGTCCCTTTGTAAATTAATTTTCCAAAAAGAAATAAACAAGGATGCTGCTCCCATCAAAATAGATTTCAAACAAAAATGCTGCTTTCCCATTGTCAGTTATCGAATTTACCTTCCAACGCGCTTCTTTGGGCATGTTTATTGAAAGTTAAAATTATTGTCTTTCAAAGTACATCAAGAGGTGTGTGTTAATCATTCAGGTGTGACTAATTTAATTAACATTGGTAAAGGAGGTTTGCCTCTTTTTCCTACAGAAGTATACCTAAGAAATAAATAGAAAAAAAATGGGAGAAACATTTGGGTCAAAATCTCTAGATTTTCTTCTCCCAGAAGGAGCACTGAGGTCACACAGCCCACCCCGTGGAGGCCACACGATCTGTCCTTCACAGTGGGGTCCTCAGCTCTGCTGCCTTCTGAGTGCGTGGACAGGAGGGCAGCAGGGAGGCCGTTCTGGAGAAATGCAGAACTCCCCTCCGCCCAGGAGCCTGCTGAGGACACACGGGTGGCCTCCTTCTCCTTGAAAGAAGAGGGCCGCCTCCCCTGCTGGCCTCTGTGCCTGGTGGCTCAGGCCCCTGTGGACTTGGGACGGCAGGGGTGCTGGTGCAGGAGAGAGGGATGGCACCGGCCTTCCTGGCTGTCTTCCTCGTGATCCACCCAGGACTCTCTTCCGAGTTGCGGGTACAAGGAGCAGAGGTGTTGTAACCAGACCTAACAAAGCAAAGCAAAAAAAGGACCAGGTGCCTCAAGTTTTGCCAGTCCTGCTCCCATTCTGGCATCAGAAACCCTCCCGAGGACCCAGGCCTGGGTCATCCTGTGAGCTACCTCCTGTCACATCCCCCCCCCCCCCCCCCCCCCCAAAGTAGTTATCCTTAGAACTCAGGGCTCCAGGTCTCAGCTACTGTGTCCCCATGGGGTAGAAGGTGGAGGGAAAAGACCCTGCCCAAGGAGTCAGTGGCGAGTTCATGGTGACCCACAGAAGAAGTGCAGCTCACTGGGAAAGGGGCTGCAGCCAGGGCACCAGTGTCCTCCACTGCACGGCCCACTTGGGGAGAGCCACGGGATCCTGGACGAGGAAGGTGCTGCCTCTGCCGTCCCCAAGGGGCTGACGCGATGTCATGGAGACCGTAAACACAGGAAATCACGCGCCCCCTCTTGCTGCTCAGGCGGATGTACCTGACTTTCTATGCTGTTATTCATCCCAACTGCTCTGACTTTTCTGTTTTTAAAAATTTGAATTGAAATTGTAGGGCTGGGGAGATAGCTCAGTCGGTAGAGTGCTTGCCTTGCAAGCTCAAGGCCCTGGGTTTGATCCACAGCATGGCAAAGAAAAAAAAAAAAAAAGAAAGAAACTACATATATCAGGAATTCAGCATAATGTTCTGGTGCACACAGGAGCTGGTTACTGCGGTCAAGCTAATTAACACACCCCTCTCCTCAGCTTGTTAACTTGTGTTGCAGGCTGACAAGTCTTCAAGCGTATGATACAGGATTGCTGCGATACAGGATGGCCCCCAGTCTGCACTTTAGATCTCTAAAGCCTACTCGTCCTACATAACTAAAACTTTGTACCCTTGGACCCACATCTGTCCACGTTCCCCACTCCCCTCCAGCCTCACCCCTCTTGGCAACCACCATTCTACTTTCTGTTTCTATGAATTTAACTCTTTTGGATTCCTCATAGAAGTGGTCTTTCAGTATTTGTCTGCTTCTGGCTTATTGCACATAACACAATACCCTGGAGTTTTGCTTAAGCTGATGCATGCTTTTAGGACTGTGTAAAAGCACGTGTATCCAACTCTATCATGGTTTCTTTTTCAGTTCATCATCAGTGGACACTCAGGCTGACTCCATATCTTGCTGCTGTGAATATTTTGCAGAGGGACAAGGGAGTGCAGATACCTCTTTGGGACACTGCTTTCCTGTGCTCTTCAGCATTTATTTCCGACCTAGTCCATGACCTTCCAACTTCAAGTCTTCTTGTGTAAGTGCCTGGTTTGTGAGCTTGGGGCTGTGGTCTGAGTGTGTCTTCTGGAAAGTGTGGTGTTGGAAACTTGATCCCTAATGCAGCAGTGGTGGGCGCGAGGTCCACTGGGAGGTGTTCGGGTCACGAGGCCACCACCTTCAAATGGATTGACAATGACTGGCAAAGGGCTTGAGGATGCCAGATCAGTTTCTTGCTCTCCCTCTCATGCTCTCTTGCCCTTCCAATGACAGCAAGGTGGCCCTGGCCAAGGCCAGGAAGAAACAGACTTGGGTTCTACGAGTCCCCCAGTCACAGGCATGTGAGGGGTGAAGAGCAGCGTCCGTTCAGCTTGCCCGTTAGGGACATGCAAGCCCTGCTGCTCTCCCTCCTTTCCCGTGGTGTGTCCCTCACTGCTGCCACAGCATGCCGTGTGTCACCTGACCCCTCGCACCCTCCAGACCCCGCTTTGCCTCCATCTTCCTGTGCTCTGGCCTCCTTCCTCCAGGAAGTACATGCTTCACCAAGAGCCGTGATTACCCGACCACGTACGAGTAGCTGCTTGCCCTGAGGCCTCCCCAGCCATATCCTGCTGTAGCCAGGACAGTCCTGTGTCACCTCGACACCGCTCCCCACGTTCCCGGGAAGATGCTCCCACCTCCAGGCATCCAGCCTCCGAGGCCGAGGCCTCTTCCATTGCTTGTCTTTCTCTCCTCACAGGACACGACTCTTGTTGGGCTCTGGTCCTTTTCCTCTCTGGGACCCGGCCTCATGCCCTGCACACAGTGGCAACTCAGTGGGTAACCGTCATAGTTATACCCAAAATCTGTCTGAAACAAATACTCTATCAAATACAAAACAACCATTAGGAACATATTTTTCCTTCAAATAAAAAATGAACACAAACCACCAGGAAGAAAGCCCATGTAATCTGGGTGGCACTTCCGAATCCCAGGTTAAGAGGACACCACGACTCTGCAGAGTCACCTCAGGGCCTGGTTGAGGGGAATCCACAGGAATGGGTGACCTGGGTCAGTGCTGCATCAGGTTCCAGTGGAACCTCTGGAGGCAGCAAGGCCACTGAGTCTTTCAGGGACAGAAAGACAGAGCATGGTCCATAACAGAGGCCCAGACAGTAGAGGCCACAGAGCAGGACGATCGCCCGAGCCCCCAGGGCATTGTGTTTCTGTTTGTGTCTGAACAACATTCACCCCAGTTTGAATCACCACCTACTCCCCTGTAGCTTCCGTGCTTGGTCTCGGGCTCCACGGCATGGGTCAGTTCTGTCCCGTGATGTGTGCACTGGCCACCCCAGTGGTCCAGAGGTTAGGAGACTGCTCAAATGGATGTGACCCTGCAAAGGGGCGGTTGTAATTACCATCACCACTCTAACGAGAGTCCTGATGAATGGTCTCCAACCGTGACCCTGGATGGCAGTCACGACGTTAGTCAGGGAAAACATGAACCAACATGCACTCGCTTCGTCAATTCTCTAATCTCAATGGACTTCAAGTCCTACAGAAACTAAATACTCAGGAAGAAAAGAATTTTTTTTGACTTCTTTTAGTAGAATGCTTACAGTGAAACATTCGCCACAGTATATAAAGTCATACATTCTTCCATGGAACATTTTAAGTTGTTATAAAAACAAATGCTTCAGAAATATAAGGTCTTAATAATGCTTAAAGATTCTGACATGAGCTCCAAAACCAGAAACTAGCACTTTGTATCAATCAGTCACTCAGCTCCCAAAGGAGAGGAAAAGGGGGACTGGGGACCACAGAACTAGGTCTGAACGCTCTGCTTTCTAGACTTGTGCTGCTGCCCCAAAGATTTTCATGATGTACCTGACATGCGTGCTTATTCCCCTTCTATAGATTATGAAATTAGTTTCAAAGAGAGTGAAAGAATAAAACAAAACTGATATATAAGTCCCACAAGCCACAACTCCAGAGTGTCAGAGATAACAAAATAGTTTTCATATTTAATGATAACGAGGCAGATACGATTCTGCAAAACCCAGAATAAGTGCTATTTGAAGTTCCACGTGTGGAAGAAGCCGTGCATTGAAGAGAAAGGGGCAGTTAGTTCTACGTGGGGTTTTGGAATTCTCATTGTAGTCCACAAGCTCTTAGCATCACACCTGCCCAAACAGGAGGGGACCCGAAGGAGGTCACCTTCACAGCTGCCACCTGCCACTCACCGGCACCAGGGAGCACGCTCCGAAACATGCTCCGAAACACGGAGCAGTCCTCATGGCCATCGAAGTTTGCTCGCTTCTATGGGAAACGCTGACCTTGCTTTGCTCCTGGGAGCACTTCTCCTTTCTGCTTCCTCAGACCTTTTGTTTACAAACAAGCAAAGCCCAAATGGCCCACTGTCAATAAGTTGAATTTTATGTATGTAAAATTGGTGATATCAACCTCTGGCAAGGAGAAATAAAGGAATAGATCACCTCCCTCTAGAAATAACCTGACATCCGGGACAACCATCATTGTCATGGCAATTGCATGTGTGTAGACACATGTCAAAATAATCAAGTTACACAATATAAATCCATGCAGTTGACGGTACTTGATGTGGGAGGATGATCCCCGGAGAACAAAAACGCCGCACATGAGCCCTATGCTTGCATCAGCTAGCTTCCTGCTGCAAGAGAGTTTGCAGCCTGCGACTCGGAAGCAGGATACACAGGGTGTCTGGTAGTTTCTCCCAGTTGAGAGGGAAGGACAAGTAATTAAGACAGGCCAATACTGGCAGAGATCTGAGGGTGAGGTGCCCAAGAGGAGTGCTTGGAGAAGGGGCTCTCGGTTTAGGAAGGTGGTCGCCCACACGTCCCCGCCTGAATGCCAGCCAGCACTCGTAGGAAGGGAGAGTCACCCACAAGGACCAGCGGTGCACACAAGGCCAGAAAAAGTCCCAGTGCCTGCCAGCCACAACGATAACTTAGGAGTTACCAGACAGAGGTTTTGCCTCAGTAGTGAAGTTTACCCTACACTGACTACAGTTCTGATCTGACGTAAAGATTCAAAGTAAGACCTTACTTTAGAGATCAATCTATTTCTGAGTGCCTTAGAATTCCTCACAACTAACATCAAGTGTTTCAACTTTTTAATATCATGTATTCAAAAAGATAAAATATGCAATTTCCAGAATCTCATAAAAATTTTTCCAGGGATTCAAAGAAAGCAAAGAAAATGACCAGGAAGAAAAGTCCATAATCTAATCTGACTCAGAAAGACATATGTGATAGAGTTAGATGTTAATGCCATCTAAAGCATTACCAAAACCTTATTCTATATGCTCATGAAGCTAAAAATGATGGAGCATGTTACATATAGATAAGGAGAATTTTAATCACACATACACTAATCAAACTTCTAGAGATAAAACTACAAGCCTAAAATGAAAAATTACACTATAGGATTAGCAGCATGTTAGATACTATAGTAGAAAAGATCACTAAAGTTGGTAAGAGTAAAGATGGTTTAAAATGAAAATGGTATAAAACAGACTGAAAAATTATATATGTACAGTGTATTAATGAGATGTAGGGTAAATTCCAAACAGCCTGATATGAATGTCCCCATGTCATCAAAGGAAAGTTGGAGTGCCTGAAGAAATTAGAAACTGATATTCTTCCAAGTTTAATGTGAGCTCTCAGCTTGTAGATCTAAGAAACTCCATGAATCCCAATTACAGGAAACACAATCATACAATTACACTAAGATGCTTTGTGATCAAAGGTCATAAAGTCAGAAATAAGGACCAAATCTTGAGATCAGTTAAGTGAAGACACAAGTACACAGAAGAGCAAAGACGAAAGCAGCCCACTGCAGAAGACAGTGGGACATCATTACAGGACAGGAGAAAAGGGGTCACACTAGTATTTCATCACGACTGAAAAAAGCTTTATAAAAGTAGGTCAACGAAAATGTTTCCAAATTCTTTTCTGAGGGGCATTGTCCCCAGCAGACTCTTATTTCCAAAATATGAAGCAGATTTCTCAAAATGCAGGAAGATGATTCTCATGGGGATTCAAGATGCACACATAAAAAGGCCCCAGAAATGGTAACGATGTGAGCAAACAAGACCTCTTTTTCTAATTAAGTGAATCTCTTTGTAATGTTGGCATATTTAGAGAAAAATCAACCACAGAACGTGATTCATAACCAAAAGAAAAGCAAATGCATGTCAAAAAACCCCCACAAATCCTGGTAACAGGAATGGAAGCAAGCTGACAGAGACTCTTCCAGGGCACACGAAGTAATGTGGTATTGATGAAGTCAGATAAGGTCAGGAGGAAGACGGTCACCTTCAAAACAGGCGCGTGGGAGTGCGTGCGCCCACACACACACACACACACACACACACACACACACACAGACCTGAGAAACCAAGAAAGGCTGTACGGTGCAATCATAAAAAAAAAGGTATAAAATGAAGAAATGGAACGAGGACAGATGAGACAAATTAAAATGCTAGACGGGAGCTTAAACACACCTAGTCAATAACCACATTAAGACGAATGGTTCCAAAGCAGGAATTAAAAGACTATGGGGCACCTTTCCACTCGCTCGTTCTTAGGGGAGGGACTCATTTCCAAGTGGAAGGAGGTGGGAGGAAACAGACATGAAGAGTGTTTGCTTCAGTGTTCTAGAATAAGGTGGATGCTCCCGAAGCCACGTTCTCTCCAGCAGCTCTTGAACAGAAGGCCCCTCTGAGGAGCTCGTGAGGACGGTGTCAGGGGTGGGAACCCTGTCCAGTGATTAAACTGGCTGCTTTTGGCTCTGGAAGGAAATGGCCCCGTGCTTCTAGCTGTCCGTCTTCAGGATGCTAACGGAGGAGCCATCCTGTGAGATTCCACCTCGAAACCTTTCTTTTTCTAGTTTAGTCAATAAAAACTGATATCAACATAACAACCGTCCATATGTACATAAATCGCTTTAAATCAAGATTAAGATATATGTGAATATATTTTTCTCCAGAGACAATATGTTTGGATTAGGGTCATGATGACATGAGAAAGTACTTTGTTTTTAATTCCCCCCTAAGATATTATGGCAACCTCTCAGGGAATGATGCTGGAGTTACCTCTGAGAGTCAAGGAATCTTGTTTCTATGAATACAGTGCTGTGCTAACATTATTAAAATACTATTTTCAAATATTTTAATTTACATAATTTAACTCCATATATATCCAGTTCTGGTTTTAAAACAGTAAGGATAAGCCTACAAGGCATGGAGCATTTTGCACAATTGATACACTTGGGAAGACACTGTGACTTGATTCCGCTGGATGATCCTGCTGACAAGTTGTGCTAAGGCCTCTGAAGCTCTTTGGGGGAATTAGAGGTCACTAAATAGACCCTTGAAATGAACCTCCCAGCATCAGAGTGGTCCCTGATGAATGACAGTGAGCACTTCTCAAGGACTTGAATTTTTAGCCACTGCAAAGTTTTAACAGTGTGAAAATATTTCTGCTTTCATAAAATTAAGAGATAAAGGGGAAAGAAAATGATTGGTTCTAACAGACATTTGTCATCATTCCTTAAAAATAATTTAAAATGATACTTGTAAACTTTCCATACTTACACATGACCCTGCAGGCTGCTACCTTTTTTGAGTTTCAAAAAATGAAACAGCTAATGCTTAGGTAGTGTCTACGGTGTAAGTCACTGTCCCTTATGTATATTCTAGTCTAAATCCATATAATACTTAAAACCTTGAGAGAAAAGAAGATCTAGATAAATTAATTCTTCCAAATTACAGGAGTTAGAAGGGAAAACCAATGCATATTTCCTCTAAACTTCATCTTAAAAAGGGGCAGAGTCTAGAGGCTTTAAGACATTCAGTATATTTAAAATTCACTGACTTTATTCTTTCTCTTACTTTCTTGTTCTGGGGAAGATTGGTGCTGTGTGCACCGACTGTGCAGAAGTCACACCTGCATGTGAAATAAGCAGCTCCATGGACAAGGGTTACCTCTGGCAAGGCGAGGAGGTTCATTGTGGATTCCAGGGCAGCCACTCCCGAAAGACGAATCACCTTATCTCAAACCGCATAGGGTGGGTGGACATTATCCATGTCTTTATTTGATGCCCCACTGCTGCCTCTGAGAGACAGTTCCAGGCCTTATCAGTGAGGTAATGATGAGACCCCCTCCCCACTCACCGGGCAGCTCGTCGTCATAGCAACAGATCATTATATAAAGTTCACCAATTCAGCAGGTCGTTATCCCAAAGCAGCAGACAGCTAATACATGACCAAAGTTCTTCCTCTTAACTTCTAATTGAGCAAATGAATTAAATTGGTCTTGTCCTGGGCATTCAGCATTGCATTTATGTAGCAGAAAGGGAATTCAGAGAAAAAAGCAAAAAAAGCGGGTCTTCCTGGCTTGTACATGTCTGAAAAGATTTTAATTAACTCAGTTGTCAGATGCAAATAATAGCTTCTTTTCAGAAAAAAAAAGTGCTAGTCTGCCTAAGCCTTCCTGGTCACAAGTTAAATGCAACTTTGTTTTATCACAAAGAATTATTTCAAACTATATCCCTTATTCCTTGCACTTGGCAATATATGTCCCCAAGAATAGGCCTTGGATGGACACAGTCTGTCCTGTTTGTGTGATCACACTGGCTTCCAGAACAGTGCCTGGCTCACAGTAGGTGCTCAGCAGTGCATAAGGTTCACTGTGTGGTCCCTGGGGACCAAAGTTTAGATGCAGCTCCAGTGCTTGCTGGCTGTGTGGCCAAGAGCAGGACACTTACCTCTGTGTGTCTCCTTCACCACGGTGCCCAGCTCACAGCTTTGAGGCCACTAAGTGTGTCTATCTGTGCAAGTGTCACACAGGATATGCTTTAAAAGAATCACTCGTTTTTAAAATGCCCAAACAGGTTTTAATTTCTCTATTTTTTATTTTTTAATTTTTACAGATTGCATTTTGATTCATTGTACACAAATGGGCTACAACTTTTCGTTTCTATGATTGTGCACGATGTAGATTCACAACTTTCGTGTAATCATACATGTACATGGGGTAATGACACTCTTATCATTATCTTCTGCTATTTATTCTGCAGATGAAAAGTCCGACTCGCTTTGTCTGAAATCGGCCAGCTTCCTGCTGCCATAAACAGCCACCCCGCATAAGCCAGGAGGGAGATGATAACTTACGGTGGCCTTCCCTGCCGTGCTGAGAAACCAAACAGCCTTTCCGTACTCTAAATCCTAAGTGAATAGCTTAAAAGAAATTTGCCAGAACATTTCCTGTGAATGGAAGCCAAATTGTATTCCAAACAGAAGTGCCATCGAGGGAGTATCCTGGGTACCCTGCCTACACTCTCATCTAGCCGGGACTTAAGTGTAACTCCAAACAGACTCAAAATCACTCTGCTGCGAAGGCCACACGCAGTTCCAGAGGGAAGTGACTTGCCTTGAATTTATTGTATCTAAATTACAGCACAACCACCCAGTTGAGATCATTGGAAGCCATTCTTTGAACGTCACTAGGTAGAAGGCAGAGTCCAAATCACTCCTGCCCTGGGTGGTGAGATTTATGCTCTCTGGGCCCGTTAGAGTGGGTGGGAATGACTGAGGAAAATCTATGCAAAGCACTTTTACACATCAGTTGTTTGGAAGAAAAAAGGGAATTGTGAACTGGAGGGAATAAGAAATTGCCACTTTTCTGAGTGGCTGCATTATCAATAATGAACTAAGGGCTGGTATTTCAAGCCATTTGGTTGCTAGAGTTTTCTCTCTCGTTCTTCAGACATGATCCCACCACATACCACCATGCTTCACAGATGCTCTGGAACCTTTAATACCGGCCAAACCTTCCTCTTTAGCTTCAAAGAAGGATTTCCAAAGCGTTGTCCAATCTACGACCTGCAACAGTGACTCAGGGAATCCAAAATAGAACTCAGTGTCTCCTCTTCGGAACAAATGTGTCTGTGTATCTGAAATCCTGAATTCATGGGTTAGGAGAAAACTTTCATTCAGCCTATCCCAACCGCAGCCGCAGCTAACCCGGCATGTTTTCTGTCCTGTGTCTTCTCCAAGGAAGATCTTTCCCCACCTTCTCCACCAGGCATCCTCCCCACATCAGGGCTTGAGGCCATGGCTCTGCAAGGGGCCATTCTGATCTCCCAGGTCAGCCCAGTGCTTCCAAATCTATGTACTCACAGAAGGTTATTTCCCCTTCAGTTAAGGTAGTGCATTGGGTCAAACTGCACATAAACCACTGTCTCTTCTTGCTTAACATGAGTGTTCCTTGGCATCAGCAGCTGAGTCTTATTCTCATCTACAATAGCTTGTTTTCTCAACTGTCCATCAAGGTTTATTAAATGAATCCATGAATATTTCACAACTTTTAAAGTATGACTCAAAGTCAAATTTTTAGCTCAGGGTTGAAATTTAATTTTTTTCCTTGTTATCCCTAAGGAATAACATAATAACAGTAATTCTACCACTTATTTTGACAACTGGAGATGTCCAGAGTACCCAAGATGCCCCTAAATTTCTACGTAACTCTTGTTGTCCACTCCATTGCGAGTTACCTGAGAGGCATGGAGCTGATGGGGTTGGGAGCAGCAGCAGGGATTCTAAGCACTTCAGAGTGGATCCCAAGTTTTATGACTATAGAAGTCACTTAGCAAAAAGCTGCCTACTTCTTAATATACCTCTGTCCTGTGACTTAGCAGCCCGTGATGTCTTCTAAACTCATTGATACTTTCTGTGACTTATACAGAAATGCATAAAAGGATCAAGTCTGTGTTTGTTTGGCAGCAAGATAAACCCCTTCTGCCTCAGTGTAGACCGTACTTCATGATCAGGAACCCAGGGAATAGTTAACAAAAATGGTGAGAAAGAGCTTTGTACTTCTTAGGCATGATACCAGGAGTCTGGAATGAAGAACACTTAAATATCTGAGGGGCCGGGAAACCCCAGCTGGTGTCAAGGGGCAGGCATGTCATGTGCCTCCTGGAGAGGAATATGTCTAAATTGTGGCATAAAAAAGCTATAATATGCAACCACGAGCAACGCCCCAAGCAACTTGCAGCTTCTGGAGCCCCTCAGCTCACTCGCTGGCTTCAGTGCTGACTTCCAGTATGACTCCTCAAGCCTTTTCAAGTTACAGATGTGCTTTCAATCTGTGCCACCCGGCATTCCAGCCCAGTAGAGAGCAGAAGGCAAATTATGAGTTTTAATCAAATTCACTCTTTTCCCTAACTGGGATTTTGGTGGCACCAAGGTATCCTGACCCCAACACCTTTTATATGTTCTTCAGCCGTGAAGGCCAATGTCAGAGGCTCAGTCAGATGGCTAGAGATAGAAGATCAGCCGCGAGAGCTCAGAGTCTAGAGATGGGCAGGAAGGGGTGGCCACTACCCACAGGACAGAGCAAGGGTTCTCTGCTCCTTAGGGTGGGCTTGTGTCATTGGGCACAGGATCGTGCTTAGACACTAGAGAAGAAGTTGACCACAGGTTATGAGAGATGTCAAACGCATACTGCCCCAAGATGTTTTAAAAGTCTACATACTGTTTAATTGACATTTTTAATTTTTTTTTATTTTTACAGACTGCATTTGATTCATTGTACAAAAATGGGGTACATCTTTTCATTCCTATGGTTATGCACAATGTAGATTCACACCATTCATGTAATCATACGTGTACATACGGTAATGATGTCTGTCTCATTCCACCATCTTTAATACCCTCCACGCTCTCATTTCCTTCTATGAAATTTTTTTTTATTTTAATTCATTTTTATTGTAAACAAATGGGATACATGTTGTTTCTCTGTTTGTACATGGAGTAAAGGCATACCATTTGTGTAATCATACATTTACAGAGGGTAATAATGTTTGATTCATTCTATTACTTTTTCCTTCCCCCCCACCCCTCCCACCCCTCTTTTCCCTCTATACAGTCCCTCCTTCCTCCATTTTTGCCCCCCTCCCACCCCCCATTATGTGTCATCATCTGCTTATCAGTGAGATCATTCATCTTTTGGATTTTTGAGATTGGTTTATCTCACTTAGCATGATATTCTCCAGTTTCATCCATTTGCCTGCAAATGCCATAATTTTATTATTCTTTATAGCTCAGTAATATTCCATTGTGTATATATACCACAGTTTCTTTATCCATTCATCAATTGAAGAACATTTAGGTTGGTTCCACAGTCTGGCTATTGTGAATTCAGTAGCTATGAACATTGTTGTGGCTGTATCTCTGTAGTATGCTGATTTTAAGTCCTTTGGGTATAGGCCAAGGAGTGGGATAGCTGGGTCAAATGGTGGGTCCATTCCAAGTTTTCTAAGGAATCTCCACACTGCTTTCCAGAGTGGCTGCACTGATTTGCATCCCCACCAGCAATGTATGAGTGTACCTTTTTCCCCACATCCTCTCCAACACCTATTGTTGCTTGTATTCTTGATCATCGCCATTCTAATTGTGGTGAGATGGAATCTTAGGGTAGTTTTGATTTGCATTTCTCTTATTACTAAAGATGGAGAAAATTTTTTCATATGTTTGTTGATTATTTGTAGATCTTCTTCTGTGAAGCGTCTGTTCATATCCTTAGCCCATTTGTTGATTGGGTTATTTGTATTCTTCATGTAGATTTTTTTGTGTTCTTTATATATTCTGGAAATTCGTGCTCTATCTGAAGTATGAGTGGCAAAGATATTCTCCCACACTGTAGGCTCTCTCTTCGCATTGCTGATAGTTTCCTTTGCTGAAAGAAAGCTATTTAGTTTGAATCTATCCCAGTTGTTGATTCTTGCTTTTATTTCTTGTGCTATGAGAGTCCTGTTAAGGAAGTCTGATCCTAAGCCAACATGTTGAAGATTTAGACCTACTTTTTCTTCTATAAGATGCAAGGTCTCTGGTCTGATTTCAAGGTCCTTGATCCACTGTGAGTTGATTTTTGTGCAGGGTGAGAGATAGGGGTTTAGTTTCATTCTGTTGCATATGGATTTCCAGTTTTCCCAGCACCATTTGTTGAAGAGGCTATCTTTTCTCCATTGCATAGTTTTGGCCCCTTTGTCTAGTATGAGAAAATTGTATTTATTTGGGTTTGTGTCCGTGTCCTCTATTCTGTACCATTGATCTACCTGTCTGTTTTGGTGCCAATACCATGCCTTTTTGTTACTATTGCTTTGTAGTATAGTTGAAGTTCTGGTATTGTGATACCCCCTGTTTCATTCTTCCTTCTAAGGATTGTTTTAGCTATTCTGGGTTTCTTATTCTTCCAGATGAATTTCATGATTGCTTGCTCTATTTCTGTAAGGTACATCACTGGGATTTTAAATGGAATTGCATTCAATCTGTATAGCACTTTTGGTAGTATGGCCATTTTGACAATATTAATTCTGCCTATCCAAGAACATGGGAGATCTTTCCATCTTCTAAGGTCTTCCTCAATTTCTTTCTTCAATGTTTTGTGGTTTTCATTGTAGAGATCTTTTACCTCTTTGGTTAGATTGATGCCCAAGTATTTTATTTTTTTTGAGGCTATTGCAAACGGAGTTGTTTTCCTCATTTCCCTTTCAGCTGTTTCATTGTTTGCGTATAAAAATACTTCAGATTTATGCGTGTTGATTTTATAGCCTGCTATTTTGCTGAATTCATTGATGATGTTTAGAAGTTTTCTGGAGGAGTTTTTTGGATCCTCTAAATATAGAATCATGTCATCAGCAAATAGTGACAGCTTAAGTTCCTCTTTTCCTATTCGTATCCCTTTAATTTCGTTAGTCTACCTAATTGCTCTGGCTAGAGTTTCGAGGACAATGTTGAATAGAAGTGGAGAAAGAGGACATCCCTGTCTTGTTCCCATTTTTAAAGGGAACGGTTTCAGTTTTTCTCCATTAAGAATGATGTTGGCCTTGGGCTTAGCATAATAGCCTTTACTTTTCAGTTATGTTCCTACTATCCCTATTTTTTCTAGTGTTTTGAGCATGAAGGGGTGTTGTATTTTGTCAAACGTTTTTTCTGTGTCAATTGAAATAACCATATGATTCTTATCCTTAAGTCTGTTGACATGATGGATTACATTTATTGATTTACAGATGTTAAACCATCCTTGCATTCCAGGGATGAACCCCAGTTGATTGTGGTGCACGATTTTCTTAATATGCTTTTGGATACAGTTTGCCAATATTTTGTTAAGGATCTTTGCATCTATATTCATCAAGGATATTGGTCTAAAATTTTCTTTCCTTGATGTGTCTTTTCCTGGTTTGGGTATGAGGGTGATATTAGCTTCATAGAATGAGTTTGGTAGGGTACCCTCCTTTTCTATTTCCTGGAATACTTTGAGAAGTATTGGAATGAGATCTTCTTTGAAGGTCTTGTAGAACTCGACTGAGAATCCGTCTGGTCCTGGGCTTTTCTTGGATGGTAGGTTTTTAATGGCTTCTTCTATTTCATTGCTTGATATTAATCTGCTTAAATTGTGTATGACCTCCTGGTTCAGTTTGGGAGGAGCATATGTCTCTAGAAATTTGTCAATGTCTTTGGTAGATTCTACTTTGTTGGAATGCAGATTTGCAAAGTAGCTTCTAATTATGTTATGTATCTCAGTGGTATCTGTAGTGATATTTCCTTTTTCATCACGAATTTTAGTAATTTGAGTATTCTCTCTCCTTCTCTTTGTTAGTGTGGCTAAGGTTTGTCTATTTTGTTTACTTTCTCAAAGAATCAACTTTTTATTTTGTCAATTTTTTAAATTGTTTCTTTTGTTTCAATTTCATTGATTTCAGTTCTGAGTTTAATTATTTCCTGTCTTCTACTACTTTTGCTGTTATTCTGTTCTTCTTCTTTTAGGACTTTGAGTTGTAATGTTAGGTTATTTAGTTGTTGACTTTTCATTCTTTTCTGGAATGCACTCCATGCAATGAATTTTCCTCTTAGTACTGCTTTCATAGTGTCCCAGAGATTTTGATATGTTGTATCATCATTCTAATTGACCTCCAAGAATTTTTTTATCTCCTCCCTGATGTTTTTTGTTATCCATGTTTCATTCAATAGCATATTATTTAGTCTCCAGGTGTTGGAGTAATTTCTGTTTTTCATTTTGTCATTGATTTCTATTGTAAGTCCATTATGATCTGAGAGAACACAAGGCAGTATCTCAATTTTTTTGCATTTCCTAAGGGCTGCTTTGTGGCATAACATATGTTCTATTTTCGAGAAGGTTCCATGTGCTGCTGAAAAGAAAGTGAATCCACTCATTGATGGATGGAATATCCTATATATGTCTATTAAGTCTAGGTTATTGATTGTGTTATTGAGTTCTATGGTTTCTTTATTCGGTTTTAGTTTGGAAGATCTATCTAGTGGTGACAGCGGTGCATTAAAGTCACCCAGAATTATTGTGTTGTGGTCTATGTGATTTCTGAAATTGAGAAGGATTTGTTTGATGTACAGGGACGCACCATTGTTTGGGGCATAAATATTTACTATCGTTATGTCTTCCTGATTTATGGTTCCCTTAAGCAGTATGAAATGTCCTTCTTTATCCCTTCTGACTAACTTTGGCTTGAAGTCCACTTTATCTGATATAAGGATGGAAACCTCCGCTTTTTTACTGAGTCCATGTGCGTGGTAGGTTTTTTCCCATCCTTTCACCTTTAGTCTGTGGATGTCTTTTTCTATGAGATGAGTCTCTTGCAGGCAGCATATTGTTGGGTCCTTCTTTTTAATCCATTCTGCCAGTCTATGTCTTTTGATTGATGAGTTTAGGCCATTAACATTCAGGGTTATTATTGAGATATGATTTGTATTCCCAGACATTTGGCTTATTTTTGGTTTGTAAGTTGGCTTGGTTTCTCCTTTGAGTGGTTTTTCTCTAAGGTAGTTCCTCCCTTTGCTGACCTCCATTGTTGTTTTTCATTTCCTCCTCATGGAATATTTTGTTGAGAACATTCTGTAGCACAGGCTTTCTATTTGTAAATTCTTTTAACTTTTGTTTATCATGGAAGGATTTTATTTCATCTTAAAATCTGAAGGTTAATTTGCTGGGTATAAGATTCTTGGTTAGCAACCATGTTCTTTCAGAGCTTTAAATATGTTGGTCCAGGCCCTTATAGCTTGTAAAGTCTGGGTTAAGAAGTTGGTTGCTATCTGTATAGGGTCTCCCCCTATATGTAATCTGATGCTTTTTTCTCGCGGCCTTCAAAATCCTATCTTTATTTTGAATGTTAGGCATTTTCATTATAATGTGCCTTGGTGTGGATCTGTTGTGATTTTGTGCATTTGGTGTTCTGTAAGTCTCTTGTATGTGATTTTCCATTTCATTCTTCAGGCTTGGGGAATTTTCTGATATTATTTCATTGAATAGGTTGTTCATTCCTTTGGTTTGTATCTCTGTGCCTTCCTCAATCCTAATAATTCTTAAATTTGGCCTTTTCATGATGTCCCATAGTTCTTGGAGATTTTGTTCATGATTTCTTACCATCTTCTCTGTTTGGGCAACTTTATTTTCAAGACTAAATATTTTGTCTTCATTGTCTGAGGTTCTGTCTTCCAAGTGGTCTAGTCTTTTGGTGATGCTTTCCATTGAGTTTTTTATTTGGTTTATTGTTTCCTTCATTTCAAGGATTTCCATTTTTTTTTTTTTTTGAGAATCTCTATCTCTTTGTTGAAATGATCTTTTGCTTCCTGCAGGTGCTCTTTTAGCTTATTGGTATTATCATTCATTGCCTGCTTTTGTTCTCTTATCTCATCCTTTGCTTCGTGAATCATCTTAATCATGTATAATCTGAAATCCTTTTCTGACATTTCTTCTAACATACTGTCATTGGATTCTATTACTATAGAATCTAGATTTGTTTGGATCATTTTCTTCCCTTGTTTTTTCATGTTGTTCATGTATCTTCCCCTCTAGCAGTGCAGATCTCGGGTATTGTAGATTTCCCCCTATAGGCTTATAGTGACCCTATTGGTTTCCAAAACCCTTTCTTTAAGGGTAGATCAATATTAGCAGTGCCCAATTCAGACACTATGCAATCCTAGACCAAATAGCCCCTATGAGGACAACAACAAAATTTTAATAATAAACAGAATGAGTTAAAATATTATCTTCAATAAAACAAACAGATTTGCAATAAGGTCTGCAGTTTCAAATGGAGGACAAAGAGGATGCAGAGGGATGTAGAATGTGGCTGTTAATGGGATAAGAAAAGATTATACAGAAGTTGTAGTTAATAGAAAGGGTGAGAGTGTAATCAAAAGAAATTGGATGTTAGCATGCAAAAAAGGGAGAAAGAGACTCTGAGGGAACAGGTAAACAAAAGGAAAAGAGAGCAAGAAAAGTAAAGAAATAAAAACTTAAATTCTTTCTATAAGGAGAAAAAAGAAAATCTACAGTTTAACAGTCATAGAGTAATGAAACCTCCCAGTGTTCAGTAGCCTGATGCATGAGAGGTACCTGACAATGAGCGTCAAGCCTCCAGAAGGCGTCTCAGGATGGGATTTGCCCCACCTAAGATCGGAGCTAGGGCTTCAAGGATTATCCAAGATGGCCGCTCTGGCTTCGAAATGTGTTGGCAAATGGGGAGCTGCGCTTCATGTGAGGACGTGGTCGCCTGGAGGTTCTGGCAGTGGGATGCGGTTGGTGAGGGGTCCTGGAGATCCAGTGTGTTTGTGTGGTTGTGGGATCCTGGAGGCTGGATGCAATCAGTTGGTCTGGGGTCCCAGCGATAGGGCACAGTCAGTTGGTCTGGGGGTCCTGGTGGCAGGGAGCAGTTAGTTAATGTGAGGGCCCCAGAGGCAGGGAGTGATTGGTCAGGCTGAGGGATCCTGGAGACGGGGCGCAGTCTGTCCAGCCAGGGGTCCTATGGGGCCTGGCTCTTGTCTCAAAATGGCAGAAGCCACGTGTAATCAAACCTGCAGGTACTGTGACAGAGAACTTCCAGGCGACAGCAGGCAGCTGGTGCTCCACTGGCGGTTGGCGATCAGTTTGCTGACTGTTGTCCGACGATCGGGAGGTGAACCTCATGCGTTGGGTGATGGATAGGTGTAAGGCAGGCGATGACCGACCAGAGGCAGGCAAATGGCGTATGATAGGCGCCTGACAGTGAGCAATCTGCACTCAAAAAAGGCGTCAATATGCTGGCAGACTGCAGGTCATCACAGCAGACAAATGGGGTAAACACCAGAGAATTGATATGCAGCAAAAACTTCCTCACCAAGAAACAGATCTCTTCTGCTTGAAACCGGAGTTACGGAGCGACAAGAAACACAGCCTCCCTCTAGTCCGCCATCTTGGATCCTGTAAAAGTTTTTTAAAGAAGAAAACCGTGAGGTTTTAACATAAAGAGCAGTAGCTCATTATGAAGAATGCCTTTTAAAGACCCAATTTACCAAACACAAGTCAAGGCCTCTGTGGTCGAAAGCATTTTTCACTTCAAACCAGTGTTCTCTTGCTAAGGACAAGGTCAGATTTTTAAACAGTAATTAAGTGTTCTTATCAAATCTCTCAAATGAAACTCTAAATCTGACTAATTAAGCTTAGAGAACATGTATGATTCTAAGGGTAAGATTTCTCCCCCAAAATTTCAGAAGGATATTCAGGGATTCAAATAATCAACTGCTAGAGAGTTTAGGCTTAGCAAAAATACGTAAAAAATTCTGCCTGCAAAATTCTTTAAACTAATTTTTAACAATTAAAAGCAACTTCTACTGTGTTCAAATCTGCATCACTTAAGTGCCTCTTATTCATTGTAGATATGTTATTTAACCTCAAGATGTAGCAATGTTGACAAATGTTTCCTTGTTCAAGAAGAAATACTCATTCTTATCCAGATTTTCCATTCCCTGTTAAATCAGTTTTGATTCTAAAAAGGTTACAGATTGAATTGATTTTATTATATTGTTTTGGGGCTCAGGATTTAGACAAAAAAACAAGTTTGGGGCTATAATATGAACATTGTTATAATCTCAAAATTGGTTCCAAATGTTGAGCATATTTTACTCTTTGCAGATTCCAGAACTACACAAATGATCTGATGCACTTCCATATCGAGGTTTTTGATTTTTAGATTTAGCTAAAATAATGTGAATGGGGATGAGAATGTTAGATAGTAAATGGGTGAATGAATATTTCTTTTCTCTGCATCCCAACTATTTGTCACCCTTAGCACTTACTAAGGTTGACACACACAGAAAAATGAAAGAAAAAAGTACTTTTCTCCCTTTAATATGGACTTTCATTTGTTTTCCAAGAATTGGTCCTTTACAACTTTTAATTTCAGGAATTCCTATCTTTAGACAGTTGGTAAGGTGAAGTCTGAATTTCTTCCTCATTTAAGTCTCATTAGCAAATCTCATACTTCAGTTTCTCCTAGAAGGTAAGCAAGGGAGGATCACTCAAAAGCCTTGCTTCTCCTGGCAGCTGCTCCCAGAGACATGGGCTCCCCCATCCTGAGCATTATTCTACCCTGCATATTCCATAATGAAGCCTTTGACAATTGTGTGTGAGCTTGTTAAGTCCTCAGCAGTGTGGTTTAGTAAGGAAAATTCCATTCAAAAATCCTAAGATGGAATTCATGAGAAGTATATTTTGGCTTATGACATGTTTCAAAAACAAAAAAAGGAATGGAAGTACTATAATCAAAAATAGAGATGATCTGGTTACCATCTCTTTGTGGGGTTATTCTGCTGCTACTTTTTAACTAACCAGGAAGAAACAAGGAAGAAAGGGAAGAAGGGAGGAAGGAAAGGAGGGAGGGAGGCATGTGAAGAAAAAATATAAATTCTTATGTTGTATATAGTAAAGTGATATTGTTTTCCATGTGCCAAGGAAATGTTTATGTTTAGATTTGGCTGCTGTTATTGACCGCACCACTGCAAAACTAGTTTCCCAAATTGCAGCTTACTGTAGGAAACCTAGTATATCGAGGGGTGATCTGGAGAAAGCCCATTGCTCTAACGGATTTCAAGTGGGCACTACAATATTAAGTCACACCTCACTTCTTCTGGCACCTGTAAATTCTCTCTCTCTCTCTCTCTCTCTCTCTCTCTCTCTCTCTCTCTCTCTCCATCTTTAATTATTTGAGGAGATCTTCAACTATCATCGCCTCTGTAAAGGTTTATTTAAAAATAAATGATCGCTAATTAAAAAAAATGAAGAAAACTTCAGACGAATATCTCTTTTAATATAGGTACAAAAATCCTTAACAGAATACTAACAAACTAGTTCCAGACACATTCAAAAACAAGTATACACTGTATCCAAGGTAATCATCCTTGGGATGGATATAAGGTGGGAGTGACATCAAAATCAATTAAAATAAAACACTATATAAATGGAAATAAGGGTAAGAGAAACATGTTCATGTCAATTGCAATTGATATAGAAAATATATTTGACAATATCCAACTTTCTTTCATAATAAAAACAAGTAACAAACTCAGTAGAAGAGAACTCTTCAATCTGACAATGATAATCTGTGAGGGAAACAGAGCTAACGTCAAACTTAATGTTGAAACGCTGGGATGCTTTCTCTCCAGAAATCAGGAAAAACACAAAAACATTCCTATGTATTACTTCTACCCAACAATGTGTTGGAGGCTTTTTGCAGAGAAAATTAATGCAGGTGTCCAGATTATAAAAGAAGAGTTAATGAGATCTCAATTCACAGATGTGAGTGTCTTCTATATAGAAAATCCTAAGGAATCCACTAAAAATCATTAGCTGTAAAAGGAATTGGCATAGTTGCAAGACACAATAGTAAGGCAAAGAAGTAAATCATATTTCAAGACACTTGTAATGAACAATCTAAAAAAGAAATTAAGGAAACTCTGTTTATAATACCATCAAAAGAAATAAAAGTCTTTGAAACAAATTTAACTAAAGAAGTGTAAAAATTATCCTTCAAAGACTAGGAAAAGGTTGAAAGAAAACAAGAATATAAAAATAAATGAAAATATTAGTTCTGCCTACCCAGCAGCATGGGAATTCTTTCCATCTTCTATGACATTATTCATGGAGCTAGAAAAAGCAATCATGAAATTCACTTGGAAAAAAAAAAGGCCCAGAATAGTCAAAGCAATCCTTAGCAAGAAAAGTGAGGCAAGAGGCACCGCAATACCAGACCTTAAACTATACTACAGAGCTATAGTAATAAAGACAGCGTGGTATTGGCACCAAAAGAAACACATAGACCAATGATCAGAATAGAAGACACAGAGACAAACCCACATAAATACAGTTATCTCATAGTAGACATAGGTGCAAGAACATTCACCGGAGAAAAGGTAGCTTATTCAACAAATGGTGCTGAAAGTAACTTGTAACAAAATGAAATTAAACCTTTATCTCTCAGGCTGAATGAACCTCAATTCACAGTGGATCAAAGAGAGCTAGGCACTAGAACACAGATTCTTCACCTACTAGAAGGAAAAGTAGGCCCAAGTCTTCACCATGTTGGCCTAGGGTCTGACTTCCTTTACAAGACTCCTGAAGTGCAAGAAGTTAATCAAGAATCAAAAGGGATGAGTTAAAACTAAAAAGCTTCTTTTCAGCAAAAGAAATAATGTGAAGAGAGAGCCTACAAATTTACCACATGCACCTCAGATAAATCATTAATCTCTAGGATATATAAAGAACCCAAAAAACTTAACACCAAAAAAAAAAAAAAAAAAAAAAACCAAAACAAATAACCCAGTCAATAAATTGGCTAAGAAACTGAACAGACACTTCATAGAAGAAGAAATACAATTGATCAACAAATAGGAAAAAGTGTTCAACATCTCTAGCAATTAGAGAAATGCAAATCAAAACTATTCTAAGATTTCATCTCACCCCAATCAGATTGGCAATCATCAAGAATACAAGCAGCAATAAATGTTGGCAAGGATGTGTAGAAATAGGTACACTTATATATTGCTGGTGGGAATGCAAAATGGTGCAACCATTATGGAAAGCAGTATGGAGAGTCCTCAGAAAACTTGGAATGGATCCATCATTTGATCTAGTTATCCCACTCCTCGGTTTATACCCAAAGGACTTAAAATCATCATCCTACAGTGGTGCAACCGCATCAATGTTTACAGCAGCTCAATTCATTATAGCTAAACTATGGAACCAACCTAGATGCCCTTTGACAGATGAATGGATAAAGAAAATGTATATATATGTTTGTTTACATGTTCATGTATATGTTTATGTTATTATATATATGTGTGTGTGTGTATATATATATACATGATGGAATATTTCTCAGCTTTAAAGAAGAATGCAATCATGGCATTTGCTGGTAAATGGATGGAGTTAGAGAATATCATGCTAAGCGAAATAAGCCAAACCCAAAAAACAAAAGCTGAATATTTTCTCTGATATGTGGATGCTAATTCACAATAAGGTGGGGAGATAGGGAAGAATAGAGTTACTTTATATTAGGTAGGGGGAGTGGAGGTAGGGGAAGGGGTACAGGGTAGGAAGGATAGAGTGAAACAGACATTATTACCTCACATACATATGTGACTGCAATATGTACAATAAGAAAAATTAGAAATTATACTCCATTTATGCATGATCTATGAAAAAGTATAAATGCATTCTACTGTCATGTACAACAAATTGGGACAAATAAAAAAAATAAAAAAATAAATGAAAAGATACCCCATGTTCAAGGAGTAGAAGATTGAACAATGTTGGTATGTAAGTACTTCCCAAGTTGATTTAGATATTAAATGCAATCCCTGTAAAAATTCCAACTCTCATTGTTTTCAACAATTGACAAAATGATTCTATAATTCATATGGATACGAGAACGACTTTGAATTAGCAAATGATCTTGAAAAAGAAGAACAAATTTAAAGGACCCCAACTTCCTATTTTGAAAACTTGCTACAAAGTGCAGTTATCCCAACCGTGTTGGCATAAGAGCAGATGTTCAGCTTAATGGACAAACTTCACCGCCCAGAAATAAAACCCACTTCAACAAGGGTGCCAAGGTAAATTCAGTGCAAAATAAAAGGTCTTGACAGAAAATGTTGCTGGGACTTCTGGACACCCGCGTGCAAGAGAATGAATCAGAGAAGTACCTCACACCACGCTCAAAATATGAGCTCAGAATGGGGGGTTCACCTGATTATAAGCGTTAAAACTATAAAAGCCTCTCAGTTGTCCCGGAGTAACTGGATGTCAGAGAACACAGCAGTCTCCTCAGCACCTGCAAGTGACTTCAGAAGGACTCGAGTTGGTGCTCCCGCCTCCAGTGACAAGAACACACCCAGGCCACAGAACAGCAGCGAGAAGAGGAGAGAGGAGAGGCAGGGCTGGCAGGAGGGGCGGAGTCGAAGATGGCCGTGGTGCGTGTTCTCAGGGAGACTCTCGATTTTTATTCCTCTGGATTTAGTTGAAGGGAGAATCAACATTCACTGTCATCCTACTGTACAGGATTTCTCTTTCCAGTTCACTACTTCATGGAGCAAAGGAGAAGACGTAAAATACCTCCCACCAGGTCCAGACCAGACACAGAATAATCGATTCAATTTCTAATGGCGAGCCTCCCAGAGAAAACTGCTTTAAGGATGTCCTGCTTTTAGGGATGTCCTCTTAAGTGTGGACATCCCTAGAAATTGCTGCGGTAGTAGTTACATTGTACTTTAATCTTAAACCCTCAACACTGAGGCTCATCTTTAGAGTTTTTCGGAGGGGGCCCTGTGTCGCCTGTGGGTGGGGAAGGGCCTCCCACAGCCTCCATGTCTTCGTGTTTAACACCTGCTGCCCCCTCTGAGGTTGTCTTCTCAGCTCCTGTTGAGGAAAGGGGTCCTTGGTATTGTCCTGTGTAGTCCCTCTCCCATTTCCAAGGTTGGTGGTAGACTCTTCACCCAGAGGTGGCATGAGCTGACCAGTGGCCTTCAAGGTGGCCTCCCCTGAGGCACTCTGTGCAACCTAACAGCAGTTAGGAGGACCACTGATTCTCTTTCACAAAAGGAAATTAAGAAGCAGAGATGCGTGACCATTCAATGTGGGAGCAGAAACCTGTCTCTCTGTTACATGCCAGTAGTCGATGCAACTGTCACTTCCTCTCCAATCTCCCAAAATATACAACTCAAATTAAACAGATTCTCAGATAAAGGATCTAATCAGGATCTTACTTACCCAGTAGGTGGGTACTGACTTGTTTACTGTTTCAACACCAGAATGAATCACCTACGAGGAACTATGCTTCGAAGATGAATCATTAGAACGTAATACACCCTATTTGAGCAAATAAACACCACTTGGGAATCATAAGATATTCCAATTGTCAGAGGCAATTACGGAACTGCCAACCTTGCTTCAGATTCTTGTTAATTCATTCAAATTAAGCAAAGGGGTACAAAGAATAAAGTGCTGTCAGCTTTTCGGCCATGACCAAAATACACACAAGAACGACTTAGAGGAGACAATTTTGATTTTGGCTCATGGGTTCAGAGTAGTCTATGGGGCTAACTCCATTGCTCCGGGCCCAAGGTGAGGTGGTCGCAGTGGCAGAAGGGTGTGGTGGAGGAATGACACTCCATTCTCCTCAGTCAGGAAGCAGAGAAAGGGGAGGGGCCCCGGGAGGCTGAACCCTCCAGGACTCACCCTGTGACCCACCTCCTCCAGCCTCACCCCACCCGCCCAGAGTCACCACCCAGTTAATCCATTCCAAGGAGGTTGGACTGACTCCGGGGCAGCTCTTACGATCTATTCATCTCACCTCCTGCACCCACACAGGAGCTTTTGGGGACACCTCACATCCAAACCACCGCAGGCATCAGAGCCAGAAAAAGAAGATGACCTAGGAGCTGTTAAATCTCCTCATTTGCAAGTTGAAACTGGGAAATGGTGGTAGGTGACCACTTTCCAGCTTGCTGTGGGTTCTCACGAGGTTGAATTTTCTTTCCTACGTCCCTCACCTGAACGGTGGAGAGAGGCATTTCTGAGGGAACTGCACACTATGTGTTCGACATCACCTCCTTCAAAGACCAAGGCTCTGAAGCTGCTGCCTCTCTGCTTTGAAGCCAAAGCAAAGGCCAAGGGTGTGCCCCAAGCCAGGGGGCTTCCTTTGAAGCCACCAGATGCTCATCCCCTGTCTCTTCATGCGGCCAGTGTGACCCTCTATGCACGTCCTCAACCATTGACTGCTTCAAGCAGGTGGACCTGGGTTCCTCCTCCTCCGGTTACTGAGGGACACAGTGATGCTGGTTTTAACACCCACACAAGCAACGTGTCGCACAGGGACACGCCACATCCACTCGTTCAGCAGATGGGGTTTATTTCATTACCAAATACTTCACTTTCAAGTGTAAATCATTAGGATTACAGTCCCAGCTTCAATAATTGTCCATATGCCATAAAGTCATGTTCAACTTGAGTTTATGAGAGCGCAAAAGAGAGAAGGTTGAAAGTCACATAGGGATATGGTCAAAGTTTGTTCCTTTAAAAAATAATTTCCTTTGAGTGTATGAGTGCATGCCTGTTATAGAGAAAATAGAGAGTGGGTTTTCTCCCCTGGAATTTCTTTTTAAGACTCTCACACTATCTTATCATGGAAGCACAGCTATGATGGATTTCACACAAGGATCTCACATCATAATAACTTCCTCATTTTCAAAGTACAATTGGATAAACTCCTTTGAAGATTGACCCAGCATTTTCTGTTGGGAGGAATAATGCACATGCACTGGCAATCATGAAGTGCATTTAACCACACCAGAGGACAGGGAAAGGGATGGAGACCAGCTTAATTAGAAATCTTTACTACCACTGTATACCCCAAAATGTCCATTTAGAGGAACACTTGGTATTCGCCTTCAAGGTAGGAAGACAAGTGGGTCTTCTCATGTGTGCCTGTGCCCTGGTGGGGAGATACCCAGAGTCTTAAGTCTGCTTCTAAATTATCCACTTTAGCAACATTTGCCTGCATGAGACCCGCCTTAGGAGTGTCCGGGAGGAAAGCCAGCAAAGGTTTTCCCACTGAAATGAAGATTTTGATTTACAGGAGTGTAAGACTTGGGCATTGGAAATACATGGTATTTGTGTGGATAGTATTAAAATCTGTGGCAATATGGCATTGTCATCTAGAAGAGCAGAAATCAGATTTCAGCCTCTTTGGAGGGAAAAAAAATTGGTAGGTTTGGGAGAAGCTCCCACAATCATCATTCAATCTAAATGAGTTGTGTCAAAATTTGTATCAGGCATGACTTACATGAAAAGATGAACCCCACGGTTTGTATTTCTTTTGTCTATTAGGGCAAATTTCAATCAGTACTGCTTATGTGAAGAGTGAGAGGGGAGGTTGGAAATCTATGGATCCAAAACAAAGAAAGGCAGGGAGAAGAAAGCATAGCAAATCTGATGGAAGTCAATTGCATCCCACTTAGAATAAATTGGGATATTGACAAACTCCGCAAGTACAGAGCTTCATCTTATGAGGATTGGCAACTAGATATAAGCTACCAAAGTCACTGAGAAACCATATTCAAGTTCAGAGCATATTACAATGTGGGAGTTGATTTCCTGATTTAATCAAACATGAAATCTAAGAAGATTTAAGTGGCGCGACATCTATCATATTGCTTTTAATAAAAAAAAATTTCTTTTTATTTATGTCTGACAAAATAATAATAATTAGCTAATTTCACTCTTTGAGTTCAGGTTAATTAAGCATGTCAGAGGAGGTGGAAGGAAGCCAGACTATTTTAAATTTGGCAATAAGATGATATGCAAGGCAGGAAAACTATAACAGATAATTTAGATTTGACTCTATCGCTATTACTTACTGGAAGTGCTGAGTTCAACATTCATAAAATTATTTAACTAAAATTAATTGAACTTCATGAAAGTCTCTCTATATTTCCTCTTTTCTTTTATGCATAGTCCCTTATATACAAGGAGCTATCTAAAACAAGCTCTAAATTAAGTCTGGATTTATAAATTCCAGTGAGAAACAATCATCTGAGTACTACAAACCTTCCTCATGGGGATTTTTGTAATTTAATGCTTGTTGGTGACACTGATGTAGCTGCGAATGGCTTGTGAGTGGTGGAGGGAGGTGATTGTTCACAGTGATGCAAACCAACTGCCTAATGCTTCCTGGCTCTCTTTAGGATCACAGTGTCCTGGTTTCCTCTAAGTGTTCTATGGTGAAGTCAGGAATGTTAACGCTGGTCCCTGGCTGGACAGTGCTGCCGACTCTCTTCAGAACTGGAGTTGAATGGCTGGAAAATCAGGAGCAGAAGAAACCTCACAGGGAGACGGAGTCAGGAATGCAGTTTCAGCATTTGTTTAACTGACTGTTAAGCTAATTTTCGGTCTTGCATCAAAATGTCAGGCATACACGGAACAAGATTTGGTTCTTTGTTTCTTCTACAAGTTCATATTGGAAGTCCTACTTGTAAGGAATCCCATGAAAACCACGCCAGACACGGGAAATCACATAAGAGGGTTTATTAAGCAAACAGAGTGTCTCCCTGCAAGGTAAGAGAGAAAATGAGAGGAAAAGAAAGGGAAAGAGAAAGGGCGCATGCAAGAAAGAGTGGAAAAGCCAGGAGGAGAGAGAAAGCAAGTCGGGGGAGAGAAAAGCAAGAGAAAAGATGGCGGGGTAGTTATCTTGAAGCAGTTGAATTCCGCCGGGCTAACAGGAGACCAATAACAGAGAAGGATACTTGCAAGCTGACTGATGAGCCAATAGCTAGCTAGGATGTTCACAGACTGACAAGTGGTTGGGAGGCGGGGAAAATGGCTGCACCGGAAAGGGTGGGGAGCAGCTTTCAGACTGACAAGCTAGGTTGTGATGCAAGGCAGCTTGTATTACACTACTATATCCTGATTTTAATAATGGTTGGTAGCAAGCAACCAAACCAACTGTATTTAAAGTACATTTGGAAAGGAAGAGAGGGTGTGAGGGAAAGGCCTCCATTGTTTCCTCCACAGTGCTCACAGCAAAGCCAAGGGCAAGGTGCAGGGGAGTCTGGGCCCCACCCACAGCCACGCATCTACTTTATTCCCTGAGGTTGCAGTGACCTTGGACCCTTAGGCTCCCAAGAACTTGGGTCAGCCGGGGATCCTTTACTCTGGATGTTGAAACCGAACTTCTCAGTAAGACGAGGTCCATCCGTAGTAGTGAACTTTGCGTAAGCTACATTTATAGACTAGAATCTCTCCTGAAAACAGTCAAGGTTGCACATTCCCCAGAGCCAAAGTCCTTAAAAGTGGGATTTCAGCTTTACCTCGCACCTCTTAAAAGCAGTAAACATGATGGATGTCAGTCCTTGCCTTGGAAACTCTTCTGCTATGGCTTTTCTCACTTCACAGGTGATTGTGATACTGAAAATTTGATCCTCACCCCTGGTGCTGATCCAATAACAAGGACAAAGTTTTGTGAAAAGGAAAGTGGAGCTTTGCTACTTCCCTAACAATGGAGAAAGGCAAGGGATCACATCACGGAGGGTGCCATTCTCAATGCCAAGGAGGCAGGGGGCTTTAAAAGGGGGGCACAAGGGCTATGTTCCAGGCATCACTGTCAACGGGTAGAATTAATCTTACCCATATCATGGAAGGAGTTGTTGTTTGGGTTTCCAGGTCCGGATTTTATTTTTGTGAACAGTGAGCAGAAGGGCAGGTAAGTTGGCTGAGAGAGGAAGAAGGTTAATCTTGCTTCCCTGTAGTTAGGGAGGGGAAGACAGAGGAGAGGAAGGAAAAAACCTCCACTTAGAAATAAGCCATCCGTGGCCACGCAGCAGGGTTTATGTTCAGAGCAGGAGGTGGAGCTTCTCCCAGTGGGGTTTTCCCACAGGAGGCCTTCACACCCCCAAACACACACGTCCCCTCCCTAACTCACAGCTCCCCAGACCTCCCCTGCTGCTTCATCCCAGTGACTGGCTCACCCTCTCAGCCAGGTCCTCCCTTCTCCCTGGGCCTCTTTGCTCAGGCTGTGGGTCTGCATCTCAGAGGACCAGGGATGGGATTGATATAAACAGGCTCCTCTCCTCAGCCTGGGGTCGGGAGGTCCTGACCTCTGTCCACTCCTCATCTCACCTGAGCTCTGCTCTAGACAGCTGTTCTCCAGCTATGACCCAGAAAATAGCTTCCCAGGGTCATCACAAGTTTGAAACTTAGTAGACCACTTCTCTCCTCATCTTGCACATCTTTCATTTCATGAAAAACACCATTGGAATTTTGATAGGTATTGCATTGTGTCTGTGGATTTGTTTTGGTAACATGAACCTTGATTCTTTCAATCCATGAACATGGGATTTCTTTCTGTTTATTTATGTCTCTGTCAATTTCTTTTATTAACATTTTATAGTTTTCATTGTACCAGTTTCTCACATCCTGATTTAATTTATTCCTAAGGTTTTTATTCTTTAGAATGGTATCATAAATGGGAGTATTTCCTTGATTTCCTTTTTAGATGAGTTATTATTGGTGTGAAAAAATGCAATTGATTTTGTTTGTTGATCTTTATATCCTGAAATTTCACTGAATAATTCATTTATTAGTTCTAACTGTTTGATACTGTTTTTGTTGAATCTCTAGGGTTTTCTGCTTAGGATAAGATCAAGTTGAAATGGAAATAGTTTTGCTTATTCCCTTCTGATTTGGATGCCTTTCACTTATGTTTCTTTTCTGGAAGTTCTAACTAATACTTTCAGTGCTACTTGAGAGTGAGCATCCTTGCCTTCTATTGGAACTTTGAGGAAGAGATTACTGCTTTTCACATTGAGTATGATGTTTCCTGCAGGGTTTTTGCAAATGGCTATTATTATACTGGGAAATTTTCTTTCAATGTTTATTTTGTTGACTTTTGATCATGGAAGCATGTTAAGTTTAGTCAAATGCTCTTTCTGCATCTGTTGAGATCTAGTGATTTTTATTTATCATTCTGTTAGTGTGCTCTATCTCATTGATTGACTTGTAGATGTTAGAGCAACCTTACATACCAGAGATAAATTCCATTTTGTCATGGCAAATAATCTTTTGACATTGGTTTGCTAGTATAGCATTTTTTTCTTTTTTTTTAATATTTATGTTTTACAGACTGCAGTTTGACTCGTTGTGACATTTGACACAAATGGGGTACTGCTTATTTCTATGGTTGTACATGATTTAGATTCACACCATTTGTGTAATTATACATGTACACCGGATAATGATGTCTCTCTCATTCCACCATCTTTTATACCCCAGACCCCTCCCGTCTCATTTCCCTGTACGTAATCTAAAGTTTCTCCATTCTTCTCCCACCTCCTACCCCTACTCCCATTATGTATCATCTTTCACTTATTAGGGGAAACATTCGGCCTTTGGTTTTTTGGGATTGGCTTATTTCACTTAGCATGATATTCTCCAATTCCATCCGTTTACCTGCAAATGCCATAATTTTGTTCTTTATGACTGAATAATATTCCATTGTGTATATGTACCACAGTTTCTTTATTCATTCATCTGTTGAAGGGCATCTAGTTGTTTCCACAATCTAGCTATTGCAAATCGAGCTGCTATAAACATTGATGTGATTGCATTTTACTGTACTATGATAATTTTAAGTCCTTTGGGTATAAACCAAGGAGTGGGATAACTGGGTCAAAAGGTGGATCCATTCTATGTTTCCTAAGGAATTTCCATACTACTTGGATTCAAACTAAAAAGCTTTTTCTAAGCAAAGGATATAATCAATAGTGTGAAAAGAGAGCCCACAGAGTGGGACATGATTTTTTCCACAAGCACTTCAGATAGAACACTAATCTCCAAAATTTATAAAGAACTTACAAAACTTTACACCAAAAATACAAAGAACCCAATCAATAAATGGGCCAAGGAACTGGACACTTTACAGAAGAAGATATATAGGTGATTAACAAATATATGAAAAAGTGTTCAACATCTCTAGTAATTAGAGAAATGCAAATTAAAACAACTCTAAGATTTCATCTTACTCCACTTAGAATGGCTATTATCAAGAACACAAGTAATAATAGGTGTGGGCATGGATGTGTGGACAACACACTGGTACATTGCTGGTGGAGTTGCAAATTGGTGCACCCACTCTGGAAAGCAGCATAGTATTTTTTTAAGAATGTGTCTCAGGTAAATGGATGGAATTGGAGAATATCATGCTAAGTGAAATAAACCAATCTCCCCAAACCAAAGGCAAATGTTTTCCCTGATGAGCGAATAATGATACATAATGGGGATGGGGTTGGGGGGTAAGAGAAGAATGAAGGAACTTTAGATTATGTAGAGGGAAATGAGAGGGGTGAGGGGGCGGGGGTATGAAAGATGGTGGAATGAGACAGACATCATCACCCTATGTACATATATGATTACACAAATGGTGTGAATCTACATCATGTACAGTCATAGAAATGAAAAGATCTACCCCATTTGTGTACAATGAAGCAAAATGCAGTCTGTAAAAAAATAAAAACTTAGAAATGACTAAAGATGTGTCTCTATTCATGAGTCATATTTACCTGCAAATCTTTTCTTTTTTCTTTTCTCATTGGTGGTGTTTCTTCTGACTCTGGCATCAGGGAGACACTGGGCACACAAGCTGAGTTTGGAAGTATTCCCTCCATTCCTAACACTCTGATAGCTCTTGGGAAGGACTGCATTAGTTCTTTAAATGTTTGGTAGAATTCAGCCAGGAAGCCTTCTGGTCTTTGTTGGGAAGTTTTAATTACTATGTTACCATCTCCTCTTCTTTTATTATCTAAGATATTAAAAGTCACTTCTTTTGTCATCATGTCATTCCTGTCAACGTTCATATTCCAAGTCATTTTAAATGCCGAGTTGTTTTAGTTATTTACATACATTTAGAAAACAGAAGTGACCAGTTGTATTTTTAAAATTTATAAAAATTAATATGGCTATATTGTAACCAGTATGTCCAACTTTGCTTGACACTTTTCAACTTGCCAGATTTGGTAATAAACCAAGCAAAATCATGGTGGCAAGGATGGTAGGTGGAGCAGATAATGGAGCTTGCCTCAACGAAAGGGAACAAACTTGACCTTCACTTAACACCATGGATGAGGCTGCAGGACCCCAGACCTGCTGAGGCCTTTCTAATCTCAGCCCCACAGAGTTCCAAACAGAAGAGGGAGTGATAAAATGATAAGGAGGACCACAGTCGTGTTTCCAAGCACTTCTGAGTCAAGGATTTGATGCTGCTGAACGACACACGATTCCACCAACATTTTTTATTCATAATGTGGTGGATGCCTCTCCCACCCTGCTTCCCAGTCTTGTTTCGAGTGGTTCTGTTTTGTCTCCGTGTGGTGTAATCAGCACTCTGCATCATTCTGCTGCTAGTTACCAGGTGATTCCTGCCTCCTTACAGTCAGCACAAGGTTTACACTTAAAGGAGCTCTAGAGTTCACAAGTACAGCATAATTTTATTTTAAATATTTATTGAATATATAAACTATTCTGAAGGAACACATAATCTGTACATAGGGTCACTGCAAAGCTCTGACCCTTTTTACTTGATTAATAAAGACCTCGTCTGGAGTTCAAGGGATTTGCATGTTAGCCTGAACTTCACTGCTGGGCAGGTGTCATTGGAGCAGTGTCCTCTGCAGCCCAGAAACTCTGGTGTGGAAGGATGTAAATGAGGAGCTTTATTCTGTTATACCCAAGATGCAGAACTTCATCTTCAAAGTACAATGGAGCTGCATTATTATTACAACCACCCTCAAAGAGTGGAGCCCAACATAACTGACAGCGTCTTTGATCGGATATAATAGAGCTCAATAAACAGAACAAGGGTTGGGTGTAGCTCCATGGGAGGCCACTCGCTCAGCATGAATGAGGCCCTGGGTTCAAACACAGAAGAAGAAGAGTGTTATGGGACCCATCACCACTGAGAAGTACAAATTTGAGAGTCTTTATTAAGCCGGCCGCTGACTGTCTCATACAATGCCCCCAAAAATGGCTATTGGGAGAACAGCCCCGACCACAGGGTTGTAGGGGTTCTTATACCAAAAATCACATCAATCATAAGTGTCTGTTGCTATGATCCGAAATTACAAACTAACATCATGAGATCATCAACAGAGGGGGAAGTGGGTCAGAATGACCCTTACCTAGGTACAAACTAAAGAATGGTTACTAACAACCACACAATCACTGTTCACATGGTACATTGTGTAGGAGCAATAGGAATCAAAAGAGAGCAATTCTTCACTACATAGAGTTGCCATTGTGTATTATTAAACATGTCACACCAAGTAACTGATGATGGGCACAGAGGTGGGCTGTTCCCATGGGAGAAGCTTATTTCCTACATAACATGGAGTCTCAGAGCAAAATGGAGTCTGTTTAGTCATTTCCCTTAGAGTCTGGCCTGTAACATTCTCATGGAGTCAGATCTGTCAGCCCATCACAAAGAGGAGGAGGAGGAGGAGGAATATAAAAGACTATCATGGAATCTATCACTCAAGAGCAATCTCGACAGTCACTTCATTTTATTTATATACCATCAGATGTTAATACAGACAAGATGCAGCAAAGAGTAAGTGATCAAAGGTATTTGCCATCATCTGCTAACATCTGGTCAACCATCAAAGCTGAGGTGGTTCTTCTGGCGCCCAGGAATTATGCCTCTTCCTTGACCTGACATGTCCACATGCATGCCGTGTTCCTGAAAACATATCTAAACACAGCCATGGGCAGAGCCTGAGACAGCAGCAGGTGAGGGGCAGGCAGGTGGAGCTGAGCCATGGGAAGGATAAACCTAGAGATAGTAGAAAGGTCAGAAGATATGGTGTTCTATAAGGTAACCAAGAAGAACGTTCCCAGGATAAAACTTCATTTTATACTGTACAGAAGAACTATGCAATTGTTGGTGCATAAGGTTCAGTATGTAGTGGAATATTATTCAGCCATAAAAATAATGAAATCATGTGATTTGCAGCAGCAGGGACAAGACTGGAGGTCTGTTAAGTGAAATAATCCAGACAGAGAAAGACAAGTATCACATGTTGTCACTATTTCAAAGTGATTCTTGCCAAAGATGACTTCTTCTTCAAAATGCATTGCAAATGCTGTAAAGCTAAAATGCAAAGGTTCGCAAGTGAGTTCACACATAAAAGTTGTCATATAAAGAAGTGACGAGATCTCTTTCCCATCCTTTCACCATCAGTCTGGGGATGTCTTTGCCCATGAGGTGAGTCTCTTGAAGATAGCATGTTGTTGGGACTTGTTTTTTAATCCAATCTTCCAATCTCTTTCTTTTGATTGATGAGTTTAAGCCATTAACATTCAGGGTTATTATTGAGATATTATTTGCATTCCTGGTCATTTTGGTTTATTTCTGGTTTTTAACTTGATTTACTTTCTCCTTTGATTGACTATTCCTTTAGTGTAGTTCCTTCCTTTGCTGGTTTTCACTGTATTTTTTTCATACTCCTCATGGAGTGTTTTGGAACCACCATTTGACCCAGCTATCCCACTCCATCGTTTATACCCAAAGAACTTAAAATCAGCCTAGTACAGTGACCCCACATCAATGTTATAACAGGTTAACTCACAATAGCTAAACTATGGAACCAACCTAGATGCCCTTCAACAGCTGAATGGAGATATAAATATATGTTGGAATATTACTCAGCTTTAAGGAAGAATGAAATTTGGCATTTGCAGATAAATGGATGGAGTTGGAGAATATCATGCTAAGTGAAATAAGCCAAACCCAAAAAACCAAAGGCCAAATGTTTTCTCTAATACATGGATGCTACTTCACAATAAGGGGAGACTAGGGAAGAATGGATTTACTTTAGATTAGTAGAGGAGAGTGGAGGGAGGGAAGGGGTATGGGTAGGAAGGACAGTAGAGTGAAACAGACACTATTACTTCACGTACATGTATGACTGCATGACCCCTGTTATCCTATGATATGTATAATCAGAAAAATGAGAAATTACACTTCATTTATGTATGATCTATCAAAGTACATAAATGCATTCTACTGTTATATAAAACTAATTAGAACAAATTTAAAAAATCAAAATATAGAAAAAGAAGTGATGGGATCTCAATGCAGTCTTTTTTTCCTTTAGGACCAAGAGTTGAACCTAAGAGGATTTAACTACTGAACCACATCTCCAGCCTTTTTTATTTTTATGTTTTTATTTAGAGACACAGTCTCACTAAGTTCTTAGGGCCTCACTATCTTGCTGAGGCTGGCTTTGAACTCACAGTCCTCCTGCCTCAGCCTCCCAAGTTGCTGGGATTACAGGAGTGTGCCACTGCTCAGGGCTTCTGTGTAGTTGGATTTGCGATTCCCTGATTGTTAGAGATGTTGAACATTTATTTTATATTTTTGCTGACCATGTGTTCTTCTTCATTTGAGAAGTTTTGTTCTACTTCTGCCCATTTATTGATTGGGTTACATGTTTTTTTGGCATTAAGTCTTTTGTGTTCTTTGTGTATTCTGAATATTAATGCAGGTGCAAAGATCTTTCCCCATCCCAATGTTTGTAGCAGCATAATTCACAATAGCCAAGCTCTGGAAAAAAGCCTAGGTGTCCCTCAACAGATGAATGGATAAAGAAATGTGGTATATGTACACAATGGAGTATGACTCAGCCATGAAGAAGAATGACATCATGACCTTTGCCAGTAAGTGGATGGAACTGGAGACTGCCATGCTACGTGAAATAAGTCAGTCCCCAAAAGTCAAAGCCGATATGTGGAAGCTATTTTAAAGTAATGAGGAAAAAATTAAAAAACAAGAGAGAAAGGGAGAGAAATTACCATCAAAACAGAGGAAAGATCAGTGGAGTGGGTGAAAAGGATGGAGGTGCGGGAGGAGGAGCCGGAGGAGGAAGAGCAGTGGGGTGAATTTCGTATGTGCGGGATGAACATCCTATGTGAAACCCAACATGGGTATAGCCACGGACACCAATTTTAAAAAGAACTCCGAATAAGTCACAGAAAGATCATAGAGCAGAGGGAGGAAGTGCTGGGGACTGGATTTAGCAAATTGTATTCCACACCTTTGTGATTTTGTCAATATGAATCCTAACATGATCCTGACTAAGAAGAACCAATATAAAAAGGAAGTGATGAGGTTGGACTTGTCCATCTAGTCTAAGCAAGCTTCACTGCTGCCTGAGAATCCAGCTTCTGCGGAGACCCTGATGTTCCTGCCCGCGGCCCTGCTCTGCACAGAGCTCAGAGGGTCCTGTGGGACCCCGTGCAGCCACCCAGAGTCACTATGGAAATGCACTATGGTCATACGTCATGAGCATTTCCCTAGATTTTCCATGGAATGTTCTTCTATTTCTACCTAAGGGAATAATTCTAGGAATGCTTCCATGAACTATCCTATGGCAGAAATATTTTGCTGTATTATTTTTGAGCCAATCAGAAAGTAAATTACCACTATGATTAAGGATGATTAAGGATTATATTTTACTTGACAGTTTCCTCACCAAATCGGCCTGCTATGGTCATGAATTACCCAAACTAAAATGGTTTCTCCAAGAAATGACTTGTTTTACGAAACGTTAAGAAAGCAATAATGAGAGTGAAAATATTATCTTTTCAATTAAAAGTATCAACAAAGCGTGAAAAGAGAGAAATTATGATGATATATAATGAGGGTCGATGGTGGGGGTGAGAGAAGAATGGAGGAACTTTATGCAGAGGGAAATGAGAGGGAGAGGGTGGAAGAGACGGACATCGTTGCCTGTGTACATGTATGACTATACAAATGGTGTGAATCTACACCGTGCACAATCATAGAAACAAAATGATGTACCCCATTTGTGTACAATGAGTCAAAATGCAGTCTGTAAAAATAAAAAGTAAAAATATTAAATTAAAAAAAAAAGAAAAAGAAAAGATTGATATATCTGAACTGGGATTGTGGCCTAGTGGTAGAAAGCTTACCTAGCATGTATGAGGCCCTGGGTTTGATCCTCAGCCCCACAAATAAATAAATAAAATAAAGGTATTATGTCAACTTTTTTTCTAAAAAAAAGAAAAGATGCAAGGGGGTGGCAAAGGCTGATGAGCAGCAAGGATCTTCTGGATATAAAGGAAGGAAGACAAATCTCAAGACAGAAATGGAATGTTTTGAAGTCACAACATCAGATGAGAGGATGGTAGAAATCTGCCCAGAGGAGGGCGGAGCTCCTACCTGTGGCCAGGTAGCGGGTGTGGCTGAGCACGTTGACAGCCCTGTGGGAGAAGCAGCTGCTGTCCTCCAGGAAGGTGGGCACCTGGCCACCGGCTGCACCACCTTGTGCATCAGAATGAACTCTGAGTGTCCTGCAGGCTCCTCCCCATCAGGGTCACATTCAGGCTGGTCCACAGGGCCACACTGCAAGGAAGGACAGGCATGTTACTGGAACCATCCCCGTGGACACACTGCTGATGGCTCCACCCCAGCACAAGGTGTGCTGGAGCCTGAATCGGCCACAATGCAGGACTGAGTGCGCCTGACCTCATCTGCCTGCGGCCCTCTCGGCGCAGACTGGAACTCACTGTATTTGAGGAGCTTCTCAACTCCACCATGAGGGAACTGAACAAGAGTTAAAGACACACAGTGGAAGTTGTTGCTGCCTTTAATTTGATCAGCGGAGGTGTAGAAATCCCTCAGCATATTTGAAGTCACTTGGGAGCTATTGGTCTAAGTTCGTGTTAGCATACCTGCCTGATAAATCAGGTAACCACACTGAGATGCCTCAGTGAAGAACATCAAAGGGATTTATTGCTTTCCCTTTTGGAGCAATGGGCCTTTAATTCCACAAAGAGATTCACATGCTAGTTTCCTCTGGAAAGTGCATGACATTGCAATATCTTCCACGTAGAATACGTACAGTACGTGCTTGCCTTAATGCCTGATGCAATTTAAAATACAACAGAATTAAAGAGAAAATTAATGAAAATTTGGGAAATGTTCTGCCAAATGGTGAAAAAGAAAATGGATCAAGGAAGATAAGGGAGGGAAAAAAATAAAAGGAAGAAAGTCGGGGGAAAGAGGGTTAAAGGGAAGGGGGAATTTTCAAGTTAAGGACAAATATAACAGAGAAAGAGAGTTACCAAGTGGGAAAAAGAGCCCTGAGTCCATCTAAGAAGCTTGGTGCCGAGGCTGGCAGGGCACACAGTCTGGTGTGTTCTGACCCGGAAGAGCTAAAGCAGGAGAGCAAAGAAGGCGAGGCTTGCCAAGAGCAGAGGACTGAATCTGAAAACCTCGAACCTTTCCAAACTCATTTTCATTAAGCTGAAATCCTAGTACAAATGATGACTGATTCTCATCAAAATTTCACAAGGATATGTTTTATAGAAATGAATTTCCCTGTCTATGATCATATGAAAACACAATTTTTAGCATGACATTCTAATAATTGGTTTTATTGTTACAAATACTTTATCAGAGTGTGTGTGACACAAAAAAACCTGTACATATTTAATATGGACAACTTGATGAATTTAGAGATAAGTACACACCCATGAAACCATTGCCATTACTTAAGCATTACTTAAACCACTGCCTCCAGAAATCTCCACCTGTCTTATAACATATTACTATTATGATTATTATTTGTGACAAGAACACTTAACAGAAGATCCACCCTCTTGAGGATCAGCCAGAACCACGTGCAGGATGGTCTCTTTCCCTGATATCTTACAGACTTTTCACTAAACTGTGAGATACCATAGGGAGGTTCTGACATTAAATCAGGTATTGAGCCTGGCAAGTAAAATTCATCTAACTTCAAATTCTCCAATTCTTCGGTTTTATTCAGACCATTTTTGTAGCATGCAGAACATTTTATCAAGTACTACACATACAGTACTTGAAATATTAAATTTTTCTCTCTAACTCATTATAAAATCAAGTGTTTCTAAGTATAGTATCCATCATAACCAAGTGGAATTAATCCCTGCCATTCAAGTTCAGCTTACCATACACAAATAAATCAATATAACATACTGCATAAACAAAAAGAAAGATAAAACCACATGATCATCTCAATTGATGCAGTAAAAGCATTTGACAGAATTCAGCATCCTATCTTGATAAAATTTTTTAACACTCCAGGTATAAAAAAAAAAAGTTCCAGAATATAATAAAGTCCATTTATAAAAACCCCACAGCAGACATCATAAATAATGAACAACAACTGGAAACTTTTTCACTAAGACCAGAAACAAGGCAGAATTTTCCCCCTCTCGCCACTCAGATTCAAAATGGTACTGGGACCACTAGCAAGAGCAATCAGACAAGAAAAATAAGAGAAACCCAAATCCTTTTACTTCTTCCTTTTGGAAGCACCTTGTACATATATTTGCATTCCAATGTTAATTTCCTGTGTTCATTATAGCATTGTTTACAGCCATCAAGATAAGGAAAAAACCTAGGTGTCCAGCAAAGAATGAATGAGTAAAGAACAGATAAAGAAACTCTTAGAGGTGTGTGTGTGTATTATATATTTGAATATATTACCTACAACCATATATGCTGTATAACATACAATATATATTATACTTTATATAATATATAGTTATATACTTACATATATATGTGTATAATATCCATTCTTAAAATGTCATTTACTGTGTCAGGGTGGACCTGGAAGGCATATGCTTTGTAAACTAACCACACACAGAAACTACACTGCATGCTGTCTCTTATATGTGGAAGGTAAAAAAGAGCTCAAATGCACATAGGTGAGAACGAAGTAGTGGTTTCCATGGGTGGGTGGGTGGGAGGGGGTAGGAATTGGGAGATGTCGGTCTAAGGGTACCAAGTAGTCAGTACGTAGGCTGACCAAGTCCAGAGAGCTGATGTACAATGTGAGGATAACAGTGAGTGACAGTGCATTGTATTAGGGGTTTTTGTGATTAGGTAGATTTTAACTGCTCTTGTAAGAAAAGAAAGTAATGATGTGATCTTAATCTACTTCTATATCAAGCATGTAATTCGTGATGCATATTCTATAACAGTGTGTTGTAAATCTGAAATATTGTATTGGTCAGCTTCTTGTTGCTGTAACCAGTACACCTGACAAGAACAACTTAGAGGAAAAAATTTCATTTTGGTTTATGGTTTCAGAGGTTCAGTTCATGGTTGGCTGACTCCATTGCTTTGGTTGTGGCTGCATAAAGCTGCTTAGCTCACGATGGCCAGGAAGCACAGGGAACTTACAGGCAAGGAGCCAAGGACAATGCCCCACAGTGACCTATTCCTCCATCCACACCCTACATGTCCACAGTTATCATCCATTAATCAAATTATCAATACAGTAATCAGATTAAAGTTCCCTTAATCTACTCATTTCACCCCTGAACAGTCCTGCGTTGTTTCACACATGAGCTTTTGGGGGGACATCGTACATCCAAATTATAGCAAATACATACAGTAAAATTTATTGCAAAAAGGCTTGGTTTTTATAATAGGTTAAAGGTATAAAAGTTTAATGCTTTTTAAAAGTACACAAGATATGAGTAGCATTTGATTAAATATCCTGCCTGCCACAAAAATACAGGAGAAAACTTTGAATTATTTGAAAATATTGAGCTCAACTGTATTTTACTTGCCAGTCTGAATGCCTGATTTGCATGACATCCCAAGTTCAGCTGAAGATGAAGGCTGGGTGAAGGAGCCCTCCTGCCCTGGGTCTGGCTGGTGATGATGCCACAGGTCAGACAGTGGCCCTGGGGTCGTGTCTCAGGGATCATGTTCCATGGAAGATGACCAAATCTCCCAAGCACTGCCAGGTGCCTGAAAATTAATAAGGGCTGATGTGGTAACACTTGAATAAACTCACCATAAGGAAATGATAAAAGTTTAAGAGGATATATATATATGCTAATTACCTTGGGTTGATCACTACCCAATATATACACAAATAAAAACTTTACACTGGGCCTCATAAATATATGCAAGTACTTTTTCAATAAAAAAAAAAGCAGGGCTGGGGATATAGCTCAGTTGGTAGAGTGCTTGCCTTGCAAGCACAAGGCCCTGGGTTTAATCCCCAGCACTGCAAAAAACAAACAAACAAACAAAAAAAAAAAATAGCAAAAAGGTAAAAAGAGAGTTTGGGACAAAACGGTAATTAGTGAGGGAAAGCTGGAATGAACCTGTAGCAGCGATTAGCGTGAGTTCTACCAATAGCAGCTCATGCTTATATCTCTGTATTTATCTACCTGGAAATAAGAATAGAGCCATGTGTCCACATGGTGGGTCTGGGTACATGCATTTCTAAGGCCGGCCCCTAAAGGGTCCAGGATCATTGATATGCATTATCAATGACCCCAGAATCATAGGTCTTGGTTTCTAAGCACCATTCTCCAATAAAAGCCAGGCTTCCTGGGCTAGGGTTGTGGCTCAGTGGTAGAGCGCTTGCCTCCCATGCATGAGGTACTGAGTTTGATCCTCAGCACCCACATAAAAAAATAAAATAAAGGTATTGTGTCCATCTACAAGTAAAAATTTTAAAAATATGAAAATAAATTTTTAAAAAGCTAGGGTTCCTTAGAGAAATGACTGGTCTTAGACTACAACAGGAAAAATTAAAGATTTTTTCTTTCCTGGATAATCTTGCAGGTCCAAAAAGTAAGTGCTTAAGAAAATAAAAAGAATGGATAAGAATGGAGCCATGTCCAAAGGATGCCAGAGTCTATCCCAAAGAGTCCCAGTGGCTGAAGATGGGAAAATTAGGGCCACAAAATAAATCACAAAGAATTAGATTATTGATTCTTGCTTTGATTTCTTGTGCTTTGAGAGTCTTGTTAAGGAAGTCAGACCCTACCTAAGCCAACATGATGAAGATTTGGGCCTACTTTGTCTTCTATTTGGTACAGAGTCTCTGATCTAATTCCTAAGTTCTTGATCCATTTTGAGTTGAGTTTTGTGCAGGGTGAGAGAGAGAGGTTTAATTTCAGTTTGCTGCATATGGATTTCCAGTTTTCCCAGCACCATTTGTTGGACAAGCTATCTTTTCTCCATTGTATTTTTTTGGCTCCTTTGTCTAGTATGAGGTAAATGTTTATATGTGGGTTTGTCTCTGTGCCTTCTAGTGTATACCATTGGTCTGCCTGTGTACAATCATAGAGATGGAATGATGTATCCCATTGTGTACAATGAATCAAAATGCAGTCTGTAAAAAATAAAAATAAATAAAAATAAAACATTAAAAAAAGAATTGGAATATAACCCTAGAAATAAAATAAGTATTTATGCTGATATATCACACACACACACACACACACACACACACACACAGACACACATACACATGCATATATACATAGGTGAAAATTACAGCTTAAAATCATATAATGTATTAGCTAATGTGCTCTATCAAAAATATTAACATATGAGTGATGTATTTGGGATTAATAAGTGGGCATGCATAGACTTCTGTATTATTATGACCTTTCAGGTAAATCTAATATTGGGTACAGCATTTTATTTAAAAAAAAAAAAAAACTTTTTGGAGCCACATGTTCCAATATGTCTCTTACCAGTGATTGAAGGTAAATGTGGCCTTTATTTTGTAATAAAATGTTTACATTTTGTATCACTGGAGATTTACATGCGGTTGTAAGAAATCATAGTGAGAGGTCGAATATGTCCAATGATAACCTAAAAATCTTTCGTTAACTTTTTATCATTGTGACCAAACTCTCTGAGGAGACAACTTAGAGGATTTATTTTGGCTCTTGGGTTTAGAGGTTTCCCTCCATAGTCAGCTGGCTCCACTGCTTTGGACCTGAGGTGAGCCAGAACTTCACGGAGAGGGGCGTGGTGGAGGAAACTGCTCAGCCATGGCAGAGAGGAAGCAGAGAGAGAGAAGGGCCAGGGACAAGAACCCTTCTAAGGCATGGCCTCCTGACTTTCAACTGTGCCCACCTCCTGCAGCATCCACTACCTCCCGGAAGTCCCTTCTGCTCTCCATGGACTAATCCACTGATGAGTCAGAGCCCTCCTGATCCAATCAATTCCTGCAAGTCCCACCTCTGAACACTGCTGCAGTGGGGACCAAGCCTTCAACACACGAGACTCTAAGGTGCACTCCAGACCAAACTATGCAAACTGTGGCCTTGTTTCACAGCCACGAGACTGATGTGAATGCAGTCCAGATGCAGAACCGTCCCATCACCAAAGGACGTCTCCTGCTGCCATTTTACAGCCATGTTCAGCTCCTCACTGCCCCTAACCCAAGCCCTGGCCCTTAAATTCATTCTCCATTTCTACAATTTTGCCATTTCAAGAATATCGTATGAAAGAAATCATGTGCTGTGTGTATTTCATTGCAATTGGCTTTCCAACTTAAAACTCAAAAATTTCCATGCAGCCTATCGATGTAATTTCATTTATTACCAGTTTGTGCCTTTTGATTGCCAAGTAGTTGTTTAATTCAACTTTTCCACTGCTGTGTCTTAAAGACCTGACAAGAACAATTGTCAGGAGGAAATGTTTATTTGGGGGCTCTCTGTTTCAGAGGTCTCAGTCCATAAACAGCAGTCTCCATTCTTCAGGGCTCGAGGTGAGGCAGAACATCAAGCTGGAAGAGCGTGGTGGAGGGAAGCAGCTCACATGACGATCAGAAAGCAGAGAGACTCCACTCATATACACTTGATGGGCATGCACGCCCCCAGTGACCCACCTCCTTCAGCCACACCCTACTTACCTACATTTACCACCCAGTTACTTCCATCAGGGCATTGATTCACTGATTGGGCTAAAGCTATAACCCAATAATTTCTTCTCTAAACCTTCTTGCATTGGCTCACACATGAGCTTTTTGGGGTCACCTCATATCCAAACCATAATTGTACTATTTATGAGACAAATGCTAAGTATGTAAATTTTTGAGTTTTGGTATATGTTTGTTTTATAAGAATCTGCCAAAACAGTTTTCTTATGTGGCTACATTATCACCAGCAAAATTTGTGTGATCCAATTCCTTCAAATCCTTGTAAACCTTTGGTATTATAACTATGTTTTATTGACTATGTTCTCATAGGTGTGCAGTGATACCTCATTACGATTTTAGTTTGCCTTTTCCTAATGTTGATAGATGTTGCATGTCTTTTCATGTGCTTATCTGCCATTAATATATGGTCTTTGGTGAACTATCATATCATTACATATTTTGCCCATTTGTTAATTGGATTTGTTTTTGATTTTTTAATATTTTTAATATTCTGTATTAAGATTTCCTTAAATATTCTAATTACTATTCCTTTGTTGAATGTATGGTTCATTAGTATTTTCTCTGAGTATATAGCTTGTCTTCTAAATTCTCTTAACAGGGTATTTTTGCTCAGAAAATGTTTAATTTTGGTTATTTATAATTTATCAGTTTTTCTTTTTATAGATTATATTTTAATGTCAAACCTCAGAACTTCTTGACTAAGAAAATAAATAGCTCTCTACTAGATGTGGTTGAAAATAGAGTAGAGGTCACAGAAGATGAACTTGAGGACAGATTGATAGAATTTGCCTGACATGAACAACAAACAAAAAATAGGCAGGGAAAAAACAAAAAGAGGGAACAGAGCCTCAGGGATCTGAGGAACACTAACGAGAGACACCACATAATCATCATTGTATAAGTTCAGAAAGGGACAAGAAAGAGCATGAGACCAAAAGGACATTTGAAGAAGTAGTACCCCAAAAGTTCCAAACATGGCAAAACAGCACAGATTGAGAAAACTGAGAAAAGCCAGATTGGATCGCCTCAAGGAAATCTGTACCTAGACGCATCACACTTGGGCCACTCTAAGCCAGTGTTAGAGAAAACGTCTTGAGGGCAGTCGAGGAGCACTGAAATTCCACCTATGGAGGTGCCCCAGTTGGGATAACCCCAGCTTTATCATCTGTACTCAGGCAAGACAGGAGAACTGGTTCAGTCATTATCATGGGGCTGAAAAAATGCAACTCTCTCCTTTCAAAATGAAGGAGGAAGGAGCCTGTGCAGGCTGCCTTGTTTCCTCCACTCCTGGGACCCCAATGTGTCCACCTCCCAGAGTCCTCCTCTACCTGGTCCTCAGTGAGTTACAAGTTGTGTAGTTGTCCTTTATCAGGAGGAGCAGGGAGAAAGATAAGAAAGTGCTCCTTCAACCTCACTGAAGTCTTATGACCTGCAGTTTCTCTTGTGCCAGGCTAGCTCATACGCGAGGCCGGGTAAGGGAGCAGAGTCAAGACCCAGACTCCAGGAGTTGGGTGGAAGCAGGCTTGTGGCGAGCAACCTGAAAACTCCTTTATTGCAGGAACAGCTATACATTTTATAGGCTTCTTGCCCAATCACAATGCGCCAGGGGGGATCAGACCACCAGGTTCCTATACGGTTCCCTTGGTAACACCTTGCCAACTTGGGGCAGTTGGTACTTTCCTAGGTAGGAGAAGCAGAACGCTCCTCCCTGCAAGTTTTCCTTACACACTTGAGACGTTCACTGCTGCCAGCCAAGTTGGATTTCTCCCAACAGTGACCTTTATCTTAACGCTATTTTACTCCTTAACTTGTTACCTGTGAGGAAGTCAAGGTCTAGGGATGTCCCTGTTGTCTCCACAACAGGGAAAGAAAATTCACTTAGTGGGAGTACTTTAAGTCACTTTTGGTAGGAATGTCCAGAAATTCCTACTCACCTTTCTGTATCTGCAAGAAAGCAGAGAAATAAAATGTCCTTCCCTGAAGCTCAGAGGTTCACCTTGTGTGACCAGAACTACCAGGTCTCAGGTAACAGAGGACAGATTAACACATGCCTCCTGGGGTAGAAGGGGGAGGAGATGGACAGCAAGGGACTTGAGGAAACTCATTAGTGAAGGGACATCCGAATCTGCAGTACCACAGATTGGCATTACTTGTTTCTTATCAAACATCCTTCTCAACGTTCAGCTGGAGAGTGATTCTGTTCCTTGCTGGGGCTCAGCTCCTGGAGAGGGTGATGGTTTTGAAAAACTCAGGGGCCAAGCTGGGCCAGGGTGGCACCTGGATAAAGTTTTCCAAAGTACATGAGGGATAACTTCGCGACGTGACATTTCCTGGAAAAAACTGAAGCAATCTGTACGAACATGCTGAAACCCCTGGACTTGAGCATTTTATAAATGGGGTGACAATACAATTTATAATCCAAGCTGGAACACTTAGGGAGAGACAGAAAGCCGCCATCGTGCCAGGATAGTTAGAAGTGCAAATCCGCACTTCATCCTGGGGTCCACCTTCAGTCACTGACACGTAACCCTGTCTCTGGTTTGATGTGTCAGTGACAGTGCGCCTTTGGCATCCCAGCTGTGATCCAGAGCGAGAGACGCGGCTCGTTCGCATGGTATTTGTGTCGATTTCATGCTTAGTGCTGCCGTTGCCTGTAACTGAGTGCCCCCAGCGAGGCCCTGCCTTCCTGGTGTTCTGGGGAGGGGAGATGACTGATAAACAAGAAAGACTGGGAGGCCATTCTCATTTGAAATGCAAAGCGGAAACCCAGGAGTTATCAGTGACTTATTAACAAAGAGCTTTCATCTCCATGGTTTCTCAATTTCCAGGCACTGGGAGCTTGATGAGTGAATGAAAGGGAAAGAACTGTACGCTGATTTTAGAGCACCATGGTCATTGATCCCTTGATGTCTTTTGCCCAATGTGTATAGGGATGAAGAGCTGGATTTAGTCACATGGAAACTTCCCTTTTGGGATTTTTAAAATTGTAGTTCATTCATGCTTTCTCCAGACTTTAGCAGTCCAGGATGTTTCTGTGAGTCTCTCCAGTTTCCCTCATCCCTCCTTAGGGTTCAGTCTATCACGGTCAGTCTCACAATGGCATGGCCTTATCACGGTCAGTCTCACAATGGCATGGCCTTATCACGATCAGTCTCACAATAGCATGACCTTATCACGGTCAGTCTCACAATGGCATGACCTTATCACGGTCAGTCTCACAATGGCATGGCCTTATCACGGGGTCAGTCTCACAATGGCATGGCCTTATCACGGTCAGTCTCACAATGGCAACCCAGTGCAATTGTTGGCAGTTGGATGGAAGAACACTAAGGAGGGTAGTGCTGTCTCTTAAATGTCCTGACTACCCAGGGGAAGCCGGGAACGGTAAGGGGAGCAACTCTGCAGGCTGGGAGTCAGCTCTGTCTTCAACCCCTAGCCACTGTGGGCCCTGGCAGGAGTTTATTCTCCTTAAATGACAGCTCTCTCCTCTGTAAAAGGAGGACAAGGCCGGGTCCTTGGGGAAGCTGGGGACAACTGCAGATGGCATGTATATGAGGTGACCCAGGTGCCTGGACTTCAGAGGGGAGGAAGGGAGGCCACTTCTTCAAATGACTTCTGGCTGCAAGTCTCTGAAATACAACTACCCCACCAACTAGAAAATCTGTCAAATGCCCTCGGCAAGGTTGAATGAGGCCTGAAATTCAGGAAGCATGGTTCAACTCATCGTGTCACACACGGCTTCACTTGCTTGACGTGCCTAGGACCTTGTCTCGTTGCCGTGGCAAGTGTGACCTTCGCAAGTCAGAACTGGGCCCTTGTTTTGTGTTCGCTGGTGGTGAGGACAGGCCACAGGTCACAGTGACATCCCTTTTTAAGCACCTTCCCTGGTGATATAACACATGACCAGCCTGTTTCTGGCCTTTGCTTTGATTTTACAGTCCTTCATCTGTGTTAAAGTCTGAGTATTTCCTGCATGAATGTATTTCATTCTTCATTTCCATTTGTCTTTATTTGCTTGTTCTGTGATCTTCACTACCGATAATGAATTTTCTGCATTAGCGACTGTCCCTAGACCAGGGAGCACCTAGTGCTGTTGATTCACACTTTGGGGCACTTGGTTGTGAGGGGTCTCCCACCACAGTCCCTGCTGCCTGGTTGCAATCAGGCTGTTGAAAGATAGCTCTGCTTCTGGGGAGACAGGTGGAGCTCCAAAGAACCCTTCCCTTCATGATAAGCAGCAATGATTTCCCCTCGAGTTAAGCATCGAGAAGATTTTTCCTTCAAGCAAATAACCTTTAATCACTAGAAATCTAATGATTGTTATTTTTAAACCATAAGAGAGTCTATTTCCTGCTTCAAAGCATTTAAAGCATTCAAATCTGGAGTATTTAAGCAGGTTTAAGAGTCTCCTTTATTAAAAAACGTAAAAGCTCATAACACAATTTTGTTGAAATAAGAATACTTGTAGATAGGTGTTAAGTAAGTAGATTTCATGCACGTTCATTTCAATGTGGGATCAGGACTCTTGGAAGAAAACAGCGAAGTTCACCATGACAACTGTGGACAGGTTAATGATGGTTGTTTTACAGACGGAAAGCAAATTAGGATCACTTAATGCAGATATAAACAAAGTCCTTGTAAGCTACTAGACTGTGAAGCAGTTTTGCTAAGATCTGACTGTTCACTCTGTTGACAGCACATAGTTTCCTGCAAACTCAGGAGTTAGACTTTCCATTCTGATTTGGGAGTGTCACTCTTGATGTAAGTTTTACATCTCCCTTAGGCATTATCCATTTACTTCTTTTAATAATCCTGGCTTACAGAATTTTTTAAAGAAGCATGCTCACTGAACAAGATCTTAGGGTATTGAAGCTGGATAGATACCTCCCTCAGCACACACACTTGTTTAAGAGTTATTTTGGCACAGAGAAGGGATCAGCTTTGAGACTCAGGTTCATTGTTAAACATGTAGATTAGTGTTCCTGCTTTCGGTAATGGTATGTCTGAATGATTCCACTGACCTCAATAAATAACAGATGAAAAGCTGTTGAAAACAGAGGTTACAAAGAATAGTAAAAGCAGTATCTGTCAATTGTCTCATCTCTAATTCATTTTAAATGGATCAATCTGTTTTTCCTTCTGGGTCATAAGTTGTGCTGTTTTCCTCTAGTGGCATTTTCCATATTTCTGCTGATTCTCAAGATAATTTGTTCTCACTAACTCAGCCTAAAATTATTGATTGAGGTTTCAGATTTTGAGTAAGGTGTTGGTTACAGAAATGAGTAAGATGTCACTCAGAACCTCATGGAGTTCATAAAGCAGCCATCAATTTTTTGGTAGGCAATTTTCTGTCACTGTGAGAAAATAAATGAGATCATTAACTTATAAGGAGTAAAGTTTTACTTTGACTCACAGTTTGAGAGGCTCCAATCCAGGGTCAGTTGACCCACGGCTTTTGAACCCGTAGCAGGGCACAGCACTGTGGCAGGGATCATGTGGTGAAGCAAGGTATTCACCTCATGGCAGCTGGAAGTGGAAGAGAGAGTCAGGAAGGGGGGCATGTGGCAATAACCCCTTTAAGACCACATCTGCAATGACCTCACTTTCTCCCACTAGGCTTCACCTCTTAAAGGCAAAGACTCCCAAGAGAACCAAGCTGAGGACTAAGCTTGGGGGACATTTCAGATTCAAACAATATCACAATCATTCAAAAAAAAAAAAAAAAAACAGAGTATTGCTTAGCGTGAATCTGAGCCCTCAGGACAGTTGAATGAGCAAAACACAGATAACAGATACACCTGAACTTTCACTTTAGAAGTAGGAGGCAATAATAATCATAAAAGTTAATAAATTATACGACATGTCTGAAAATGGTAAATGCTATGGTTAAATCAGGGGAAATCAGGGGTGCTGGGTGTTAGGTACATCGTCATGGTAGCCCTCAAGCCATTTGAGCAACACCTGAAGGAGCTGATGGAGTCGGCCAGCTGCACACTGGTGGGAACTCTTTAAAGTGGACAGAACAGCAGACACAAGTGTCTGGAACTCTGGAAACACACTCAGGAGGACAGGAAGGCTACAACGAGTGACAAAGTGGGAGTATGGAGAAATGACAGAGGAGAAATGGGAGGCCCAAGGGCAGGATTTCAGGATTGCCCACTTCACATACAGGGTGGTTGTAGGTTTTGAGCAGAGGATTTCCCAAGAGCTCCGGTGCAATGGAGGAAAGTACCCTAATGTAGGACGCTATGGAAGATTGAAGTGACCTACCAGACGGGACAAGAGTAAAAAGTCATTGGAGTATTAAAGGAGGAGCTGGAATTACCCAAAAGGAACAAAAAAGGACTGACATCAGAACTGATGTTATTTGTAAGGAAGCAGAGATAGGAACAAACACGACACTCTGGAGCTGGGACTTTGCTCCTCAGAGGAAGTCAAGGGGCACTGTGGGAGAGGTCCAGGAGCTGAAGCTGGAAAAGCAGGGTGCTTCTAGAGCGGAAAGGCCAGGAGAGGAAGAAACGTATAAAGCTGAAGACATGAGGGTGGGCACTGGGCAGGCCCATGTGCTCAGGCCCTCCTAGTCTTCGAGGAAAGCAGACCAGTCCCAGCCTCTAAGTGCTTGGGTGCTACTATGCACGTGGGAAGTGCAGTGTTTGCATAGGGCCTTCAGCCAGGATGTAAGATGGGAATGTCATATAATAAATCATTGTACCTGAAACTCAAATTTTAGATTAAAATGACCTCCCTTCCCAAAGAAATGTTTTGGTACCCAGGAAAGATACTCATGTTGCAGTTTGAAGATGCATGGTTGGGATTATAAGAAACTTAGTGAATCCTTACTCAGAATTTCCAGAAATTGGCTGGGGAGAATATCATCCCTTCCAAAAAAATGCACAAGCTGTGAGGGACAAGTCTGCCTAGAGGACCTGAGGTCCCTAAATGCCTTCCAGGTCAAAGTGACCCATTAACACCCAAAGACACAGGCGTTGTGCCCAGGGGGTCACTGTGACGTCTCTAAGACTGTGGCATCTATCAGAGTGCCCTTCTGTGACCCTTCAGGACAGACTAAAGCTGAATACCATTCTCACCAATCAAGTATGTTTTACTAAGAAGCGAGATACTAAGGAGCAAGAAGAGATTCAAAGGACAGTCCTTAAGTAGAATGAGAGATGTCCCTTCCCCTTCCCCGAGGCCACAGGGCAGGATGAGAGGTGCAAGTGAACGTAGGCAGCATTTTCAGCAGTTTGGGTATGTTATGTTTTGCCTCTGAAATGCCCTCAAATCTCCTGTGTTGAAGGCTCCATCCCCCAAACTGTTATATCAGGGACAGGACTTTTGAGTAGTGATTAGATAATGAAGACTCTGATGTCATCAGTGGGTTAATCAATTGGTAACTGAACAGACTACTGGGAGGTGGTGGGAACTTAGGCAGGTGGGCATGGTTGGAGGAGTAGGTCAATAGAGTGTGCACTATACCTTGTTCCTGGCCCTTCTCTCTCTCCTTCTCCCTCCCCTCCTCTCTTTCCCCACCCTTCGCCTTCCTGGCTGCCATGAGCTTAGAAGCTCCCCTCCCCCATGCCCTTCTGCCATGATGTCTGCCTCACCTTAAGCCCATAGCAATGGAGTAAGTCAACAATGGACTGGCGCTTCTGAAAGTATGAGCCTAAAATAAACCTTTCCGCCTCCAAGATTTTTGTGTCTGGTGCCTTGAGTATTGAAAAACTGATTAAAAAGGTGTGACAGATTGATTGTGCATGTCCTGATTTTGTCTTTGTCTCTATATTCATGCCATGTCACTCCAAGTGGGGACAGTAAAGTGCCATGCACACTGCTGGTACTGGTATTGGTGGGGGAGTTCACAATTCAGCTCATAACACTGGAAACGGGCCAAGAGAAGTGGCTCTTCACAATCTTCTACCAGCTCTAATCACAGTAAATCACCTTTCAGAAGTTCTGAGTCCTGAGAAAGTCTAAATACTGGTTCCACGAAGCTCTTCCTGAGAAAACATTTCATTGGAAGTGATGCATGTGGGTCCAGATTTACACATGGGGGAGTGGAGGGAGAAGCGGAGGTATTAAGAAGGAACCCAAGGAAAGCGTGCAAGGTGAGAAGAGTGGGATGGCAGATGAGGCACATGGGGATGGAGTTCCCAGGATGCCGATGTTTCCAAGCCTGGAAGTGAAGGGAGTTCTGAGATGACAAGGTGCTGAAACGCGGGATCTGAGTCAGCAGTAACCGGTGCAGCGATGCTGCAGACCCTCCTCCACGTCCACCAGCGTAAGGGCTGAAAAGTCTCCTGAGCCTTGCAGTCGGGCGCTGTCAAAACAGAACAGGGGCAACTAAGGGAAATGCAGCAGTAATGCAGCAACTGGGCTGTGCAAACCTTGTCAAAAGCAACACTCCAAGATCCCAATCTCTCCCTCCCTCCCTCTCTCTTGACTCAGATGAGAACAGATGGCAGATGACGGAGGAGAATACTTGTTCCCTCTCCCGAAGTTTATAAAGAAAAAATATATTTATTCCTCTCACTGGAAGAAAGAGAGGAATGTTTGGAGCCCTTAGGGCTTATCGCAGCACCTCATGAACCGGTTTGCTCTATGCGGTTCTGCAGATTTGAGCTCTGTTTGCCAGATTCTTGTGCCTTGCTGCCAATTTGATGAAAACTTACAAATAGAGTATGTGTTTTATTTTCTGACTTCTCAAAAACAGGAAAGAGGTGAGTTGTTTTCATTTGGTCATATTTGATGTACTGCTTAAGAATAAATGTTTTTAAATTAGTTGATAGGAAATTTCCACTAGAGAAGAAATAGTTATAGCTGCAGCAGCAAGAAGAAATAATCAAAGCAACAAGATCCTTAAACAAGAGTGAGGACACCGAGCACATCATGGGACAACGGCAACCTTCTTCCTTCATCTGATCAAGAGTCCAGATGAAGGCAGGTGGGTCCATTGGCCAGTGCGAACCTGGAAGCCTTCCAATGTCACTAAGAAGGAAAAGGCAAGGGCAGCTGCTGAAACTCCAATGGGGCTGTAGAGCACAGGGGTATCCAGTCCCTTCCCTCCCATTGCTCATAACTTTCTACACTTTCCCACGTAGGTGGCAAGTCTTCACAGTGGATCCTGGATGCCGCAGGTATAAGGGGCCTATTCCAAACACATTATTCTGTTTTCTTTGTGGGCAGATCAGTTACTGTTTTTGTTATTTTTGTTTTTTCCCCAAGTATCTGACCTCTGCCTCCTGTGGACTTAGGGTAAACTCAGGCTCAATTCAATCTTGAGGATCCCCATTTCTTTTGACTGTGACTTGTGTAAGGATGGGCTGTGACATTAATGGCCAAGTGAAGGATGGTCGGTTGGGAGTTTCTTTATTAAAAAGAGATCCACAGAAGAAAGTGTCCTCTTGGTCTGATGGACGTGACACCTGAAAGTGCAACAGTTTTCATTCATGGAGGAAGCTCATTTGAAGACCAAGAGGAAGATGGCAGAGTGGAAGTTGGAGAGGATTCGGAATCCTTTTGGCTATTGTAGAGCCACTAAGTTGACATCGTGAAGTTCCAGATATGCAAAATACTAATTATGTTCTTACTGTTGAAGCATTTTGAATTATCAGCAGTCAAGAGTATTTTAAGTGATATGATATTTGAATATTTCATTCAAATATTGGTTATTTCCTTACTTAAGATGTAATAAAAGAAAAAAACATAAGGGAGATAAGTGAATGATAGATACCCTTTGCAAAACTTTGAATTTCACACAATTTAAACAATACCTACTTTATTTCAAAGTTTAAAAGATGAAATCCTCATGGAGAAAAGAAAAAAAGGATCAGATCTATCGTACATCAATGTTTAAAAATTAAGTTGTTATAATCTGTAGTGTTTTCAGTTCTGTGATGTTGGAGAAACTGTACTTTTTACACAAAAGAACCATAATTTCATACATAATTTCTTACTATTAAATTCATACAGGTTTGATTTGTTTAAATTGTTTCTTTATAAATTTGAAAGTATGCCCTAAGCACTAGGGAACCGGCATTACGGAAACAGGAGACTGAAGACGCCTTCTCAGAGAGCCATTGGAGTTCTCTTCTCAAGTCGGGGAAAGAGCTAAGGTGCCCGGCGTTGGAACATGATAGGGTCCTGTTGCAGGAAATGCAGGGCCTTTGAAGCACGGAGACCCCTGGACAGCAAGAGGAGCTGTGGAACCGGGGACCTTACTCAAGTTAGTCCGCGGAGGACGAAGGTAAGAAGCCGGCAATTTATCCGTGGTGGGAAGCTCCGCCTCAGTCTGTTTGGGTTTCTTTAACAACACACCATAAGTTGGAGAGCTTAAAACAACAGAGATTTCTCACAGCCACAGGGACTGGGACGTCCAGGATCACAACACTAAGTGTCCAAAGAGGACCCGCTCTTGGGTTCAGGGTGGTGCCTTCATTCTGTGCCCTCACATGATGGGAAGAGAGAGGGTCTCTCTTGGGCCCCTTTTATAATGGCATAGATCCCATCCGCAAGGGCTTCACCCTCATGATTCAATCACTTTCAGAGACCTACCTCCTTCTACCATCAGTGTGGGGACAGGGCTTCAACACACAAATTCTAGGGGACACAAACTTTCAGATCACAGCACCCTTCAGTATGGTGAGATGACAGCTAACAGTTCCTAACTGAGGTGTTTGCTGTACTCTGCAGAGATAACAAATGCGGGACAGACATTTTGCACTCTGGTGTCAGTGAAATAACTACTCAGAGTCAGTCATGGCAGAAGGTGAGCCTCTGCATCCTGTGGCTGACCGCATGCATGGTGTCTCGTGCAGTGACTGAGCGCTACCTCGTTAAGCTGCAGAGCTCCCAAAGATACAGTTGGTGCCGTTCCCTGGAACAGATCACAATATGACTATTCCTTAAAATACGTAAAAGATCATTATAGATTTTTCTCATTTAATAAATATTTGATATAAATATTTGTAGAAACAAGGACCAAAGTAATAGATTGATGTATTTTTTTCTGTTAAAATACTCTCAAAAAAGGCAAATAGTCCCCACATAATGTGTAGTATATGAAAAATGGGATTGTGCAGAACAATGTGACCTAAATATTTGGTAACTGTTTTTCACCCTAATGTTTATGCAGACATCTGTTGTGAATCCAGCTTCCCAAGTGCAGCTACCCGTGGGTTTGAGGAGGTCTCTGGGGGAACCAAGTCTCTGAGGAGACTCTTCACTAGTTACCCCACTATTAGTTCATACACCACTATGACTGCAGCCACCAGCCTCAGAACCAAACTGAGCGCCTGGCTTGGATCCACCACTTACTTACTGCATACCTAAGTGTAAGCAACTTGCTTCCCTGTGCTCAGGGGTTCTGCTGTAAAAGGAAGCTATGGTGTCGTCTGTGAGTTCACACTCTTCAGCGTTGACGATAGAGCCTGACAAATAATAAATGCTTTGTAAGAGTAATCTATTACCATTGTTATTTCCAATAATTAAATATTAGGTAAAAATAATGAACAGAAAACAGAAGTACATAACTAATAGTTCTGAGATTTATTGAATGATCAGGAATTTTACAAAAATATTTCTTCATTATGTTGACAGAAGAAACATCAATTAGTAATATCGAAATACTACAAACGGGGTGGCTTACGTAAGAGCAATTTACTGTATCTCTGTTCTGGAAGTTTGGAATCAAAAATCAAGATGTCTGCTGTGTTAGTTCCACTGGTGGCTTTGTGGAAGTCTAGCCCATGCTCTCCCCAGCTCCTCATGGCTGATTCGTAATCTCTGGTGTTCCTCAGCTTCTCAGAAGCATCCGTCTGACCTCTGTCTTCATCGTGAAATGATATTTTCCCTATATTGTTATCTGTCTCCTAAGTTCTCCTTTTATAAGCAAATAATCTCCATATACAATTACATTCTGGGGAACTGGAGTTTAGAGATTTATAATGTGAATTTTTGTGGGTGGGAGGGGGGAAGTACTAAGGATTTAGCCCAGAGGCACTTTACAACTGAGCTATAACCCCAGCTCTTTTTAAAATTCTTTATTTTAAGAAGGGTGTCACTAATTTGCTTAGGGCCTTGCTGAGTTACTTAGGTCAACCTCAAACTTGTAATCTTCCTTACTCAGTCTCCTGAGTGGCTGGAATTACAGGCATGTGTCACTGCACCCACACACTATGTGAAATTTTAAGGGACAAAATTCAACCTATAATCACTGTGAATTGGTATAATTACATTTTTGCTGCAATAATGCTACTATCACATTTTCCCTATATGTCTATTTCATGTCAAATGTATTTCATTTTATTTATTTATTACTTACAGGTGTTTATCCACTCCTTATCATCAAATTGGAGATATTTTCTTTCTTTGTACTATAATTTTTTGCTACTTTAATGCTTATTGATAGCTCTACAATAAAGTTAAAAATAAAAATCAACCCATTTTAGAGTCCACTGATTATTTGTCAAGGAGTTTGAACATTGCTAGTAAAAATTGAATTTGGAGATCATGTTTAAACTTAATTTGGCATGACAATATTATCCCAATGTTATAAAAAATTCAGGATTGAGGGCTGGGGAGATAGCTCACCTGGTAGAGTGTTTGCCTTGCAAGCACAAGGCCCTGAGTTCAATTCAGGATTGATTATATATTGTCAAAAATTCATTAAAGTGGATAAAATTTAAAATGGCACAAAAATGTTTTAAAATGTATAGCTAGCTAGCTAGAGAGTGAATTTAAAGAATTGGCTCTCTCTGTCTTAGAGGCTGAGGAGTGTGGGATCTTCAAGGCCGACCAGTTGAAGACCCAGGGAAGAGCTGACATTGCAATTTCAAGTCTGAATGCAGTCTAAAGGCAGAGTCCCTTGTCCTGGGTGAGCACGGTCATTTCTCAGTGCCTTCAATTGATTGGATGAGGCCTACCCACATTTCAACAAGTAATTTATCACTTGCAACATCTCCTAATTTAATATTTTATAATTTAAAAATAATCTTTTTAATATATTGGCATTTGACCAAATACTGAATATCAAGGCCTACGCACATTGACATATATCATTAAGCATCACAAACCTGACTGATTAAATTGGGTTAGGACTCAAGATGAAGCCATGCTGTGTAGTTTATACAGACAGAAGTGAAAGCGTTGGCTTCCCAGGTGAATGATTTATCACCATCCATGAAAAAATAAAATCTCAATCTAGCTTTTATAATCTTTTTTTAAAAATTTTTTTATAGTTATAGAGGGACAGAATGCCTTTACTTGTTTATATTTTTTATGTGGTGCTAAGGATCGAACTCAGTGCCTCACACATGCTAGGCAAAGCTCTCTGCCACTGAGTTACAGTCCCAGCCCCTAGCTTTTATATTCTTCTTTAAAAACTATTTAAAATAACATATTAGGGAGAAGAGAAAAAAAGTAAAATAGCTTAAAAATTCATCCAAATAATTAGTGCAATACTATTTGACTACAAAATAAGCTTATATTATTGTTTTGAATAAAGTAATGGCTGATTCAACTGTCCCAGTGTATCCCGTGGACTGGATTGATTCAAAATATAGAAACGATGTTCAATAGACTTTTTAATGCTGTCATTTGGATAGATGGATGTTAATTTTGATCAGCCCAAATTCTCTTTATAAACACTTGGACCACTGCTGGGATAAAAACTGTGTTTACTGTCCTGCCAGACAAAGCCGGGTCCGGGCTCATCCGTGGTCACCTTGCGGGAATGCCTGTATTCCAGCCACCGTGAACTCCCTGCAGGTTGCCAATGTTCCTTCCTGGAGTGCTGCCTGAGACACTCCCTCTCACTCACACCACGTTCCTCCTCCTAAAGGCACCCACAAATCCCTCCCTCTGTGTACCCTTTTCTGATTCGCCTGCCATGCATGCCTGCGTCCTACCCTAGTCGTTGTTCATAAACCTCGGTGTGAGGGTACATGTCATCTTGAACTGTAAGTACCACTGAACTTCTCTGACTAGAAGCAGTGTCCAACTTGGCTAAAGTTATGAACTCCATTTTCCTGCTCCTTGAGTATCTCAGGTTTATAGCTCAAAGGAAGAATTTGAGAAAGCTTTGGAAAATGGAAGCCTACTAAATTCATAATGTGTGTAATCAATCAGAAAGATTTTATGTCTCACAGACCCACCTCTCACTCAAATCACCGCAGTGGAGAGTTCTTAGCTCATTTACCTTCTGGAGTTGAGTCAGTTCAGAGGCCTAGACTTTTGAATGAAATGGAGATCTTATCTCCTTGAGGGAAGACTATTACATTGTCAGAAATTAATAGTGCAAATCTCCCTCTTGTTTGTCTCCAAAGGGACCTGAGATGATTTACCAGGGTGGCTGTGCCTTGGAAGAGAGAAATTACACTTTGCAGGCTCTAAATGGAGACTTATTGTTAGGAATTTAAAATGCCATGGTCTTGTGTTCATAGTTAGCTCCAGAAAGTATTCTACATTCATTTCCTGAACAGTGCAGCAAGGACCTAGGACCAAGATTGTAGGAAAGGTAAAGTTGAACTGCTTCTACCTACCAAGGTTAATAAACTAAAATCAGTATCATCCCAAGAAGAAATGGGGAGATTAGGCCTCTGCCAAGGACCTAAAGGATGCAGGGTTGTATAGGAGACTGAAATGCAGAAAAAGACAATGGAGCTTCATCATTTAACTGTATGGTGATTCCTGTACTGTATGCTCTCCAGTTACAGTTTCTATGTGGAAGCAAATCACTATAGCCCTTGTTACCAGGTGCGTGGTTTTTAATCTGATGTACACTCTTGAACTTTATGTTTTTAAAAAAGGATACTACAATTGCACTTCCTTCAGCTGTCAGGATTAGCACAACACTGTCTTGCCTCAAGACCTTCAACTCACCAGCCCTGTGCAAAGATCGAGCCCACGGGGATCTCCGAGCTTCCTCCATCCCATAGGACGTTGCTGCTCAGATCTGCTGAGAATAGTACAAAATGTCATAGGTCCCATGACTAGAGACGTACCTGGATGCCAGCAAAAGGAAATATATGTCTAAACATACAAGGCCCTGCCATGTTGGAAAAATAACTAGAGGCCCAGTGTTCCAGGGGACACTGAGCTGTGCTCTCCAAGGGAAAGGACTCTCTAGATTTGGGAAGTGCTCTTTTATCCTAAGTAATGATAAACACAAGGTGCTGTCAGTATTGAATGGAGACCAGATTAAATGAATAGGTCCAGAGTGTCACACAAGACCTCTGCTGCTGCGTCTTGTGACTCAGTAGAACCAAAGTACTTGAAGGGTTTGGGAATGAGGAGAATAGGGCACAGGGCCTTAGGCGGGTCCCTCTAGAATCTCACTGCAAACCTTTAGGATTGGGAACAAAGCTTTGTCTTGGGCTCAGATGTTCTATTTTGAAATCTTCAGGCCTGGGGCAGCACCCTAATTGCGAATGTCTAGAAAGTCAACCCTCTGCTTGCCTCCCCTTGGGGAACTGGGAGAAGTCTGAACCATGTGTGCTGAGGTTGGGTGTGCACAGCAGCTTCCTCCTTAAACGCCGAAGTTCTACTGAGTTACAAGACTGGGTCCAAGTAAACCTGAAGGTAAAAGTGGCACAAAAAGAGGCTGAGACCTACGTGGCCCCTTCTCTGCTGCCACGACGGCTCTCAGCTCAGCGCATGGCCACACAGGGACTGGCTTAGAGCTCCCTGCAGAGGAGGAGAATTGGAATCTGCCGCTCAGATGATCGCGCAGGACGTGCTGGCACCACCGGAGCCCAGACAGCTGCAGCAGTGCAGCCCTGCTCCGGGGAGACCTTCAGCAGCCCTTCCCTTCAGGAACCTGAAGTGCTGGACAAGGGAAGAGGTTCTGTGCAGACCTCAAGCATGGCCACAGGGCCTCCATTCTTCTGGAAGGAGGATCGTCAGAGCTACGTCCCCATCATGATTCATAAGTAGCCACCATGGACTGGCTAGCTGCGACTTCAAAGGAACAGATCTGGGAAATGGGTGACCAAGAATGTGGAAGAGGTGGGCCAGACCGCTCTGCACGGTCACAGATAAAGGTGCTTCATCGCTTTATTAATGTCATGGCTAGAATGCTGGAGGACTGGCTGGGTGTGAAGAAGGCTTTACACCAGTAACTCAAGCGTAAGGGTTGAAATCAGGAGCTCGTAAGAGTAAGTGATTTAAACAATCACTGAGGATTCTTAAAACCTAATGCATTTTGATTTGCATTTCCTTACTGGTTAATAACATTGATTGGAGAAATGTCTTCCTTGGAGAAATGTCTACTAAGGTAATTCATCCATTTGTAAATTGTGTTGTTTTCAGGTTGTTGGGTTTATGAAGTTCCTTCTGTATTCTGGAAGTGAATCCTTTGTCAAATGGGTAGTTTACAAATGCTCTCTCCCATTCCATAGCATTTTGTAGACTATGTCTTTACTGTGCTGATTTTCCGGTCCTCTTTTTTTTTTTTTTTTTTTTTTTTTTGGTGCTGTGGATCAAACCTAAGACTGTATGCTGAGCATGCACCCTACGATCTCTACCACGGAGCTGCAGGACTGTCTTGGTTTGATAAATCCCATTTGTCTATTTTTAATTTCATTGTCTGTGCTTTGGGGGTTATTTGAAAAAAAAAAAAAATTATTGCTTATGCTGATGTCTCTAACTGCTTCACATAAGTTTTCTTCTAGAAGTTTTATAATTCCAGGTCTTAAATTTCAGTCTTTAATCCATTTCAAATTGATTTTTGTACAAGTAGAGAGAAAGTCAAGTTTCAAACTTCTGTACATGTATACCCAATTTTCCCAAAACGACTAAATTGAAGAAATTGTCCTTTCTCCAATTTATGTTTTTGGCACTTTTGAAGAGAATCGATTAGCTGTAGATTCGTTGTTTAAATTCTGGGATCTTTATTCTGTTTCATTGATCTACGTGTCTTTCTTCATGTCAGTATGATCAGAGAAATGTAAATCAAAACCACTATCAGGTATCCTCTCATTCAAGATACAATAGCCATTATCAAAAATCTAAAAGAAAAAAATAACATTAAATACTAGCAAGTGTGTGGAGAAAGGGGAGTCATATACCCTGTAGCAGTGAATGTAAATTAGTACATGCCCTATGGAAACAGTTCAGGTTCCTAAAAAGTCTATGCATAGCAAATGCAATTAGCATTTCAAATAGCTACTTGCATTCCATTATTTACTTAGCACAATAGCTACCCAGCTACCCAAAGGAAATAGAATTAGCGTACCAAAGAGATGCCTGCATTTTGACATTTACCCAGTACAATAACTAAAATGTGGAATTAACCTAGGTAGGCATTCATTAATGGATGAATGGTAAAGAAAATATGGCATATATACACAAAGCAATATTATTCAGTCACAAAGAAGAATAAAATTCTATGATTTGTAGTAAAATGGATGGAACTAGAGGACACTATGTTAAGTAAAATAAGCCAGACATAGGAAAACAAACACTGCATGCTATCCCTTGTATATAGAAGTTAAAACAAAACAAAACAAAACAAAACAAAACAAAAAAAACTGTCATTCTGAATGTAGAATAGCAATTACTCAGGGCTCAGAAAGTTGAGCAGGAGAGGGAATAAAGGAAGGTTGGATCATGTGTACCAAAGCACAGTTAGAAAGAAAAATAAGGTCAGGCGTTCTACAGCACAGTGGAATGAATCTAGTTCACAATAACCTGCTACACAGTTTATTAACATCTAGAGTAGAGGAGCTCAAGGGATTCAAACATAAATAATTGACAAGGAGAGGGATATGCAACTACCCTGATGTGATTAGTGCATATGATATGCATGGGTTGAAACACTGCAAACATTATTACCCTTTAAATTGTGCAATGTTAATATGTTAATGTGTATATGTTAAAAAAATAAACAGTTAAATGCAATGCAAAGTTTCTCTCCAGACACAAAAAGTAAAACATAGATACACTGTATGCCTTCCAAAGGCTGTTACTCTTCTAATCTAGAACATATCTACCAATCTTTAAAAGTTAAGAAAATCTCTTTTAAAATAGTACATGTCTCTGAAGCCTTGGAAATGAACAAATTACTGATTACTTAATGGATTCCAATGCATTAAAATGCTATTCCAGCATTATAATTATATGTAGTATTCAGATTTATTTTAACAAAATATACATGCAAGGAATTTTATCTCCATACCCATCCTCCACTTCCTTCTCCTCCTACCTCCTCCTATTATCCTTCCTCTACTAAACTTTCCCTTTTCTACATATATATATATAGGTGAAATTCCCTTTGGTACCTTTATATATGAATTGACATGATTTTGTTAAATTCATTCCATTTCCTTCTCCTTCCCTCCCTCTCATTGTCCTTCTCCCCTACAGACCTTCCCTATATCTTTATGATATCTGATTCCCTCCCACTGCCTTCTTTCCCTTATTTTGCTCTAGTTTCCACATATGAACAAAATATCCACCCTTGATTTTCTAAGTGTGGCTTATTTCACTTAGCACTAGTTTCTCCATTTCCATTCATTTACTGGCAAATGCCATTATTTCATTCTTCTTTATGGCTGAGTAAAGCACCATTAGGTGTATATACCACATTTTTCTTGATTCATTCATCTATTGATGAGCATCTGGGTTGGCTCCGGTTTGGCTGTTCTGAATTGTGCTACTATAAGCACTGTAGTGGCTGTTTCACTATATTATGTTGAGTTTAGTTCTTTTGGATAAACGCTGAGGAGTGGGACAGCTGGGTCATATGGTGGCTCCATTCCAAGATTTTTGTTGAATCTCCACACTGCTTTTCAGTGGCTGCACTAATTTGCAGTTCCACCAACAGTATATGACTGTACCTTTCTGCTTACATCCTCATCGGCATTTATTAATTTTTTGTGGGGGGTTCCTGTGGGTTGAACGCAGGGGCACTCAACCACCGAGCCACATCCCCAGCCCTATTTTGTATATTATTTAGAGTCAGGGTCTCACTGAGTTACTTAGCACTTCGCTTTTACTGAAGCTTTCTTTGAATTTGTGGTCCTCCTGCCTCAGCCTCCTGAGCTGCTGGGAACACAGGCACTGCCACCTGCCTGACACTGATTGACTATTATTCATGTTTTTGATCATTGTCATTCTGTCTAGAGTGAGATAAAATCTTCGTGTAGTTTTGATTTGCGTTTCCTTAATTACTAGAGGTGCTGAACATCTTTTTCTTATATTTCTTGGCCATTTTTTGTTTCTTCTTTTGCCCATTTGTGGATTGGATCACATATTTTTTTTTTGCATTGAGTTTTTTTAGTTTTTCTTTTATATGCTAGATATTAATCCCCAGTCAGAGGAGTAGATGGCAAAATTTTCTCCCATTACATTGGCTCTTTCTCCACTCCCTTGTTTACTTTGCTGTGGAGAAGTTTTTGAATTTGACAGCAACCCACTTATTGAGTCTTGGTTTTATTTCTTGAGCTTTGGGAATCTTGTTAAGGATGTCAGTTCCTACATCTAGAAAATGGAGTGTTGACTTTCTGTTATCTTCTGGCAGTTGCAAGATTTCTGGTCTAATTTATAAATCTTTGTTTGATTTTGATTTGACTTTTGTGTAGGATGAAAGATAGGGAACTAAATTAATTCTTCTACATATGAGCACCATTCATTGAAAAAGGCAAGTATCAGATGGCTGTAAAAATTTTTTTCTATGTGGCTTCTATTCTATTTCATTGGTCTTCATGTCTATTTTGATGCCAATACCATACTGTTTTTGCTCCTGTTGCTCTGTAGTATAATTGTAGGTCAGGTACTGTGTAGTGTCTCCACCATTTCTCTTGTTCAGAATTGCTTTGGCTATTCTAAGCCTCTTATTTTTCCAAATGAATTTTAGGACTGTTTTTTCTAGTTCTGTACAGAATGTCATTAGTATTTTTAAATTTTTTTTATTTGTTTTAATTAGTTGTACACCATACCCCTTCCTCTCCCTTCACTATTCCTCTACCTAATAAAACGTAAATCTATTCTTCCCTAGCACACCACTGTTATTGTAAATTTGCATTCGCATATCAGAGAAAACATTAGGCCTTTGGTTTTTTGGACTTATTTTGCTTAGCATGATATTCTCTAATGTCATCCACTTACCAGCAAATTCTATCATTTCAATCTTCTTTAAGGTTGATATTCTATCACATTTACATATATATATATATATATATATATATGCACACACACACACACGTGTGTGTATATGTGTGTGTGTATTACATTTTCTTTATCCATTCATCTGTTGAAGGACATTTAGGTTGGTTCCATAGTTTAGTTATTGTGAGTTGAGCTGCTATAAACATTGATGTGGCTGCGTCACTGTAGTAAGCTGATTTTAAGTCCTTTAGGTATAAACCAAGGAGTGGGATAGCTAGGTCAAATGGTACTTCCATTCCAAGTTTTCTGAGGAATCTGCATACTGCTTTCCTTAATGGTTGCACCATTTTGCATTCCCATCAGCAATCGATGAGTGTACATTTTTCCCACATCCCCACCAACACTTACTGTTGCTTGTATTATTTTTTTTTTCGGCACATAGAAGTTAAAAGTGTGTTGCTTGTATTCTTGATAATTGCCATTATGATTGGAGTGAGATGAAATCTTAAGAGTAGATTTGATTTGCATTTCTCTAATTGCTTGAGGTGTTTAATATTTTTTCATATATTTGTATATCTTCTTCTGTGAAGTGTCTTTTCTGTTTCTTATCCCATTTGTTGACTGGGTTATTTGGCTTTTTGATGTTAAGTTTTTTGTGTTATTTATATATCCTAGAGAGTAATGCTTTATTGGAGGTGTATGCAGTAAATATTTTCTCCCAATCTGTAGGCTCTTTCTTCACATTATTGATTGTTTCTTTTGCTGAGAAGAAGCTTTTCAGGTTGAATCCATCCCATTTATTGATTTTTGATTTTACTTCTTAGACTTTAGAGGTCTTGTTAAGGAAGTCAAATCCTAGGTCAACATGGTGAAGATTTGGGCCTACTTTTTCTTTGAATAGACACAAAACTATAGAACACTAAAGAAAGAAATTGAAGAAGACCTTACAAGATAGAAAGATCTCCCATGCTCCTGGACAGGCAGTATTAATACTGTCAGAATGTCCGTACTCCCAAAAGCATTATACAAATTTAATGCAATTCCTATTAAAATCCCAATGACATTGTTCATAGAATTAGAAAAAGCAATCATGAAATTTATTTGGAAAAATAAGAGACCCAGAACAACCAAAGCAATCCTTAGCAAGAAGATTGTAGCAGGAGGCATCACAATACCAGAACTCAAACTATACTACAGAGATATAGTAATAAAAACAGCATGGTATTGGCACCAAAACAGACACAAAGATCAAGGGTACAGAATAGATAGAGGACACAGAGACAAACCCACATAACTACAGGTATCTCATGCTAGACTAAGGCACCAAAAAACATTCACTGAAAAAAAAAATAGCATATTCAACACATGGTGCTGAGAGATATGGAAAGACACATATAACAAAATGAATTTAAACCTTTATCCCTCACCCTACATGAAACTCAGCTCAAAGTGGTCACTTGCATTTTGATGGGGATTGCATTGAATGTATATATTGCTTTTGGTAGAATGGCCATTTTGACAATATTAATTCTCTCCAAGAACATGGGTGGGCTTTCCTTCTTCTGATTTCCTCCTCAATTTCTTTCTGTTAAAGGAGAGATCTTTTACCTCCCTGATTTGATTAATTACTAGGTATTTCTCTTTGCTTTTCATTCTTTCTCTTTTTTTGAGGTTATTTTAGTCAGTTTTTTTTTTTCTTTTCTTTTTTTCTTTTTGCCGTGACTAAAAGCACTGACAAGAACAATTTCACGGGAGCAAAATGTTATTTGGGGACTCAGTTTCTGAGGTCTCAGTCCATACACATCAGGTTCCATTTCTCAGGGTTTGAGGTTAGGCAGAACATCATGGTGGAAGAGTAAGACAGAGGGAAGTAGCTCTTGATGATCGGAAAAGAGAGAGAAAGAGAGAGAGAAACCACTGGCCAGATACAAAATATATACCCCAAGGTCACACTCATCAAAGACCCACCTCCTCTATCCACACCCACTCCCCCATTCAGCCTCCATCCAGTTAATCCCTTCAGAGATTAATTCTAACTGATTGGATTAGGATTCTCATCACCCAGTTACGTCTCCTCTAAACCTTCCTGCATTGTCTCACATATGAGTTTTTGGGGTGGAACCTCACGTCCAAACTGTAACAGAATTGATTGTAAAGGGGATGATTTCCTGATTTCTTTCTCAGCTGAACTGCTGTAGGAGTACAGAAAAGGTATTGATTTATAAGTGCTGATCTTCTACCCTGCTACTTTGCTAAATTCATTTATCACCTCTAGAAGTCTTCTGGTATATCTTTCTGGGTCTTTTAGACATAGGATCATGACTTCCGCGAAGAGAGATAGTTTGACTTCTTCTTTTCCAATTTGTGTCCCTTAAATTTCCTTCAATTGTCTGATTGCCCTGGCTAGAGTCTCAAAAACTGTACTGAATAGAAGTGGTGAGAGTGAACATCTTTATCTAGTTCCTGATTTTACAGGAAAAGCTTCAGTTTTTCTCTATTCAGTATGATACTGACTATGGATTTGCTGTATATACCTTTATGATGTTGAAGTAAGTTCATTCTATGACTAGTTTCTCTAGTGTTTTTAAAATTAATGGTTGCTATATTTTATCAAAAATCTTTTAACACCTGTTAAGATGATCATATGATTCTTACCCTTACTTCTCTTTAAGTGGTAAATTGTATTTATTGATTTGCATATATTGAACCAGCCTTGCATCCTTAGAATAAAGCCCAATCATGGTGTGTTATCACAGTGAATTATCTTCTTAATATGCTTTTGTATGGTGTTTGCTAATGTTCTATTAAGGATTTTTGCATCTGTGTTTATAAGAAGAAACACAACATTTTACAAATGATCTTAGAGATCAACTAATCTTACTTCCCCTGTCCTGGGTTTTACTGATGAAGAAACAGATCCAAAACATAAAGTAAGGTGCCAGAACTATGACAGACTATCAGACATAGAAACAAAAATTCTAACTAACATTTCTATTGTACTTATTTCTTTTGTGATAGACACCGAGCTAAGTGTCTTAAGTGTATTTAATGAAGTAATTCCCACACAGCCCTATGAATATCATCTCCGAGGGAACCAAGTCTTGATAGACTTTTCCCCAGTCACACAGGTGGCATCTTATGCAAGCACCAGGCGCAGGGTCTGACCTGGGAGGGTGCTCAGGATGTCATCTGCAGCCATTTTTCCCTTTCCTTGTTCCTTCTCTGTGGAACTACAGGAAGTTGAAGAGATCAGAACCTGGTTTCCTAACTTACAGACTTTTCTATCATGAGCCTCACTCCCATGCCTCCTTCTCTCCTGTCCCTCAACCTGATCAAAATTAGATGAAGAAGCACCTATATTTGACTAGATGCAACTCACTTACCTTTGTTATTTTGTTACTTTTGGACTAAAAATCAGTAATATCCCTTGAGTGTATCTCCATAAGAAAAGTTACTTCAATTAAGTCCTTTTTGTGCTTTTTTTTCAGTGTCCAGATAGTTCTATTAGAAGCCAGTCATACCCATTTGTTTACTATAGTTCATGGCTCCTTTCCCACTATAATGTCAAAGATTACAAGTTTTGGTCACACAGAGTTGACTTTTTCAAATGATTTGTTTTATTGAAAATATGACTGGATGTAAATTTTTATTTGACGAGGAGAGAGAAGTTTCTGCTATTGCAACCATGTGATGGCTAATCTGGATTAGCAACTTGATTGAGAGACTCCTAGTAAGCACCCAGGAAGAAGACTTTCTTGAGTGTTTCTGAAGGTGTTTCCGGAGACCATTCCCATGTGGGACAACAAACTGAGAGGGGATATGCATCCTGAATGCGAAGGCACAGTCCAGTAGGCTGGGGTCCTAGAGACAACCAAGGCAGAAGAGGAAGCTGCAGTGGAAGCAAGCCTTATCCTTCCTGAGTAGGTATGTCCACTGCTCCACCAGCACCCATGGACATCAGACTTCGTTGTCCTTAGTCCTCCAGTGTGGACTCTCACCAGAGGCTCTCTAAGAGCTTCCAGGCCTTCAGTCTTGGACTGGGGCTGCAACAGTGGTCTCTCTTGGTCTGAGACTTCTTGCTTCTTGGGCTGAGCAGCTACTGGGTCTTCTGATTCTCCAGAATGCAGATGGCCCTTGTGGGACTATCCAGTTTCTGATCTGATAAGTCAATCTGATAAATCTCCTTTTATAATTATGCATACATACATACCCTCTTTGTTTTGATACCCCAAAAAACTATGGCTAATAAAAAAGACCAAGTTTCTACTGAATTATCCAATGACTTTGCTCCAAAAGGACAGCAACATGTTGCTCTGGGGTTTTGTTAAAAAAAAAAAAGAAAAAATCTTTCAGTATACCTAACCATATTTGAAATTATCTGAGACCTTATCTAATGTTTCACTGGGTAAAATGAGGAACATATTTCACAGCACATTCACACATTTTTATAATCAGAAATAGTTTCTAATAAAGACTAGGACACTGCACATTTGAGGTATCAATTTAGGACTCAGGTTAGAAATGATCAATTGAGAGATTTGGGTTATCTTATTTTTAAGTTGGTTGTTGATTCAGTTTTCAGCCTACAAAATTCTGTGAAATTCTTTAGTATCCTTCATGGGAGCTTCTCTCAATTTTTCAACTCAGGCTCCTCCAACTGCACTAGATAAACTGGGTGAGTTTAATCAATACAGAGTCTGTGAATAGCTGTGAATTCTTTTGAGTCAATTTTGGCATTCAGCCATCAGGCTTCCTAAATAACTTTGGGAATTCATATGTTTTGAGTCAAGAGTTTACAAAGCAGTCACCAAAGCAGTATTTGATGGGTTTTAGGATTCAAAATGAGGTAGAACAGCAAATATTCTATTCTTTATTATTCCTTTTTGCAGAATTTTATCAACATTTTTTCCTTCCATTTAAAAACTTTTGCTGCAAAACTCCTACTACAGAGTCTCAAGACAGTTACTCTAATGAAGTGAATTTGCATAACCTACTGTAAAATATCTATTTATCCACTTGGTTCACTGTTTTGTTCACTTTATCCTGATTATGTTCTTGAGAAAACAACAGCAAACCAACTATAAAGATCATTTCCATTTCTGTACAGAAACTTTTTACAGTAGATGTGAAAAATCTAACGCCCAAAGATGCCGGGTTTAGCAAAAAAAAATAAAGAAAAAAAATTAAAAACATGGACACCAGTGAGAGTTTGAACTTGATACACAGAGCAGCCACGAGCTCCGCACGTGAGGAACAAAAATATCACGTCATTCTCACTTTGCCTGTTTTAAAAAGTATGCACGAGTGTAAGTCCAGACCTACACAGGCCTGGAGGGGTGCCAGGAAGACGGAAGGGAGGGCACTTCTGGCGGCCTGATACTTGCTAGGCATGAAAGGACCTCACATTTCACGGCCAATCTTCCCAAGACACTAGGGACTGACACCTGCCGCCATAGAAACGCCAGGGCGGGGAGGCCGAGTAGCTGGGCGTGTGAGCAGGGGAGAAGCGCCGCGCCCCGCTGGACGCGCTGTGATTGGCCGCAGCTACAAAGACCAAGCCTCCTATTGGTCGTAGGTGCCAAGCACGCGCTTTTGGTCTGTGCGCGCGAGCGCAGGATTGGCCGAGAGCGGAGAGCGCGTGGCGGGCGCTCCCCCGGCCAGGGCACCGCGGAGGTGAGTGCCTGGTGGCCGCGGTCCCGGGTTGAGCTCAGGCCTCTAGCACCTGCCCGGCAGGGAGGCGCCTGCGGTCCGCTGCTTGCCAGCGCGGGCTCCGACGCCGGGGTCGAGGCCGGCGGTCCTGCTCGCTCTCTAGACTGCTGGGAGTGGGGAGGGGCGCTGTCAGGACCCCAGGCACTTGTGAGCGCGGTCCCAGCAGATCCTTCCCCTCGGGTCGCGGGGCCCTCCGTGGGTACTCTGGGTGGCGCTTACTTGGCAGGGGGGTGGGGACAGCCTCTGCCGAAGTGACAGATTGTTGGCGATGCTGTGCAAAAGGGTTGCATCCGCCACTCCTTGGCAGCGTCGGGTAATAACTGTATCGCTGTAGCCCTATTATTTCTGAGACAGTGTTACTTGTTTATTTAACAGATATTGAATGCCTACTGTTTGTTGGTCAGGTGCATCTTTTACCCCTAGGGTTATAGGATATGCAGTAATTTTATTTTTTAATGTATTTCCTACCAAAACTATTTTCCATTACCTTTCTTTAAGGGTTAATTTGCCTTTAGGTAATCATAGAAGCATAAACTTAATTTTAACTACTCATTAGTGGCAGTTCAAAAACCTAAATTATGGTTTTGAGTTTCAATCTTTCCTAACAAATCTTTCCTGACAGTTGCGTGTTGTTAGTGTATTGAGTTTAAAAGTGTATGAATAACCTTCTGTGCAAAGCATACATCAAATAGTTAAAATGCTTATAGTAAGTACTGGAACTATTTTTCAGTGTTAACCTATACTCTTTGAGCATGTTGACACTTTCACTGGGCTTCATCAGTAAATTTTAGGATGACACACCCATCAGGAAAGCTACAGTTCTAGTCAAATTATCTTTTGGGTTCTTGCTCCAAAAAGAGAAAGGAACCAAACAGCCCATTTAGAAGTATTACATTTTTACAGACATAGTCTGACTACTTTTATCAGATAGATATTATTATCTCCATTTTATACATAAGGAATCTAAGACCAGCTCAGTTAATAGCTTGCTCGTTTACACATCTAATAAGTTGCATATTCCCAGACTCAAAGTATTCTGAGTTTGAACTCTATTTCTAAATTTGGGGTCGATTTCTATGTTAACCTTATTTTAATGGTGAATATTCATATTCATTCTCTCCACCAACCTTTGGAGCTATTGCCATTAATTCTAATCGGAAGGCTAATATAACCTATCTCCAGTAGGGTGCATACAGACTTATCCTAATCTAGAATGTTATGTTTGTGCCATGTTTTAACTGACTTATTTTGTTAATGAAGGGGATCTTTCTGTTAAACATATGAAAACATTTTATAATCTTTGAGATATGGAAAGAATTCCAGGGAAAGATAGCTAATTCTTCTCTAATTTTATTAATGATTTTATTTCTATTTTCGTATGGATGTTTTTGTAGTCTTAATGATTTAAGGAACTTGTTATCTTACAGGCCTTTTGTTACATAATAAGCAATCTTTTTTTTTTATTTTTCAAAGCTACATAGTATATAGCAAACAAAGTCTGCTCATTCCTTACAGACATGGCATAACTGATCATTCTTAAACCTTTCTTAAAGGAATGGCTATCCATGACCTTGGGTTTTTGCTCTTTGCTATAGGAGAAGTGTTTCTTCTGTCTTTGGACACCCCACCCAGGTAGTGTACAATCTTGATGAGAATTCATACAGACAGCTGCTGTTGTCAACCAGGACCTCTCCTCAGGATGCCCTTGGACTATACATGTTTAATCCCTGCCTTCCTAGAGAGTTGGATTCTGTAACTTTATTTTGGTGCAAGGGCTGGGGACTTTGGTTGAGAACTATTGATGTCAGGTGACACAGGTAAATAACTTCTTCTTTTTTTCCTGCTAATCACCTGACTTTGAAGTCATAAGTGAATTTTGCATTTTGCATGTCACGTGAAGTGGCATTAATAAGATACAGGTGCACTGGAGATGGTGGGGGTGGGGCTTAGGAGTGCTTATGAGCTCGCAAGTTATTACCAAAGGAGCAATGGGTATGTGTCACGAAAGAGATAGCTCAGTGATGTCCACTTGGTGTCACAGTGTTCTGGCCACCCTTCTCCCTGTTGCCAGTCCTGCTTCTGCACAAGTTACTGCCCAAGGGCACATAGGACCCGGAGCAGTTTTACCTTCTAAATCAAGCTAATGCGTGTTTAGACTTCCCATCTGACTGTTTCAGTCAGTTATAGATACAGTAGCTAGCAGAGGCTGTTGTACCAGAAGATGACATGGGAACCACTTAAGTTTTCAACTTTGGTTCTTTAAAACATACCCTCCAGTGTCTTGTAAAACTTGCAACCAGAGAAGAATATCTAAGAGAGATGGAGAATAGTCAGCCGGCTGGAAGTCTGCCAAGACACGGGACGGAGCACCTGAAAGGCACGGGTTACCTGTGCAAGATAGGAGCTCAGGTGGAGGGTGAGGAGAAGAGGAAGGTGAAACCAAAAACAGCATTTGCAGAGTATGGTGCCGTGAGATACACCTTAGAATCAAATCCTTTTATTTGATGCATACTTAATGCTAGGCACTGTTTAGATGTTGAGGGACATAAGGATCAAAAAGGTGACACATGCCCCTCTGCCTCAGGGCATTTGCTGCCTTTGGGGAAAGCCACAATCATAGCATGACAACACAGGACAAAAAGTACTATGCAGGGTGTCTGAGCCCACAAGAGGGGCACGTCACCCTGCCTTTTGAGTTAAATGAGACATTTACATCTTCAGTAAGTACAGGGTCAGAATTCAGTGAGTCTCTATTAATAATAGCAACACTTATATACCACAGTTTGCAGTTTTAATCACCAACTCGTTTTATAAAATTATATTCTCATATTGCAGATAAGAAAATTGAGGAACAGAAACTAATGTAACAAAGATCTCTGTTTTAGTCAGCTTTTTTGCTGCTGTGACTTAAAGGACCCAACTAGAAAAATTGTAGAGGAGGAAAAGTTTATTAGAGGGCTCACGGTTTCAGAGGTGTGAGTCCATAAGAAGCTGGCTCCATTCCTTGGGGCTCGAGGTGAGGTGGAACATCTTGGTGGAAGAGCGTGGCAGCGGGAACCAGCTCACATGATGCTCAAGAAGCACAGAGAGTCTCCACTTGCCAGATACAAATGTATACCCCAAAGCCAAGCCCAGTGCCCACCTCCTCCAGCCACACCCTACCACTTCAGTTACCACTCAGCTAATCCCTTTCAGGGGATTAATTCACTGATTAAGACTCTCACAACCCATTTTTTCTCAGTTTCTAGTTGTTTTTTTCCTCCTTCCTTCTTGTGCATGTGAAAAAAATATGTGACCGACTGACAACTAAAGCCATTTTCTAGAGATGAATCCAAGCTGAGAGCTACAGGCATGTGAACTGCCAGCTGAGGCCTGGAGAATATTCCAAGCAGAGGGACAAGAGCAGAAGAAACTTGGAGGTGTAAGAAAAGTTGCTCTCTGAAGGACAGTCAGGACAGTCAGGTCTGTCAGTGTGCCAGGAAGGGAAGGAAAGGTGACAGGTCAGCAGGTGTGTGTCCTGACAGTCTTTAGACTCCTGTAAAGAGTTCAGGTTTCACCCTGGGGCAGTCAGAAGCCTTTGATGGACTTGACCTAGTGTGAGGACAAAAGCAGATTAGGTACTTAGAGCTCCCAGTGGCTACAGGCCTCAGTTAGGTGGTGAGGTTGGAGAGACAGGTTAGGAACCTGTTTTCCAAAGAATAACAGGCAGAGAACCCAGTGGTGATGTTGGAGTCAGAGTAGAGCTCAGGGAGTTAAGGAAGATTTGGTATAAATTTTTATATCCTAAAATGTTAATCTTTCTTTTGTTTCTTCCCTAGAGATGATAATTAACCAAGGAAGGAGACACTCTTGTGGAAATAGCAAACATAGTTGGTGCTGAAAAACTAGAAGCAATGAAAACAATGACAGTTCTGTGTCCTCGAGGATAATTGGTGATAAAACCAGAAATTAAAGGAAGAAAAGGAAGTCTTTTGGGCTGTAGACTCCATGAAACATTTTTCTTAAATTCACATGTTAAAAATAATGGGTAGCATGTTTGTATGGGGCGGTGCACAAACCCTAACTAAAACATAAAGGGACCCCCTCTGGGTTCAGTAGGACCGCTCGCCATCTGCCATCTCCCTTACGATGCCTGCATGCCCTGTCCGGCCCCAAGCGCTGTCAGTGGTACCCTCTCTGGGCTGAGGGGCAGAACTCACTGCCAGGCAGCACCTGTGTGGAGCCTTCACCTCCTGGAAGACCTCAGAGGCCCCGACAGGCTCACAGGATGCTGACACAGCTCCGTCCTGGCCAGAGCACCCTGATCCAGACCGAGGTTCTGGGACTGCATGCAGGGGTACTAAACTCCTAGGAGCTTATGCTGACAATACTATTTGAATTAGGCAGAAGGCAGTGCTCCGAGACCCAACCTCTAGGCCAGGCCAAAAGCGTCGTCCGGTCTGTTGGCAAGTCACCAGAAATGGAGAAAGACTGTCTGCAGACATCTGTGCTGGGGAACCTGGCTGGAGTGATTCTGTACTTTTTAAAAATGGCTTTGCATGTTTTAAGATGATACATATAAAGTGTTTAGTAGAAAGTTCTTACTAAAATCAGAGTTAGTGAAGTGAGTCCAGTAGCTCCCATGAAGGCTGCGCTGGCAAGTCACCTTTCTGGCCTGACGTGGTGTTCGCTAGGCCCCAAGGAGAAGCCCAGGCCGGGAGGTGGAAGCGGGACTCGCCTCTGCTTAAGGCTCTTCCAGATGTTACCTTGAGCTGTCCTCTGAGTCCCGGCCTCCCTTAGCCCTGGGGTTAGCTGTCCTCTGAATCCCAGCCTCCCTTAGCCCTGGGGTTACCTCCATTTCCTCCTAAAATTCCTCAGTGGAAGAGATAAGTGGACAGATACCTGGTGCACGGGAGAGAACTGAAGGGAGGCGTGGTCATTTTATGTTGAAAATGTCCAAGTAAACAACATAACGGCCGTTGAGGACCTGTTTTTTTCCCGTATCTGAAGGAAATCTTGTCTAACCCTCAGTGATGGATGTGGTGACAGATCCTGGTGGAGACAGAAACCAAATGTCAGTGACCCTGATTCTGTCATTGCAAATGACAGCTTCTAAGTTTTGGTTTTTGTTTAAATATAAGTATTTGAGCAGCTACTTTTGAATTTTTGTAAAGTATAAAATTTAGTTCAACTATGAAATACTCTGAATAAAATCTTTAAGTGGAAACTTACTCTTTCCTTTGGGAACTTGTTTCAGACAATAATGAATGAAGCAAGAATGTAATGATTGTCACCAGTCACCACATGGCTGTTCCCAGTTGTTCCCAGATGGTACTTTTGCTGTGGACTCTAGGAGTGTGAAGAGGAAACCAGCAGAGAAGGTTTCCTATTGAGAGGGTGAGGGGAGGAAGTAGCAGGGGAGGCTGGGGACAGGAGGAAGTTGCAGGGGAGGCTGGGGACAGGAGGAAGTAGCAGGGGAGGCTGAGGACAGGAGGAAGTAGCAGGGGAGGCTGAGGACAGGAGGAAGGAGCAGGGGAGGCCGAGATTCATGGCAGGCCGGGAAAGCCCAGAGTGGTGTGTGCTGGAGACCTCTGCAGCGTTGAGGAGAAGGCAGGAGGCAACTGGTCCTTCCCTGCTGTTGTCCAAGTACAACAACTAAGAAGAATCTACAGGATTCAACAGCGTGCTGCTCAGAGGGACTGACAAGAACAATTTGGTGGAGGGTGGAAAGAGGAGGAAGGGGGAGGAGAGGAGCCCACAATTATTAACACATAATAGACCTGGGGACCTGGATTTGGGTTCAAGAGATTGAAAGCAAATTATTTCAAGTAATATCTTTAAATTTAGAGATTTAGATACAGGTACAATGAAATAATCAAGAGGGAAGAAAGAGAGAGAAAAATCCAGGTAATGACATAGTAGATTTTTTTTTTTTAAAAAGCCAAACCTAAATCTGTGTTCTTTGCGATGATGAATAAAATAATGAAAAAATGTACACACAAGAGCACCATCTTCTAAAGGGGGTCCTAACTCTGGATTCAGGGATTCAGTTTTAATCTAGATGAATATGCAGTGCTAAAAGAGATGTGCTGGCCCTCAGCATCCACGTCCACATCCTGGTGAGGTCAGCAGTCAGGGCCTGGAGGGGGAAGACTCGACCTGCACCTCCCTCGCGGGAGGTGGGGTAGAAGCAGCCTAAAGCTAAACTGCAGGAATTTGAGAACTGGCCCTGACCCTCAGTATCTGTGGGTAACAAGTTTCTCACAGGTAAATGAGGACCATGGGGTCCTCGCCACACACGCACCTGCTGACTGCCCTGCAGCTCCCAGACCCAGGCCAGACACTCCTGGGCCTCCTCTGCTCTGAGCTGGGCAGAGTGATTCACAAGCCTCCAAAGCCCTCGGTTGAAGCGACTTTGCTTATTGCATGTATATATCAAGCTGGCTTATTATCTCAAAACCATAAAAACGCAGTGTACATGTGTTTAAAATACTTCCACTAATAGAATAAACATCCCCACCTACCAAGGAGCATTAACTCAAATGCTTATGAAAGTCTTGATGTGCTGCTGTTGTTAAGGCAGTTCTTTCAGATGTTTGTCCACATTTGTTTACTGCCAACATTTTTCATTTTAAAAATAATTAGTCGATACTTAAAGGAAATCCAAGTAGGGTTTTTGAATTCCTTTTGATTTCCATGGCTAGAGTCTGTGATGGATTTTCTTAGGTGAGAAAATATTTTGCTACAAAAATAAATTAGCCAAGAGATAATGCTACTGTAGATGAGTTGAAGTCCACATAATCTATTAATGTGATCAGTGGCATTGGCAGAGCTAAAACCCAGTCAGTACTGTAAGGGCAGCAGCTCCTGATGCATGCTTGGTCTGCCCAATTCAGCAATGCTCCTTCTTAAAGGAGTAAAAGTACTGAGCACTATGCCAGATATCTCTGTTAAAAACAAAAAAGGACCCTGCTGTCCAGGCTGATCTGACCTCAGCAATTAGTCCTCCACGCTACAGCAAGCTGCTCTGGTGTTCACAGTCAGACCCTCATGTTCTGCCCTTGGACATGAACAATCTCACACAGTCACCGACAGTGTAAGTCCAAGACAATGATCACATGAGAAAAAACAAGGTCATCCGGAAGCGAGTGGCAAACCTTCCCGTCACCCACGAGCCTGCTGCTTTACCATTACAGCTCTCCACTCCCGCTGGGCCGTCTTCCCTGCAGACGCAATTTGTTGAGGTTTCCAATTATAGAATTACCCTGGCTTCCGACAACACCCAATCCAAAGCGAATCCCCACTCTCTTAGATGCTCCACCAAATCATCCAGCCAGAACCAAGTCCTGTAATAGGTTCATTATAGCACCCCTCACTGAGGCACCCCACGGCTCCCCGTGTCTGTTCCCTCTCATTTCAAGGAGTAACGAGCCCAACCTGTTTAACTACAGGAGTGCTCCTGGTGGGCTTTTGATGAAGGGCATTGGCAAAGCATATTGCCTACTGAATCCTCACAGCCATTCCGTGACATAGGTGGCCTTATCCCCCTTGTCCTCAGGAGGAAGCCTAAGTTCAGAAGGTTAAAATGTCTTACCCGAGTGCATGTGGATCATAAATGGTACAGTCGGGACCCACCGTTAGGTTTATTGTGCTCCCAATCAATGGCCTTTAAACCATAAGTTTTTTATAATTATAATATTTTCTATGGATATAATATTCAGTGTAATAACATACATGGAAATCATGATACATAATATAATAAACTTCCAAGAATTTGCTACCCAACCTAAGAACAAGGAAGAATGTTTGATCTTTTACAGTTTATTTTCCTCCTAAATCAGCTCCAGAGGAAAGGAGTAACCGAGTGTGGTGACGGTCTCTGCCTTCCCTGGCCTCTCTTCCACCTTCCTGCCTGCCCTCCTCCCTTTCTTCCTTCTTTTCCTCTTCCCTCCCTCCCTTCCTCTTTTCCCTCTCTCTCTGTCCATCCTTCCCTCCTTCTCTCACTTTCTTATTTTGAGTACGTATCAAATTTACAACAAGCCATGTAGGTACGAATACAAACGCATTTCATGATGGAGCTCTGGAGAAGAGCTTGGGGAACACCAGCACCCCTGAGCCCAATAGTGTGCCTTTCCTACACACAAGACATTTCCTGTGAACTGCAATGCGGACTTCAAAATCACGATCTTGTCCCCGGCGACCACCGAATCCTTCATTTCCATTCAGTCCTTGTGAAATTACCACTGATGGTTTCCACCTAATCACTGATTTCCTTTCAGTCCTCCTGAGTTATCCCTGATGATTTCCGCCTACTCCTTGATTTCCATTCAGTGCTAATGAATCGTTCCATTTAAGCCCTTTATGATAAAAGGAATCAGTTCTGAACCATCCTCTGCATTCAATTCTCAGGCCATTGTAATCTGGAGCTGTTCCCCAGCCTGTCCTTGACTTTCTTGATGATACGTAGGAGGAATCCAGACCAGTAGTTTTCTAGAAACTTTCTCAGTGTGAGTTTGCTTCCTCAGCCTTAGGTTCAACTCCTACTTCTTCGACAGAGGTGTCCCAGGGTGATGGCTGTGTCCTTCCTGCATTCCATGGGTAGGGGGTGGCTTCCGTTGGCTCTACTGCTGGAGATGTCCAGGTGACCACAGGATCAGCCAGGGTGGCACTCTGGGTTTCTGCACTGTTCCGTTTCTCTGATGCCCTTTGTAATGAACAAGCATTTGGTTCAGGCCTTAAAGCTATGCAGATGGCACATTCCTCGTGCAATTTTGCATTAATTAAGTCTTGTCTTTATCCCTCATAATCCATTCCCACTCTGATGCTTGGATTGTTCCAGATTTGGCCTGTGAACATTCGCTCATGCTGGCTCTGTTCTTTGGGACAGGTTGCCGTCAACCTTTCAGTCCTTCCTTCTTTGGTTTTTGGCCGCGGGTGTTCCAGGCACATCTGGGTTTTCCCATCTCACCCTCTCTTGGACTCTGCTGCAGGTGTGCGCTAACATGTAGTCTTCAGGTAAACACCTGTTCACCGCCATGAAGCGTCCTCCTCGGAGCACAGCTGCTGGGACCTTAGGTGTGCTGATGTGTGACTTTGCAGGAGAATGGGACATTTTTTTTTTCAGTGCCTCTACCACCTTATACTCTTAGCATCTCTGTTTAAAAATTCCTATTGATTCTCACATTCACAAATATCTTGAAATTTTCAGATTATTTCATGCTTTACAAATCAAGGTACTAAAGAATCTAATTGGGGATTTAATTAACATTTTCCTTACTAGTAACTTTAAGCATCTTTTCTATGTTATAATAGAAAAATATTTTTATGTTTTTCAGAAATATAAATCATTCTACATCTTTTCTTCTTCTGCATATTATTTAGAATTTGCTTCTCAAGTTTCTTGAAAAAAAAAAAAACCAAGATTTTGGCTCTGATTTTATTGAATCAATGAATCAATTTTTAGACAATTAAAACTTTTATTATTTTATAACTTTCTGTGTTTGAGGAAGTTATTGATCTCTGTCTATATAGATCTTATTTAAATGTCTTTCAAGAAAATTTTATATTTTTTATGGAGTCTTTGCATCTCTTTGACTAATTTTATGCCTAGATATAAAATGACTCTCATTGTTTTTCAATTTTGTCTTTTGAAAAGTTACATGTTCTAAACCAAGTTATTAGTGTATATAAATGTAATTGGTTTTCTGTAGCATTCTTATATTCTAGTAGACTTGCTACATTTTTTCATGAATTAATATTTTTATAGATCATGTAGATTTAATATAGAAAAAGTCATATTATCTGTAATCAAGTTATTTCCTGATTTCAAATTTTCCTATACATTTATTTCTTTATTTTAATATTTTGTTTTTCATTTTACACCATTGTGTAGTAATTCTATGACACTGATTTGGTTATACTAAATATCCATCCTATGTCTGATTTTTAAAATATTTCCTTTTTTTAAAATCCTTTAAGAATAATTGGAAATGACAATTTAATTCATCATGGCTGGGTAAAAAAACATGGTGTATATACACTACATTTTCTTTATCCATGTTTCTGTTGACAGGCGCCTGGGCTGATTTCACAACTTGGCTACTGTGCTGCTGTAAAGCACTGGTACCCACGTGTCACTGTAGTATGCTACTTTAAGAAATTATGTCATGTGTTGATAAAACGGATGGAACTGAAGAACATCATGCTAAATGAAATAAGGCTGACTTATAAGTGAAGAGTCAATGTTTTCTCTCATAGGCAGACACTAGAGAATAGTAAGGAATTTTTAAAAAATTGACCTTAAGAGAAATAGAAGGGAGAACAGTGGAGTAGAAAATGAGCTCTGGGGGAGGAAAGGGAATGGGAAAGGGGAGGAGCTATGGATGAAATGGACCAAGTTGTACTATCATGTATGAATACACCACAATGAATCTAACTTTTAAGTCTAACTGTAATGTACCAACTACAAAGACAATATGCAGCTGGAAAGGTACAGGAAGGGATGGGGGAGGGAGAAAGGAAGGGAAAGGAATGTACTGGAAATTGAAATGGAGAAATTTATGCCGTAAACTTTTAAAATGAACCCCTCAATGATGTATAACTATAATGCGCAAATAAAAACATTAAAAAGAAGAATGCTTGCAATACATATCTGATCGATTTCATCAGGTAAACAGATTCCTTTCTGTTCCCAGAATGTTAAAGATAAATGTTTATGAATATGTAATTATTTTTATTTTCATATATGTACAATTTTTTCAAATTCAATGTTATTTGCATGTTGAGACAGTCATATTATTCCTTAATTTAGTTATGCCTTTTAAAAAAAGATACTGTAGGACTCATTTGATAGTTTTTGTTTTAAAAGTTTACCACTTTATTCAAAATTGAAATTGTCCTGTATTTGTGTGTGTGCCCCTTGGTTATTACCTAGTATCTAGCCTACTTGAGCCTAATGATCTAGGGAGTATATCACCTTCTTAAATTTTTGGAAGTTTCGAGATTCCCTATTGTTTGAAGTCATGGTGGAACTCAGCATAAAACTGTTTTGGTGTGGCGTCTTCCTTATAGAAGGCTGGGAGACAACTTTTCCCAAGCCCTATCGCGGTTCATTCCTGGAAGGATCCAGTGCGTCCTGTGGGATGGGAAAGAGCCCTTGGGAGCTTGCGCCTTGCTTCCCTGTACATTGCCTCCTGTTCCTCTTCTCTGTTGGTTTTGCTTTCTGTCCTCTTGCTATCATGACTCAAGCCAGGAGCATGATTACATGCTGAGTCCTGCAAGTCACCCAGCAAATCCTCAAACCTGGGCCAGTCTTGGGGACCTCCACACAGTAAGATTTTCCTAGAAAAAATTCCATTTAACTTCCAGTTTCTGCTTTATCATCATACATGTATTTAGAGTTTGCATTATCTTTTAAAATTCTCTTTGAGAAGTACTCTTATGTATTAAGTGTATTGTATTTAATATTATATGTTTGGACTTTCTATCCTTGTTCTTGATTAGTCTTTAGCGCTTTGTATTTCTTTAGTTTTTTAAAGAACCTTCCTTGGATGTGTGGATCCAGTCTGCTGTACCTTTCTTTGCTTCCTGCTTCACCGCTAGTGGCTCATCTTCTGTCTTCCATTTTCTTTGACCTTATTCATTTGATTTTTAAATTGACTTAAGATTCATACTTAACTCTTTAAATCATCAGTCATTTCTTCCTAACATGAATGGATAAAATCTTACGTTTACTTCTCAGTGCTTCTTTTAATATCTCCCCTCAATTTTCATTTGGCATGTTTTCATTCCTGTTGGGTTCTAATTATGTTAAAACTTTATTCTTTCTTCCTAGACCCATTTAACATTTATACATTGTATGTATTTTAGTTTCCACATATATGGGATAATTTTGTTTATTTTGCTACTAACTTCTAATTTAATTTTTAAAAAGTTTCAGAGAATCATTAAAATTAATCATAACTTCACTTAGGATAGTATATGTTCAATTGTTTTTAGGTTCACATGTGATTATGAAGAATTTTTATTCAGTATTTGCAACATGGACTTTTAAAATACCTATTAAGTCAAGAATTAACTATGTTTTTAAAACCTACATTTTGCCTAATTTGTGGGCTATTCATTAGTCAATTATTCAAATAGGTAGGCTATATTTTCCTACAGTGGTTAAGTACCTTCTTTATACTTTGCTCGTCTTTTTCTATATGAAATTTTGAATGTATTCAAACAGGTACTAATATATCATACAGTTTTCTTTCTTTCTTATGAATTAAAGTTTTTAATATACTGACTCTTCAGATCCCTAGAAGTATTTTATCTGACGTCCTATTTTATTTCAAGTTAGTGTGACTATTTCACTTTGTAATTTTAAATGTTACATTACCTTATATAAACTTTTACTTTCAATTTGCTTCATGTCCTGGTATTTGGTGTATCTCTTCTGGGGCATTTTATCTGGACTTCATTATTTTCTAAATCTAGTGTTTCTCTCAGGACCTTTTGCCCTATAAAGGTTTTGTTTATGTAGGTGATACATATAGATGCTCACCATACTAAAAGTTAAAGAGAAGATTTTAAAATAATTTTAATTCTTTAAAATTAGTGTGAATAAATCAATTGTATGCTGACATAAATAATATTTTTATTAAAATAACTATTTTCCAAACACAAGAAGTTTGAGAGTGGCATCAGTTACATTCTTGCAAATCGCTTCAAAGTCCCTCTTAACAGAAGATAGAGGATTCTCACACCTGATTCTGTATTTCATCTGGAGCATTACAAATGCGTTGAAACTTCTGGAAAATTCCACTGTATGCTCATAAGAGATGGGAGGGGAAGGCAAATAACATCTTAGAATCATCGAGGGGAGAGGTTTAGCCCGTGGACTTCCTGTTCAGGGAATCTAGGGGTCCCTGGCCACATGCTGCCAACTGCCAACCTGATCTGACAAATCTGACATTTATGTAGAATGTTTAGACCCTTTATTTTAACTATACACTTCCATGTGTTTTTATTAGTTCAATTTCCCTCTATTTGTTCAAGTTAAACAAATTGTTCTTTCTCTCTACCTTTTATTTCAAGACTGAGTTTTTAAAATTGTGTATTTTTATATATTATCTTTCTTCCCCACTAGTGACTTGGAGATCCTAGCTTTATTTCTCTGCATTAAAATTTGTTGAAGAAAATGTAATATTTTAATTTTTTTTCACCCAAATACAAGAATCTCAGAACCGGTTAAGCCAATTTCCCTGCCTAGCTTATGCAACATTGTTTCTTATTTCATTTCTGTCTGTTTAACTTCCGCTCTTCAGTAACAGCATGTGTGATTAAAATAATTATTGATTGATATAGATAGCATTACAGATATATTAACACAAATTCACAATGTCAAACATAAGGTAAATACATAGTGTATATTTACTGATCCGGTTGCATCTGACTGGGGCTTCCTTCTTGGACACTTTGCTCCCCCTTCTCTCCACCCCTCCCTCTCCCTCTTTCTTCTCCTCTCCCTGTGCTGGAGGTGGAGCTGGACCTTGTGCATGCTGTACCTGAGCTCCACTGAGCGGCCCCCCAGCCTCCACTTTCTTTCTAAAGGATGTATTGATTATTTGCAAACTTGTCTCTTTTGTTCTTAAATTTGGGAAAGACCACTTCAGATTATGTGGTTTATGTGATACTGCCTCGGTGCTTTGACAATATTAGTTCATGTGGCTCTGGGTTCTATCATATGAGAGCTGTTCAATATAGTTCCTTTGTTTGTGGTCAATATTTTTTCCCTGTATACATTTATGTCTCCATCTTGGATGTTCCATGGTTTCACTGCAATGTATCATTTGTGAAGTTGTTTATCTAGACTCTTTTTGTTGTTGTTGTTCTTTGTATAAAAACAACACATATTAAAAACTGGTCATTCCTGGTCACACACAAATCTGATTTTAAGGGCAAGAAGTTACAGTGTAAGAAGTTTTGCTTTAAAGACTGATTCCCCCCTTCAGTCACCCTCATCTCCCTGTTCTCTGCCAGGAAGCGTAAGCTCACACAATGGCAGACGGGTGGAGACCTGGGCCGCCAGGAGACCGTTATGAACCGAAAATGAGGCGGATCTTTTTCTTCTTTGGTGAAAAATCTAGAATACATCAAGAGGCGAAGCAAACAACCAGACAGGAATCATCCGGCTGAGCTGGCCCTGAGGCTCCCCTGCAGACGAGGACCTGAGCGGGCTCTTCCAGGCCAGTCTCCTGCGCCGGGCCCGGTACTCCATGCCTGAAGTCTACTGGAACTTAGGCGATTTCCTTTCACTTTCTTTTCATTTACACACAGGTTGGTTTAAGCTTTGGCCTCTCCCAGGTTATTCTGATAGTGAAGAGGAGGGAACCGTCGGAGCATTAACATCAAATCTTGTTCTCCCGGCAGCAAGCAGCGCCTTAGAGTGTCTTAGTGGCCTTTCTGCTTCACGGTGAACCCCAGGCAGCCCAGACGGGCCTGTAGGGAGTAACAAAGGGATGCGAGGAACTTGCTTTCTGGAATGTGCTTTCTTTGTGTTCCACAAAATAACTTGGAAAAGCAGTCCTTTGTGGGGGACGCGGGGAGCACTGAGGATTGAGCTCAGGAGCACTTGACCACCAAGCCAGTCCCAGCCCGCTTCACTTTGAGACAGGGTCTGGCTGCTCACTACATGTCCCACTTTCCATATCTGCCTGTTCAGGTCTTTATTAGTTCTTAAATTCTATTAATCCTAGGAATTTGGAAATCATGCTCCTCCATTCTCTGTTTTTCTTCCTGAGATCTGATTAAACACATTTATACATATATAAATATATATACGGATATATATATTTAATATTTTAACTCTCATATGTCTGACCTCTTTTTCACATCTTACATCTTCATTTCTGGGCAATTTCCCACATTTAGCTTTTGATTTGCTCATTTTCTCTATGACTGTGTCTAGTCATTTATTTCATCCTTGGAAATTGTAATATCAATGATTATGTATATACAATCATCTACATTTGTTGATCTTCCAAATTAGCTTATTTATTTTAATATTTTCTTGACTATTCACTTTAGCAATTCTAGTTTTTAGTTCTTTAAACATTTTAGAAATAACATTTCGTATTTTGCATTCTGTCTCATACTTTCAGGTGAATCTAAGTTTTTTTTGTCTTTTATTTTTTTATTTATTTGTTTTTTATTTTTACAGACTGCATTACGATTCATTGTATGCAACGGGACGCAGCTTTTCGTTTATGTGGTTGTGCACGATATAGATTCATACTATTCGTGTAATCGTACATGTACATAGGGTAATGATGCCTGTCTCATTCCACCATCTGTCATACCCCTGCCTCCTCCTCCCTCTCATTTCCCTCTACATAATCTAAAGTTCCTCCATTCTTCTCTCACCTCCCTCCATTCTTCTCTCACCTCCCATTCCCCCACCCTCATTATGTATCATCATCCACTTATCAGGGAAAACATTCAACCTTTGTTTTTGGGCTTGGCCTATTTCATTTAGCATGATATTTTCCAACTTCATCCATTATCCAGCAAATGCCATAATTGTATTCTTCTTTAAGGCTGAGTAATATTCCATTATGTACATATACCACAGTTTATTTATTCACTCATCAATTGAAGGGCATCTTAGTTGGTTCCATCATTTAGCTGTTGTGAGTTGAGCAGCTATGAACACTGATGTGGCTGCATCACTGCAGTATGCTGATTTTAAGTCCTTTGGGCATAAACCAAGGAGTGTGATAGCTGGGTCAAATGGTAGGTCCATTCCAAGTTTTCTGAGAAATCTCCATACTGCTTTCCAGAGTGGCTGCACCAATTTGCAACTCCACCAGCAAAGTATGAGTGTACCTTTTTCCCCACATCCACACCAACATCTAAAAGCAAGAATCAGTAAATGGGATGGATTCAAACTAAAAAGCTTTTTCTCAGCAGAGGATATAATCAATAATGTGAAAAGAGAGCGTACAGAGTGGGAGAAAATCTCTTCCTCATGCACTTTAGATAGAGCACTAATCTCCAAAATTTATAAAGAACTTACAAAACTTTACACCAAAAATACAAAGAACCCAATCAATAAATGGGCCAAGGAATGAAATGATGTACCCTTTTATGTACAATGAATCAAAATGCAGTCTGTACAAAATTAAAAGCTAAATAAATAAAAATAAAAATAAAAATAAATGGACCAAGGAACTAGACAGACACTTTACAGAAGAAGATATACAGGCGATTAAGAAATACATGAAAAAGTGTTCAACATCTCTAGTAATTAGAGAAATGCAAATTAAAACCACCCTAAGATTTCATCTTACTCCACTTAGAATGGCTATTCTCAAGAACACAAGCAACAGACATATGAAAAAATGTTCAACTTCTCTAGTAGTAAGAGAAATGCAAATCAAAACTACCCTAAGATTCCATCTCACCCCAATTAGAATGGCAATTATCAAGAATATAAGCAACAATAGGTGTTGGCGGGGATGTGGGGAGAAAGGTACACTCATACATTGCTGGTGGGGTTGCAAATTAGTGCAGCCAATCTGGAAAGCAGTGTGGAGATTCCTCAGAAAGCTTGGAATGGAACCACCATTTGACCCAGCTATCCCACTCCTTGGCCTATACCCAAAGGACTTAAAATCAGCATACTACAGTGATGCAGTCACGTCAAAGTTCATAGCTGCTCAATTCACAATGGCCAGATTGTGGAACCAACCTAGATGCCCTTCAATTGATGAATGGATAAAGAAACTGTGGTATATTTATACAATGGAATATTACTCGGCCATAAAGAATAATAAAATATGGCATTTGCAGGCAAATGGATGAAATTGGAGAATATCATGCTAAGTAAAATAAGCCAATCTCAAAAAACCAAAGGAAGAATGATCTCGCTGATAAACAGATGATGACACATAATGGGGGTAGGAGGGGGGCAAGAATGGAGAAAGGAGGGACTGTATAGAGGGAAAAGAGGAGTGGGGGGGAAGGGAAAAAGTAACAGAATGAATCAAACACCATTACCCTATTTAAATGTTGAGTACACAAATGGTATGCCTCTACTTCATGTACAGAGAAACAACATGTATCCCATTTGTTTACAATAAAAATAAATTTTAAAAAAAAGAACACAAGCAATGATAGACATGTGTTATTTCTGCTGAGTTTTACTCGTGAGGTGTCTTTCTGCCTTTGTATGAGTCTTGATTGTGAGCACATGTTTATTTGATCTTAGTGTAGAAATCATTTTCTTCAAAGTAGGGAAAGCTTCTCATGAAAGAAGAGTTGTAGGAAGGAGGGCTTCCGACTCACGCAGGACCAGTGTAGCCCTTGACCAGTCGCTGCCTGATGGGTCTCTCAGGGCAGCTCCCTTCCTGAGGCCAGAGCTCAACCTGCTGAGACTGCGACACTGGATTAGCCCTTGGGGACACTGTGTTTGGTACTTACCTTTCCCCTCTGTCTTCTCAAGTTTAAGTCTTTTCCCTTTTTTTTTTTTTCTTTTCTTTTCTTTTCTGAAAGAAAGTGGGAGTGATTGTGCCTGAGCCCTTCTCACTTGTGGCAAGCGGAGCATGGCAGGTGGAGTTGCTGGCCCCGGTTCTTCACTCTGGACACGGACCTGCAATAGGCGGTTTACTTCCACCCTCCTGGACTTGGTTTGGACCATGTGACTTGCTTGACCAATGGAAGAGGCGTGGAGAGGATGCAAATGAAGGTTCACACAGTGACTGTGCCGCTGGGCTTTTCCCCAGAGCTCCAGCGCGTGCCACGGGAAGGGGACACCCCAGGCAGCCCCTGCCCCTGCCCCCATCTAGAGCCCAGCATGAGAAAGACGCCACAGAGCACGCGCTGCCAGCCCAAGCTGCACCAAGGAGGGCAACAGACGTGCAAGAAAGTAGAATCCCACCCTCAGCCTGGATCCTAGAACCCCGAGCCTGGAGTCCAGCCTCCCTGTCTGACGTAAGGTCAGCACACACATTGTGGGCGTTAGAATACACCATGGTTGGCGTAAGCCACTGATGTTGGGCTGGTTATCACACAGGCATTACTATCTGGAGGGATCAGTGATCTATACCTTCATGAGAGTTCCAGTTGCAGAGATTTCCTGTAGAGAGCCAGCCATCAACTGACCTGCTGCATCAGCAAAAGCCAAGTCTGGAAAACATTCTTTGCCCGAAGGCGAGGATGTGGGCAGCCTTGACACTCAGCTCTGACACTAACAGTCATCAAATGTTGGTACAGGGGGCTTTCTAGGTGCAGCAGGATAGCCACAAAGTACTGTTTCTACCTCTGTCACTTGTTAGTACACAAAGAAGCCTCTTGATACCTCACAAGCCAAACAATGGACAATGCCCCTATTGTGAAGCTTGCTGATTATGAGACCCTGTCTCAGAAACGTGCCGAGCTAGTCCTGCATCACTGTTCCTCCGTCAGAGGGCAGTGTCCCACCTGGCCCGGGCTTTGCTTAAAAGTGTCCGCGTTTTCTTTGTCTCCATCTCCCATTGCCCCTACTCACGATCCTGTGTTGATGTGGCGTGGGTCATGGCAATTTCTAAACTTTCTCTGCCATCTTGAATATGGCTGATTATTGGACAGTTTTCTTAGAGCACATGACCAATGTCTGGAGGTTTGCAAACCTCCTTGATTCTTGGCCAAAAAGCTCATTTTCCAGTCTGACATGCGCTTGAAACACTCTCTGCTCCCTCTGACTCGATATGACACTACTGCAGGAGAGGGGCAGGATCAGGCAAATGAGATCCGTGATCTAGGTCTCAGCTCAACAACTTCCTTTAAAACTGACAACCCACAGAAGAAGATCTACAAGCAATCAACAAACATATGGAAAAATGTTCAACATCTCTAGTAATAAGAGAAATGCAAATCAAAACCACCCTAAGATTCCATCTCACCCCAATTAGAATGGCGATTATCAAGAATACAAGCAACAACAGGTGTTGGCGAGGATGTGGGGAGAAAGGTACACTCATACATTGCTGGTGGGGCTACAAATTAGTGCAGCCACTCTGGAAAGCAGTGTGGAGACTCCTTAGAAAACTTGGAATGGAACCACCATTTGACCCAGCTATCCCACTCCTTGGCCTATACCCAAAGGACTTAAAATCAGCATATTACAGAGATACAGCCACATCAATGTTCATAGCTGCTCAGTTCACAATAGCCAGATTGTGGAACCAACCTAGATGTCTTTCAATTGATGAATGGATAAAGAAACTGTGGTATATATATACAATGGAATATTACTCAGCCATAAAGAATGATAAAATTATGGCATTTGCAGGCAAATGGATGAAACTGGAGAATATCATGCTAAGTGAGATAAGCCAATCTCATAAAACCAAAGGAAGAATGATATCGCTAATAAGTGGATGATGACACATAATGGGGGGTGGGAGGGGTTAGTGTTGGGGTTGGAGTTGGGTTTAGGGAGGGGGGCAGGAATGGAGGAAGGAAGGACTCTATAGAGGGAGGGGAGGGCTGGGAGGGGTGGGAGGAAGGGAAAAATGGCAGAATGAATCAAACAGCATTACCCTATGTAAATATATGATTACACAAATGGTATGCCTTTACGCATGTACAGACAGAGAAACATCATGTATCCCATTTGTTTACAATAAAAATAAATAAATAAATAAATAAAACTGACAACCAACCTAGGAAGCAGCTGCCAGCAAAACCCAAGAGCCCCTGCGCTCTGGCTACCTCCTCTCCTCCTCGACGGGATTCTGGTCGCAGTCCTGTAAGGCTTCCCTCCCTGCTCCCATCTGCTCTCCCTGAGGCTTGGCCTCTGCTGGCTCATCTGCTGAGTGGATGTGTATTAGAAAGTAAAAGTCAATTCGAGACACGTTCAAGAGCAATTTGGCTTGGAAGACAGAACCACACTTTGGCGGACTTGGTACCTAACTCTGTCCCTCTTCGTTTTCTGATGCACAAAAAATGTCTATGCAGAAAGATGTGTCGATTCAAGCTGCTGAGCTTAGAATCAGAGTGGTAGTGGGCAGAAGGCCCAGGCAGGCCGTGACCTTTACATCTTTGCTACTGAACATGAGGCACAAACAGAATTCCCTTTCCAGCAAAGCCCCGCCTTCTGGCGCTGCTGTTTGCAGGGGCTGCATTCCGGGTTGAAATGGCAGCCTCTGTCTTCACGCGGATGGCCCTCGCGTGAGCGATGTTTTCTCTTCCCTCAAGACCGTCCTATTTTCTTTCATTTCTGCCAGTTGCCCTCTCACTCTCTGTTACACCATCTCACTTTATTTTTGCTCCACCTGAAGTTTTGTTGTGGATGGTTTGTTATCTATGTTTGCGTTTTTGCCCATGTTCTTTTCTCGTCACCATCACGGTCACTGTCACCGTCACCGTCACCGTCACCACCATCATCACTCTGAAAGAACTACATAAATAACCTACAAAGCACTGACAATTAACCAACTCGGGATCTCATCCATTCTGTAGAGGGGAAAGAGAACTTGGCGTCCCCTGACTTGTACTCGGTCCTGCTCTGTAGTGCCCGGCTGTCTGCCGTGATGGGCACACGCTTGTTCATGAGTTAGGTTTCAGTGTCCTCATTTGTGAAGCCGAGAAGCTACCGCCCAGGATCCCCAGCCACTCTGCCACTATGGCTCACTCAGACCTACTTTCTCCAGCGATGCTGTCTTAACATGGTGACTCGGTTTTGTTGGGCAGAACCATGTTCTTCCAAAAATTATTTGAGGGCCTCTGTGAAGGGTCCATAAAAAGCAAGGGCTGGTGGACTTCTGGTGGAAAGTCAAGGCGGGGAGGCAAGTTCCAAGGGGTGCAGGCCTGTTGGATTCTGACCACGTGGACTTGCTATCAATGGCAACAAAGAAGACCGTAATTAGAAAAAGTGATCTCGGGAGGAAAATAATGCATTCATTTTGGTTGGTTCTATGATTTGGGAGACTCAAAATATGACTTTACTCAAGCTGTAGAAAATATCATTAGAATTTTTATTTTTCTTTTCTGTTAGTAGAAATAAATGCTAATGAGAAAGAATACCCAGAGGAAAACTAAAAAAAAAAATCTAAATAATATTTATTAAGCCTCTTAGCTTTGGAGACGTGCCTTTGTTCAACACTTGCTGGGTCTCTTTTGCATTTCAGTAGCAACACCGAGAAATGCAGAGCTGAGAACCGAGCCTCTGTTCTTCCTGACACACACCTGAGGAGCGTGTGCCACAGACCCTTCCTTTCTCTGCTATTTCCATGGGCCCCTCACACCAGGGAGCAAGCACCGTAGTGCTCTGTGCATTGTCGATGAGGACATTTAAATGCATGTGTTTATTTTTTGCAAGGATTTAAGGCAGGAAATGAGAGAAGTTATATCCAGTTCTTGAAAAAAATCAAGCACTAACATTTTTTAAATGCCTTTAGTGAATAGGTAGACTTTAAAACATTTTGTGTTTCTAACAGATAGTCGCGAGGTTTTTTTTCACCAAATGTTAGAGGAAATAACATTTGAACACCTGCTCAGGGGAATTAACAGATTGCAGTGCAGAGTGACTGGTGTCTACACTGGTCATTACTCATATTGTCACCCAGGTAGAGAGAATTTTGTTTACTTAAAACTGGTTAATCTGTACTAATTATTCACAGAGGAAAAAAATATTTTAAAAAAATCAATTAAAGGTGTACTTTACTTCCTGAAAAAGCATCCTTTGAAATATAATGTTAAACATATTCATTGTGATGGGCTGACAGATCTGGCTCCATGAGAATGTTATAGGCCAGACTCTAAGGGAACTGACTAAACAGACTCCATTTTGCTCTGAGACTCCATGTTATGTAGGAAATAAGCTCCTCCCATGGGAACACCCCGCCTCTGTGCCCATCATAAGTTACTTAGTGTGACATGTTTAACAACACAGAATGATAATTCCTATGTAAAGAAAAATTGTTCTCTTTTGATTCCTATTGCTCTTAAACAATGTACCATGTGAACAGTGATTGTGTGGATGTTAGCAACATTCTTTAGTTTGTAACTAGGTAAGGGTCATTTTGACCCACTTCCCCCTCTCTGGATGATCTCAAGATGTTAATGTGTAATTTCGAATCATAGCAACAGACACTTATGCTTGATGTGATTTTTGGTATAAGAACCCCTACAACCCTGTGGTCAGGGCTGTTCTCCCAATAGCCATTTTGTGGGGCATTGTATGAGACAGTCAGTGGCCAGCTTAATAAAGACTCTCAAATTTGGACTTCTCAGTGGTGATGGGTCTATTCTTAAGTTGCACCCCGTAACATTCATGTGAGTATAAAAAGTATGAAAGTTACCATACACAAACTATATTCCATGACAGTTTCTTAACTGCATGTACTTAGATTTGAAATCAACAGCATCCCCTGCAAAATCCACACTAATTATGGCAGAAAAATTCCACTCTGTGGTTTCTAACTAGACCCTCTGTGACCTCAAGACCTCTGACAGATGTCTAAAGCCCTCTCCTCTCCCTGAAAAAGAAAGTAGAGAAGTGTCAACATTTTGTTCAGACCCAGACAAGAAGTGAAGTACATCATTGTTTAGCTTTTGAAGAATAGATGATCATGGGTTGACACTTTAGAAACGGTTTCTAAGAGAATGATTTTGAAAAGGTTTGTGTGTGTGTGTGTGTGTGTGTGTGTGTGTGAGTGAAAAAGCTCAATAAATGCTCATCCTTCATTTTTAGCCTTTGCTAATGCCCCTGGTCAGCTGGGGACATTGATATTAACGAGATAATGTGTATCCTGAGCAGCAGACTTGGCTTCAAAACAGCTCCATGCTCTTGTGAAAGCTCAAAGCTGCTGTCATCCACATACTATTCATTAAGAACTCATGGCTTCGAATGAAGCAAACAGAAAGAAGGAAAGGAAGAAAGAAAGAGAAGAAAGAAAAAGGTCCAGGAGGGACTCACATGAGGCAGCTCAGCTCCAGAACACCAAGCCGTCGGCACGCCGTGGCTTTGCTCACTCTCCAGGTGTTCGCAGTAGTGTGCCCGCTCTGCGGTGCTTCCTCTTCAGTCGCCTCTCCTGTTTCCCAATCTGTAATTTGCATTTCATAACAATAAAAGGAAAGGGCAGTTTTGCTTTCTGAATAATTCATGAGCGCTTTCCAGTGGCGTGTCCCCAAGGGCGGGAGGAGGCCCACTCTTGGAGCAGCTGCAGTGGGATTTGAAGGGACCTCTGGTGTGGGGACACGAGCCTAGACCTTCACCCACTGAATGTTGCCTCATGGTTATGGGTTTGAATCGTGACTGCCGCTTTTTATCTCTTCAGCAGAGGAATGGATCAAAAGTATTTTAAAATGCTTTTGTAGGTAATAATTTATTGGTCAAATATTAATTTTGGTTGATTTCTCTGATGGCTCCAACAAAAATGGCACCATCCTGTTCAAGTTCTGCTTGACACTTGTCTCTCCATTACGAGTGCTTTCAAACTCTGGTTACCAAATACGTTAAATGCTATTTATTTTTTAAACTTTAGCAAGAGCAAATCATTGATTTTGTGTTACATGTATAAAAATGTCATTCTAATTTAGCTTCTAAGCATCTTTGAAATATATTTTTCAATCTAAATTGAATTCAGTACCTTAATTCAAATTTGGACTTTATCACTTTCCCAATGTAAGGGTAAATACAAATTTAAAATAAGAGGCTGAATTCTTCTCATCGAATATCAAGGAAACCATCATTTCCTTCTCTTATTTCTTAGAGAATTTATTTTAGAAATTGTGTAATTGTGAGTTTATTTTTCTATTTCTTTGAAATGTATTTATGTTTTTATAAGGGAGAAAAGCCTGTTTTTTGTTGTTTTGGTTTTAGTTTTGGTTTTGGTTTTTCCTTTAGCCAGCTTTGAATTCAGAAGCATCTCTCTGGAGGACCTGGGAGCCTGCTCTTTGAAATGTAATTACAGAGGAAGGGGCCTTAAGTCGTGCACACAGGTATTTGGCCATGTGCAATTAGACTCTGCACTATCCAGGCGACCCTCGAAGAGAAAGGACTCATTCTAAATGATGCCCTCCAAATGCTGCTCAGGAAGGAGGTGTTGATTTTATGATGGCAATATTGGAATAAGGATTTATCCTGGAGCTTTACAGGAAATTGGTGGTGAGAATTGTTCCTCCCTTCCATTTGTAGGACAGCAAAATCGAGCACAAACTCTCAGTGCTACAAAGAACAAATTAAATATGTGTGTTTAGGGACCTGTTTTTTCTTAGACTTACTGAAATTTTCCTCCCATATAACATAATGTATCCATCTTTTTCCACTTAAAACAAAAAAAAAGAAAAGCCTAACTGCAATTTCTTTTAAGAGTTATTTTGGCAAATGTGTCTCCTTTGGACATGTAGTTCTTTGACAATCCCAACAAAAGTAGTCTGTGCGGCACACGGGTAGGAGTGATACCTGATCTCCAGGGAAACGGCAGTTCTTGCCAATAACCTGAGTGCGTGGTGACGTGCAGCCAGGGTCTTTACCGAGAATAAAAGGAGGGCAGACTCACGCAGCAAGCCTCAGTATAGGAAGTATTCCGCAGCTGAGCACAGTATGTAGATTTGTTTTGTTTCTGTTTCTTTATGTTAAGAGCCCTGGAAGTTTTTCACTGGGAATCAATTTCCATGCGCCACCCCACAGTGAGCTCCAGGCCTCCTGACTGTTAAAACGGAACAATGTCTGACACTGGTCACTAATCTGCACCATAAGATGCTGAATAAAATCGTAGACTTTCCTTAGATTTAACTTTCCCTTATCATCAATTTATATATTAGGATAATTCTGCAAATGGAGCAAGGTATGAGAATTTACTGTGAAATACTTTTTTTTCTGGAGCAATTAATTAGCTATTGTTTATCTTTTAAAATACCTCTCTCCTACTACATATACTTCTAGAATAATAAGGCTACTTGAAACTCCTACTTTCACTCAACCATCTGGTTCTTATTTTCCCCCAGAAATTTAATGGGAAAAGAGAAGTCTGAACACTGCATGAGCAATTCTGTTTTCTCAAATTTTTGAGAGATGTTAGCAAGGGCACAGGCCCTTTAAAAATAATAATAAAATAGTTATGCTCCCATTCCAGATTAAAATAATTTCTCGGCAACATTTTGTGCAAGTATCAATTCATAATTAAAGCTTGGTTTGGTATTGTCATTATTCTTGTAATAAAATTATCAGATACTGATTCTTATGAACCTGGTTGCTACAGTTTTGACTGCTCTGGTTTAATGAAAAGGTAAAGAGACAAGTTTCTGATCTATGTTTCTGTTTTTCTCACAGGCCAGACTTAGCATGTAGAAACCATATTACATATGAAAAGCAGCAGGTCCCACAAAACAGCCATATATTCACGTGTCCAGCCTGCGAGCATCTGAGAACTGATAACTTGCATCTCTGCCCTATCACGGTGCAGAGACTGGACACACAGAGCTGGCACTGCAGATCCTGACCTTGAGAATGTAGTGAAGGACAGGAGGGTAGAATGCCTGGGAATGCCAAGCCTGGAATTCAGACAAAGGGCACACGGGAGGGACTCCACAGTCGGGAGGGAAAAGCAGGTCCTAAAGATGTAGGGCAGAGAGACAGAAGGAAGAATTGTATTGAAAACAGGTCATTTGACATAGAGAAACAAAAAGAGAAAGGCATAAGAATGTAAATAATACCTATGGGCATTATGAAATATCACTGCATGAGCCAATACACATATTATCAGAATGTCAGACGCTTCGGAGAAAGAGATACGGACTGAAATCTTAATAAAAGACATGTTGTCAGAAAACTTCAAATCTGGGGAGAAATTAACATCCAGATCCATGAAGTTCAAATAACACCAAATTCAACAAACATGAAATGATTTTCACCAAGCCATAGTATCATCAAATGGTTAGAGAGAAAGAGCTTTTGAAAAGAACAAGAAAAATGTAGGGATTGGTCCCTTCAACAGCAGAATGCACATTATTTTCAGGCACATGTGGAATCTTCTCCAGAATAGAGAGTACAAAACCACTCTTAAAAGTTAAAGAACATTGGAATCATATCAATCATCTATTCTGATTTCAAAGCTAGAAATCAGTAACAAGAGGAAATTGGAAAATTCACTAATAAATGAACTTAACATACTCTCAAGCCACCAATGGGTCAGTGAAGGAATCAACCACGGGGCTGCAGGTGTCGCCTCAACACACCGATTTCAGATTGTCTGCACGTTCACCGCAAGTGGGGTGCTGCGGTGCTGGGTCTGGTTCCATGTTTTGGAGAACAGGGCTCAGCTCTTGAGGTCGCATTTCTCAGCTCTGAGTCTGAGCAGCAACCAAGGGTATTACTTGGAAAAGCATTTTTATGCCTAAACTCCCACTTCCAGGACCTATTTTAGAACTTAAACACTTATTTCCCGGATAGTTGCAATGGCCCCTTAACCCATCCCTCCTGCCTTCAAATTCTGTTGCAAAGATCTGTCAAAATAGCCTAAGAGCATTGATCACCGAGTGCTTTCAGAGGTCTCCCATTTTCCATAAGACAATCAGCATCTCTCGGGCACTGACGCTCCTTATTTCCAGTCTGATTCTGGAGTGGGATTCCGGCCCATCTGCCTTCACACTCGCGCCCTGCGGGTCTCCCACCTTCCCCATCACTCACGATTTGTTCCCATGCACAGCCCACTCGTGGTTCCCAGAATGATAACCATTATGACTGTATTTAAAAAGAAATCCTTTCCCATCCCCAGTGAGGACTGCTATTTTTCCATGTCTGGAATTGGGATGGTTTTCTTTGAAAAGGGAAAACATCAAAGAAAACCATCCCAATTCTGGTCTTGGACTAGGAGGTTCAGATCGGAACCCCTAGAAGGCAGAGCTCTCAGTCTGAAGGACCCTGGGGACACTGGGGACATTGCTTTGACAGCCTGGGGACACCTGCAGTGAGGAACTCTCACCTGAGGGAGAAACCTTTGGTTTTTGAAGCCGCGTCCTGTGGGTCTTTCTTCCTAGCAGGGAGTTACCCACTGCCTGCGGGACCAGGTAGGGTAGTGAGGTGATGATGAAGACACTCGAAGGATGTTGGTTTGGCCATTTGGAAGAGTTTTTATTATAATGGACTTCCAAAAGTAGGCTCACAATGAGCTTAGAATCGAACTCAACAACTGAACGTTGCGGGGAGATAACCATGGGGCACTTTAGAAAGGGGTGTGAGATTCAGGACCCAAATGGCGCAGTAGCAAGAAGGAGGGAGCCTGAGGGCTGGAGACCACAGCATTCATGTGGAGACAACTGCAGACCAATCCATGTGATTCCCAAGGCACAAAGACTGACCGGAGAACCCACAAAACGTGACAGGGAGAGGAACCAACCAGGAGGCCAGCATTTATGACTAACCAGGAGCACACTGCCTACCAATGTGGACCTGTATCTGGATGAATCATGTCCCTGCTCCAGATTCACCCATCGAAGTCCCACTGCCAACACTTTGGGCTGTGGCTGTGTTAGAAGATAAAGTGCTTACACAGGTCACTACTATAAAGCAAGGTCACTGGTGGTGATACTATGTGACTGGTGTCCTTACAAGAGGGAATTTGGACACAGACAGGGAAGGAAGACAATGTGAACACACAGGGAGAAGTCAGCCATATGCAAGTCAAGGAGAAAGGCCTCAGAAAAGCCAACCCTGCTGACACCCTGATCTTGGGATTCCAGCCTCCAGAACCTTAAGGCAATGTATTTGTTATCAAGCCACCCAGCCTGTGATAGTTGCTGTGAGAGCCCCTGCAAACTAGTACAGGGATGTAGGTGCCAGAGGACATCTCTGTTCAGTCCCAGTGTCCCCAATGGCTGCAGGGGACAGCATGTCAGAGATTGAGACAATAGATGTGGCTGGGTGCAGGAGCCCAGGCTGTCTTCAGGATCACACTGACGTCCATGACCCTGCCCAAGGATTGCCACACAAACTCACAGTTGATTTGTGTTTAAGGCCTTGAAGTCTAGTAAACCACAAAGTGCATTTTGGTGTGTCTAGGACATATTTGTTAAAAACAGACAATGCTCATGATTCAGTAAAAGTAATAAAAGGTTTGCTCAAAATTACATAATCTATATAAAATGAATTTTAAGTGTGTGTACACATCCAAGACCATATTTTAGGGCTATCTGCAATTTCTCTCGTAATTGTTTCTGGGGGTGTTTGTTATGCACTTGCCAATGCTTCTAGAAGAATCTGCAGTTTGCAAGATTACTTAACGTCAAAGCACTGTTTACATGTAACTTATAAATTTTTTAAAATGCAGTACAAATAGCTATATGCAGGTTAAGAAAGAGATTAACAAAAAAGAACCCCTATTGATAGAAAACAAAATATCCTCTGCTGCCTGCTGAGCCTCGCCTCTTCACCTCTCCGCACACTGTGAGAACAAACTCCCAGGTTTTTTACATTAATTTGTGATTTGTGCACCATATGCCATCCTTTGGTCCTTTTGTGAGTTCTTTTTTTTTTTTTTTTTTTTTTTTTTTTTGGGTGCTGGGGATCGAACTCAGGGCCTTGGGCTTACAAGGCAAGCACTCTACCAACTGAGCTATCTCCCCAGCCCCCTTTTGTGAGTTCTTGAGAGAGTGTATAAACCATGCTTCCGTGGGTACGATTTCCTTCAACAAAGAGGTTGGACACGGTTTTAATCAATCATTCCTCCAGGTCTGGGTGGGGCGCACTGTCAGGAGCAGCTGCTTCTTGACTCCATCGCTGACATTACTACAGGAGACTCTAGAGTGTCAAGGTGGGTTTGCTGGGTTTATTAGAAATGTCCTTAGCAACTTCTGAGGCCCTATTCCTTGGAGCTCATATGTAAAATCATGCATTGCAAATAAATGCCCTTTCTCTTGATGATCGTGTCAAGCAGAATGTAAGTAACCTCTGCTCTCTCCCCAGAACTCACTCACTCCGGAACCACTGTCCTATCTTCTGTACCTGCAGGTGTCTTAATGTTAAGTGGTTTAAGAATATCTGCCCATATCTGATGGCTTTTTGCACCCCTGCTCTCTTGTCTGTTGGTGACACTGGTCTGGTAAGGTTGCCAGACGTTGGTGGATAAGATGATGGAACACAGAACACTGTCCTGAGTGACAAGAGTGATAATGCACGGGGTGTGTGTCTTGCTTGGGTCAAGCACCATTCTGTCCCTGTCTATGGACTTTAATTTCATAACAGGTCAGGAAAGGAGGCATGGCAGGTCCATTTTACAGAAGGGAAAAGAAGCTGAGACAATTAAAGTCCTTGCAAGGACCCCTCCTGACTTATTGCACTTCCTACTACGTGGTTCTGAATCCAGTGGACCTTTGTCCTGGAGATGGAGGCTGAAGTGCTGAGGAGTCGGGTGGCTAGTGGAAGACCTGCTGGGGTGAAATAGAGGGGACAATCCATGGACTTAGAATGATTTATCATACAGAAATGGGGGCTCCATAAACTGTCCTACCACTAACAAGGCTCCACAAAGGAGGGATTGTGGATGAATTTTTCACCACTGCGTCCCCAAAATAAGGTAGGAATGCTGGGTGTGACAGGATCAATTCACATGTTAAAATGCACCCCCAAAACCAAAGACTGAATATCCTCTCTGATATGCACATGCTAATTCACAATAAGGGGGCACTAAGGAAAAATAGAGTTACTTTACAGCAGGTAGAGGGGAGTGAAGGGAGGGGAAGGGGTATGGGGTAGGAAGGATAGTGGAGTGAAACCTCATTATTCCCTCATGTACATGTATGACCGCATGACCTGCGGAACAGCGCACAGCCATCCTCTGAGAACCGGTTGACACATGTCAGTCTCTGACAAGGAGCAAGGCCAAGCTGAGAATGTAAAGTTAGGTGGTGTTACTTCTGCATTCAGATTGATGCTCTCGTAACACTATTGATTGATCTCTTAATGGAGGAAGAATGCTTCTGCCAATCATCTCTCACAATGTCACAGGAAAATACACACTCATTTGTAAGGGTAAAAAGAATAAGTAATGCCAACAGGTGATGAGGACTTACATTTTATACTCAAAAGACTGTGAAATTGACCAGACTGCTGTCTCTTTTCCTGCAGTCTTGTGTACAACAAGAATTTTATGTCCTATCATTTTGTGAGTTGATTGCATCATTACATTGGGAGAGGTCAAAATGACTAAATGACATTATTATAATATTTGCAGTGAGAACATTTGACTCTTTCCTTTTGGAATTAATTTATTGCCTACAGTCCTGCATCTTTTCTTTTAAATATTGTCTAGGGGATTAAATTTGTTCTTTGGAGGATTCCACTTCAATAAATCCCTTACCTCCTGAACATGCATCCTAAAGCAGGACTTCTATGTCTCTGGTGGCTCATTACATCCAGATGCTATCAGGGATAGTTATTTGATTTCCTAACTTTCCTGCCTCTTTTCTGAAGGGCTCTGGTACTGTGCAATCCATAAGCTGTCAGAGTGATGTGGTACTCTGCCCTCTGAGGTACCGGTTATTTTAAGGAGCAAAGCCTCTCATGTTCATAGGAATTGGTCTCCCCAGCCCTCTCTCACATCAAGGGAGAAGATGCAGAACCGCCCGGGGGAGCTAGTAAGGGCTTTTCCAAGTTCCACAGAGCACTGAAGAAACCTGTGGGACTTTTTGTTGCTATTGTTTCCAAGTTGCGTCAAAGCTCATCTGTCACGGGTATGTTCTGACCAGGTGTCCCACGTATCCTTTGAAACATTTTCAGGGAAGTCTGAGAGTCAGCGATGCTGTGAACTGTGATGCAAGCAGTTGCACGGGATCGCACACCCGGGAGGGTCCCAGGACCCCAGGCTTGGTGAAATGTTTGGATTCTCATCTTGGATCTTAATTTTTAAAGAAGGGACTGCACATTTTCCTATTGCACTGGGCTTCAGAAATTCTGTATCCAGTTGTGCCTGGAGTGGCAGCTGAGGTCACCTCTGAAGCAGGCTTGGTGGTGGTTCCAACTGTTTCCACTCTGACTTAGCAGGAATCTTCAGGGTTCTCAACAGTTCCCTCTTGGAATTCATGTCTTGCTTCTTGGTGGTTCTCGTCCTCTTTGGGAGTCAGTGAGCTGGACAGTGAGCTGCTGTCTGGTCCTTACACGCCTGTTGTACGATGCTGGTCTGCACTGGGCCACGAGGAATGCTGACTAGTTCAGGAATCTCAAGAGGCCCCGTGAAATGGTACCTCTGTCTAGAGGAAGAGTCAAGGGCCCACACCTTGCCAGGCCCATCTGAAAGCGTGCTTCCTCTTGTGTTCATTCTGCTTCCACCCCAGGCCTTGCGACCGTGCAGTGAACCCTGGACTCTCATTAGAAGGAGGTACTGCAGCTGCGGCGCTCAGGCTTCTCTGCGGAGGGCGGAGGGCTGCCGTCTTCCAGCGGTCACAGAACAGCTCTGCTTCTAACTGCGCACACTCACTCAGCCGCCCTTTTCGGAGGCCCGCACCGTCGCTCTGCCTACTTCTCTCTCACTTCTCTTTCCTACGGGCAGCCTTTTTGTCGCTCCTTCCTGCCGGCCTCCCTCTCCCGGCAGGGCTCTCCTTTTTGTGTTTATCGGAGGAGGAGTTTCTGCTGGCCATCTTCCTCCGTTGGCTTTGGGTGGCTCACTGAGATGCTAGGTTGGTGCTCTCGCCTTCAGTACCTGTGCCCTGTCAAGGAACCTGCTTCCCTGGGGACACCCTGGCCTTGAAATTCCCACTGGGACTGGGTTTGACTAAACCTGCTTCCTATCACACGTTCACACGTCGGCTGCACCTTGCCAGGCCCGGAGAGCGAGCTCCCACTCTAGCCTGGTTGCAAGAGCCCAGAAGGAGCACCCCAGTCCAGGTTATGTCAGGGGCTCGTCACAGGATTACTGCCTGGAACAACAGGCATTTCTGCAGGGAAGCAGGAGCATGCTCTTTCCATGTTCTCACATTTAAAAATAGTGGGGATTGGCCCTCCTGAGCAATCTCCACGTCCTTTCCCTCTATAACTGTCTCATTGTTGACTTTCTGAAAAACTAGTTCGCCACAGTTATAGTAATGAGTCCTTCATTTATACTGATTAATTTTTAATGTTAGAGATTAATGTAAGAACCTGTTTAAACATTTGCTAGGAGCTAAGAAAAATAATTTAAAATAATTTAGTCAAAATTCTGTAGAGAAATTCCTTTCAGGACTACACTCCCTGGTAGACATCACTTTTACGAGGCAGCGTATCTGGTCCTGAAGATGTGGAGCCAATAGTGACAGTCAGGTGTATTTTAAAGGGGATTAAAAACTGTACTGAAAGACCTATTTTACTGGAGTTTTTAGAAGATTCTTCTTGTTCTGCCTAATATTTCCCCACTACGTGTTTCACTATGCCTTGTGTATGCATTTTCTCTAGGGTGGAATACAACTGTATACTCAAGATATGTGATCCATTCACAAAGCCAGATGCCAAAGTTGTGGAGTTGATTATTATTTTTGTAAAAGAGTCAAAAGAGGGAAAATATATATGATTAAATTTGCATAAGATATCTTTCCTGGAAGGAGATATTAGAAATAGAATATCAGTTAATTTTATGTGGGGAAAATGAACTTGGAGCTTGTTTGATTAATTATAGCTTTCTGAACTATTTGCCTTTGGCGCCTTTAGCTTCGGTGATATCTCTGACATCCGTCTGTCATTTCACATGCTCCCCAGGGGTAGGCCAGGCTGCAACAGCCCCACCATATCCAGAGCAAGCTCCCTCAGTCAGGAGTTGCCCCATTGAATGGGCAGGGGTTCTCACTCCTCTTGAGGAAGCTGCTGCTGTCTCAGTGCAGGACCCACCCGACCCCACCAGCTTCTCATGCCAGTGGACGCAGTCAGGGACAGGAGAGCCAGCACAGCCTCCCCACTGCTCACCCGGAAGCAGAGACGAGCAGGACCCTCTGCTCCAGTGACTTTGCTTAGGAGAAGGCCAAGGCCCCACCCACTGTGAGGAGGGCTGAGAGTCAGCAATGTCCTCCCCCCCGTAGCAGAGGACCAGAGACAGGGCTTAGAGACATTGCCATGTCAAGCCTATGACGGGGAGCGTGTCCAAGTTCACAACAGGTTATCGTGTTTCTGTGTGACACACCAGTAGCTGGTGCTTTGCTGGTTCTTGCCACTTAACTGTTTCAGGTTCTGTGTCCCTTTGTTGGAGAAGGTACTTCTGTCTTCCTTAGGTGTGGCTCCTCACGATGGCAAGATGGCTGTCAAGCTCTTGGGAACGTGCCCTTATGTAACTATATGAAAAACCAGAGAGGAAAGATTTTGTTTTTGGCCTCTATTGATCAGTGTATTAAACATTAGGTTCAGTTGCCTGTACCCCAAACCTAAAGTCCACAGGGGTTTTGTTGAGATACAGCATTCTCAGATTGATGGAAACACAGATGTTCTTATGATTCATGGTAAAGGATACTTACAGGTTCATCACACTACTGTGCTCAGCTATCCTTAGAGCCTGGCTGTATCTCATGATCCACAGTGGTCCTTGGAGGCCCAGTAGTTACATCTTCTTTCATACAAACAGGGAGAAGAAAGGAAGCAAGAGAAATAGGTGTGTGTTTCTTAGTCTTATTATTTATTTATTTATTTTTTGTACAGGGGATTTAACCCAGGCGTGCTTAACCACTGAGCAACTCAACCACATCTCCAGCCTGTTAACCTATTATTTTTTTTTTTTTAATTTTGAGACAGGGTCTCCCTAAGTTGCTTAGAGGCTCAGTAGGCTACTGAGGCTGGCCTTGAACTCACGATCCTCCTGCCTCAGCCTCCCCAGCTGTTGGAATTACGGCCCCACATGCTTAGTCTTTATGTGTTGAGGAAGAGTCCCACAGCTACTGCTGACTTTTTGCTGACCGCCATGGCCCAAACTCAGTGTATCACCTGATCTAGCTGAGAGTGCCTCCGGGAAATGCAGCTTCGACTATAGACCTGGATTCCCCCAGAGAATTCTATTACTGTGAAGGAAGGGGACAGTCAGCGTTAGGATGCCTAGAAATTTCTGTCATGATGAGGGTGGAAAACCTTTATCAAAAGGCACAGCAAATTTCCTTCCTGCTCTCACAGTAAGACCAGGTTCCCATGCTTAGGTGCGGATCGCCAGACACAGTGAATGGTGCCCACTTAAATTAGAAAATGTCACCTTGCTCAGGTCCCACACAGGGTCATAGTTGAGGAGCCATGACTACATGGCCTAAGGTAAGAAATGCCATCCTCAGGTGGTAAAGGAGTAACTGGCTCCTCGCGATGGGCCTCTAGACTTTGTATATCTCCAGAATATACAACGAACCCAAAAACTTAACACCAAAAGAACAAATAACCCAACCAATACATGGGCAAAGGAACTGAACAGGCACTTCACCAAAGAAATATGAATGGCCAAAAAATATATGAAAAAATGTCCAACATCTCTAGCAATTAGAGAAATGCAAATCAACACTACTCTTGAGATTCCATCTCACTCCAGTCAGAATGGCAATTATGGAGAATACAAGGAACAATAAGTGTTGGCAAGACATGGGGAAAAAGGTTCACTCATACGTTGCTGGTGGGACTACAAATTGGTGCAATCATTATGGAAAGCGTATGGAGTTTCTTCAGAAAACTTGGAATGGAACCACCATTTGACCCAGTTATCCCACTCCTTGGTATATACCCAAAGGACTTAAAATCAGCATACTACAGTGACACAGCCACATCAAAGTTTATAGCAGCTCAATTCATAATATAGCTGAGCTATGACACCAACCTAGATGCCCTTCAACAGATGAATGGATAAAAAATATGTGGCACATACACACAACAGAATATTACTCAGTTGTGAGGAAGAATGAAATTATGGCATTTGCTGGTAAATGGATGGATCTGGAGACTATCATGCTAAGTGAAATAACCAAAAACCAAAAAACCAGAAAACCAAAGGATACATCTTCTCTCTGAGGATGTTAACCTGTTGGGATTACCAGCACCAGGAGAGAGCAGATTCCTGCCTGGAGGTGTGAACCAGATGTGAAAATTAAAAAGTCTGAAAATAATCAATCAGGAACAAAAGACAGGAGGCAGGAAATAGTTGTCAGAGCTGGGACCTGGTGGGGTTTCCAGTCCTGGCAGGAACTGGAACTGAACAAAGAAACAGGCCCAATTCTCTACTTACGGGAAATACATCACAGGGTTCAGTGTGGCAGGCTTCTTGAGGAAAACAGGGTAAAGATGGGACAAACAAGCTGTTTGGGGCTAGGGAGGTCACACCCACCTCCGGGGGCTGCCTTTGAACCTAGGGCTGTGTCCTAAGGTAGGGTGTCGGCTTTAACCTGCGCAATCCGAAGCCTGGTGGATTCATACCAGGAGCTGTCAGAAAACCGTCCCCCTGCCTTGGGCTCAAACAAACCCATAAGGCGTATACTGTGTCCAACACCAACCAAGGGAGGGCAGAGAGGGGAAGAATAGAAGTTCATGGGATTAGAGAAAGGAGAGTGAATGGAAGGGAAGGGCAAGGAAATAAGAGACAGTGGGACGAATCAGACCTCACCTCTCTCTCCTTGCATGTGAATACAGGACCAGTGCGATTCCACCGCAGGGACCACCACAAGAATAGGATCCTAATTAGAATAAGTGACGCTCCCTGTAGGTACAATATGCCACGATACACTCTACTATCATCTATATGTAAAAAGATCAAGTAATAATAATACAAATCACTTTCCTTTAGGATGTTAAGAAAATAATTTATATGAAAAACTAATATATATGTGATAATGCTGATATCATTTCATTCACTAAGCTTAACCTGGCCCTGTAATTTCATGACTGTATGTCAGGGAGACTAATAAAGAAAACAATATTCCCAGGAAAAAAAATAACAATTTTTGATGAGTTTCCTTTATCACTAAATTGTGTTCTTATAGTAATGTGAGTAGCCTCCTTGGATACTAGAGGGAAAACCTCATGTAGTACATTTGTAAAACTGGATAACACCAGAGGTTTTCACGGCCTGCATAAGCATGATACTTTCATTTCCTATTTTGCAAATGTCAAACGTGGCCTTAGAGAATTGTCGAAATATCAGATGAAGCTGATTCTAACTAACATTTGTCTCTGAGGGTCTTGGAATACTGATACTTGTTTATAAATGCAGGTTTTAAAACAAACTCGGAAGAATCTTAATAACGAAGAATATCTAACTATGCTCAAATATATTCCAGGAAACATCAGGAACTATGTGTAAGACTAGAAAAACAAATGTTGCAAATGTAAGAAAATCTCAAACACCAGGAGATTTTTAGTGTTGTTTCACTGAAGGTCAAATCATGTTTGGGGCACCAAGTTAGATATATTGTTCACAACATCACGTGTACTATTTGTGTACTATTTGTGTACAACGGATCAAAAGGCAGTCTGTAAAAAAAAAATATATATATATATGTATATATATATATATACATATATATATATAAAATCATTTTTTAAATCCTCTAAAACAAACGTGGTCATGATTACAGTTTGTTGTATGTTTAATAATAGGCACATAAGATGGAATGATTTAAGATAAGATAGTAGCTTTGGCAACTTCAAAGGAACTACTACGTAGAGCCAGGCAGTCAGCCCTAGAAACTTCCAGTAACCAAATAGACATTTCCCTGAGCATCCTGAAGACAACATGGATGTACAAGCAGCTATTATGGTCTAGGGGTGCTGGGTTCTTTGTCTCCGTTAGCAAAGAATTGAAGAACAGCCCTCAGAGACAGCAAGCAAACAGCAGGTTTATTGCAAAAGCGACAGAGACGAACTTGTCCAAAGAGGAGGGGCCCCGAGCTGGGAGTCCGCTGGGGAGCCCTGGCCTGTTCCTTTCACGGTCTCTGGAGCCTCCCCCTTGCCTTATCTGCTCCTCGTCGATGCGCTCCTCACCAGCATTGATTGGTGCCCCTCTGTCCACGCGTCTGTTTTGGTTTCCCTGTTGAATCCCTGCGTAGGAGCATGAGTATGGAAGTGTCTGTCTGACGGGGTCCCCGCGTGTGCACCAGCACTTTCCGGGGGCAGGAAGACAACCTCCTCAGAAGACCCCCCAAGCTCCTCTGCTCTGGTCTCGCCCTGACTGCCTCGCTCTCCGTCTTGCCCTGGCTGCCTACATCCTTCTACATGATCCTCACAATAACTGGCAAGAGCATAAAAGTTCAGTCCATTTATTTCATGTTCCCAGCAACCATTTTTTTTTTTATTGTTGTTTTGCAATTTTCAATGTCAAGCGGATTGGAATCAGCCCTCCAACCCTATGTCTAGGACTTTTGCTTTCTATCTGGAGAGGTCACCTAATTCCACTGAGACTCAAGGAGGGAAGGGAACGAAACTTGACACATGTCTGACATCGTGTGCTCACTGGCTTTTCAGATTATTGAGCCCAGTGAAGCCCTTCGTTGGCAGCCCACTGTCCTGGGTCGTCAGGTCTTCTATCCATGCATCCCTGATAGGATCAGGTATTATTTTTTTCAGTTTTCAAAATAAAATGGAGCATAATAGTGGGTGACTTATCTTTTAGATTCAAAGTGTCTACATTCTGCTTTGCTTTGAATTCTGGAAAAAAGAGAAAGAAAGGAAGGAAGGAGTAAGGGAAGGAGGGAGGGAAGGAAGGAGGGAGGGAAGGAAGGAGGGAGGGAGGGAGGGAGGGAAGGAAGGAGTAAGAAAGGGAGGGAGGAAGGGGGGAGGGAAGGAAGGAGTAAGGAAGAGAGGGAGGAAGTGGGGAGGGAGTAAGGAAGGGAGGGAGGAAGGGGGGAGGGAAGGAAGGAAGGAAGGAAAGAAGGAAAAAATTAACTTAGTATATTTCACCCTGCCCAAATTTTGTCTCTTTCCAGAAGTTTACACTGAATGGAACCTGAATTTTGAGGGCAGTTGACTAAGATTGGCATCACAGATTGAGCCTGAGAAAAGAGAAGTTGACATCAATTGAAATAACCAGAACTTACCAAAATATTTCATGGGGTAATACTAATAAGATGGAGGTAAATAATCACACAAAGATTGGTGGAAGTAGAAGTTACAATTTTAAACCTCTAATTAAAAATGAAAACAGTTATGCAACTGGCTAGCCTCAATGGCCAAAAATAGCATTCTATGAAATTTGAAAGTTTTCTCAGTAATGGGCACACAAATAGATAGCTCCTAAATTCACTAGTTAATTTTTAATACCACTAAAAGTGGAACACAGAGTGTTTTAGTCAGCTTTTTTGCTGTTGTGACCAGAAGACCTGACAAGACCAATTTTATTGTGGAAAAGTTTATTTTGGGATTCAGTTTCAGAGGTCTCGGTCCACAGATGGGCAACATCATTGTTCTGGGCCAGAGTTGGGGCGGTGTCATGGTGCAAGGGCTTGGTGGAGGAAGGCAGCTCAGGACAAGGCAGTCAGGAAGCAGAGAGAGCTCTGCAATAAGGCAAAATACACACCCCAAAGGCATGTCTCCAGTGACCCCCCTCCTCCAGCCACACCATACTTGCCTACAGTTACCACCTGGTTAATCCCTATCAGGGGACTGACACACTGATTAGGTTAAGATGTTGATAATCCAGTCAATCCCCCTCAACTTTTTTGCGTTATCATGCACATGAGCTTTTGGGGGACACCTCATATCTAAACTGTAACAGAGAAAATTTTAATCTTCCAATAATGATGCATCTGAGAATCAGCACTATCAAGGAAGAAGGGCTTAAGGTTGTCACTGCCAGAGTCACAGGGAGGGGATGAAAATAGGGAGAGAATGATTTCCTAGAGGAATGCTGGGCGGACCCCAATGTGTCTCTCCAAAGGTGTGATCGGTAGGAAGGGGCAGCAGTTCCTGCGAGTTGGACCAGAGCTGTCATCCACGTTTACGCCACTAGATGCCACGTCCCTCCAGCCTTCTCACCTGAGCCCTGACCTTCAGTCAACGCGGCCAGGACTAAACCGAGATGAGAGGTTGGACAGTGTGTGCACAGCTGTAAACCCCACTGTATTAGCATGAGAGAAAATGTGAAATGCTGGAGTTTTGCATTTGAAATCAACAGATCCTAAAACTTTGTTCATCCATAGACTGCAATTTAAAAACATGTCTATTTTGCATGCAGACCAATTTAGAGATAGAGCAAAAAGAAGTGAGAAAAGGAAAAGAACAAATAAAGCGGGAAAAAAACCAGTGGGAATAGAACTGATAGAATGGGCCAGTGAACCAGACAAAAATCAGAATCTGAGCTATCCAAACAGAAGCTGAAGAAAGAAAGAGACTTCAGGGTTAAAGAACAGTCTTTCTTTTTCTGTTTTTGCATTTTAGTCAAGTTAGGGCAAAGATAGATGAAATATTTTAAAATTATATTATTTACTTATTTATATGAAGAAAGTACCAAACTGATTTTGATTTGCCTACATAGCATAGTAAGAAATGGAGATAAATATGTGTAGAACACCCACTTCAGTTAGATTTCTTGCATGGTTTTCATATTTAGGTGGGTTTGATATTTTGTGTTAAGGCGTCTTGGTGAATTTACTTTTCTCTTTTATCCGTGTTATGGTTTGGATGAGAGGCATCCCCAGAAGCTCATGTGTGAGACAGTGCAAGAAGGTTCAGAGGAGAAATGATTGGGTTATGCCAACCTTACCCCAATCAGTGAATTAATCCCCTGGTGGGATTAACTGAGTGCTAACTGAAGGCAGGTGGGGTGTGGCTGGAGGAGGTGGGACCTGGGAGGCATGCCTTTGGGGCATATAATTTCTATTTGACAAGCGGAGTCTCTCTCTCTCTGCTTTCTGATCATCATGTGAGCTGCTTCCCTCTGCCACACTCTTCTGCCATGATGTGATGTTCAGCCTCACCTTGATTCCTAAGGAATGGATTCCATGGACTGAGACCTTTGAAACTGTGAGCTCCTCCCAAAACTTTTTCATCTATAGTTGTGCTAGTGGGTCTTTTAGTCACAGAGGCAAGAAAAGCTGACTAAAATAGAAATTGGCACCAGGAGTAGCATTGTTGCTGTGACTAACCTGGCCATGGGGTTCATAAGCTTTTGGAGCTTATTGGACTTGGTGAGAGAAATGTTGAGATGTGTAGCAGTACAAGCCGGAAATGCTTTAGATTGTTGGAATTGGAGTTTAATGGCTAATTCTGGTGGGAGCTCAGAAGACCAGAATGTCAATAGGACCTTGGACAGTGAAGACCAGGTTCAAGAGGGTTCAGAGGCAAAGGAGGTTTAATTGGGAATTGAACTGAGGCCATTTGTTTTATGCACTGACTGAGAAGTTGTCTGCATTTTGCCCATATCCTGAGACTTTTCCGTGAGGCTGATTTTAAAAGCAATGGACTGTTTTTGTGGGAGGGATAGGTGGATACCAGGGATTGAACTCTACCACTGAGCCACGTCCCCAGCCCTGTGTTGTATTTTACTTAAAGACAGGGTCTCCCTGAGTTGCCTAGTGCTTTGCTTTTGCTGAAGCTGGCTTTGAACCCTCAATCCTCCTGCCTCAGCCTCCCAAGCCACTGGGATTGCAGACATGTGCCACTACACCTGGCAGCAATGGACTTCTTAATCAAGCAGGAGAAATTTCTAGACAGCACAGAATTCAGGCAGTGACATGAATCTTGCTGGTGGCTTTTAGCCAAGTTTATTGTGAAAGCAGAGCAGAAAGATTTGAAAAACTTGAACTTGAAAGGAGGGAGTAAAACTGGGGCTAAGGAAGTTGCAGTTATTAAAGACTTTACTGCCTCTAGAGAAATCCTAAAGACTTTGCCCAGAGATTCTAAGAAAGATGGCCTGAGGCCGTCTCAGGAATGGGCACAGTCCTGTCCATCTCAGACTCAAGGGAAAGCAGGATAGACCAGTGGGACACCCTTCTAGCACAAGGGGCCTATGCTAAGCTAAGCCTATGCTGCAGCCAGAGTCCCTGGAGGCTGGGTTACTGGTAGAGATGGTGGCAGACCTTGGTGATAACCATACGGTGCTGGTTCTGCAGGGATGCAGGATGTTGGAGTTAGAGATCATGGAGGCTTCCACCAAGATTTCAAAGGCCTGCGAGGCCAGGCGCAGTGCAGCAGTGTTGGGGTCCCTGCAGGCAGTCCTGAGAGCAGTCATGGAGCTGTGAGGAGGAAGCTGCAGCTGCAGTGGAGACTCCTGAGATCAAAAAACACCAATATTGTGGAATGTCCTTCAGGGAAAGCTGCTCCTTCTCAGTCCACCTCTTCCTGCTCACTGTCAGTCCCCTCTGTGGACTTTGCCCAGGAGCTTGCTCTGACCGTTGCTTCTGCCTGGACGACTCTCCTCCCAGGTCTTCGCTCTCTAGCCTCTCAGGCCATCCTTTCACAGATCCCTGCAGAAGGCCTGTCCTGCCTACTCTTGCTAATGCCACTTGCTGGTACACGCCTCCTGTACATCTTCTGTCTGGCACCGTCCTATCTAGAGTTACCAGGAGTTCTTCTTTTTAATGGACCTGCATCAGTGTAGTCTGCAAGAGCAGGCATTTCACAACCTCAATAAAAAAAGTAAATAAAAAAGGACAAGATCCATTAACTAAGGATCTTGACTGCAGCTCCTGGTTATAGCATGACTATAAAGAGATTCCTAGCTAATGGGGTAAACAAATTTTGGTATGTGCATCTCAGCTGCTTTTTATGAGTGGCATCTGGCTAGATCACAAAAGTGTAATATGCAAAGTGAACCCGGCTGTAATAGTTAGGCAGTGATTGAGAGAAAGACCCTAACCACTATCACATCCCGCCAAGGCTGGTTTAGTAACAAGTGCTTGTGCACAGTGGCCGTTAAGTTTTACAGTTCTGCATTTATGACCACTGCAAACATTACTGAGTGATTTCCCACAGAAAGCAACTTTGTTCCTGAGTGTCAAATGATCCCCAAATGCCCTTTTCCTTCTTTAAAACCACTAATATTATCATTTTATTTTTATAACTTTTGAACTTTATTATAATTTCAAATTTAAAGAAATGTGTCCAGATTTGTGCAAAAGACTTCCTGCTACCCTTTCCTTGATTTCAAGAGCTGTCCTTGTGCCCACTTGCTCTATCATCTCTCTGATGTGTGTACACATAAAGGCTTGAATTTCTTAATTTTGTAATCATTCAAGAGCAATTTGGGCAGCACTATGTTCCTTCAACACTGAATATTTGTGTGTAGTTTCTAACATAACTCCAGTTCAATGATAAAAATCAGAAATTCTCATTTTGATAAATTAATATCCTCTTATTCATATCTCCTATTCAATTTTTTCAAAGACTTAAGTAAAGGCATTTATAATTTTTTTCATACTCTACGATCTAATTTAATTTTTTTTTCTGGTCTTATTCAATCTGGAGCAACACTTTGGATTTTTTTTCTTTCACTTTCTTTAACTTGTTTGAATAATGTGAGGCCGTTATTTTGAGGCTATTCTGTATGCCTGCAAATTCCCAGGATTGGTTTCAGCACTGTTGGCACTTGCCCGGATGTAAAGTAAGCCTAGTAGACAGAACAATACAGAGAACAATGTTTACCTACAATGTTTTTAGATAAAATTTATGTGCAATGAAATGAAGAAACCCTAGGCGCACAATCTGGTGAGTTTAGACAAAAGCCCTCACTTGTTCCTATGCTGCTGTGGAGAAACGCAAAAGTGCGTCTCCACAGAAAGATCCTTTCTGCCTCCCAGTAGTGTCCCTCCACCTCCACTCCGCAGACAGTCTGTGTAGTGATTTTCTTTTACTGGTATAGTGTAGTTTCTCCTGTATAAAAAAAAAAGAAAAAAATTATGAATGTGTTTTAATCTGTGTTCTGATGCTCAGTATAGTGTCTGTGAAATTCACCATGCTTTTCTGTGCATTAACAATGTGACTTTTCTTTTTTGCTCAGCAGTGTTCTGTGTATGAGCATACCACGGTGTGTTTGTACATTTTGTCTATGATGGATACTTGGGTCATGTGTCAAAGTTCAACCAAAGTAGGAAGAAGAGTAGATGTGTCAAGAGATTCATTCTAGGAGAACTGTTTGCAAAATTATCGTGACTGATAATGGGTGTGATGTCGAAAATCAAATGTTTTATCTGATATGCAGAAGCAAATTCAAAATGGGGGGAGAATAAAAACGATGAATAAATGTAAGAGGAGTAAACGAAGGGGGATGAAGGGAGGAGAGGAGGATTAGATAGAGAAAGTCAATGGAATAAGTCTGACCCAACTTTCCTATGTACACACGAATATACCATAGTGAATCTCACCACCACGTACGTCCACATGACACTAATGAAAAATAAAAAAATATGTAAGTAAATAGCAGAAAGATCAGGAGAATCAAGGGAAGAGAACAGGTTGGGAAGAAGGGAGAGGAAGGGAAAATACTGGGGAGTGAATTAGATCAAATTATATTACATGCTTTTATAATTGTGCCATAATATATTCTGTCCTGTATAACTAAAAATAACCAATAAAAATATTAATGAGATGAAAAAATACTATGTTAGTGGAATGTTAAAGTGCATAACCTTAAGTATTGCTTGGTTTTTGCACAGCATAATTCCCTGCAAATTCTTCCTGGTCATATGTCAGAATATTGTTTCCTTCATGTTGTTGAGTAGTATTGTCTTATTCCTAGGTGACAGTTTTTTTAACCATCCATGTGCTGAAAGACACTCAGCCTGATTAAAATGTGGGGCTATTTTAAACAAAGTTTTTACAAACACTCATTTACTTGTGGATTTTTTTTTTATAAATAAGAATTTTAATTTTCATGGATAGATTCACTGAAAGTATAATCAATAGGTAGTGGTTGACTTTCGTAAGAATGTGCAAAATCAGTTATCAAAATAGCAGTACCACTTTTTTTTTAAACCATTTTGCCCTCTTACTAGCAGTCTATGAATAATCCAGTTTCTCCATATCCTTCCATCATTTGATTTTGCCACTGTTAATATTTTAACCATTCTTTAGACATCCCCAAAGTGCGTGTACCGGTAATCCCATCATGCTTTGAACTTGCATTTCTTCAGCTGCTGATAACAATGGGCACTATTTCATGTGCTTGTTCGTCATCCCTAGGTCTGCTCTGATGAAATGATTTATTTGTATATTTGCTAATTTTCTGATTGCATTTTGTTCTGTTGTTGAGTTGAGAGTTCTTCATGCAATTTGCATCATGCTCCTTTGTTTTGTAAGTGACTTGGCATTTCTCTTCTACAAGTTGTCTTTTATCCTCTTAATAGCAGGTTTAACAAGACAGAAGTCTTTAGACTGGTGAAATCTGGCGCATCACTCCACTTTACATATTGTGCCTTAGGTGCAAAATGTAAGCCTGGATCCAAAGACTGAGCAAAGCTCAACGGGACCAAAAAAAGCAAGTGAGAAACAGAAAAAAAAAAAAAAAAAGCCGGAAGTTCAGAGGGAGTTCAGAACAGGCAGTTTCCAAGGTCTCAAGTTCAGGGAAGGGAATTCACAGTGACTTGGGCTGAATGGGCAAGAACAGAACCACTTTCCACCCAAACCACGGAGAGACCACAACTCATCTTTCATCCTGTGCTCTTCCAAAATCTTGAAGAGAACATCACTCAGTCTGAGAGAAATACACGTCTACATCTTACAGGAAGTTAAAATCCCACTCTTGTGTGAGTACACCTAATTGAAATCTGTTCCCGACCTTACCAGCCCCTGTTCTGTGGATGCTGTGTGGGTTTCCACAGTTACTGAGCACATGTGACACCTTGGGTATTATTTCTGGCCCTGGGGATGCAGGACATTCTGCTGCCAGACAGTTTACCTGGCTGGACGGTGAACAAAAGTGAAAAAACAAAAAATAAATACAACAGGAAATGCCTAGTATTGGGGTGACTGTGGAGGAAGTGAAGTTGAGGAGGAGACAGGATTGTACCTTTTTTTCCAGTGAGCCTAAATTTATTTTTTATTTTACTTTATTTTTGATGCAAATGTATAATTTATTATTAATTGAATTTGAATCTTTACATTTGTCTTTTAAAATGTATATTACTATATTTTACTATTTTTAACAGTACCCTGATAGGAGGATGCAGCCCAAAATATGCAAGCCAAGAAAGTCTCCCTGAAAATCCTGGATTCAAGTAAGACTTGAAGCAGGACAGGAAGCCGTGTGCTACTGACTGCTACCGACTGCAGAGGGAGCAACCTGGGCTGGAGAGAGCCCCGAGCACAGAGCCTGTCTGAAGAGGGCCAGGAGCAGGAGAGCCAGCACGGTGAGGTAGAGGAAGGACAGGGGTGAGGAAGGTGGGCAGCGGAGATCCTGATCCTCAGAGGCCAGGACACAGAATGGTCCTGCTGTGGGGCCAGAGTCTTAGTCCCATTGGGAATAGACTGCAGGAGGAGGGAACTGAAGTAGAGACCCCAAGTCACCAAAAGGCCATGGTGATGATTCAGGCTGATGGGTTGGATCAGGACAGTGGCCCTGGAGGCAGAGAGAAGAGGCGGTTTGGGGGCATGTTTGGAAGGTTTTGCATGACAGAATTTGAAAACAATTTGTATGTTAACCTACAAAAATCTGTTTGTTAAGGAAAACACCAAAAGTTTTTCTTGAGCAGCCGAAGTGGGGTGTCATTACAGACTGGAGGATTGAAGCACAGGAGGCTGTCGAAGACTAAGAACTCCATTTTCAACTCTTCATACAAACACCATAGGAAGTGGGAGGGGTCCTGGGGCCACCCAGGTGGAGGCCGTGAACAGTCAATCAAAGTGCAATCTAGGGTGAAGGAGAGAGGGCCCCTGGATACAAGAACTTGGGTATCCTTAGAGCACAAGATAAATAATGTAGACTGCATTTCCATGAATGTGTTGATAGGCCGACATGAAGGATGGTCTAGACCTCAGTGAAGAGGGTGTAGCAAGTTAGAAAGAAACGAGACACACGTGAGATATATGTGACTTCCTCCTGGGCAACCTTGGAGGAAGCAGAATCGGACATCCATGTCAACTGCACCGTGCATGAAAAATAGCTCCTCAGGTAAGTGGATCCTGATGCTAATTTTTGAGTGTCTTAAAGATTTGTTTCGAATTTCTAATGGTCATAAATTTTTTACTTGAAATCCAAGGTAACTTTCTTCTGTTTATTGAAAAGCCACTTCTTTTCTAAAACATAGTCACAACTCTCTATATGATGCTTCTTCATTGTTTTTCTTACTTTTAAAAAGTTGGTGCATTATAATGAGTCATAATAGTGGCATGCATTGTGATATATTCACACACTTGGTTCATTTAATTGCTCCTTCTCCTTGCCCTCTCTTCGCCCTTTGCTGATCCTTTTCCTCTACTCCACTATCTCCCTCCAAGTTTCATGAGATTCTTCTTTATTTCCTTTTTTCTCTCTCTAACTTCCATGCATGAGAGAAAACATATGACCCTTGACTTTCTGAGTTTGGTTTGTTTTACTTAATATGATGTTCTCTGGTTCCATCCATTTTCCTGCAAATGACATGATTTCATTTTCCTTTGTGTTGAGTAAAATTCCATTGTGTATATACACCACCTTTCTTTCATGGACACCTACACTAGTTGCATGACTTGGCCATTGTGAATTGCACAGCTATAAATGTGGGTAAGTCTGTATCACTGTAGTTTCTGACTTTAATTTTTTTGGATAAATACTGAGCAATGGGACGTATTGGCTTTCAGGATTCAGAGCAGTGCCTGGGATTGAAACCCTGAGTTAAGAGTCCATGTTCTGCCGTTCACTAGATGTGGGCATGACTTGACCCAGTTCCTTAATCTCTGTTTCAGTTTCCCTATCATTAAGATTGAAGATGGATATGGAATCTATCTTACTGAGCTTTTGGAAAGATTAAGTGACTTCAATGCAGCAAACATCTCATCACCTTTGTCTCTGACTCTACCTGGCCCCTCCTAAGGACCATGTGATTAAGTACCATTCACTTAGTGTCCCCCCAAATGTGCGAGCAGAATGTATTCCTCGATGACCAGTTATACCCAGGCAGCACAGCGATGCACAGGCTGAATGTTCTTCACTGTCGTTAGACTTTGTGGCTCTGCTGTCTCAACAGGGCATCAGAAATCCCTTGCTTCCAATCAGAATCTTTTTCTGCTAAGCTGAAGATTGAGGTAGCATAAGGAAAGGTGTGGATATGACTGGCTTTCAAAAATATGTTGCTCTTTCTCCACTGGTCTTTAATTTCTTATGAAGACAACTAAAAATGATGAGCGGTGTATTGGCAGCATCCTTGAAGCAATGCCATCCGGTCTGGACCCAGAGGCTCTATTCCACATGTGACTGAGTACAGCAGTGCAGACGCTACAGTTAAATGCCTCCTGAGCTTGGACCTCTCTTGCTTTTCAAAATACTAATTTTCATCAATATAAACATGAATATAAAATTTTTAAAATATGAAAATTCAAAGCAGGAGTCTCTGACCCCAAATCCCCAGTCCCAAATCTCAGACTTAATTGCTTCACAAGTCAGTTTTCTTCAGCACCACCTGAGCATCTTGATGTGACATCTCAATATAAATCATATATATATTTATATATATTATTTTTAGATACTAGTTCTTGATTTTATACTTTTTACTTTCACTTCTAATACATTCAGTATTATAATTTTGGTACACACATATATGTATATGTGTATGTGTGCTTAATAATAATATACATGCCTAATCTATGGTAATAATACCCAGTATAATAATAATATATACCCATATACATATGTACAATTTGGGGGGTATTTTTTCCCAAATTTCTTTCCCTTCCTGGTGACCTGGCAGTGTGCTGAAGTGCTGGGCATGTTTTTCTGATCACTCAACATTGGACTCACTCATGAGACGAGCTTTGGACAATGGATGTGGGCAGACAGGATGTTAATCAGGAACTGGACATGGCCTGTGTAAGTGGCCTCTGTCACCACCATGCACATTCTCTGGGGTCTGCTGCCATGTCACCGGAGCTCGGGAAGAGCATATGCTATGGAGTAGAAGCCAGCTCACAGCCTGCGACCTTCGGCCACCCAGGTGAGCCTGGCCGTGGGATCCAAGCCAAGCTGACATGAAAACTGTGCGGGTGGGACAGCAGGTCACACAGAATTACACAACAGCAAACCCTTTTGCTTTGCTTAACTTTCTATTAAATCACCTCTGATTTTAAACTATTTTAATTTTTATTGGTGCATAACAATTGTGCGGAGCAGTGGGTTTATGATGACATATTCCTGCACACACAGAACACACTTGGCTCAGTTTCATTCACCAGGACCTCTCCTTTCCCTTACCCTCCTCCAAAACCCGTTTCATTGCTCCACTGGTCTCCCTAGAGATTTCATAAGATCCTTCACATTTCCTTTTTACTCTCCAGTTTCCACATAGGAGAGATAACGTAGTACTCTTTACATTCTGAGTCTGAGTTATGTCACTTAGCATGGTACTTTCTAGTTTCATCCATTTTTCTGCAGATGATGCAATTCTGTGTTTTTTTTTTTATGACTGAATAAAACTCCATCGTGTATAGATAACACACTGTGTTTTGATCCATTCATCTGGTGACAGATGCCTAGGCTAGTTCCATAACTTGGCTACTGTGAATTGTACTTCTGTAGCATCAGTATGCATGAATCTCTATACTACAGCGACTTTAATTCCTTGGGATAAATACTGAGGCATGAGATAGCTGCATTACATGCAGTTTTCATGCCTAGTCTTTTGAGGAAACTCCAAACTGACTTCTGTAGTGATTGTACTAATTTACACTCACAGTAACAGTGTAGAAGAGTTCTTTTTTCCCTGAATCCTCATCAGCATTTATTGGTTTTGGCATTTTCGATGATAACCATTCTAACTGGAGTGAGATGGACCAACAGTGTAGTTTGGATTTGCATTTCTCGGGGACTAAAGCAATGTGAACATTTTTTTCGTGTGTTTGTTGGCAATTTGCACTTCTTCTTTTGAGAAGCATCTGTTCATTTGACCACTTACTGGTTGTTTGTTTGTTTGACATTAAGTTTTTTTTTAGTTTGTTACATATTTTGAATGTTAATCCTCTGTCAGAAGAGAAGCTGGCAAAGATTTCTCCCACTTGGTGGACTCTCTCTTCGCCCTCTTTCATCTGCTGTGCGGAAGCTTTTATTTGATGTAATCTCACTTACTGGTTCTTGGTTGCATTCCCTGAGCTTTGGAAGTGCCATGAAGGAAGTTATTTTCTGCACCTAAATGTTGGGGTGTTGTCCCTACATTTTCTTCTAGCAGTTGTAGTTTCTGGTCTAATTCCTCGGTCGTCAGTGCAATTTGAATTGACTTCTGTGCACAGTGAGACGTAGGGATCTAGTTTGAATTTTCTACACATGAATATACAGTTTCTGCAGCCTGTCTTTTTTCCAACATGTTTTTTGGCATCTTCATCAAGCATCAGATGGCTGTACCTGTGTTGGTTTGTCTCTGTGTCTTTTATTCTGCTCCACTGCAGATGACCAAAACGGTGAACTCTGTAACTTCAGATGATATTCCTATCGTGTTGTTTTTGCTGTGTTGACTTTGTCCCTGTGGTCTTCCCGTTCTGTCATTGGTGGGCATCATAGTCTCTGATTGCTTTGCTTCCCTCCTTGAATGCTGAGCTTCTCCCACCTGCAGTGCAAGTTGTCAGGGTTGCTGGCATGGTATTAGGCCCCGAGGCCATTAGTAAGTCTACTGTGCTTTACTGATTGATTCAAAGAGTTGGAAACTAATTGATTATCAAAATAATCAGAAGAAAAATTATTCCTCATAGGCCAAGTTATATGTTATGGTTAGATTTAATGCTTGTACTATTGTAAATCTCTTTGAGGATGCTCATTACAGGATCGTCTCTACCTGTTCAAAGTAGTTATAAAATATTCTTCTATACTTTTCTGTAAAACATCTACTTCTTAAAATTGAAATTGAAATCTTAATTTAACATGAGATTAATTTTTTCATGTTTACTTTTGATTACTTTTCAAAAGGGGAGTTGACTATTCCAAAATCCATTTTGAATAAGCCCTAATTTATCCTCTGATTCTGAAATGCCACACTTACCACACACTCTTGAATCTCTTCAGACTTGGGTTACTCGTTCTATGCCAAGAAACTGGCTTAGAAATATCTTCAACTCATTATTTCTTTAATTATTTTAAATAAGCTATTTTTACTCATGGATTGATGTAGGCTTAATTTCAAACCAATTTCTGCATCTTACAAATAATTCCTTTAGGTGTTGTTGAAGTTTTGTTAAAATATTGACATTCACAAAGGAAAAGCTGCTGTTTTCCTTCTCCAGGGACATTTTAAAGACCCCTGTGAATAATAATGGTTTCCTTAGTGTATGCCTGTGCCCTCTTGGTCATGCTCCTTTCTAAGTATTCTCTAGCTTTATTGTCATTGTGACGTGGAGTAAATCTTTCCATGTCTTCGTTACAGTGCACACAAAGCAAAGCTACTGGCTCACCTCTATTGTTTTCCTCTATTTGATGGATTCTTAAGCATTATCATGCCCTGTCTCCTGTTGGTCCCATTTGTTGTTCATCTTCTGGACCATGATGACTTCTCAAAGGAAATGGAATGCTGGCCTCTTTTTATTTAATCATTGCCACAATTCATGGGAATTTGTTGCATGTACAAACTATTTTATAAATATAGTAAATTACAATGTTTTCACAAGTTTTTTTTTTTTTTTTTTCCCTGTTTAGCTAGGAAAAGGATAGTTACTTTTATTTGACTTTCAATTCAATTCAACCTGCGCAGGCCTGGGGATTTAGCCCAGTGGTAAAGCACTTGCCTAGCATGTATGAGGCCCTGTGTTCAATCCCCAGAACCACACACACACAAAATTCAACCTGTGTAAGGAGGAAGAGAGGACAAGCTCTTACCATAAACCCTTGGGAACAACTGCAATTAAAAATAAATCCATCTATGTATCTATCTATTGTTACATCAGATTTTCAATAAATCTGGTAAGTAAATGTGTTATCCATGATACCTCAAGGAATTGCCTGCGCACTTGTAAAACTGTCAGATTCACATACAGAGAAGACCAATGACTTTAAGAGGACAAGATGGCATAATGGTGGGGAGGAAGACAATAAGAGCAAGAGGCTGTGTGTGGGGGAGCCAAGGCAAAAGCAAGAGAAAGGAGAGGCCAGTGCAGGTGAGGAGGTCAGAGACGGACAATGCTGTGGCCACCTGTGCAGATGGACTGTCCCTCACCTTTGTATTGTCTAGGCCGACAGAGCAGGGGACAGACTTAGGTCTTACCTCCACCTGCCCCTGATTTAAGGTCACAAGACCTCTCAGAACCCAAGTTCTTTCACTAAGTTACCCAGAGCTTTTCATCAGAATCCAACCATCGTTGACTGATATAAACGGAGATGAATGCAGGCAACCATCTGTGGTTTAGAAGTGGAAATGGTACATATTTATAAGGTGGTGCTGCCTCCATGGGCACCAGGAGAAGGCTCTGAAGAATGTCCAGAGGAATTGACAAGCATTCATGTCCGCAGCTGACTTTGAATGGACCTGGGCTATGCTCTGAGATGAAGATAAAGAATCCTTCTGCCCACCGAAATGGCCCGGTGAGCTGGATAGAGCAAATGAAATTGGAAAAATTCTCTACGGCGGGAATGAGTCAACAGGCTGACCGCTCTGAAAGAAGACCTAATGCCCTGTCAGTGGGCATTGTAGGGAAGAGATATTGGGTAGGCCAACCCGTCTCCATAGCAATGACTTATATGAGATGTTTGCAACCTAAAGAAACAAGAAGGGAGAAGAGAGCAAGAGTGATTTCCCCCTCTTTTAATAATAGTGGTAAAATAAGAATAAGATAGTCTGATTTAGCAGTTTTGTAACTAATGTGTATAAATTCAAGGAAGACTGAGGCTTCTGGTTGACAGGCTTGTGATTGGAACCAGCTCATGGCTAATGTTTTCCAGGATGATGTTGTATGTATTCACTAGTCTCATTTTTATTTGTGATTTTTAAGGATTTTCCCCTTTAGTTTCCTGTATGTTCCTAGTTTGATATTTCTGAAGATTCCATCTCTTTCTGTAGCCCCTCAATATCATTCTCTTTTTTTTTTTTAACTCAGGGGCACTGCAAACACTGAACCACAGTTCCATCCCTTTTTAATTTTTTATTATGAGACAGGGCCTTGCTGAGTTGCTTAGGGTCTTGCTAAGCTGCTGAGGCTGGCTTTGAACCCACCACCCCTGCCTCAGCCTCACAAGTCACTGGGATTCCAGGCGTGCACCACAGCTCCTTACCCCTCAATAACATTCTGATATATTTCAGTTAATTTAAAAATGGAAAAGCAAGGTTTTTTTTTAACTTGTTAAGAGCAACTTAATAAACTCTAAAAATTAAGATACATTTCTTATGCCATAAAATCATCCTTGTAAAGCACACAGTTCAGTGGATTTTTAAACATTTACAAAGTTGTGCATCCATGACCACTATCTACCTCTGCACCTGAGAAACACCAGTTTCCCTCTCCTTCATTCCTGCAAAGTGCCTGCTTTTCCTTAGAGTCTTCACCTGGGACCTCGGTGGTGAGGGCTAGGGAGGCGGGTGAGAGAGTAGAGGTTCAGATAAGGACAACTGCTGCTCCACTGGCCCCAGGAAGCAGGGCTGCCGTGGGCAGGAGGTGCCCTGGGGCACAGAGGCTGCATCTGCACCTGAGGAAGGTAGGCCAGCCTTCTCCTCCTTCTTCCTGCTCCTGGCGATCACTTCCTTCTGTGGAGCCGAGCTGTGGGTCTGAGTTCACATCTGTTTGGATTCAGATCTGTGATCCTGCCCTCTGTCCTGCCCTGGCTGGGGGACAGGGATGAAAAATAAGTATGCAAATAAGTATGATAAGCTTTGGAGATTGAAAGATGGCCATTGAAAATCAGAGACATTAGTTGTATTTTAATCTTCAGCTTTATGACAAGAGAAAACATGAACTGTCATTTTACACTGCACTTGTCAGAACCAGCACACAAGCTTGGACTCTGTTCACTACAAGTGGACACATGGTATTTAGCCTCATCCTCTTGAGCTACAGCTTCGTCTCTGGTCTGTGTGGACACTGGCATTTCTTTAATCGAACTTATTAACTTCGTAGTTGGGTTTTGTAAGGCCCCTTTCTGCTATCACAGCTGGAAAAGCACTTCGAAGTGGGAAGACTGGGGTACACTTACTCGGCATGAGTGAAGACCCCAGCAGCGGTACAAGGTCCAGTCAGAGAGAAGCCACCCATCCTGTGAAGCAGGAAGCGCCCAAGAAATGAAGCCGGAAGGCCGGGCATGGCCAGCCTGAGTGTATGGACGTCCCTCCTTGAGGTGTGCAGGGGACTTCTGACACCTCCCGCACCTTGGCAGGGAGGGATGTGATAAAGCCTGCCATCGGTATGAGAAGACATTGCCTTTGGTGGGCACAATGTCACATCAGGTCTGATGTTCATTAGGGGGCAGTTATAAACCACAGGCTGAGAGGAAGCCCGGTCCGCAGTGTCCTTGGCATGCTAAGTGAGTCAGGAGGTCTGCACTGCTCCTGTGGGGTGTCTCCGCGGGAACCAAGCAGCCCCTTCACGGGGGAGTCTCAGAGGCAGAGAGCGCTGCGTGAAAAGCCAGGTAAAGTGATTCTGAACCATTTTGTGCTGTTCGTACCAGGGTAAGTTTGCTTTGTCAGGGCATTTCGCTCTGATTTATTTCTTCAATTTTAAAATTCACTAAGTTTGCAGAAAGAACCAAATATTTTTGTCATCTGCAACTGCTAATGAGATAACCTCAGTTATTCTTTGGGATACTAATATAAATGTTGAGAGCACTGCAGCAATGGTCAGGTCCTGCAAGTCAGAAATCTTTCAATGTGTTTGGACAGGGTCCATCCAGCGCAGGGACGTGCCCACGTGGGATGCTCAGTGGATATTGAGGCTCTGTGAAAGCGGTGGTACCACGGTTTCGTGTTAATTTTGAAAAGAGTCATTTGGATTTTCTGCTGAGATTGAATTAATTCAACTGACAATAGATACATTCCAAAAGAAAGGAATTCTGTGTAAAACAAAATTTAATAAGAAGTTTTATTAAAAACAGCATTTCGATTTGCAACTTTATTGTGAAATTTAAAAACTTCATATTCTACATTTGAATTATCCATGTGTTTCCTTAATAAGTTACAATAAAATTATAATGTAAAAAGAATATGACATCCAATCATTTTACTTTAAATTTAATTAAACTTCTCTGTTTGCTAAATCATATAATCCCATTAATATTGATCCTGGTATGTGTGTTTTTTCTTAGATACATGTTGAATTCCATTGCTCTACCAGATGCCTTCTTGTTAGTCATCAGAAATGACTTATGTGTCTTTCTTCATTCTAATTATTATAACATATATATGGGTGTAAATATATATGTGTGTGTATATAACATATATATGTGTGTGTGTATATATATATATATATATCTTCATATTGTTTTATGACCAGCAAAAATAAAATTTTATATTTTGGTAGGGAAATTTTGTGTAAGTAAAATAGAACAATATAATCTGACTTGATGGCATGATTGATGACTAACTACTGTTGACCTCTCCTTCTGACCTCCCCTGATCAGGGGCTGGGGAGAAGTGGAGTGGGGTGGAGATACCACACTGCTCTTCTTGGCTTGACCTCCTGCTACCCTGGGTGGGGGTCCTGGAGCCACCGCCAGGCCAGGGTTCTGGAGACCCGACTCCTGCTGGAGACCACAGTCCTGCCTGGCACAGGAGCAGAGCACACCTTTCTCTGGTTACAGGTTTTTCAGTATATTTTCTGAATAAGCAGTGTAATTATTCTAGGGAGTTGGACTTTTCAGAATTACTCCATTTACTTTTTTGATTATAGTGTGTTTGCACGTGGGTGGGTAGAGAGTCATTTTTGGAATTAGGGAATTTATTGTTTTATACTTATTTATAGTTTAGGCTTACTTTATAGTTAGAAACAGCATTAGTTGGAGTAATTTGCTCTTTGTAAATACTGTCCCTGTTTTCTTTAACTTGAATGAGAAATTCAAAAGGCTTATACAATATCAAGGGAATTAGTATTCCTAAGGGAATTTCTCCTGCTTATACTCCGGTAAAATAACAGCGTCTGGGCTGGGGCTGTAGCTCAGCGGCAGAGCGCTTGCTTAGCATATGTGAGGCACTGGGTTCGATCCTTAGCACTGCATGAAAGTAAACAAAGTAGAGGCATTCTGTACATACACAACTACAAAAAAAAAAAAAAAAGAAAAACCACACACACACAAAGTGTCCATTTTGTGCATTTTGTATGTCCAAGTTGAACTTGGGCTTTAAGAAAATTAATCCTATTTGAATCCTATTTGATCCAGGAGGTCAGTCAGTAAGGTCCTGGATTTGGCTCAGTCTGGTTGGCAGTTTTTCAGAACATCACTTGCCTGTTCTCTCTTCATAGTCTGGTGGAGACTCATTGTCTGAAACACCTGTACCAGAGCTCAGCTTCAGATGGACTATGGAACCCCGAGAACCCTTCCTCCCAGGTTGGCTTCAACGTGACGGATGGGCCTTTTCCAGCGCCTCTCACCTGGCAAGGTGGGGATGGGCCTTACCTCCCACTCAGGACGCCAAGCTTCACTGCCCCGGGGAGTGGGGAGCACCATTCCTGAGTGCAGCTCCGGGTCCCCCTGGAGAGCAGGTGAGGAGGGGGCTGGGGAAAACTGCTTTGGTTCACAGAGTTCAGTCCATCCCATGGGTCCCAGCACATGCGGGCGTTCCGTGGTCTCCTTTCCTAGGTGAAGGCGCTCCTGCGAGTACCGCTTTCTGGTGCCATCTCATCCAGTGAGGAGATAGTCTTAGGGTCCCCCTTATGAGCCCTATGAACTGCCCTCCCTAAAAGACGGTTTAGCTATCTGGACTGATGGAGCTGTGCTAGCGAGACAGGGCAGGGGAAGCTTGCCACACATGCAATGCTGGGATCTGTCCTCACTGTGCCGTGGCACCAGACAACTGACGTGAACTTCTGTGTCCAGAGGTGGACAAAGATGGGGAAGGAGGGCTGGATTGAGCCTCTTGGCAGTCAGGTATAACAAGCAGTCAGACTCAGAGATTTGGGGAGAGTTTTTCTCATAAAACTCCATGTACTGATGGTGTTAAAAGTCATCTAGTTTAAAATGTCCAATTTTTTTCTCTAAAAGGCAGATTTTAGTATCATCGCTTTGTGAAGGGAATGATTTAGCCAGGGTCACTCATGCTAACATTCCCAGGAAGTACTTCCGGAGACAGGAAAAGGAGAGAATGGAGTTGAACGTGGAAAGTGTGTTTGGCTGGTCGACAGACCTGTTCTCAAGGATATTGACATTTTAGAATTCAAAATTTCCAGTCCATAGAAGCCAGCCATTCTCATCTCTGTGATGAAATCGTGATGGCGGGGTGACGTTCCGGAACAGGATCTAGGAAAGGATGCAGCTTGAGGATGAGTGAGGCCATTCACCAAGCATACATACAATACTGAAAACTCACGTGATTTTTCTGTTTTGGCTCCATGTACTATCGTTCCATTTATCAAAGTAACAGAGGGCTGGGTGACAGGTGTTCCTGAACACTTGGTGAACCTTTGTCCGTATGCACTTTATTCTGGAGTTGAGTGCAGCCTCTGGTTAAAAGAAGGGAATACCAAGGAAGTTTGCCTATAAATCAGCCTGGCAGAGAGGATGGAAAATAAGCATCCACAGGCTCATGCGGTGCCCCGGCAGCCTGGAAGATGGAGGAGAGTAGATGGAGAGGATGCTCTGCATTTGCTGAAGGACTACCGAGCTTCTCATCCACAGGACTCAGACCACCCCAGAGAGAAGGGTCTTTGATGGGGAGGCATGTGCATAAGGCCAGGCATGGGCAGGAAGAGATCTGCCGTCTCACAGAGACCGACCGGGCCCTTCTCAACACGTGTCCCGGGGGACAGGCACTGCTGCACGGAGGTCCATTTAGGAAACTGTTCACCATCCAGCTCATTTGAGAAAGACACGGAACGTGCCCCTTCCCTCTCCAGCATCTCCATCCCACCCAGAGCCCAGGACCCTGTCCATTGGTGTTTCCTGTCCTCCACTCTTGCACCCTCAGGTCCCGCACACCACCAGTCAGACCTAGTGTGCACTCTTATATAATGGGTTCTTGGACCTTAAATTTTATGCAGAAGATTTTACATTTATTATTAATTTTACTTGTATTAATTAAACTTTGTACTTAAATTTTAATTCAAATCTTTATTATTTTGTATATATTTGTTAAATTTAGTTTCATATTTAAGTTTACCTTAACGTTCAAAATTGGTATGCTGTTAAACATTTGGAGAGTCCGATAATTCCAAAAAAGTTTCTTACAAAATCTAGGAGCGCCCCACCACAAGGCACATCCTATTTCCTTCTCCCAAAGGCAAACACACTCAGCTGTTCCAGACGATTTATTTGGTGCTTAATTCTACATCACTGAGAGCTGTTCATAGTGTTCCTTCGTGATTTTTCAGTCACAGTCTGTTGACTTGCTGTGATGAAAGATGGGAATTTAGCTTTCTCAGACGCATCACTTTACCCTGGCCTCTGTATTTCCCACTTGCAAATTAGTCCACATTTAATCTCCCAAATACACTTGCAACGAGGTTTTGCTGAGCTGGAGATTCAGCGTGGGCGCTGCTGTTGCTCTCTGCGTGCTCTGTCTGCGTGGGTGGACGGAGGGCTGTCATTGCCTTTCTTCCTCGTAGTTCCTCCCCTTGCATGGTCTCTTCTCCACCAGTTCTTACACACCCTGAATTTCCTCCCCTGCTGTCAATCCCCTGCCTCTTACCTGCTGCTTTCTCTCCAAGTCTGCTGCCCTGCCACCCTGCCACCCATACAGAACTCACCTTCCTCGTCCTCCCGAGAATCCTTCCTCCTCCCCTGCATGACAGATGCTCCATTTCCTGAATTTCCTTGTCCTTTACCTTTTTATTTCTTGGATTACTCCCTGGATTCTGTTAAGCATGTTTTCCAGTAGCTTCCTGGGCCAGGAAACAAAGAATGCAAAACATTTGAAAACTCGCCTCAGTCTTCTCTACATTCAAATTTCATTTGTAGTTCGACATGCTTTAGAATTCTAAGGTGGAAATAATTGGAACAAGGAAAGTACTGCTATTTTCTACTTCCTCTCAATCCTTTACATAAAAACTGTTTTTCTCTTTGGAAGTTGGTTGAAGTTTATTTTTGTCACATTGTTCTGACAATCCACAGAGCTACCATTAGTTGGTTCCATATTCCCCATTGTGTTGGGCAGTGCAGGGGGCTCTCAAACCTGGAAACTCATGATCTTCAGGGCCAACCAAATTTTTTAAAGTTTTTATTGATGATTTTCTCCTTCCTATTTTCTCTGTTCTCTCAGCCCTTTTTTTTTTTAATTTTTAAAATTTGTTCTAATTAGTTGTACATGACTGTAGAATACATTTATGCATTTTGACAAATCATACATAAATGGAGTATAATTTCTCTTTTTTCTGATTGTACATATGGAGGATCACATGGGTCATGCAGTCATACATGCACTTGAGGTAATAATGTCTGTTTCACTCTACTATCACTTCTACCCCCATCACCCTTCCCCTCCCTTCACTGTCCTCTACCTAATCTAAAGTAACTCTACTCTTCCCTAGCGCCCTCCCCTTATTGTGAATTAGCATTTTCAGATCAGAGAAAATATTTGGTCTTTGTTTTTTGAGTTTGGCTCATTTCACTTAGCATGATATTCTCCAACTCCATTCATTTACCAACAAATGCCAAATTTCAGTCTTCTTTAAAGTTGAGTAATATTCCATCACATATATATCACAATTTCTTTATCCATGCATCTGTTGAAGGGCACAGAGATTGATCCCACAGTTTAGCTATTGTGAGTTGAACTGCTATAAACACTGATGTGGCTGCATCACTGTAGTACGCAGATTTTAAGTTCTTTGAGTATAAACTGAGGAGTGGGATAGCTGGGTCAAATTAATTGAATATCTGTAAACTGTTTTATTCCAATAATATCTTTGAAGTCTGCTTTTGTTGGTACTTCAGAAGTACTGATTTTTTTTAACTACATTAAGATATTCACTGTATAAAGATATCTTAAAAATATTTGATAAGCATTAAAATGGTTCCTCTTTTGAGTTTTTATAAACAATGCTTCATCGAATATCTCTGAGCATAAGTTTTGTACAAGGGTTGGGAACACGCAGGGGAGAGAATGACCAGGGCAGAGGAATGCACCCTGACCTTCTGTGGACATCGTTCTTGTGTGCCTCAGTGGCAGCATCAGCTTGTCCTCTACACGCCTCTCCCTCTCTCTCTACATCCTCATCAGTACTTGACACCATCAACTCCTTAAAGTCTGGCCGAAGTCACAGGTGCGAATTGTGTCTCTGTTGAATTTGCAAATACAAGTTGATTATCTTTCCATGTTAATTATAATGAAAGTATCCTCCTCTGACAAAGTGCCTACAACTTATCCATGAACTCTAAGCCAAATTAAATTACTAAATGTGTTGGAATTTATTCCTCAAAACTTGAAAACGCAAAATCTAAACCGCACAGGAAATCTGACTTACACATAATAGGATTTCACAATTAAAAATGATATATTGGGATTGGAGGGATACATTTAAATAAAATTTATTTGTTAATTTCTCTCTCGCTCCATTATTTCAAGTAGGGAGCCTCTTCCCTGTTGAAATTAAAATGGCAAATGAGCCATAAGCACAGATTCACTTTCACATATTAATCTTTGAGGCTGCGGCTTCATCATTAATGGGACAGTGCTGATGTGCCTCTTCTGTACGCTGATTAGTCTTCACAAGTCATAAACAGGAGCATATATTAAATACCTCTCTATATTTAAAACAAAGAGAAGAAAAAGTAAGCATCATCCTCAAAGCAGAAATAATCAGTATTAGAGATCAGAGAAACATGAGCGATTTCACTCTCTTCTTCATGGATAAGTTTATATTTTAAATGTGAAAATTACACATAATTTTGTATTATTTTTCTCTTATACCACATGAGGAACATTTTCTTTCACATTATAAAATGATTTTACAACGGTGCTTTAAACTGCTGCATAGCCTTCTGTTGTAGGTGGTCAGACAATTTAGTGAAAGTTTCTGACTCTTCCAAAGATGTTTCTCGTACCTGAATGACCACTTTCAGAAGTGAAAAATAAAACAAAAATCATAACCTCATTCTTTATTGACAAAACTCAACACAATAATATGAAGTCCCTGCAGATGCCTGGTATAGAGTGTGTTTTCATTCCTACTTTCCCAATATTATCTGAACATCATTTTTATTCCCTGTTCTCAAGTAATTCCAATAACTTGGTGCTCCATTTGTTGATGCTGGCATGCACGTGCTCACAGGGTCACATATCACACTCAGCTTTTCCAGGTCTTTGGCAGAGGGGTTGGTGTCCTGGTCGGTGGGGTCCAGCTTGCTGTCGGAGGAATTCAAAGACCCGCGGGTGGTTTGTTTGGCTAATTCTGTGATCAGTTAGGAAAGTGTTCACCTTGCTAATTTCCTCACGCTGTCATCATCTTGTAAGCATTAATATTGGGACTGATATCCAGTTGCATGGGGTGGTGTGTTAACAAGAAATTTCTTTATCTTAATACCACACCATGGGAAGTCAGATTAACACCCCTGACTTACACGATTAACGTGCCTTCAATAGCAAGTAAAGACATTGAACTTTTCCCCTAAGGAGTTGCCAGCATGATTACTGAAAACCTCAAGCACCATATTTCACTGAATCTAAAATACATATATTCTCCACATTTAACTTTTCAAATGAAGGAGCTCTTATGATCAATTGTGTCTTAAAATATGGTTGGCAGTTTTGCTTTCTTAGTGGTATGTATAAGTTGCATAGCTTCTGCATGATGGCTGTTGTGACCAGCAGGACGGAACTCTCAGGTCCCGCGAGGGGCAAAGGTGAAGTGCAAAATAAAGATTCACAGACACAGATCTTGAAGATTAAGCTGGAATCAGGTGGAGCCTGCTTTCTGATGGAGATGCAGGTCTAAAGAGTTACACCAGCAATCTTTTTTTATTTATGTCTCCTTATCGGGTTAAAGACTATACAAGCATTATTCTTTGTATTCAGGAAAGTTACAGAAACTAGTACATCTATGTAGCTTTTCTGCAGAAGAAATCCATAGTTGCAAAGTGCAATATTAGGAGCTTTGTGTAGCTGTCAAGAAAGTCCATTGTTAAAAGTTACTGTAAGGCAGGCAGGAACTGGAGAAGGGAGCTGGTGAAACATTGTGGTTGTCAAGCATAAGAGTTCCTTTCTCCCTGGAGCTGAGTGCCTGAGATCAAGGTTAGAACTGATAGGGCTCTTGCACAGCCTCCTCATGCAGGGCATTGCTACAGCAGCTGGGCATCCTGTGCCTTTGCACGGAAACATTCCCAGGAACCCGCATGCCACAGCCTTGAGGGCATCAGAGACCGCCGATCTCAGTAACTGCTCTCCCACCCTCTGTCACCGCTCTCCACAGATGACTTCTTATGTCCTTGGGTTGCAGTGCACAGATGAGGTGGTGGGGGCCATCGACAAGATTCCCCACGCTCCCTCCTCCTCTCACGCTGCCCTGCAGTGAGAGCTGACCTCGGAGACGGCCCACAGCCAAAGGGATGGGATGCCATCCCAAAGCCCCTCGCGAGAGGCACGACCTCTGTGCTGCTGTTGAGCTCCCTCTGGCTCTTGGTCCACGTCTGCACTGATGACTACACCACCTGACAAGGACCACAGACGTCGAGCACAAGGGTAATGGTGCGTGGGGCAGCTGCATCTGTCCAATTAGAAATACCAGACATTTTCTTCATCTCCTGAGTAGAGACACACATTTTGATGACCTATGTAATCACTTACCTTACATCAATGCAAATGCACACACAGAAACTTATATATGCATCATTTTCATTAGTTCTTTTTAGTTACACATGACAATAGTCTTTTGACATATTTATAAAAACATGAAATATATCTTATTCTAATTAGGATCTCAGTCTTGTGGATATACACGATGCTGAGATTCAGTGTGGTGTACTCACACGTGTGCATAGGGAAATCATGTCAGATTCTCGCACTGTCTTTCCTATTCCTATACCCCATCCCTTCCCTTCACACCCCTTTGTCTAACTCTCTAAACTTCTATTCATTCCTTCCCCACTTTATTGTGGGTTAACTTTCACATATCAGAGAAAACATTTGACCTTTGCTTTTTGGGATTATTTCATTTCGCGTGGTAGTCCCCAGACGCATCTACTTACAGGCAAATGTCATAAAGTCATCTTCCTTATGGCTGGGTAGAACCCCATTGTGTCTACTTCCCACATTTTCTTTATCCATTCATTGTTGAGGGACACCTGGGCTGGTTCCATGCTTGAGTGCTGTGTCCCTGTAGGGTGGGAGTTTTACAGATGAGATGCTGAGTGGACAGATGTGCTCATAACGGCATATGACACTTTGGCAAGTAGGCAGAAAGCACCTGTGGGGTCGGACACTGGAGCAGTACTTAACCCCATTTGTGTGCAATGAATCAAAATGTATTCTGTAAAAAAATAAAAATAAAAAAAAATTAAAAGCATGCTTAGAGATGAGAATAGGGATAAGAATTGGGAGTAGTGGCGTGATGATCCTTCGGCTAACTCCTCTGGTGATATCCTATTTCATGACCTGTGTGGTTGTTAAACAGTTCTAATCTATAATAATACTTAAACCTGCACACTTATAATTTGTGCGAATTTCTTCATGTATTTTTATTTCATGTCTTTCTTGTCACTATGGAAGTGAGAGAGCTGGCATGTCACAGAACACGTCTTTATTGTTCTAATTAGTTATACATGACAATAGAGTGCATTTTGACACATCATACATAAATGGAGTATAGCTTCTCATTCTTCTGGTTGTACGTGATGTAGGATTACACTGGTCATGTAGTCATATATGCACATAGGGTAATAATGTCCAGTTCATTCTTCTCCTCTTCCTACCCTCATACCCCCTCCCCTCCCGTCACTCACCTCTGTCTAATCCAAAGTTCCTCTATTCTTCCCTAGTCAACCCCTTTGCGAATCAGCATCTGCATATAAGAGAAAACATTCAGCCCTTGGTTTCTTTGGGACTGGTTTATTTTAGATTAGTATGATATTCTCCAGCTCCATCTATTTACCTGCAAATGCCAGAATTTCATTCTTCTTTAAGGCTGAGTAATATTCCATTGTGTGTATATATATACCACATTTTTTTATCCATTTATCTGTTGAAGGGCACCTAGGTCCATTCCATAGTTTAGCTATTGTGAATTGAATTGTTATAAACATCAAAGTGACTGCATCACCATAGAATGCTGATCTTGAGTTCTTTGGGTATAAAACAAGGAGTGGGATAACTGGGTCAAATGTTGGTTCGTTCCAAGTTGTTTCCATACTGCTTTCCAGAGTGGGTGGTGCATCGTTTGTGTTTTGAACAAAGAGAGAAACTGCCAAGTACCAGCGGTTGACTAAAACTAGTCCCAGACTCCCATCTAACTGCAAGAAGGCCAAGGAGTGTGGTCTTGGGTGTGCCTATTATAGAGAATTAGAACTCACAGACTCTGGTAGTGTTTACTCTGTTAGGCACTTTCTGAGTTAAGTACAAGAGCCAGGATTCTAACTCAGTTAGATTCAAGAATCTGTACACCTCACATGCAGTTCACTAAGAGAACAGTAACTGGTTAAGAACGTGCAGTCACAGATATGGTACTCAAATCTAGTCCTCTGTGTTAATTTAGTGTTCTTTTGACTGCATTAGATACTTTGTTGATTTTTATACATTAGGTGTGTTTTTAAGAAATTATACATCAGGTATATGAGATTCAAAATGTCTGGGTAAATACCTCCCTTGCAGATCTGATATGAACACAGAAACAAATTTACTTGGATTTCACAGACACATAGAAATTAGAAAAATGATCAGAGATGGATAAGATTCCAAGATAGATGAAACATGAAAAATGCTCTCAATAACCTCACTGTTTGGTGGAAGATATGGAGAAATTAAATAAAAATGTTGAGGTTACTGTCATGTATTATTAAACATGTATGTATAATACTAATATTAAGCACGGAACTGTGCAGGCCAAGGAGGGCTTTGGTAGGAAGGCAAGGTTTCTCTGGGATCACAAGTAGGAGAGAGACTGTCAGGAAGTTGGGGATTGACATAGGAAAAGGCTGTTTGTGGGAGATGCACAGAGTGGCCAAGGGATTTCCTGGGGCCTCGAGCGTGTGGGCAGCAAGGGGAGGGCTTGTGTGCAGGTGCTGAGGTTAGCAGAGAGCCAGCCCTGTGCCCCAGCGTGCATTTGGCAGTCGGTATAAGTGAAATCACCATGAACTTAGGCAGGGGCAGGAAAGGAAGAGCTTCCTGAGGTCACTCAAAGCAGGCCCCACGTTGGAGCAGGAGAGAGGGAGCTCGGGTGATGGAAGGTTCCCACGCACACCAGTGGGATCACCAACAGAGAAAGAGCAGTTGCAGGGCATCTTGGGAACACATCTGAGCTGCACGTGGAAACTTTAGGAGGAGCCCTGAGCACTTCAGGTCAGAAGGGTCTGCACATTTCTTACCATCTCACTGCTGCACATCCTCAGGGGCCCTCCCTCTCACTTCCCTCCCGCAGAGGCAGCACTCAAGTGGCAAGGTCCTTACACTGTCCCCAAGCCGCAGATGCCTGCTGCATCTCCTGCAGGCAGACCGCACCAGCTGTCCCTGGGGAATTAACTTGGGAAAACTCTAAGAGAGGCAATCCTTTCATTGAAGGTACGATCTTACTTGTTCTCAAATGCAGAGTCAAGACTCTGTGAGTTTTCTTTTGCTTTTCCTTATAGTTTCAATAACAAAATTAGTGAAAAATGGTGACAAAATCGATTTGCCAGATTTTCATTTTCTTTTATCTTGGAATTTTCACAGCAAGATTTTAGTCCTATGCCACAAAATTTACTGATTTAAAATATACCATTCATCGGCTGGATGTACAGAGATACACGTAAGTCTAATTTCAGAGTGTTTTTATCACAAGAAACCCCTTATCCCATGGTCAGCCTGCCAGTTTAATAGTCTATTCAAAATATTCTCATGACATAAAAATTTGACACATTTCCAAAATACATATTTTAAGGTTTATAAATGAAGATATTCCTTCACCATTTTCAAATAATTTAATTATTTTATTTTAGCTTCTAGATATAGTAACAACATGTAAGTAAAAGAATCAAGTAAATAATAAAATAGCACATTCAAATGGTAGCATGTCGATATTTCCATTAAATATAAATGATTTAAACAGATTGTCAAAATGAAATAAATTGGTAAAACCTATATGCTATCTATAAGAATGTCATTTTTAAATTTTTTCATGGTACTGGGAATTGAACCAAGGGGCTCCCATGTTCTAGGAAAGTGCCCTACCACTGAGTCCCACCTGCAGCCCCCAAACTCACTTTCAGTATAAAGATGAATGTAAGCAAAAGAGAAAAGGATGAAAAAAATATATCATATAAACAGTGATTAAACAAAAGCACAAGTGGCTACATTAATGTCAAATCAACTGCACTTTCAGGAAAAAAATTCCAAGAACAAAGGACATTAAATAGTAAAAAAAGTGTTATTCACTAAGAAGATATGACGATCCTATGCATACGTGCACCAAACAACAGACTCAATATACATGAAGAAAAACTTCCCTGCATCTCTGAGTCCAGCATTCCAACTCATAGAAGTGGAGAGAGGATGGTGGCTGCCAGAGGCCAGGGCAGGAGCCTGGGGTGGCCAAAGGGCCGAGATGCAGCCAGACAGCAGCACGTGCTGAGCATGGACGGAGTGGACAGGTTTACCAGCTGGGTTCCATCATTCCAAATTGTAAGCCTACATCACTGCGTTGCTGCGTAGCACATGAGTATGTGACCTTGGGATATTTGCCGAGACAGACTTAACTGAGTCATAAAACAAATTCAAGCATGTTTTAAATATTAGAAATTCTAAAAGTTTGCTCTCTAACCATATTGCAATTCAGTTAAATATCAATGACAGAAAACTGGTAGATACAACAGCAAACACTTGGAAATTAAACATTTATCTAGTACTATATAAATCAAAGAAGTCTCAAAGGAATTATGAAAAATACATTAAACTGACTGAAAATGAAAGTACAACATATCAAACATATATGAAATTTAAATTGTGCTGAAAGGGAAAGACACACTTCTTAGAAATGAGCAAAGGTCATTCATCTAATTCACTAATTAAAAAAAAGAGCAAAATAAACCAAAATCAAGAAGAAGCAAACATAAAAATCAGGGCAGAAATCAACAAAAATGGAAACACAAAAATAGAGAAAAATCCAAACACTAAAATTGGACTTTCAAAAAGATCAATAAAATTGATAAACCTCGTGCATGCTGATGAAGAGAAAAAAAAGAACACCTAAGATACAAACTCTGGCCTGAGGAGGGACTGTCACTAATGGCAGCAAACATTAAGTAAATTCCAAGTTAGCACCGTGAATACCTCTCTGCACGTAAAATTGATGAATTAGATGCAATGAAAAAAAAAATACCTTAAACATTATGAACTACCAAAACTCACCAAAATTAGACAGGGTCCCTGAATAGTTCACCACTCTAAATAAATTTGTGTTATTAGTTTAAAAACTTCTAATAAAGTAAAGCTCCAGGCTTAGCTGACTGAACTGGTGGAGTCCACCCAGCCGGGAGGACAGAAGCAGCATCCCTTGCTGAAGTCTGAGAAGCACTGACAAGATCACCTTGGAGCTCTGTGCCGCCCTGGTTCCAAAACCAAGGAGGTGACTAGGACGACAGGGATGGGGACCATTTCTCCTTAAGAGCATGAGCAGGAATCCTCAATGAATTCTTAGCAAACTAGGTATTAGCAAATAGTCGACGATTGAACACATCCTGACGCTAAGTGGAGAGTTGGAAAAGCTAGTCCATTATTCATAAAAAAGCAATTCAGACAATTTTCCATATTAATGGATAAAAGAAGAAATGCCACACAGTGGAGAAAAAACATTCCACAAACTTAACATCTATTCATGACGACAAATACCTCAGTGACCTACGAATAACAGACAGCGTCCTCACCTGGATAAGGAGCATCTGCAAAGCCCTACACCTCCCACAATGTTACGGCCAAGGCCACAGGTGCCCCCCAAGGACCAGAGCTGCAGCATCCGCCCATCTACAAAGGACATGTTGCAGTAGTTTCTTACAAAGCCTGACATCTAGCTTTCCTCTGACTCGGGAATTTTGCTCCTGATTATTTACTCAGAGGGAAAGAAAAGCATGTTTACTAGGAGGCTTTTCCAGGAACGTTCATGGCAGCCTCACCTCTAATGGTCAAAAGCTGGAACGTGCCAGGTGTCCATCAATACCGGGTGAGTCCATAAGCTTGGGTACATTCCCACATCAGAACTCACAGGCTTACACAAAAAAATTATGGTAGCACATTGCCACATTTGATGGCAAAGAACCCTATCTTCATGTGAAGCTTCAGATGAACCAGTTATTAGTGAGGAAGATCATTTAAAAATTAAATACCTTGTTATCAAAGACACAGTGATTGAGTACATTAAAAGGCAGTTTGGAATGTGTTCAAATCATGAATCCACTTTTTGTTTTTTGTATAAGCTGCAGGAAACACCAGAGGACTCCATAAAATGTGACTGCATAAATTTACATTTAAAATCAAATTCAGACTCAAAGCTGAAGAGTATAAAGTTTTAAATATTTCCAGGGAAATCAGTCCACATGAATCAGCATGTTTAGATGCAGTAAATTTTTAAAATAATTTATCAGGTATTTATCCTGATGTTGTCATGGCCTACTTAATACTCTTCAAGAATATTTGCATCAGCAAAAATATTCTGTTCAAAATTAAAAGGTATCAGAAATTATTTGTGGTCTTCTATTTGCCAAGAGCATGTGACTTTGCTTTCAATTATGTCAAAAAATAAATCTGCTAAGAGTATACATTTGATGACTTATGGTAAGAATCATCAAAAAAGTGAGACTTAGAAATCTTATGCTCAATCAAGGTATCACATAAATTAAGTGTTATTATTCAGTCATTACCTAAAATTATTACTCCAAGATATTCTTTTTGCAATTTATGTTCACATTACTCATTATAAATATTACTTCTAATAAACAGATTGCCAATAAGACTTCTTTAAATAAAAGGTTGTATATTTTAATACCTTTAACTCAACATTTTTCCTGCTGTTTGAAGAAGAGGCCCCCATTTTCATGTAAAAATATTAAAGTTTCATATATTTAAGGTGTGCAGCATGGCGATCCGGTAAGTTTATGTGGTCAATTGATGACTACAGTCAAGACAGGAAACACATTCATCTCCTCACACAGGAAGCAATTATTTGGTAATGAGAACACTAAAGATTTCTTTTAGCAGACTTCAGGAATACAATAGAGCATTATGAACTCTAATCTCCCATGCCCCACATTAGATCTCTGAAGCTTGTTCTTCTCACATAGATCAAAACCACTATTAGATATCACCTCACACCTTTCACAAATAGCTGTTCTCAAAAAAACAAAAACAAAGAAACATGTTGGCGAGGATGTGGGGAAAAGGAATCACTTATGCACACTGCTGATGGGAATGAAGATGAGTGTGTTCACAATAAGGTTCCTCAAAAAAAGTACAACTACCATAGGATCTAAAATCCCCCCTTCTGGGCAAATACCCATGAAATCAGTACGTGGAGACATCTGTCCCCTGTGTTCCTTGCAGCCCTGTTCACAATAGCCAAGAAATGGAAGCAAGCTAAATGTCTATTAAAGGATAAATGGATTAAAAAATGTGTGTGTGTGTGTGTGTGTGTGTGTGTGTGTGTGTGTGTATAGTGGAATATCATTTGGCCTTAAAAAAACAAACAGGAAATCCCGCCATTTTGAACAACACGAATAAAACTGCAGGCTATGATACTAAGTGAAATTATTTAAAAAGTTGAAATCATGCAAGCAGACAGCAAACTGTTGGTACCACAGGCAGCAAAGAGGGTGCCAGTGGGGCAAGGGGGAGATGTTGGTCAAGGACCAGCACCATGTTGGTACTGGTTCCATCAATCATGTGGCCAGTTCTGCCTTGAGTGCACAATATCCACAGATATTGTATTTATTTGTTCACCTCACACTTGTTTCCTTTTCCTTTTGGAGGCATTTTCACACTGCTGAGCTACCTCAGTGTTGCTGTGGAATCCTGAGCCAGTGGTCTCCCTCAGAGTGCTGGCTGGGAGTGAACCGTGCAGGTTTACAGGTAACACCAGTGACCGGACATGCCCTGCACTGCCCTATGCTTTGCTGCTAGCGATGGAATCCCACACCAGTTGTTTCATTTGTTCATATTTGTGGATATTTCTCCAGGGAATACAAGAACTTCCAGTCCATCTCCTGAGGTGAGCGTCACCCAATTCTCAGCATGACTCCGACCTCTAGTTTTCCAGGTGCCATCCCCCAAAACCAGTTCTTGGGCAGCCACAGTGCATTTGCCTCTGAGGTCTGAGGGTGCAGACACTGAGGAGAACTGCCTTAAGTACGGCTTTGATACTAGCTTTCACCTGCCCCGAGCAGAAGTCAGTTATGTACCTACAAATGTCACTCCAGGCCTCTGTCCCTTCAAACTGTAAGAGAATTTAGAGTTTGTGTCCATGTGAACCATGAAGGAAGTACGTGGCAAGAGTTCCACAGCCCACCTCCTAGTGCGTGACTGACTGTTTATGCTGAGAAAAGGCGGGAGGAATACTGGAAAGTAGCAGAGAGTTTTCCTGAATGGACAGGACAGGACAACTTGAGCTAAGATAGCTTGTTGGAGGAGGAAGAGGAGCTACCCAGGGTGGCGGGGGAACGCGAGTCCCCGTATATCCTCGTGCTCACTCCCCATCCCTGGTGCACCAAGCAAACCTACAACATGACCCAGAAGAAGAGGCAAAGTTGTTCTTAGACAAGTCCCAGCCCTCCTTCCACCCAGCCTGCTGTCTACACCCCTCCTACAGAGGAACTCTGGAAGCTCCTCTGGGGAGGGGGGCTGATGGAAGGGAAAGGGCAGGTGCCACTGTTCCTGGAAGTCTAAGTCCCCGGTGTTCTGTGTGGGGCTGGTTCCAGCAGAGGAAACTTGCTCACAGCATGATGACCTCTGCCTCCCTGGGCTGCCAGCAGAGAAAACTGACTCCACAGGAGCACACAAGGCTTGCCCCGCACGAGGCTGGTCTTGCTCCCAGGCACAGTGTGACTGCTCACCATGTTCTGTTCCAAAGACAGAACTGCCACTGCATTCCTGAATGATCGCCTGGGTGATTTTAGCTAAGAAGCGCCAAAGCCTTCCTCTGACTACTTACCATGCATAATTTATTTTCAACAAATCTCTCATGCCATCCCTTATTATCTGGCTGCACTTTGATTTATGAGACAAGACATACGCCAATACCTTTTACTCAGCTTGCTACACTGGCATGGAGTCTCTCCCTGTTTAAAACTTGGTTTCTTAATAGACAAAATTTGCCAGACATGATTTGAAAAAATGGGGACTAGTGTGGGACCAGCTCCTTCCTGTTCAGGACGAAAGCTTTGGCCTGTTTCTCAGCATTTTGTCTCCAGGTGAGGCGGTGACTCCTCCACTGAGGGATTTGGGGAGAGACACTGCAGTTGCACCTCTGGACTCTGTTCTTTTCTGCTTTCCCCAGGACTGCCCAGGGGTCACCTGGCTCCTTCACTCTGCATGTCTTCCTGCACAGGTTCCTGGCCTGGGCAACTCTAGTCCAAAGCTGAGATGACTAGAGAGAAAGCTGGGTCTGACTGTGGAATTCAGTGAGCTCTCACGTAGCAAAATGTTCCAATTTGACCTCTATCAATGTTATGGGTTCTATTTTGACATCTTCACTGATTTTTTCAATGAACTTTCCATATTCTACACTTTTATACTTTTTTGCAAAATGAACTCTACTGCATAACTACCAGTAGATCCAGCATTAGGATACTTCCAGCTCTTTAGAGCTTCTTGCTCCTTTCCAGATATGACTCTTTTATGTCCAAAATGACAACTATCCTGAAATCTAACACTGTAGAACAGTCTATAGAAATGAATCTTATGAATTGGTGTGGACTCCAATAGGCAGGATTCTTTAGCCCGACATGTTTATGAAATTAATTCATTACTGTTGCAAATGGCAGTTCTTGGTTCACTTTTATTGCTGTATCATTTGCCATGGTTTAAATATCCCGTAACTGATTCTGCTGCCATTTTGGACGATTTCACTTTGTGGTTATTACAAGCAGTGCTCTGCTGAACTTCTTGTGCATAACTTTGGTGAGCATGTGCAAACATTTCTGTAAATTCCTCCATTTGTTTAGGGCTTGGGAGATGGATAGTAGAGGGTGCCGCTTACCTAGTTGGGATCCCTGGAATGGCCCAAATGTAAGTTTTTTTGGCTCATACACTTAGTTGAATCCCAGAATTCACATGCAGCGGAATACTAAAATTGTCAGTTGGGTCAAGTATAATTGGTTCTTCAATAGCTTCATTTTTTTGTTGTTTTTTAAACGGTTTGTATGATAAGTATAATTTACACACATCCAAATAAATTCATTAGGATGCTTCTTAGACAATTTAATATTGGAAGATGAGGCAAGGGATATTCTTTTCATACAATGAAATTGTTGAAAATATGCAATCCCATAAGCCTGGCCTCTAGGTCCTCCCTGGGTTCACAGAGTCTGGCAGAAAGGTACACTGAAGGACTGTCACTTGTACACCAGTGATTGCCAGGTTCAAATGCACATGGTGACCACATACATCGAGCTGCCCTGCTACATTGAGATTGTCATTGCATTTCGCTCATCCTGGTATTTTAGAATCAATCCAAATCTCACCCAAATGCAGAACAGCTGAGGGGGTTTCAAATGTGCACATGCTAAAAGAAAAATATAAGGAAGGGTCAGGAGACAAGCTGTTTTAAATTTTTTTATTTGGTCTAATGAGTTGTACATGACAGAATGCATTTATACATTTGATAAATCATACATAAGTGGAGTGTAATTTCTCATTTTTCTGATTGTACATATTGTAGGATCCCATTGGTAATGCAGTCAGATATGTACATGAGGTGCTAATATCTGTTTCACTCTACTGTCCTTCCTACCCCAATACAAGCTTTTGATGCACCTCAGAGTGATCTTGCAAGAACCCCTGGGTCAGGAGTCCCTTGCTGTTGTGATGTTGCACTGTTTTTATTCTGAGGATGCAGTCGACACATTTCCAGTAAAATCTATCCTATGGTTTGCCCAGGTGAACATTAAGAATGAGCTCCTACCAGCATGTGAAAACTTCTCAGCCCTTCTCGACTTTCCAGAAGACTGCCTGACCCAGATGGGCCCTGGCAAACCCAGTCACTATCTCACCAGTCTGAGCCTCAGATGTCCTGGGTTTGACCACAGTGTAGTCCCAATGAGAGAGAGCAAAGCTGAGAGACCGTAACTAGATGGTGGCAAACCAAACTCCCAGGAGGAAGCTTCCTGGTGCAACCAAACCCAGATAGATGGAGGTAGAGAATATCATGCTAAGTGAAATAAACCAAACCCTAAACACCAAAGGCCAGATGTTTTCTCTGATATGTGGATGCCAATTCACAATAAGGGGTGGAGAGCGCTGGGGAAGAATAGAGTTACTTTCTATTAGGTAGAGGGGAGTGAGGGAGGGCAAGGGGTATGGGGTAGGAAGGATAGTAGAGTGAAACAGACTTTATGACCTCATGTGCATATATGACTGCATGACTAATGTGATCCTGCAACATGTACAATCAGAAAAATGAGAAAATACCATTTATGTATGATTTATCAAAAAGTATAAATGCATTAAAGAAAAGAATGAAATCTCTCCATTTTGCCAAATAATGTCACCTAATCAGAGAAGTGGCATCTTACATTTGTCATACTCCGTTGGTTGGAACAAGTCACAGGTTCTGCCGCACTCAAGAGGAGGGGACTCAAGGGCATGAATCCTTGAAGGGGCACCTCAGAAAAAAGGGGCACCATTTTTAACTATTTAAATCTGCTACAAGTTTATGTGACTACTTGAATGGATTTTAAAGAGGACAAATTAAGGATCCCAGATTTACCCAGACCATAGCAGAGAAAATTTTTACTGGTTACCTGCATAGACAAGTGTTCCTAAATTAATGGGAAAATCCCTTAAGAAAGTTATTTCCTCCCATTCTAACAATTCCTGCTCATCAAATGAATTGTAACTTACATTTTGGTCTACTGAGTGAGTGTTTCCATCACAAGTAGTTGTTCTGTGAAAACGAATAATACCACCAGCCTACTCTGCTGTAGTGATCTAATTGTTCTCATTTCCCTCCGTCTTCAAGTTTTGTTAAGTGGAGATGGTTCCTCCATGCTTGGCCAACTAGGGAGCACTGTTTTGTTGGCTGGTCTTTTCCACCATAGAGACCCACGCAAAGTATTTTCACAGGGCATCACTGGCTCAGGGGGCAGGAGGTTTCCTCCTCTCTGTCAATTACTGTCCTGGTACAGTAAGGAGATCCTCGTGGCTGTTCTGACAACCCAGATCCAGATCCCATATTCTTCTGTGAAGCCTTAAAAGAGGCTTCTGCCAAACCTGACACTTTCCACACAGAACCGTTTTCTCAGCTGTGATAAATGAGGGCCTTTTTGACACAGAGGCAGATACCCGAGCAAGATGAGGTACCTGGTCTGGCTTTAGTGTTTTAGTCAGCTTTTTTGTTGCTGTGACCAAAAGACCTGACAAGAACAATTTCAGAGGAGGGTAAAATGTTGTTTGGTTCATGGTTTTAGAAGTCTCGGTTCACAGCTGTCCGACTCCACAGCTCTGTGCCCAGGTGAGGCACAACATCTGGTGGAAGGGTATAGTGTAGGAAACAGATGTGACAATCAGGAAGCAGAGAGAGCGCCACTCATCAAGGACAAAATATAGACCCCAAGGTATGTCCCCAGTGATCCCCCTCCTCCAGCCACACTTTACCTGACTACAAGTGCCACCCAGTCGATCCCTATCAGGGGATTAATGTACTGATTAGGTTAAGGCTCTCATAACCCAACCATTTCACTTCTAAGTCTTCCTGCATTGCATCACACACGAGCTTTTGGGGTACACCTCATACCTAAATCATAACATGGTATTAGGCCCAAGTGGAGTGCTTGTCCTTTCTTATCTGCTGCTGGTTTCAGAATAGGAACAATCGCTCCCTCCACCAACAAAGCAAGCACCTGGAGCAGAGCAAGCAGAGATGACACTGTCCTAGCCACCCCTGAAAATTATTTTATTCACTGTGCCAGAATCTGCTTCAGGCACTTTGCACAGATAGATAATCTTACTGGGGAAACTGCAGGTGGATAGTTAGCCCCCTTTAAGAATAAGGAAAACGAGGATCAGAGTACACTTGCACAAGTTTCCACCTAAATAGTGGATTAAACATAGTCTCACAGAGCTGGGGTTGTAGCTCAGTGGTAGGACACTTGCCTAGTATGTGTGAGCATGGGGTTCTATCCTCAGCACCACCTTAAAAAAATTAAATAAAACAAAGCTAAAAAATAGCCTCACAATTATGCTAATTATTATGATACTAAGAGTTATCAGCTAATTGGTGGTGGCTTCTCTACATGGGTAGGATTATCCCAGAATGAAAGAGGACTTGGTGAACTGGAATCAGAATGGAGAAATAGGATTAAATTGGAAATCAGTGGAATTATTTCAGGCTGAGATGGAATTTTTTTTATTTGTTCTAATTTGTTGTACATGACAGTAGAATGTATTTATACATTTTGATAGATCATATATAAATGAAGTGCAATCTCTCATTTTTCTGATTATATATATTGTAGGATCACATAGGTTGCAGTCATACATGTACATGAGGAATATTTTTATTTATGTTGTTTTAGTCACATGGAAATGATCATGGTAGTGAAAGTAAGGTATGAAATATGTTACTCACCAAATTTTTTTCCACTGAGCTAAATTGTAATGGCCAACTTACATCTTATGGTTATGCATTTCCCTTATACTTTATGACACCCTCACTTTAAGGAGTTAGTGATTAAAAAAAACAAGAACTAAGATACAAGACAGGGTCCATCATAGGACATTTGCTAAGAGTATGAGTGGACAAGATACCGTACAGTTTCCCTGTAGAGAGGAAAAAATAATGTTCTTCCTTGTTATTTTAAGGGGTATCTATTATTATTTTTCATGATTATTATTAATATGCATTATTACCATAAAGCTGAATGAGATAATATTTACATAAAGTGCTCAGTACCATTGGGTAGATAATTTCCCCTTTGGATGGGAAAATTAGTTTTGGTTAATTACTATTAAATTTAACATTGAAAATAAATTCTTTGATTTATTAATTCATTTCCCTACAGACAATCACCTCTAGAATAATTCCACTAACTTCCAGAAAACCAGCCATATTATGTAGTCAGCCTTCCATTGTGTTAAGTTTCCAGTGCATGCAAAGCTCTGCAGGAACTTCTAGAGTTGTAAACTGGTACTGAAAAGTTGCTTTTGGTGGTGGTGTTTATAATCAACAAATGTAATGTCGTTTGCCCTTAGGTGAACTTGACAAGTGATATATCCTACTCACAAGGTTAAAATATGAAATAGAACTGAGGGGTTTTATGAGTTCTAAGGATCCAAACAAAACTTAAATCTTCCTCTACATACAGACTTCCATGGGGGTCCCTTTAGAGTAGAAATAATTATCACTCCCTTAAGGGAAAAATGGAGAAAAATCTTTGCAATCTGGCATCTCTTTCTGCTTATACCTTGAGAACCAAATGTGGACTTTGGTTACTGGTTCTAGGACTTCAGTTTTGTTAATGAGGCAGACTGAGACAGTCAATCAAACCTCATTACCACACAGCCAGGTACAAGACTCTAACTGAATAAAGTTAGATTCAGAGATCTAGTGGGATCATACTTTCTGATGACAAAAAACAGTTTGATGTCTAATGATCAAATTTTATACACTTAAACTACTGCAAATGACTTCTCAGTGAAATCTTTTGTAAATAAGTTTTAATCCTTCATTGATCTTGAACTGACATATTGGAATATTGTTGCTTTGAAAATAGTTTGTCTTTGGAATATGCTGAACCCATTCCAAGGATAATAGTAAGCTCTCTGCTTTCAGCTGCCATCTCTTACACCACCCCAGTGAGCTCTTAACCCAGCACATACTGGTTAAGCATCTACCACATAAACAACATAAAAATGAATTAAACATAGCACCTGCTTCTGAAGATTGCAGTGCAGTGGCCTCTATTGCAAATTATGATCCAAAACCTTGGTGGTTTTTTCAATGATTGCTCTTAGAATATATTACTGTTTTCAACTGATTGTTACATAGCTGGAATAAATAACTACTTCAACTTGCTTTCCACATATTTTTCAATAAGAATTGTCATTTAAAGGAGCTACTAATGTTAAACTACCAGGTATCGTAAGTAGATATTATATTATATTTCAGTGATTGAAAATTTAAGAGTCACTCTATCTCTTCACTATTGGAAGACAGTATACCAGCAAATAAAAATTCCAGAACACTATGACTTCCCAAGGGCAATCTTCTCTACAATGGAAGAGGAAGGCCCTCTTTATACCAGTCAAATAGGTATCTACCAAGGGAACCCGGAATCTGAGAGGTGGACCCACAGAACATCCTGGATATTCCTACAAAAACACATTTTTCTGCAGGGGGAGGGAAGCAGAGAAGGAAAGGGGAAGTACTGGGGACTGAATTAGAGAAAAGTATATTCCATGCTTTCATAATTATGTCAAAGTGAATCTTAATGTTATGTATAACAAAAAAAGACCAACAAAAAGAAAAAAAAATGGATAAAAAAGAGCACTTTCCCTTCCTATGTGGGCTCTTGTGGAAATGCCACTCTTTGCCTGCAGCCCCCATGCCACTTAGGTTTGGAGAACAAGTGGGCAGACTAAACAGAATGTGCATGTTTACATGTGAATTACTACCAAAGTTAATTGCATTTCTTTAAAATAAAATTTACAGAGCTGGGGTTGTGGCTCAGTGGCAGAGCACTTGCCTGGCACGTGAGAGGCACTGAGTTCAATTCTCAGTACTGCATAAAAATGAATAAGTAAAATAAAGCCACTGTGTCCATCTACAACTAAAAATGTTTAGAAAGAGTAGTTTGAACAAAATAAAACCTGCACTATAAAACTGTATTTGTTCTTTTGAGAAATATGCCTAGGTGTTAGGTTGGTTGTCGGTGACTTAATAAAATTGGAATTCAGTAAGACCCATCTCAATACTGAGATTTTGCAATTTTAAGAAAAATGATATACATTCGACATTCCACGAATATGATTGTCATAAACTGAAATTTGTGGAAGTAATTTTTTCTAAGCCCTGTCTTTTATTTTCTGTATGAAATTCCTCTGGGATAGTTAGAAATCAGAATTTGTTCATTTCAAAACGAGGACATTTTGTTTGCCTTCTTTAAGACCACCAAACAGAGTAAACTACCAACTGGGCAAATAACATTTCTCAGGATGCTGAAGGAGTCCACAGAGCTAATGGAAATTTTGAGATATTTGACTTTACAAGATGATCCGATGTATGCAATATGTTTGAAATGCTAAGGTCGTATGGAATGCTGGGTAGGAGCCTTTATGTTGAACTGCATACACAATTTTTACCTAAAGGGACAACCTTATCAGCCTGCTGGCCTGGTGCTCTGCTTGAACCCTTGCGGCAGTCATTTAATGAGTCCATACGAAGTGAGCTTCCCCATCTTCACAAAGCTAGTGGGAAAAACACTCTTCAATTTTTATCTTATTAAACTCTGTAATTTAGAATTTTTTTTAAATAAAGAGATTGAAATAGCAATAAATAATCAGAGAAGCACAGGTACAATCATACACAACCGGAAACTCTCCAGAATGTTTGGTCTAGTATTTTTTGTATACTTGATTCTTCATTCCTATTAAAATTCTCCCTTTAAATCGTTAGAAAGAATTGACCTCTAAGCTCATATTTAGTAACAAACTTTTAAAAAATATATATTTTTACATAAATATTTGTGAAGATGATTCAGAGTTCCTATATGCTACATGCCCAGTTTTCTCTGTTGGCATATTCTTAAGATACAGTTGTTTTAATTAATAAACTGATATTGATATATTTTTGCTGACTAAAGTCTGTGTATTGTTTTGGGGTTCCTTGGTTGTCACCCACTGCAATTTTTCTGGTCCAGGACCAAATTCAGAACATGACATTGTATTGAGTCATCATTTTTCGCAGGCTGCTTGTTTCAGTCAGCTTTTCTGGCTTCTGTGACGGAAGGATCTGCCCACAAGAATTGCAGAGGGGAAAAGTCTATTTGAGCGTTCACAGTTTCAGAGGTCTTAGTCCATAGAAGGCCAGCTCCGTTTTTCTGGGGTTGAGGAGAGGCAGAACATCATGGCGGCTCACATGATGGTCAGGAAGTAGAGAGAGACTGCAGTTTCAGATTTCAAAAGATATACCCCAAAGCCATGTCCCCCAGTGCAGCACATCCTCCAGCCACCCCCTGGCCTCCAGTCACCTCTCCTGAATCCCATCAGGGAAAAGCTGACTGATTCAGTTAAGGCTGTAGCCCAATCATTTCTCCTCCGACCCTGCTTGCACGGTCTCACACGTGAGCTTTTGGGGCACGCCTCATCTAAACCATAACACTGCTCTAATCCTCTGCCTCGGCCACTCTTGTCACATTGAGCAGAGGTGGTCACCATGTCGGTGCTCATCCTGATCCCTGGCTGGATGCGGTTCACCAGGTTTTTCTGCCACGAAGTTACTTCCTCTCCCTTCCTTGAGACTCAAGTGTCTACATAAATTATATAGAATTCTTCTCCAAGGAAGTTTGTACCTTTCCCAGTTTTGTTTTCTTACACATTTATCTTTTTTTTTTTTTTCAATAGGGACTTGTGCTTATTGAGCTGCCCTTTGGGCTACTTAATGTTGTTGCCTGACTGGCTCCAGGTGCCGCTCTCAGGGCCTCTCACTTGCTCTGCCACAGTTCCCAGGAGCCCTTCCGACTGCCTCCCCCTTTCTCCACAGACCCCTTGAGCGTAGGCTTCTTCCAGAACTACTTTGTTTATTCACTTTTTACTTTTTGGCACTATTTTCTCTGCCCCAGTCCCAGAATAAGTAATTTTTTCCTGATTCCTTTCATTTGAGAATGAAATAAAAACACCAAGATCCAGGTGATCAGTATGCTTTTTATTTGCGGGAGTCATTGCTTCTAGTCCCCTCAGTTGACAGAGCAAGGGAAGACATGTGTATGTAATAATCTGCATGGGTACATGCAAATATCTATAAATATGCGTGTGTATCTGTTTGCATACACACATACAAGCACAAACACAGAGAGAAACGTGACTTCACGCTGACGTCCGTCTCTTACCCATCACCATGTGGTGAGTCATTCATGTCTTCTCAGTTGCTTATCTGGGAAGACTGGATCCTACCGTCTGCCATCACTAATGGTTGGATTCCAGGATGCATGTTCATGGTTAAAACACCAACCTATAGTGAATACCTTTATCAACCAGAACATGATGCTTGTGTTCTGTTTTCCTTTACCCTTAGTCTTACAGACCCGGGTGTTACTTGGCTGGACACCTCCCTCTGCTCTTATCAATGGCTTTGCTTTGTACATTTGTGCACAATTAGATTCTTTTTCACTCTACATTTTATCCTGGGCTGTCCTGGCCTCCTAGGTGATTTTTAAAGTTTGCCTACAGGAAGATTACTCTGTGTAGGAAGTGCTCTGGACTCTGACACATCCACAGTGCCCCATACCTATGGGTAAAAGAAAACACGAAAGGTCTCCCTGCACTAAGCACCCACCGTGCGTCATTGGATCAGCCCTGCCTGGCCACATTGCTGGCGGCCACTGGTGTGCTCACCCTATAGTTCTGCCTTTTCCAGAAAAGGTGTAACATAGCAAGGAAGTTTTTCAGATTGGCAGCTTTTTCATTTGCATTTAAGATAAAACCACATCACTACATGAGTTGACAGCTCATTTTTTATCCCTGGATAATTTTCCATTTGTCATAGACTTCTTATTTTTTAAGAAGTATGATTAATAATTGTGTGAAAATAAGTTGGATGCCTGAGTCAGACCCCCAAATTTTGCTTCCTTTTTTTTTCACCTAACCATATAAGTACATCTGCATGTCCTACAGTTACCAAATGCTTTGTAAAGAAACAAGTTCTCTAAGTTTGTCTTTTATGATAAAAATCCATTTGAAAAAATTCCATGAAATATTAAATGCATATCTGTCACCGCCCCCTTGCATTTTATAATGAAGCACTGTTGATATCAACTGAAAGTGTTATTCGTTTGTAAATGAATCTAAGTAGTCGCAGGAGCATTAGTAGAGAAGTCTCAGGGACCCAGCCCAGAAGGATGGGTTCAGATATTGCTGTTGTGGCTGGAAAGAGACTTTATGGCTCCCCTCCCCTTTCATGTGTGCTGTACCCTGAGAATGGAGGAAGGAAACAAAGACCAAGGCATTGTATACACCAAGGCAGGGGAGTGATCAGACATCACATCATGCAGAGTCATGTGAGGCAAACCATCCTTGCAGAAATGTAGCCTTATGTTTCCATTAGCTCCCCCAGTGGAGGTGGAACTAGCCGGAGGGAGTTCCACACCCAGCTCCTGTTCACACCCAGAGGTTACACCAGTGCAGTCTTTGCCTACACTCTACCCAACCCTGCTCCCTGGAGAGGTGAGAACATGCAGGTCACACCTTGTCTTCTCTAAGGAACTCACTGAAGGTGGGCAAAAGAGGATGAAAAAGTAGCAAATAATGATTCTTAAATGGAAGGGTCTATTCACCCAAATCAAGATGAAATTGTAAAGCAGCATTAGCTTTGTTTCTTAAGTAACTTTATTTCTCCTATTTAATTTCCAGATTGAACCGGGGAAGGGTAGAGATGGCAATGGTGATGTGGTTTAAAGGTCAAGGCTGATAGTCCTCACTAGGGCAAAGTCTATTCTATCTTCAGAACTTACCAAATTAAGTATTCACCAAAAAAAGCAGGTGGTGCGATCCACCAGGCGCATTCTGATGCCAGGTAATTCAGAATCACCCTTCCAGCTTCTGCATTCTTGATTTCACAACCCTATGGGTTTTATTTCTCTTCAGTTTCCTGGATGTGTCAACACCTCCCATCACCATCAGCATCCTCCTGGTCCATGTGACCATGAGTGTTGCCTGGATTAACACAGTTTTCCTTTAACCAGTCTCCCTATTTCCAAGATGGCTCCTCCAAGTTACCTTCCGCTCAACACCCACAATGACATTAAGAAGTGACACAAAGCCATCAGCATGATCAGAGCCTCTCTTAAATAATTCCATTCAGTGGCTTCTTCAGAAAATAAAAGTAAAAGTCATTTGGATCACCTAACTGGCTCCTTAGTGGCATCCATTCGTTGCTCAGCTTTAGTTTCTACCACTCAGTGACTTCTCAGAATCCTCCAGGTGCCCGCATCTGTTCTGTCCTGAAGCCCTAGGCTTGCCTCTCACCTCCCGGTACCTCACACCTGCGCTCTGCCTGGGTCCTCCTCACCATCTCCGCCTGACACTCCTGTCCAACCTCATGCATGTCTGAGCCACTTTCCTGAATTTCCTACACTTGGATTCCTAAAGGCCGTGACTGGTTCTGAGAAAGTTTACTCTTCTCCTCTGTGAAATTTAGTAAGGTTAAGATTATGTGATCCTGCCTTGCTTCGGGACCACAGGAAGCTTGGTGGCAGCATGAGACAGAGGACGAGACTCTGCCAGCCTCACTGACTGAACACACAGAAGGACCTGAAATAGGTGGATGGATCAATACTGCTACTTGGGAATAAAAACACTGTGCTCCAAGTGACACAGAAGCAGTGGGCCATTCACATCCGTGGGGAGCTCTTTCATCCCAAGTGGTGTCTCCTCTTCCTATTCGTCACCATGGTCAGCCTCCCACAACCTGACTTAAACTGGTAGCACCATGAGGCAAGTAAACTGACTCTGTAGACAGAATAAAAATTCTGAATTGTGGTAGACGGGGGCTGTGTTCCCAGCTTTTCTATTAATTTCCTCTCTGGTCCTGAGCGGAGCACTAAGCATTTTCATGTACAATGTCATCCCTTCAGCAGAAAGCTGACTTGGCTCCTTGGGGAAATAAGATTCTGTAATCCATTTTGGATTTCAAAGATGGCTTTGAAATGCTAAGCAATTATTTCTTTATGATGTAATATTGATCACAATCCAGTCATCTAATTGACCCAACAACATATTAATTATTGACGGAAACCGTGTGGGATTCAAACTGGAGCTTTGTTGTCACCACCTCCTGGTAATTTGCATTTGCCACCAGAACTGTGCACTGTGAGGCGATCTGCGTATCCTCAGTGTGGCTCTGTGACCCGTTTGCTTCACACTGAAACCAACCAGGTTGGCTTTATTAGAAAGTAACCACATACTCGAATGCTTCCCCAGGTTTCTCCTAGGACGTGACATACAGTTAAGACATTTGAACTATTGCAGTGACTTTGTCCAAATACTGCAGGGAAACAACCATCTTGCTGGACACTCCTCCTCCTTCCCCAGGTTCTTAGAGGTGCACATCCGTTATGGTTTGGATGTGAGGTGTCCCCCAAAGCTCACACGTGAGACAATGCAGGAAGGTTCAGAGGAGAAATGACTGGGTTGTAAGAGTCTTAACCCAGTCGGTGAACTAATCCTTGGTGGGATTAATTGAAGTGGTAGGTGTGGCTGGAGGAGGTGGGAAATGGGATGTGGCTATGGGGTATCTATTTTGTATGTGGAGAGCAAAGTCTCTCTCTCTCTGCTTCCTGATCACCGTAATGTAAGCTGCTTCCCTCTGCCACCCTCTCCTGCCTTGATGTTCAATCTCACCTCGAGCTCTGAATGCAGCCTGCCTTCTATGAATACGATCTCTGAAACCATGACCCTCAAATAAACCTTTTCTTCTTTACGGTTGTGCTGGTCAGGTCATTTAGTCACAGCATTGAAAAACCTGACCGAAATAACATCTCTTTGGTATTGAAGAGAGTTTTAATGAGTGTACTGCACACCACATGCTAACTCCATGCTAAGCAGACACAGCTGGATGAACCAGACCACCTGATTTTATTTGTCTCCTGTATCCAACTTTGTTAACAAATGATACAGTGCCAAGAGATCATTGTTGCAATATAAGAGAGCAAGAAAATCCAATGATTTTTCTATGGGTATGTAACTGAATTTAGGGCAATATATTTTTCTTGGAGTTGAACTCTCTCATGCACCATTGCAACTAACATCCCAATGTGCAGAAGAATCAAATTTGTTCTGTGGATTTTGACAGCATTGGTACTACTCACAAAATTGCGTTAGTTCAATATAAAGAAATGACTCTAATCAGCATGAAGTGGGCTGGCTTGCATCCTGGTCAAGTCCTGGTTACTGTCAGATAAAGAGCTCAAATGAGGCAGGGGCGGAAAGGAGATCTGAGGACACATCCACCTCCAAGGTCCCAGACATGGGCCAGTCATGTGCCCAGCTAACATCACTGCCAGTTTCTGAGGTCGATGTTGCCTGGAGTCACAGTTATCTGGAGTTTTAAACAGGGTGCAGCGTCCAGTCTCAAAGTGGTGGTCTGGCACTGGATGGCGAGGTGGAACTGGTTCCTGGCATGAGACCCAGGGGCCCTCAGTGTGGGCTTGCCATCGCCTGGTTCTCACCGCCAAGCAAGTGATCCAAGGATCCCGGCAGAAGCCGTGAAGAGCCTCCCTCCCCACTCCTGTAAAAGCAGGAGGGGCTTCACCGTGGGGGAGGCCCCGTGGAAGACGCCTCGGAGGACCCCTTCCCCGTGCATCCTGCAGACAGATGCGCAGCGCTCTTCGTTTTGTACTCTCATTTCGAGGACACCTTGAGGAGTACCCACGAAGAGGCAAGTTCTCCCTCTGCAGGACAGAGCACACTAGCGTGCACTCTTGATATTCAGCATCGTTCTCTGAGGCAGAGCAGATGTGCTTGCGTCCAGTTCCACAAAGGCATTCCTCTGGACTAAGGACAAACATCCTGGCGTAAAACCTTGGGGTTCCTAAGCTGAAGACTTCTTTCCTGCAGTGGGATCCACTGTGCGAGGCACCCAGCTGGCCTCTCCACAGCCCCCGCTGTAGTTGGGGGCCAGAGAACTGACACAGTTGTGCTTAAGTTGCTGTTTCTTGTGCTGTGAAGAAGCCATGCAGGTCAGCTTCTATGACCAGGGAGTCTCATGGCTTCTACCAGCATCCACGAGGCGGCAAGCTGACTTTGTGTCAAGTGATTATGGCAAAATATCAGAGCCTCCTCGGTCCTTGACACTGTCTCCCCAGAACACCTCCATGCCCCACCCAAACCCCATCCTATTTCTGCGTCAACCTGAAGCCCAGTATCTTATCATCTGAATGGGGTCCAGTCAGGAGCGTGGATCCTCCAGTTGAGCCCTTTGAGGGCAGCTTGGTGAGTTATCAACTCTGCCAAACCTAGAAACCTGTGAACTACAAAGGCAAGTTATTCAATTGCCATATGCCCACCCTGCAGAGCAGGGAAGGTAGAGTCAAATAACTGCTCCTGACTCTGCTACTCAAAAAGGGAAGTGGGGGCACAGCTGAGTCACAGCTGAGAACATTCCTGAAGCCCCTGTGGGCTCCTAATAACAGGTCCTTGACAAGGCTTGGTGCACTGCCTGGGATCGTGACTCCAATCTCTGGCTTTTGGTTTCCACCCCCAAGTCCTCCGTTAGGACAACATATGTTTGGAGTTTGCATCAAGTAGTTTTCTCAGCCTGGTTCCAGCTTGTAGTAGTTGAGACGGTCCAAGAACTTTTTGCATCTTACATTTACTGGGTTCCTCGTAATTCATGCTGATGCAAGTCCATCGAGTCAATTGTGGGAAAGCTTGAATGTCTTTTGTAAATTTTTAAGGGTCTCAGTCCATGAGAAAATACACACACATGAATCACATTAAGATTTATTACCTTTTAAAATATGGTGCATAAATACAAAAGAATATTACTCAACCATAGAGAAGAATGAAATTATGGCATTTGCCAGTGAATGGTTGGAACTGGAGACTATCATGCTAAGTGAAATAAGCCAATCCCCCAAATGCAAAGGCTGAATGTTCTCTCTCAACTAGGTGGGGGAAGGGAAGAACAGAAGTGTATGAGATTAGGCAAAAGGAAATGAAGGAGTGAAGAGGGGGTGGGAATAGGAAAGACAGCCAAATGAACCAAATGTCACTTTCCTATGTTCATATATGAGTTCATGACCAGGGAAACTCCATATCACGTACAACAGCAGAATGAGATCCTAACTAGAATAAATCATACACCATGTATATGTAATATATCAAAATGTACTGTCTTGTATATCTAACAAGGACAAATAAAATACTGTATTTCTTATAAAAAAGATTCCTTACCTTTTGCTTCTTGTAAGAATGCTGAAGCCAGAATTAACGACAGGTAGTTAGTGTAGAAATAGGGGATCAGGTCAAATCGATGAAATGAAACCATGAAGCCATCTGCCTCTGGAAGTTGGAGACTGCCCCTGGAAGAATGGAAAGTCAAGGATCTCCGGAGCCCACTAATTACCAAATTTACCTGCCTTTATCAAGGACTGCAAGCATGGAGCTGCTAATTAATGCCCCCTGGGCCCTTGCCTGGCTGAATCACCTTGGCCCTCCCACTGCCCATCACTTCTCACTTAATGCAAAACCGGGCCTAGTCACTAGGCAGGAAGGAGAGATAAGGGGGGAAGACAACTGGAGAACAAAAGAGACCTTAACCTATAAAAGATGTAGGGTGCGCTCACTTCTTGGGACTTTAGAACATCAGTCTTGGTCTCTTTCTCCCTCCGAGGAGAAGTCTGTATTATTGCCTTTAAATAAAACCTGCTTAATATGCTTGCCTTGGCTGCTTCTCTAGTGTTCAATCTTCAACATTAGAAGGAGCAGAACTCGTCACCGGTAAACGGCGGTGCCAATGCTATAGTAAAATGTCCTTAAGATTCTTATAAACTATATATTTTTAATTAACAGAACGTGCTATGAATGCCTTTTGTATCCCTGGAAGAACTTTGTCATTTGTCACTTACTTCTGAGATCATCACAAAAGCTGCACATTCATGCCCTCGTCTTCACCATAAGCCGGGTTTTACTGACAGCATCCCAAGTGTGATATTCGTCTGAAAGCCTTTTCTTTAAGATCTTCCTGCAGACCCGAGACATGAGAGACCATTTCAGTTTGAACCGGGCAGGCCCTGGTTTCTTCATAAACAAGGGGTGTCTTGCTCCTTTCTTGCCTTTCCCCCCTCTTGCCTTTTGGATGGGGGGCAGAGAAAGTCCAGCATCGCCCTCATTACTCGGCCTAGCGGCCTCCCTAGATAGACCAGCAGGTGAACCAGGACATTTTCCCTAGCCCCCATTCTGTGTGGGAAGTAGCGTTGCTCATTTTCTTCCACTGTATACTTTAAACAGCACCCCCTGCTTGTTTTCCCCAATTCATGCTGAACTCTCACTCACAGCCTCCCTGAAGGCTGCAGGTCTCGACAGATGACAGTCTCTTTAAGGCTACTAGGACTCTTGGGTGTGCCCAGGTTCTGCCCACTGCTGTGCCCCAGCACAATCCCATGTGGTTTAGAATTGTTATTGCACATATTCTTTTGGTACCCAAACCTCTGCTGTTTATCTATTTTTCCCAAACCACCCCAATATTCATGTCTTAGAATAATGAAAGTAATTCATTCTGTCATGGTTTCTGTTAGTTAAGAATTCAGTGGCAGCTTGGGAGAGAAATTCTGGGTCAGAGTCCCACAGAGTTCTGAGTAGACGCTGGCTGGGTCTGAAATCGCTGGGCAGTGTGGGGAATTGTCCTTCAAGTTGTCTTCCATACATTGCCACGAGGTAGGGGCTGGCCCTTGATCAGGGTCCTCCGTGCCTGTCTGCATGGGCCTCTCCACCACCGGGGTGTCTGAGGGAGTAGGAGGAGGAGTGGAGGCCATGGTGCCTTTCATGAATCAGCCAACTTCCATTCACTGATCACCGGGAGCCATGGCTGAGCCCACTTGAGCAGAGACAAAGCCGTGAGGACTTCGGAAGGAAGCGAGGGCCTCTGAATCCCTGGCAAGTCCACCGCCACTGCTGCCGGCTGATGTTCTAGAGGTTTGGAAAGATCCTTCATGAGGAATCTAGTGGAGAGAGGAAAGTGAAGAGCAGGGTGTTGTTACCTAGGGATGTGGTCAGACTCTCGAGCTCGCTGGAGATTCCAGTGTGGAAACAGGACATTCCAAGTTGGGTTACACACGTCTGTGCCCATGCCTCTATTTTTAGTGACATTTTAAAATGTGAATTTTCCTGAAATTTTTTTAAATCAATTTTTTATTTGGAATAATTTAAAATGTGCAGGAAATTTGCAAAGACAATATGGACTCTCTCCATACACTGTGCACTCAGTTTCTCGTTAATATTTCATAGGACCACAGAATATTTGCCAAAACTGAAAAATGTGAAGTGCCACGTTACTGGTTACTCAATTCCAGTCTTTGTTTGGATCTCACCAGTTTTTCCATGCATGTCCTTTTCCTGCCCTGGAATCCGATCCAGGAAGCCACATCACGTTTAGTTAATATGATTTTCAAATGTACTACGGCACTTGCAAACCACAGCCTCCGTTTCCAGCTCCCTGCACGTCTCCTGGCTTAGAAAGTCAATCCTGCGATTCTCCCTTTCCGTCCTGTCTGTGGACCGAAGCATATATTGGTTCTCAGGCGCTGCCACCTGCATACTCCGGGCCAGCCGGCCTTGTGAGCATTGGTTCCTCAACCCCTACGGCAGAGCATGGGTCCACTGCTCCATGCACGGAGGTAGTGACCACCACGTGTCACGTGCTACTGTCACGTGCTGTCCCTACAGTCAATCTTCAATGCCTAACCTGCCTGCCAAAATGCTTTTGTCCCTTAGCACTGAGTTGGCACAATCACATGCCCTCCTGATTCCGTGTGTGTGTGTATGTGTGTGTGTGTGTGGTGTGTGCATGCATGTGTGTTTCTCTGAATGTTCCTTCTTAACCTTCTTTGCAGACTCCCCCTTCTCCAGTTTTTTTTTTTATTATTTTTACAGACTGCATTTTGATTCATTGTACACAAATGGGGTACAACTTTTGTTTCTATGGTTGTGCATGATGTAGATTCACACCATTCGTGTAATCGTATGTGTACATTGGGTAATGGTGTGTGTCTCATTCCACCATTTGTCATATCCCTTCCCCTCCTCCTTCTCATTTCCCTCTAGTAATCTAAAGTTTCTAAATTCTTCTCCTACCCCCAACTCCCCCATCCCCATTATGTATCATCATCCACTTATTAGAGAAAACATTTGGACTTTGGTTTTCTGGGCTTGACTTATTTCACTTAACATGATATTCTCCAATTATATCCATTTATCTGCAAAAGCCATAATATTATTCTTGCTTATGGTTGAATAATATCCCATTGTGTATATATACCAGTTCTTTATCCATTCATCTGTGGAAGGGCATCTAGGTTGGTTCCACAATCTAGCTATTGTGAATTGAGTTGCTATAAACATCGATGTGACTGTGTTACTATAGTTTGCTGATTTTAAGTCCTTTGGGTATAAACTGAGGAGTGGGATGGCTAGGTCAAATGGTGGGTCCAGTTTTAATACTGAGGTTTCATCTGAGATCCCATCCTCTATTCTGTTCAAGGCTAATGAAATGATCACATCAGTACCTTCTACAAACTCCCTAGGGCTGGCTCCAGATGGAATGCAGATGTGGATCTATTCCAGGTTCAGGTATCTTCATATCTGATCTGTTCTGGGAGCATGAATACTCAAAGAAACTTTTGAAACCTCATTATCTCAAAAAACACATCTGTGAAGTTTAGTGACAAATATCCAAAAATACTTTCTTTAAAAAAATTTTTTGTATTTCTCAGAGCTGGTTGATTATTGCTTGATGCTATTTGAACATTATTTCCTAAAGACACATATAGAGTGAAACTTCCACTAATTGTGAAATTTTTAATACTTGTCCTTTTGTTTTTATTCATTTTCATTGTTTTCTCAAAGAAATGGGAGATGTGCCTCTCTGTGTTCTTCCTAGTGACAGTGCATGCCTTGAAAACACACCGAGAAGTTATCCCTCACTCTTCAACTTCCCATATAGTTCACGTCCGGGAAACGGGGCCGGAGCGAAACTCAACACTCTAAGCTTCCAACTGATCTCATAGATATCTAACCCTCCCTTGATTTAAAATCACTCTTACCAATAGTTGGTAAATATACTTCATTTTAATTGGTACAGAAGTTTTCAAAAGCTACTGAAGGTATTCTTCATGGCATTAGGAGGAACATAAAATAAGAAATAGGTGTTGGAATTGCATCCCAATAGTCTCTGTGTTTATCAATCACATTATGATTCAGTCAAGGTGTTATGTTATTCAGAAAAGTATTTTCCATTCCATCCCAAATATTTGCAGAAAAATGCATATTTCATATTCATAACAATGCCAATGTTAGTGGAGCTTTTATCACCAAAGTAGGCATTCTTTTCTTGTGCTTGCAGGGCACTGCTTCATTACGCTCTGTTTCGTATCTGTAATATATCACTGTGGCTTCAAATTCACAAAATGTAAATGGGTGTACAACAAAAGTTCTCTCTGTGCAGCTACATTTTACACGGGTAATATGTTTGCTTAAGCAGTCGCTGCTGAGAATTCCTGGGTGAGTCCACTTGACCACCACAAACCATGCTCCAATGGGAAGCTGTGTGGAGCTTTACCTACATTTGGAAACATGGGCCCTATGTTCCCAAATGTGGGATCACCAGACCAAAGGCAGGTGCACTTTTGATTCTGGTCGCATATTCCCAAGTGCCCCCTGCAGGAGACACTTGGATCTCCATTTTCCCCACAAAGCATGGAGGCTGGTTTATTTTGGAAAGGAAGTTTGATCTTCCACAGCAAGGTTTGCCATTCTTCAAGAAGAATGCAGAAAGCTCAATTCATATAGCGACAACTCTCAGATCTGGTGGCTTGTTCAGAGATTCTGCAAGGGCTCCAAGGGACACTCAATAGGTCACTTAGGAATTTATGAACATTACCACCATGGGGGCATCATGTTCTCACCATGATATCAAGGAACTCTCTGCAGTGAAATCTGAACCTCTCTGGAGACACAGGTTGTCATTCCTACTTACACATGGACAGAGGAGAAAGGAGATGAGTCAAGAAGATTGTTGCGAATACAGTAAAGATTCAGAGCCACGACACAACCCTCGCGCTACCTTTCCAGGCGTCTCTCCCTCTGCTTCCTCTGTCTCATCCCCTTTGTCAACATCTTAGTAGTGGGTTCCTAAAAAAATCTGGTGTATGTTAAAATAAAAGCTAAGGAGGAGGAAAAGTTAAAACAGGAACAGTAAGGCAAGCCTTAGATATGATGTGAAGTAAATACACAAATACAATTCATTAAAAGTGGACTGGGTTTGACTTATTTCACTTAGCATGATATTCTACAATCTGTACAATCAGAATTGGTATAAATGAGAAATTATGTTTCATTTACATATGATTTATCAAAATGCTTAAATGTATTTTACTGTCATGTATAACTAATTAGGACAAATTAAAAAAAAAATTTAAAGAAGACTGGGACTACTGTTTTGCACTCCTTAGCAGTTTAAACATAAAACGAAGTAAAATCAGTCTTAAAATTCTATTTAACCCCATAGGACAAGGGTTTTCTGAGGTTCTGGAGGATGCACCTCAGAAGTGAGTATATGAAGAAGACAATTTGTCCAGTAGAAGCACATCCATTTCTGCTTCTTAATTCTGAGGCTCTTCCTCCCAGGTGTTGCCAGTGGGGATACCGTGCTCAGTGGCAGCTCCACAAGGCCCCTGGCACAGTTCAGGACATTTTCTTGTGCCCATCACATAGGAAAGGGCCAGGCGCACCGCAGTGTAAACCATGCTGGCAAGGGCCTAGACATCGCATTACGTACCCAAAGCTCTCTAGGCGTCTTCTTTAACCAAAGTTCACCTTTGGATCTGTGTTGGCGTCCACCGCTCCCCTCTCGAATTAGGTTGTACCAGCTACTTGACATTTCTTCATCTCAGTTTACTCACCTCTTGGGAACAATACTAGCTGCTTTAAACCGTTAGTCATTTTTTTAAATCACATATACCTGTGTGCACATGTGTGTGTACACACACCTGCTCACCTACAGTGAGGAGAGGGGTGGTGGACAGACCTTGATAATGATGGAGATGTAGAGCCAGGGCTTTCATTGCTGCTAGCACTTGCTTAGGCTCCCTGCCACACAATGGATAGCAGATAGCCCAGGTTATTCTTTTTAATTGCAGTGTTATTTATAGTTACCTCAGTGTGAAACGGCCTCAACATCTTCTTTGAAAAGTGAGGAAACTGGCAGGGCAGGTGCCTGCTCTCCATGATGAACACGTGCATCCTCTAGAACCTCAGAAAACCCTTGTCCTATGGGGATAAATAGGTGCTAACTCAGGCACTGCTGCTAGTCACATGGACTCTCTGTGCTGTTAAATTTCAGACTTTGCTTAAGCTTAAAAAACACATTAGTTATTAGACTAGTCAATTTTATTTTGTGTAACAGCAACAGCAAAGCAGCCTAAAGCTCCCAGTGTTTTCATGGGTCATGGATCTGCAGGTCACGTGTGGTTGGGATGATCTGGGCTGAATTCAGCTGGATCATGAATGCTTGGCTTACACGAAATTTCATCTCTCCTCTTCTGTCTTCTTTCTGGAGCTCAGGCTGCCTGGAGCAGAGATGCTGGAGGCATGCTCTCTCCATATGGATCACAGGGACAGTCCCACATGTGCATTCAAACCCTCTGCTCAGTCAAGTCCATTAATGGACAAGTAAATCACATGACCAAGTCCAGTACACACTGAGTGGGAGGTACACTTCACTCACAGGAAAAGGCACTGCACTATTATGTCCCCAAGAATCAACTTTAGCAGGAAGCAAAGAATGATAACATATACTCCAATCTACCAACACAGGATAGGTGTTCAGATTTGATCCATTTTGACCAGTGGATTGTGAGCAAGAGTGTAGACATCTTTATCTGAAAACATCAAGTTCATATGCCAGGACATCATCTGCTTCTAGAGTTGTCCCGCTTTGTCAGTCAGAGACGTCCTCCAAAATATGCATTATGTGCCAATAAGAAATCCCTCTAAAGCATTTGATCTTTATAGTGTTTGGAGTTTTGCCTTTTCAATTGGATTTCTTTCTGACTGCTGCGGCTTGTGTGTCTGTGTGTGCTGATGTGCAGATGCTTTGGGGTGGGGTGAGATGCTGCTGAATGACCACCTGGTCCTGTCAAGGTAAGCGCTGACAACCCGACTTTCATGTTTGGAGGACTCAGTTGAAATTATGAGCAATTCATGGACAGGGAAAAAATTGCCTGCAAATTTTGAAAGAGTCTCAAAACACAGATCAAGTATCCCACCCTGTTCTCACCACCCTGTGCAAGATGCAACCCAGAATATTACATGAGGGGAAGAAGGACACGGTTCTAGGACGCAGCCCTGTTAGTAAATGTGGAGCTACGCTCATGAGGCAGCGTGCGATATTCTCCAGGTTGGAGAAACGGGTAACGTGTCCCTTGCACCCAGCCCCCTGCAACCAGGCCCCTGCATTACCTTCTGCCACGTGACTGGTTTTACAAATCCAGTCGGTCAGGACTTTCCATTTACAACCTATTTTCCCTTATGGGTTCTATAAATTCATGCTTTATTAGAGCATTAATATGTGTTATCCTTCCTTCCCCAAATGTCAAACCCATTTGAGAAATTGTTTAAACAAGTTATTTGCTGAGTTCAGTTCAGAGATGAATGAACTAATGGGCTTTCAACTTCAAGGAGCCGAGAGGTTGGCTGTTTTGAAAATTCCTTTGACCACCTTTATTTGTGGAGCATCATGGGCAACAGTTTTCTGTGGAGCAAGAAAACAGAAAGGCTTTGCTAGGGAATGGCACCTGGGAGGCCAAAGTCCCCAGCTGACAAGTTCTTCGGTGGGGGCTGTGACAGAGATGGTGGCCCCGTATGGCTGCCTTGGAGTAAAGCAATGGATGCTCGTGCCCCAAGTAAGAGGAGGCCCAGCTTGCTCAGACTGACACCTCATAGGCAGTATTTCATCAGCTGAACTGAGAAGCTGGACCTCCCCAGAACAGCTGGAAAGGCACACCGGTGTTGCATGTGGCGGGCAAAGGGCTCTGTCCAGCTGTGCTGCATTCGCTTCTGCTCCCAGCAGATCTCGAAAGATCAAAGACAAACGAAAGTCTTCCCTCTTCTGAATTCAGCCCCATCCTATTATAAACTGATTTTTGTCAGCAGACCATAAACCATTTTCCTCTCCTTACTAAGTCCTTTCTGCTGTTTTAGAGCCATTCAGTGGAAGATCTAAGCAGTGCATCATCTTATGAGGCAGACAGTCCAGGTGAGAATAAAGATGATCACATTTATTTCTAAAAATAAGCTATGACAGTAGGTATAATCTGCAAAATCTATTTAAAGAAAAGAAAGGAAGGTGGGTTGGGTAGAACACTGCAGAGGAGCAGGCTCGGCCTGGGCCTCTGAAGGACGAAAGAAAGAACAACTCATTGCGAAACAGATCCTGACAGGCAGCATGCGTCAGGCTGCTGACTGCCTGAGTCCAGTAGTCTCTCCAGTTTGTAAACAAAGGGAAAATAGCAGGCACTGAGCACTCTGCAGTAGCGTGCTCAGGCTTGGAGTCCACCAACACTTCCGAAAGAAAAATACAGCAGTTCTGTTTTGGGATAAAATATCTAGAGCGAATATTAAGTGGTTCTTCAAAAACTACACGTTACTTTGATCACATGTAATGTAATTTTAAAAAAGCAGAAAGACAAGGCTGTTACCACTCTTTTCCACGTAATCAATGCAAATAGAAAGAGGGGCGTTGAACTCAGAGATCACAAAACTTGGATATTAGTTTTAAAACCCACACAATTGTCTGACTTCAGTTATCATAAATTTTCAGGCAATTAAATTAAAAGAGAAAAACTCAGTCAATTAGAACTGGCTTTGACATGGCTCAGGGGCATTCAAAAACGACAAAATATGCAAAATATGCCAAGAAGAATCTGCACCCTTTTAAAGCACAACCTGCCATTACAGAACATGCTTAATCTACTAAAATTCAGACTGTGTAACAGAGTCCAAATTGAAAAGAATGAGGGCGTGCATCTGACCACCTGGATCCCCCTCTCCTCAGGGCCCCCAACACATGGCCTGGAGGTCACCACTGAAGAGGTCCTAGTCCCCTGAGTCTTTTCATGACTATCATGGTAACTTCAAATATCACAAAATAAATTAATCTTTTATGCTGGTATATTTATATATTCTTACGTATTTATATTATGATTATCTCCTTATAACACAAACCATTTCTCAGACTAAGATGAGAGAGAGAGGCGGAGAGGGGAGGAGGGCCAAGGGAATAAGGTGTGAATCTGGAGCGTTTCGAACATTCCCCAGTGAGCTGGAGTACACATGCCAAATAAATTATGAATTTGTTAAGATTGACTCTAGCTTTTCTCAAATTGGGAATTTAGCACAGAGCTAAACAAATATCGCGATTCTCCTGAGACTAAAGTCCTAGTTTACATAAAACCTGGAGCTTTTCTGCTTGATGAAAATAAAAATCTTACAGATCAACGTTTAGGAGATTAAAATTCACAAATTCACTAATTTAAATACTCCTCGTTCTTAGTTTTTTTAAAAGAGCTTCAGTGATACATTCTGCAGAAATTCAGGACTGATTTGCCCGGTAAAAGCGGCTGTCAAGAATCGCCCTCCTGCGGCCAGTACTGGACCTGGGGTGTGGCAGACCGCTGGCGGACACCCGTCCTCCGTGCTGAGGAGATCCAGGTCTACTTCCTGCTCTGGCCCGCTGGGAGTTTCAGGGGTGGAGCTGGTGGCTGCTGCGGAGTGGCTGCTGGTGCTTCTCAGGAGCGGCACTCCATCTGGGCTGTGATTCCAGGGCTTTTCAGCAGGATGTGCCGCTCTCCCTGCAAAGTCCCCCCTGCTTCCTGATGCCTGAATCCCTCACTGTTTCAGCCCTGTAATTTACAAAAGTCAGATGTGGACAGTTTGCTACTGTTAGGGTTTTCAGCAAATTTTAGTGTAGTTGGTATTTCGCCTCCCTCTGGAGTCTCATTTTTAATAGAACCACAGCTGGAGACCAAGCTCACTCTTAAGGAGAGTTTGTTAGAAAGGGTGGGGCAGGAAAGAGGAAGTAAAAATGGGCACACGAAGGACCAAGGCGTAATATTTTTTTTTCTAGAAATGATCTCTGAATGCTTTCTTTTAAAAAAATGAAAAAGACCTTTATTCATACAATTTGGATTTCTCATAACTAGTGATAGAAGTAATGTTTTGTTCATATGTATGTATATGTATATACATCCATTCAAGCGTGAAAGAATCAATGTCTTCTTTCAGGGTGTCAATGTACCCAACAATAGTACGTCCATTTGTCTTTTCTTGTTACTTCCCAGGTCAGAAAGTTAAAATGATTCCTGTCAATGCCCACTTGAGAAGACCTACAGTATGCCTCCCAATCTCATCTTATCTTTGCATTCTACTTCTCAACCTGTACTCCCTGGTGCAGTTTGGATGTGACATGCAGTATTTTCAGACATAACTCAAGCTCTCTCTTCTCATTGCCCACTTAGTTCACTTCCATCTGTTCCAGTTGTGCCCATTCTTCAAAGACTAAGTCAAGTCCCATTTCCTGAGAAACTGAGGACCAACCCCTGGAGAAAGGTTGTTCTCCAGCTGCATCCAGCACCACACCCCTGGGAACAGCACCTGTACAGACACCCCTAAGGACATAAGGACTCTGGCCATTGGTGGTTTGTCTGGGACTCTGGGCACCCTGGGTGTCACTGCAGAAGAGTGCAGCGTCTGTAAACAGGACTGTGGGTCTAGGAAAGTGAAGTTTCTTTTCATTAATTTGGATTTAGACGAGATTGGGAAAATGCCCTTTTTCAAAAATACCAAATGTCATCTGATGCTGCTAAAGTTAATAATACTTGATAGGATTCTTCATGAGCAAATTCGATAGAGTAATTATTAATGATTATTTGTCAGGATTGATATTAAGATGAATTGAAATGGAAAAAAAAAAGAAAACCAGTGGTGATCATAGTCTAAATTAAATGCCACTAATCCAAAAAGAAAGCAAACAGCAGGTTTAATAAAAGATTTTAGTCTAAGTAGGTCCAAAGACCTGTTCCAATTTGTAGAATGATTTTTTACAAAGATGATTTACAATCTCTAAAGATCACTAAGTCACAAGTTTCATCCCTTAGACTGGGCTCCTGGTTTTTCAATTATTTGGGGATTTTTAAAAAACATATTTTATCCTCTTAAACTTTCCTAAGTGGAGATTTCATAGCTGTTCTGGTGATTCCTTCCACTTCAGCATAAAGCAATATTTGCTGTGTTGCCACAGGATTTAATTTAGAGTGGGTGGTTGCTTAAATCCTTCAAGGTTAGTGGGGCGGGGAGACAATTTAGTTGTTTTCTCCTCTGGGAGAGGAGAGCATGCTGGGGTGATAATTGGACATGTTCAGTCTTGGGTGGTCCCTATTCTCCATCCTAACAGGATAGCATATTTTGGAAGGCTGATTTATGTTGCTGTCTGGAAAAGACCTCCACCACATGGGACCCGGGCCAGGGCAGGGACACTGCATTGAGGATCCCTGGCGGGAGGAGAGCATCATCTTCGAGTTAGCTCTTCTCATTGCCAATAGATTTATTTTTACTCCTCTTTCCGAAGTTTCATTGCATGCCTGTGAAAGCCAATGAGGAGAATTCTATTTTCAACCTATATGAATTTTCTTCAGAGAATTTATATATCCCAAGAGAAAGAATCATTGCAACATTTTAGTGTTGGGAGATTTTTGTCTGCCTAAGAATCAAAACAATCAAACAATTCAAGTTTATGATCCCAGGAGCCCCTGAACACACACGAGGTGGTGACAAATCACTCACTGGTCAGACACTTCATCACATCTGTTAATTCTCCAGCACATTTTCCCAAATTGTAAGCAGACTGGCTTCCAGGCACTGCACCGTGAGTCCAGGCAGTTGGGAAAAGGATGGTTAATTGACTTGGAGAAACTGACTTTGGAAGCTGTGCTCAGGATGGTCCCAACAAAGAGGTTGATAAACCCTAGAGGCCACAGGGATACCAGCCGTTGGGGCAGAAGATGACCAAGATCACTTAAAAAGAAATATACAACATACACAGCAGAATGTTATTCCCCCATAGAGGAGAATGAAGTCCTGTCATTTGTAGCAAAATGGAGATGACTGCTAAATGAAATAAGCCAGACACAGACTCTCAGTGCCCTGTGTTCTCTACCATATCTAGTAGCTGAAAATCGTCAACCTGAATACAGAAGAGTGAAACTCAGAGGCTGGAGAGTGTTGGGGGAGTAAAGGGAGGTTGGTCTGATCAGTGCACACCACATGCATGTGTAGATCTTCCACACTGACCCGCTGATGTCTACATGTGTGTTCACCAAACTGAACAAATTAAAAACCCTCCACTGGGACGGTTCCAAGCCAACTCCTCAACTGGTGCAGAGAAGAGTCAACCAAATTGGTTGGGTAAGAACCCTGGGTGAAGGCAAGAGTCAGTTTTATATTCAACAAAATTATTCTTTGATATTTCGTCTCTGTATCTCTTTCCTTTAAATAGTTCACCAAAACTTTGTGATGAGGAATACTTAGGTTATGAATTTCATTTTTGCACTGGAAATGGTCTATATTTTAAAGGAAAAGAAGTGTATTTTTTTTTTCAAATGGAAATACTATTAAACTTTTGATAGATTCCAATACTTTTAAGTCCATGATGAAAGGTATGGTCCTATGAAAATAACAGACTCAGGTGAATCTTATTTCTCAAATGGTCATATAATTTTGCTTAGAGATCAACTCTCTAGCAACAGATATATGAAAAATTTATCACTGCTCTGTAGAGAAACATCTGCCATTCAAAATAAAAGACCTAGGTTTGGGTTCAGGTGGAGATGAAGGTTGATCCAGGCCAGGTGATCTCAAAACTTTGTAGGACTAAGCCCCCTATCTGGAAGAGGGCTGCCAGTCAGGCATTTCAGGAAAGCACAACAGAAGAAAAGTAAAAGACCACAGAGACCCTGGACTTCACTACCTGTGAACACCCTGAGGTTTTTCAGGAAAATCTACTCCAGGATCCAGAGATGATTTCTGCTCATCAACAACTGCCCCAAAATTGACTGCAGACTTGTGTGAGTGTGTGTTAATGTGTGTCGTGTGTGTGTGTGTGTGTGTGTGTGCAAGTGCATGTTTTCTTCTACATGGAAGTCAATAGTTTTCAATAACTTCTTAATGATACCTAAAATTTCAAATTATTAAATTCTAGAACAATGTTCAGCAGTTTAAAAAAATTGAGCAACAATAAAGCAAATAAATGTTTCTAGGGCCAGAGTCACAGAAATTGAGATCCAACAGGCTTCAGCTGGAGCAGGGACCCATATTTCTAGGCATCTCTGTTTTGAGGTGCCTCTTGGACCACACTGGACTGTGCTGATGCAGTCTGAGGGCAGCAAGCCACACAGCACTTCAGGAGCTCCGTGTTATTGGACTGTGCAGATGTTTATGGTGCAGAAGTTGATGCTTTTGCAAACAGTGTTTTTACGCATACTCAGCTCTGCTTCCTGAGAAATACTCCCATCATGTCCCATACTCCTGTCCACTTTGAGTTCCATAATCAGCTCCTGGGCGACCTGTTATCATCTACCATTCCTGCTGTGCACAATTACACTCACTCCCCAGGCCAGGTGTCTCCTAACACTTCTTCCCTGCAAACTCTTTCCTGAGCTCGATACTTGTGGGTGGTTGCAGCCATAGTTTGGAGTGGTTTTTCACCTCCTGGTTGTTAACTCTGAAACCGGGCTTCCTCCTGAAGGCCTGCCTTAGCTGCCACACGCAGATGCAGGATTCTACACCACACCATCACAGTGCAGGGGAGAGGGTCCTCCTTGCTTCCCTGGCTGCCTCCAGCGGGAGTGCTCCAATACTGACTTCAGCTCTCGTGATCCCTGCTTCTGCCAGACCAGGGCATTGAGCCCACACTATCTTCCTGTTCTCCATCCTGGCTACTCTGCTTCCTTCCCTGAAGGGCTCGGCTCTTGGCTCACTGGCTTCATTCCCTAATTCCTTAATCCCTGTGCCAGCTTGGGTTTCAACTCCCACATGGATGCACCATCTCTTCCTCCCACTTGAGGCTCCATGACCTCCAAATCCTCAGTAACTTTCCCAAATCCCTCGTTGCCCGCTCCTTCCCAGGTCTCTCATCAGATCCGTGCCACGTCTCAGGTACAACATTCTGACCTTTCACTTATGTTCCATAGCTTTCCATCCTTCCAAATCATTTGGCCATCAATCCTTGACTGCAAAATATCATGAACCCGACTAATTGTTAGCTCATTGATTCTTACTCCCTCACCAACCATCCGGCCTTCCCTTCCTTCTTTGTCTACTTTAACTTCTGAAGTCACCATTAAAATCCCTAAAAGCAATCGACTCACCTCTTGCTATTCCTGCCTAACACTTTGCAGGCGACCCCATGCTTGGATAAACTCGCTGTGTTCCTTGTAGCACCTCCATGGGAGGCAATTTGCCAGAGGACTCTGCTTGCACTTTCAAACTCAGAAATTGCACATACACCAGTGCCTGTCAAATGCCCCTGAATTTGTGCAAGCTGGTTTCCTCATCTCAAGGTGTTCAGCCCTCTGCTTTCTCTCCTCCCTGATTTGATCTTACTTCACATTTCACAGAATAAGTAGAAGCACCCTCCTGCCCACAAGCCTGCCCACATCTTCACAGTTTTCCTCTTCCTTTCCTTCATATCACAATTGGTTCAGTGTTAGTGTTCCCAAGAGGAGGCAGTCCCACCAGGGAAGACGCAAACCCATCCCGCATTGACTTGGTTTCTTCTGTTACCTTCTTCCTCGTCACTGTCTTCCACCTTTGGTGGTATTATTCCCATGTAATCGTGTCCAAGACCAGTCTTCTTAAACAAAGTAAGACAGACACAAAAAGATGAAGCCTGTCCTCACCGTGTATCTTCTCCCTCCTCTTCATAGCATCCCTCTCTGAAGAGCGGGCTACACGTCACCTCTCTACTTTCTCGATTTCCATCGTTTGGCCCACAGATCACTCAGCTGATTTCTCCACTTAATCTTTCACCAAAGCTTCTCTTCTCAAGGTCTGCATTGGCCTCCACATTGCCAAAGCCAAGGCCTCTCTGGGTGTAGTTACCACCCTTTCTGTGTATTTGACACACTGGACCTTCTGAGCCTTCTCTTAGTCTCCTGTCACCACTCACTCTGCATCTTTGCTTCCCTGTTCTCCTCTATCCACATATAAGTAAGGAACTTGAAGATCTCCATCCTGAGCACGTTAGAGTCTTCTCTTGACATTGCATTCGTGGGTGGTATCACCAGTTACATGAGCTGAAGTCACATCCATATGCTCCTGGCTCCACAATGTAAGCATCTGGGACATGACTCATTCCCTGCCTCTCGGACACAAACACTTGGCAATTTCACGGGAATTGCCAACTGAATTCACTTGAACTAGGGCTCCTGATTTAGGTTCCCCACATCCTCCTGAATCTGATTTTTTACCTCTCCAACATGGTAAATAGGAAAATCTACCAACCTCCCTAAGCCAGAAAATGGGGAGTGGCAGGCTGGGGAATGGGTTCCCTGATTCCATCCACTGCATCAGTCACACCTTTCTCATCTGCTCTCACTGGGTCTCAGGTCTCCCCCTCTCTCTTCCCTGTCACATGCCACATGGTTTCTGTTTCCCAGCCCCACGTGCTCAGGGCAATGGCTTCTCTGCTGGGCACCTCATGGACACTCCATGGACACATGACCGTTCTCATCCTCTGTTGCCTAGTCTTCATTTGTACATTCATATATATTTACAAATACACACACACACACACATTTATAAACGTATGCATGGATATACATATATATATATATTTAATTTACAAACACAAGGCTGTGCCATTTTTCTACTTAATCATTTTTATATCTCCCTATGATTATTTAAAGAAATGCCAGGCTCCTTAGCAGCCTCTATCAGTCTCCCTGGTCTTGACTCTGGGTGGAGGGTCCACTTGAGGACTACAGGAGCATGCTCTGCCCTTGTCTCTCGATACACTTCTGCTTCCTTGGGCAGACTCCTCTATTCCTGGTTAACATGCCCTTAAGACGAAGGGATGAGACCATGTTGTACGGTTCCACCTCCTGAAGGAGTGTGAGTTTATGATATCGAGCCTTAAAGCTTAGAGGTGAGCTTGCTGGGGATTAGTTTGTGATCTTTGACATCTCGCAGTACATGGTAATCCTTTCATTTTAATACAGAAAAATAAGTGGTAAGAGGCGTCCTTAGTCCAAGGAGGACCTGCACCTCGGGAATTGAGGTGTTTCAATTTGCAGAAGTGTCAGGAATGAAGATCATCAGTAGGGATGCTCCCAGCGTTCGGGAGGCGCGGTCTCCACTGTAGAGCCCTATTTATAAAAGAGCTATAATGCAAGCTTAAATGAGACTTGAGAAAACAGCAACACTATTTCTCACACAGCAGGACTTGTGAACCCATTCATTTCCCTATAGTTGCACATCATGTCCCTCTGTTGTTTATATTTTAATGAACAGAACATTTCTGTACATTTCCATGTATCCTCCAGAGGAGAAGTACTAACCATGGTGTGTTTGGAGGACTTGCTGAGTCCAGACCATGCATATATTCTACCCATGGAGGTTTAGAACCTCTAACAGAGAGACTTGAATCCCTAGGCCCTATGACATTGTATTTCAAAGGAGCCATTTAGTTTCTGGCTCAGAGTCAAGGACCACGTGCAGCAACACAGATGTGAAGGCCAAATGAGCCAAGGTCAACACAATTACACTCTCAACAATACCACTTGGCCCTTGGGTGTGAACAGTTGCAGCTAGTGGTGGAGACATCAGAATGTAAAGTGTCACTTGACTTTAAAGTATCAGAGTAAAGGCACTGGAACACAAGGGGCCTGAATGGACATTGGCACTCAGAGGTCCTTCTGGTTCAGATTCAGGCTTGACGGGCTCTTCTCTGCCATTCTCACCCTGAGCAAGCCTGGCTCTGCCCAAGGCACTGGCAGAAATTCTACCTGATTTGGGAGTTCAGTATTAAAGATCCCTTTTGATTTTATTTCTCTTATGTCCTCCAGTTGCTCCCACCCCCTGCTGGCCAGGGCCAAGCCGCCCGCAGAGATGGTTACTGATGATGATTCTTAGCTCATTCACCAACAGGGAACGTCTTCATCCAGTTGGTGGACAGGGCGGCATAGTGGGGTGATTTCAGAGCCCTAACCGTTCATTTGATCAAGAGATGTTCATGCTCCCCAACTCATGGAAGATTTGGCACATGCTGCAATTAATCTAAAATGAACCCTTACACACTTGGCTTGAGGGTTGGTCCAACTGCTAGAAATCCTGAGTAAATTATTTTAACACTATGGTGTGATGGAGGGGCAGTTAAGACTCATGTCATTATGGAGCAAAGCATGAGAGTATAGACAGAAAATTACAGAGGTTTATATTAAATGATTTCCATATAAAAGTGAAAGCATTTGACATGACAAATAAAATAAGTTACAATGCACGTTAAAATAAAACTGTTCAGCCAACAAAACAGTGAACAGACAACCTGCAGAACGGGAGAAATCCTAACTTGCCACTTACGCTCCTGACAAAAGCTCTATATCTAAAAATCAGAAGGAACTAAAACAATGCAATAGCAAAACACAAGTAATCTGATTTAAGACAAGGGCAAAGTAACTAAATAGACAATGCTCAAAGAAGACATACAGGCTTATGAAAAAATAGATATTCCAACAAGCTTATGAAAAATGCTCACAATCACAATCATCGGGGAAATGCAAATAGAAACCGAAATGAGATAGAACACCACTCCATTTAGAATGGTTATTATCTAACGGACAAAACATAAATACTGGATAGGGTGTGGAGAAGGGGGAACTCTTCTATACTGCTAGTGGGAATGTAAATTGGCATGATCATTAAGGAAAACTGTACAGAGGCTCCTCAGAAACTTAAAGGTAGAATAGCTACAATGATCCAGCTGTTCCACTATTGGATATATTTCTGTGGTCCCTAATAAAAACAACTTATGGGATGAAAGTTTATTTTGGACTCACTCTTTCAAAGGTCTCAGTTCACGGTCTGCCAACTCCATTGTTCTGGCCCTGAGGTAAGGCAGAACATCTTGGCAAAGGAAAGTTTCTCAGCTCATGGCAGTCAGGAAGGAGAGAGAGAGATCTCAAGGCACAGGGACAAAATATAAACCCCAAAGGCATGCCACCAGTGACTTATCTTTACAGTCATGCCCCACCTGCCAATAGTTACCACCCAGTACAGTACTCCTTTTAAATTAATTATCCATCTGACAAATTAATCCAGGTTACAGCTTTCATAATCTAATAATTTCTACCTCTGAACACTGCTACATTGCCACATGAACTTTATGGGGGACACTCATATTCAAACCATAACAATATCTAAATGGAAGTGAAGTCAGGATGTCAAAGAGACATCTGTTCTCTCATGTTCACTCGGATATGGACTTGACCCAAGTGTCCATCACTTGGATTAATAAAGAATACATGACATATTTGTATAATGGACTACATTCATGCATAAAAAAATGAAATTCTGTCAGTTGTGGCTACATGAATGAGCCCAGATGACATTAAATTATGCAAAATAAGCTAGACATAGAAGGAAACATGTCACATAATCTCACTCATGTGAAATCTAAAATAAGTTGATCTCACAGAAATTGAGAGTAGAATGGGATATCAGAGGCTGGAGGGGTCTGGAGAGGAAGTGGAGGAGAGGTAAGTCATTGGGAACAGCTAGATGGGAAGAACACGGTCCAGGGTTCTACCGCACAGTAGGGTGAACAGACAAATAAGGAATATTTCAAAACTGCTAGAAGAGAGAATTTTGAATGCTCTCACCACAAAGAAATGATGCATATTTGAGGTATTGGATATGCTAATTAGCTAATTTGATGATGTATATTTTATATATGTATCAAAACCTCACATTATATCCTGTAAGTATGTACAATTATTTTTGTCAATAATAAAATGAAACTTGGCTGAGGGTGAAGTTTAGTGGAAGGGGGCTTGCCTCACATACATGAGACTCTGGGTTTGATCCTTAACACTGCAAAAATTGTAAAAATAAAAATGATAGTATAAAATAAGATGTCATGTGTTGATGTTGTTTTGTTTTCTCATTTAGAAGGAACAAGAAAGAACTGAATCATGTTTTGAGAACTTTAAAATGTGGTGATGATTTTGTTTCAGAGTTGCTCAGAGCTGCTGCATGAGGACACCTGCTGTAGTGTCATGCTCAAGTCCTCTGTGTCTCCCTCAGAAGAGTCAGGAGCTCTGGAGCCTCCCAGAAGGGGGTCATGCTGTGTTCTGGGGTGCAACTGAATTTGCCTCAGAATTAGAGATAAGATTCTTTCAATAAATAGTCACAAAATGCTCATGTCCCCTTGGCTGTATTAGCAGTAACAAAATACACATTCTTATACTGTTAATTCCCATAAGCAGTAGTAGCTAGCGCACCTGTTGATTGTAGTGGTTATAATTCCAGAGTAGCAACTGTGATATAAAACTCATACTGATTTGCTTTCTAATCTTTGGGAGTTTAAAGATTTTAATAATTTAATAAAGACAAGGTACCATTTCCAAGTTCCCCCAGGTCCCCTAACCATCCCTCTGCAATCCCCCAGGGACGTGAGTCTCTTCCAGTCACTGGAGAGGGGTGCGTTAAACCTTGGCCCTCACACTGTGAAGCCACTCTGCCACTCAGGGACCATCTCCCAGGTGGAGACTGATCCCAAGGGGTCCCTCAGTTCCCAGGGCACACCTGAGTTCTGCTGGGGTCCAACCCTGGGGGCTCACTGACAGTGACAGTTTGAGGTCAGGAGAGTGTTTCCCTGCAGTGAAGAGGGCCTCTCCCCACAGTGCCCCAGAGGGTGCCTCTCCAACCACAGCGTCACGTCGGGGTCCACCGAAGGCCCGGGGAAATCAAGGCCGGGGATTTTCACCCTTCAGAAGCCCAGGTTTAGTACGACTGAGGGTGGTGAGGCATCCCAGCAAATTCTCCTTATGGAAAATCTCTCGAAAGAAAGCAAACACCAGGAAGAACTGATGGTTTCAGATGTGCAAAAACCCTGTGTGAGGTCAACAAAATCGGGAGAATTTGTATTAATGTCTGTGGATTGACCTGAGGAGAAGAACCATTTTTAACATATACAGCCATCTAACAATGGCCCTGCAAGCCAAAGCCTGCCCAGTGACTTGTGCTCACCTCGGAAATACAAAATCCACTCCCACCATGCTCAAGGAAGACTGAGCAGCAGCTGAGTAACAAGTTCATCCTTCTCTGTTGGCCTTTGATCACCAGAATTATATAGAAATATACTGGAAATGCAGTGAAAGATCATAAAGAAGAAAATTCCAAGTATGTTTCCAATCAAGTTTGGGTCAGGTGCACGGTTTGTCTATGGGTCAGTGCCTAACATTACCAGGGCTCTGAAATTGGCATTCCACATGAAGAGAATGAACTACTCAGATGCAAAAGCTACAGAAAACTTGGACTGGAATCACCATTTGACCCAGCTATCTCACTCCTTGGTTTATACCCAAAGTATTTAAAATCAGCTTACTATAATAACACAGCCACATCAATGTTTATAGCAACTCAACTCACAATAATAACTAAACTGTGGAACCAACATTCAACAGAGAAATGGATAAAGAAAATGCGATATATATATATATGTCATATATATATGTCATACATATATGTCTCATATATATATGTCATATATATATATATATATGATGGAATATTAGTCAACCTTAAAGAAGAATGAAATTATGGCATTTGCTGGTAAGTGGATGGAATTGGAGAATATCATGCTAAGTGAAATGAGACAAACTCATAAAACCAAAACTGAATGTTTTCTCTGTTATGTGGGTGCTAATTCACAAAAAAGGAGGGGTGTGCTAAGAAGAATAGAGGTAATTTATATTAGGTAGAGGGGAGTGAAGGGAGGGAAAGGGGCATGGGGGTAGGAAGGACAGTAGAGTGAAACAGACATTAGTACCTCATGTGCATGTACGACTGCATGACCAATGGGATCCTACAACATGTACAAGGAGAAAAATGAGAAATTACACTCCATTTATGTATAATCTATCAAAATGCATTAATGCATTCTACTGTCATGTATAATTAATTAGAACAAATTTTTTAAAAATTAAAAAAAGAAAAGTTAATGCACGTCCCTAGAAGGCGGCATGAATGCACAGTGCTTCACAGAAAGCCTCCTCAGTCGGCCACGTTTGTGCAGCCATTCTGTGGCCACTTCATTAATAAGACGCCTAGGCAGGATGCCCTGAATGGATACTAGTAATGCTGTATATTTCCTCTGTTGAAAATGTGCTGGGCCCTGCCAGATGGAGCACCTGTAAGAAATGGGCAAACCCGGCCTTCTGTGTCCTCCGTGTCTCCAGTGCTGAGTTCTAACAGGGCTCTGGAAACATCACGTCCTGCCTAAGGTCCTGTGGCGTTTCCCTGAAGACTGGTGAAGAGTTCTGGTTGCGTGCTGTGAGATGTGCTTTTTAAAATTCGTTCTAATTAGTTATACATGTCATGCATGACAGTGGAATGCACTTTGATACATCATACATAGATGGAGTATAATTTCTCATTCTTCTGGTTGTACCTGATGTAGAATCCCCTGTCATATAGTCATATATATACATAGGTTAATAATGTCTGATTCATTCCACTCTCCTTCCTACCCCCATGTCCCCTCCCCTCCCTTCAATCCTCTCTACCTAAAGTAACTGTATTCTTTCTTAGCATCCCCCCATTGTGAATTAGCATCCACATATCTGAGAAAGCATTCAACCTCTGTTTTTTGGGGATTGGCTTATTTCACTTTAGCATGATAGTCCAGATCCATCTATTTACTGGCAAAGCCATAACTTCATTTTTCTTTAAAGCTGAGTAATAGTCCATTGTGTGTGGATAATTTTCTTTATCCATTCATCTGTTGAAGGGCACCTAGGTTGGTTCCATAGTTTACTTATTGTAAGTTAAGCTGCTATAAACATTGACGTGTCTGCATCACTGAAATATACTGATTTTCCTGTGATTTTTCTGTGATCACGTCTTCAGTCTTCTGCTAGGTAAAGATGACCTAAATATGACCTAAATGTTGCCCTCCTAAAAATAAGAGACGTTTTAGGGAAAGAACTTCCTGGCTCCTTAGCTCCATGACATCATCACCACTCTTCCTGGGAACTCCCTCGAGTCTCCCACTGGCACGGCCACATCCTGTCCAGCAGCACCTGTGCTCCTGGGATGACATGGTGGTGGTCATGCTCTTTCATGTCAGGAGAGATGGACGAGCCTCAGGACCGTAGTTTCAACTCTGTACTGACTATTTAACCCTTTATTCTCCAGATCCTAATCCTTGAACCTTTTGAACTTCTTGAGCTTTTAACTCCCACTTGGGCTCATGCCCTTCTCTACCAGCTTTCAGTGGGTTCGCTTCCTTCCTGGTCACCTGGGACTGCATGCCCAGCCTTTTGGTCACATGGTTGTCAACATCGTAAGGACCCATGGCCATTGTCCTTTGGAGATGACTGCGGGGCAGCATCCCCACCTTGGAGAAGCCCTGCACTCTGCCAGCACTTGGACCCCTGAGCCCTCTGCATCAAGCCCCGTAGGTGGCATTAAGGTACCACGGGGCCACCACCTCCACCTCCAGCTCCACCACAGGAACCTACACAACACACGGAGCATCACACATCAGCTTTCTCACTTCCTCCTCACGGTGAATCTAGGTCAAAAACTCTCCAAGCCCTTGACGATCTGTCCCTCTTTCTGAACCCGCACAGAAAAGCGAGTCCGCCTGCAAAGAAGGCTGCAGGGCCGCACCCAGCCCGGCTCCCCGCTCCCTCTTCTGACAGTGGGATGACAGATTCCTTTCCACCTCCCCACAGTCCGTCTCCTCATTACTCAGGATAATTTTTTCCTCTGTGAATATAGATGAACATAATTTTTTTAAAAACTTAATAATATCTTTAATATAAATTATTAGCATTGGAACAGCAAGGTCATGGATGCGTACTGATCATGAATAGGGGCAGGTGGGGTGAATGGCCGCTGGATAGCTGGACCAGTTCACCTCCCACCAACTTCGCCTGAGTGCACCAAGCATACCCACTTCCTTACACACTCGGAATTCTTCCTAGGTGTTGCAATTTAAAAATAAGCAAGTAAAACATCGGCAATAAATCTGTGCTTCTTTATAATCCATGAATTGTGCTTTGTGCTTTTTTTCTATTATCTTTTAAATCTGGTTATAATGAGCAGAGTTGGGATCAAAGTGCTATCAGTGTTCCCATATATATGCAGACACACATATTTATTTATATGCATATGGACACACATATATACAAACTCCTCACACTCACCAATACTTGCTCTCATAAGCTAATCTAGAGTGAATCTGTTTCATGAATGAAAGAGGTCGACTCTAATAATGGTATATTATTATTTTCTATATGACTTTTGGTTTAGATTTGATTATTTTTGTCAACCTTCCTATGACTTGTGCTAAATAAAATTTACAGAGGCCATTGGTCTGGATGAAGTTCCTGTCTGAAACCCAATGGACCAAACCAAAATTCAACTGCTCATGCTGAAGTTTCATGCCAATGGTCCAAAGCTAATTTATTTATCTGATCTTCCCAGAAATCAGGGAAGAAAGATAAAAAATTCCAAATAGTCTAATTTTGGCCAGTATAATAAGGGAGTTTCCTATTTTAACCTAGACAAGAAAAGGAATTTAATCTACTTCTCATTCTGTTTCTGTTTTCTTCTACATTTTTCTATCTATAAAGCCAGAACACTCATTATACTTCGTAGAAAGTGGTATTGCCTAATTCTATAGTACACCATTTATGTATGATATATCAAAGTGCATAAGTGTCGGGGTTTCCAGGACCCCCAGCCTTGGGCATGGTCAAGATGGCGACTGACGCTGAGCCAAAAGCGGCCAGCTATACAGTAAACAACCAGCGAATTCTAATGATTGGCTAGTTAACGATGTGACTAGAGCATGCCCCCCTCGTGTACCTATCCTATGCTTGCAGCTGTCCGCGTTTACCTCGTGTACTCTCCCCTGATTGGTTGAAGTGTATATAAGCCTGGTGGGTGGGAGAGTAGAGAGGCAGAAGCGGAAGAAGCGGCGGGGGCGAAGGCTGAAGCTGAGCTGGAAGCTGGGAGTGCGCGGAAGCTGGGAGTAAGAGAAGTGTAGGAGAGGGACTGTGCATAATAAACTTCCAAAGCTTCAGACATTTGTCGTGTCTCTCTCTGCGGCCAGAGGGAACGCGATAACTGGTGCCGAAACCCAGGAAGATGAAGGCCTTATAAAGAAAACAAGGTAAGATATTTGAAAAAAATTTTTTTATACAAGTTAAACCGGTTATAAAAAAGTTAAAGGGTATCAGGATACGCTATCAGCGGTCCTGGGGACACGCGGAGTGCGGTCCGGTTGAAAGGTATCGGGACGCGCCATCAGCGGTCCTGACGCGTGGAACGTGGTCCAATTAAAGTGAAAGTAGAAACACGTTTGAAGCGGTCCAATTAGGGTGTAGGTAGTACGTGAAAAGCCGCTATAAAAATTCTAATGCACACTTGATAGTTTTCCTTTCAGTAATCTCGTTGCTCCTGGCAGCTAGGCCACTGTTTGTTATTGTAACTGCCATAACTAAAGCTATTCAAATTAGTAACAATGGGGTCTGAAACGTCTAAATTCAGAATGCAGCAACCCCTCAGGGAGCTATTAAAAAACCATTGAACGCCATTAAAGGAAAAAACAGCTAAAGTATATCTTGATACTGTGGAAAGGATTTCCCTTTGGTTTTTGGATGAGGGCCTTTTGAATACCCTACAGTGGGAACAGCTGGGGAAAGACCTTCGTATAGTGGATAGGTAAAATCCTTTGCCAGTAGGCACTATGGCTATTTGGTCTCTTATTAAATCCTGTCTGCAAGATAAAAACAAAAAACCTTCACTCACCGAGCCTTTAGCTGAGGGAAGACAGGTTTTGGAAGAAATAAAAGAGGAACGCTCATATTTTTCTCAAAATTCAGAAAAAGGAACTAACTCAGATGAGGAACTATCGGAAGGGGAATTATCAGGGGAGGAACTAGAAAAAAGAGTACAAAGATTAAGACTAGATAAAAAGCCCCCTCTAGTGCCCCTGTTGCCTAGTGCACCTCCCATAAATAGGGAACCCCCTCATGAAGCGTCCGGTTTCGGGTTACGCTCAGAATGGAGTCATCTTGGATCTGTAGCGTATCCTGTTTTTGAGGATGCTCAAAATCAAAGGTTCCACCAACCCTTAGACTTTAAAATAGTGAAACAGTTAAAAGAAGCAGTTAGCACATATGGTCCTCAGTCAGCTTTTACTATAGCCTTAGTAGATACCTTGACATCATTAAACTTAGTGACCCAGGACTGGACTAATCTTGCTAGGGCCGCTCTGTCTGGGGGACAGTACCTTATGTGGAAAACATCATGGCAAGAAATATCTACGGATACCGCCCGCCGAAATGCAGCAGCGGGGAATCCCCAAATCGATAGGGACATGCTTATGGGCGTAGGACCTTATGAAACCCTTCAGGCACAGCTTAATTATCACCCAGCAGTCTATGCGCAAATTGCCGTGGCTGCAACCAAGGCCTGGAAAACATTACAAGGAGCAGGAGATTTGCAGGGCCAATTGTCAAAGGTAACTCAAGGGAATAGTGAGCCCTATGCGGATTTTGTCGATAGGCTAATTCAAACAGCATCACGCATCTTCGGAGATGCAGAGCAAGCCATGCCCCTAGTAAAACAGTTGGCTTACGAACAAGCTAACAGGTGGTGTAGGGAGGCCATAAGACCATGGAGAAACAAAGACTTGTCCGCCTACTTAAAAGTGTGTAGAGATGTAAATGATACTTCGGCGCAGAGCAGTGCCTTTGTAGCAGCCATAGACAGACAAACCACCTTGCTGTCTGCTGCACTTGCACAAGCCCAGGGGAGGTTCCCTTCAAGAACTAATAAAGAGCCTTTAGGATCATGTTTTGTGTGCGGACAGAAGGGACATCTAAAAGCCACTTGTCCAAACAAAAGGCCACCCTTTGCCCGGGGTGGGAACATCTATACAAAGAATAACCTGGGAACCGGACCTGGGCTATGTCCAAGATGCAGAAGAGGAAGTCATTGGAATAGTGCCTGTCAGCCTATTAGAGATAGGGAGGATAATTTCCTAGGGTTGAATCCTAAACTTCAAAAAAACGGGAGACAGGGCCCTCCCCGGGGCCCGCCACAAATATACGGGGTAATTCAACAAGTTCCCCGACGGTGGTATCCTCCCACAGAGAAGGGGAGCGCAGAGCCACCTCAGGAAGTGCCGGATTGGACATCTGTGCCACCTCCAGACTCATACTAACCCCAGATATGGGGGTGCAGATGATTGATACTGATTGGTATGAAAAAATCCCACAGAACAGTGTAGGACTATTACTAGGTAGAGGTTCCTCAACACTAAAAGGACTTATAGTACACCCAGGAGTTATTGATCCTGATTTCACCGGACAAATAAAAGCCTTGGTCTCTTCACCAAAAGGAATTACGGTCATCTCTCCAGGGGATCGCATTGCACAAATGCTTATATTGCCCAGTCGACATTCTTTGTGGCCCAGTGAAAATACAAATAAAAGACAAGGAGGTTTTGGATCAACAGGAACCACTTTAATAAACCTTACTATGGATATGGGACAGAGGCCCCTCCTAAAATTAAAAGTGGGAAATATGGAATTTACAGGTTTATTAGATACGGGAGCAGACAAAAGTATTATTAGCGCAATGGTCTGGCCAAAGCACTGGCCATTGATCACAGCAGCTCAGAGCTTGAGAGGCTTAGGAGTAGCAGAGAGCCCCAATCAAAGTGCTTCCTCGTTATCGTGGAAAGATACAGAGGGACACACAGGAATATTTCAGCCATATGTCTGTAATGTTCCTATTAGCCTATGGGGACAAGACGTCCTGCAGCAAATGGATATGAAACTCACCACTGATCAGACTTACCAAGGGACTCCTGTAAGAAATATGTTACAAAATATGAACTATGATGATAAAAAAGGATAAGGAAAACATAGTCAAGGATCTACCCAACCACTGCCTTTACTTCCACCAAAAAATGATTCTCATGGATTGGGTTTTTCCTAGGGGCCACTGATAAACCATCAATCCCTATAATATGGAAAGATGATAAGCCTCGCTGGATTCCACAGTGGCCCCTAACAAAAGAGAAGCTAGAGGCAGCTCATAAGTTAGTACAAGAGCAGGTACAAGCAGGTCATTTACAACATTCTACCTCTCCTTGGAATACTCCAATATTCTTAACAAAGAAAAAATCAGGAAAATGGAGGTTATTACATGATTTAAGAGCCATAAACGAACAAATGTACCCTATGGGACCCATCCAATGTGGACTCCCTCTTGTCACTGCACTACCAAAAAATTGGCCTACTATTATTCTGGATTTAAAAGATTGCTTTTTCTCTATACCCTTACACAAAAATGATTGTTGGAGATTTGCTTTTACTTTGCCCTCTCTTAATCACACTCAGCCTGACCAGAGATTCGAATGGACCGTGTTGCCTCAAGGTATGGCTAACAGTCCTACTATATGTCAAATATACGTAGATAAAACGTTAACAACTACTAGACAAAAGTTTAAGAGATTGTTGATTTATCATTATATGGATGACATACTTATTTGCCATCCAGAAAAAGAAGTTTTGTTAGAAGCATTACAATTTATAACTCAAGCATTAGAAAAGAGAGGACTAACGATAGCTCCTGAAAAATTACAATTAGAGGAGATCCAAGAATATCTGGGTACAAGGCTCACTGCTACTACAGTCAGACCAACAAGGTTGACCATCAGGACAGATCAATTGAATACCTTGAACGATTTTCAGAAACTCTTAGGTGACATTAACTGGATCAGATCCTATTTAAAATTATCCACAGGGGAATTAAAACCTTTATTTGATATATTAAAAGGTAATCCTGACTTGAATTCCCCTAGGAAACTTACTCCCGAAGCACGGATATCCTTACAGCTAGTAGAGAATAGACTTCAGCAGTGTTACGTTGATCGTTGTGATCCTACTCAACCATTAAGTTTAATCATAATCTCAGAGAAGCATACCCCTTTTGGCATAGTTTGGCAAGGAGGACCTCTGCAAAGTATAAATCTCCCTAGCTCTCGGGCTAAAACATTGCAATCATATCCCCAAGCTATTGCTCAGGTAATATTCAAGGGAATAGAATCTTGCATTACTGTTTTTGGAATCCATCCGTCTATTATTATAACTCCTTATTCCACTCAGCAAATTAAATGGCTAATTAATAATGATGATGATTGGTCAGTATTATATTGTTCCACTTCAGCTCAGTTCGATAACCATTATCCCCAACATCCCTGGATTCAATTCTATAAAAATACTCCCATAGTTTTTCCAAAAGTGACTAGTGTCCAGCCTCTTAAAGACTGTGTAACCATTTTTACTGATGGCTCCAAAAATGGAGTAGGTGCAGTACTTATCAGTAAACAACTTCACACCATAATAGTTCCACCCAACTCCGCACAGGTTACTGAACTTGCAGCTGTAATATTAGCCTTTAAATTAGCAGATAATCAGCCATTCAATCTTCTATCTGATAGCTTATATATCGTTAACGCTTTACAGGTTCTTGAAACGGTACCTCATATTTCTTCCATGTCCACGGTAGCTTCTTATTTTACTACGCTACAAAACCTTATCCTACAGCGTAAACATCTATTCTATGTAGGACATATTAGAGCTCATTCTAATTTACCAGGACCTTTGGCCAATGCTAATGACTTGGTAGATATGGCCACCAAATCGATCTTTGTTTTTTCCATAGAGGAACAAGCAAAACTCTTTCATGAAAAATTCCATGTAAATTCCACTACTTTGAGCAGAAAATTTCCTATATCTAAATGTATGGCTTGACAAATAGTAAAAAATTGTCAACATTGTGCTCCTTTAATCCCAGTACAATCCTTTGGAGTTAACCCCAGGGGACTGCTGCCTGGTCATATTTGGCAGATGGATGTAACCCATATTTCTGAATTTGGTACTGTTAAGTATGTACATGTGTCAGTAGACACTGCTTCAGGGGTCATTATGGCTTCCGCTCATTCTGGAGAAAAGGTAAAAGATGTCATTCAACACTGCCTACAAGCATTTGCTGGCTGGGGCATACCTAAAGTTATTAAAACAGATAATGGTCCTGCTTATACTTCCAAAAGCTTCCGGTTGTTTTTACAAACATTTAACATCCAATCAGTCACTGGCATCCCCTATAATCCTCAGGGACAGGGCATTGTGGAAAGAGCACATCTTACTTTAAAAAATTGTCTAAATAAACAAAAAGGGGGAATAGGAGCCTCCTACAAGTCCCCTAAAGATAAACTTAATTTAGTTCTTTTCATTCTAAATTTCTTAACTCTGGATAGGGACGGCTATTCTGCAGCTGATCGACATTATAATCCCCATAATACTCCTCAAGTATGGGCAAAATGGAAAGATATTCTGACAGGTTGTTGGAAAGGACCGGATCCAGTCCTTCATTGGGTCCGAGGGTCTGTTTGTATTTCCCCACAGGATCAACAGACTCCAGTCTGGATTCCAGAAAGGCTAATCAGAGTTTTACAGCATGCAAGTGATGCTGCTCCTCCTCGCAATGGCGAGTCTGAGCCTTCCTCCAATAACAAAAACTCAGACGGAAAGGCAAACCCGGAACCTATGGGCCATTGTTAGCCTGGCCATATTTTTCACTTCTAACTAATACATTTTTTATCCTTCCTTTTCTTGCTTTTCACCAATTCCTCTACAAGCCTGTCAATTCTACTGATGATTTTTCAGGTCGTGCTGTTTTTGGTGACAAGGATATCTCTAGTCTTTCTTTGCTTTAACAGGAGGAATTTCTGCACTTTGCCGTTGGAATCATACTACAAATCAGACCCAGAGTAGAGCAACTCGTTCTGCTGACCCTAGCTGTGGTGTTGCTTTTCCTCCCACGTCAGCTTGTGTATTTCCTCCCTTTTATGTTTCTACCAACTAACATTTCTAATAACACCTCTTAACTGTTCACTAACCATGTGCTATCTCTCACAATGCTGGAATGGTTCTTTTGCCACCCGTGCAATTTGCATATTTCTATCTTCCTACCAGTCCTAGTTTCTGTTGCAGATATAGAATTGCCAGTGCTATTATCAAGAAACAGAAGAGGCTTTGACATTGCAACAGCCGTGATCATTGTCATCACAGTCCTTGCAGTAGCAGCATTGACACAACCATAACAACGATCATTTGGTCGAAGATACAGCTGCAGCCTTACAGACCATAGAGACTCTATCAGAGAGTGGACTCACTATAAGAACAAGTGGATACCTTGCAAGAACTTTTGGGACTGGGATGCGTTTATTCCCTGAGAGCTGTTTTGTGTTGCCCATATTGTAACACTACTGGGATGTATATTGTTTCTGTATTTAATATGGCTATATGGTTTTTCTTCTGTTTATAGATTTGTCAAACAGCGGGCAGGCTTAGGAGCTATGGTGGTACTCCTCTGCCTTGGCCCTCCTTCTCTTCATTCATTTTGGCATGCATCTACAAGCTGGCCAATAGAGAGATCAAATTATCTTTCATCAGGCCATGACCGCCCTAAAGGCCGACAGCCCCCCATTAGTATGGCTCTTGATGCTGGACCGGTAGTCAAAGACGGGTAATGAAGGAGGTGGCTGTGTACCAACCTAAGACAGGAGCTGCAGCATGCTCTGCAGGCTCTGATGACGGGTAAGGACATATGCTGACCACTCAGCCTAAGACAGACACGGTCCCGAGCCTTAGTTTAATAGTAAAGAAGGGGGATCTGTTGGGATTTCCAGGACCCCCAGCCTTGGGCATGGTCAAGATGGCGCCTGACGCTGAGCCAAAAGCAGCCAGCTATACAGTAAACAACCAGCGAATTCTAATGATTGGCTAGTTAACAATGTGACTAGAGCATGCCCCCCTCGTGTACCTATCCTATGCTTGCAGCTGTCCGCATTTACCTCGTGTACTCTCCCCTGATTGGTTGAAGTGTATATAAGCCTGGTGGGTGGGAGAGTAGAGAGGCAGAAGCGGAAGAAGCGGCGGGGGCGAAGGCTGAAGCTGAGCTGGAAGCTGGGAGTGCGCGGAAGCTGGGAGTAAGAAGAAGCTGAGAGAAGAGAAGCTGGGAGTGCGCGGAAGCTGGGAGTAAGAGAAGTGTAGGAGAGGGACTGTGCATAATAAACTTCCAAAGCTTCAGACGTTTGTCGTGTCTCTCTCTGCGGCCAGAGGGAACGCGATACATAAGTACATTCTACTGTCATATATTACTAAATAGAACACATAAAAAAATTTCGGAAAAGGGAAAAAGTCAGATAAGATCTTTAAACTTAATTTGTTATCATTTTTTCTGTTGACACTTAATTCATGAGCTGAATTATAAATCATGGTTTGATTTATCTGAATATAGTAGTTACTCAAAAATTTTTATTTTCTTTTTTTAAAAATAGAACAGCTTAATTCATAAGAGCTAAGCTATGGAACCAGTCTAGGTACCCTTCAACAGATGAATGGATAAATAAAATGTGGTGCTTATTCACAATGGAATATTACTCATCCATAAAGAAGAATGAAATGATGGTATTTGACTGGTAAATGGATGGAACTTTAGACTATCATGCTAAGAGCAATAAATCGATCCCAAAACACCAAAGACTGAATGTTTTCCCTGATATGCAGATGTTAACTCAGAATAAGGAGGGGCGTAAGGAAGAAGAGTACTACTTTGGATTAGACTAAGGAAAATGAAGGGAAAGGAGGAGAAATGGGAAGAGAAAAGATAGCAAAATGAATCAGACATTACTTTCCTATGTGCATATATGATTATAAGATCAATGTAAATCTACATCATGTACAACCAGAAGAATGAGAAGTTATACTCCGTTTTTGTAAAATATGTCAAAATACATTGTACCATCACGTATAACTAGTAAAAACAAATTTTAAAAATGCAAAAAAATATAGGGCTGCAGGGCATGGTGGCACACACCTACAATCCCAGTGGCTTGTGGGGCTGAGGCAGGAGGTTGGCGAGTCAAAGCCAGCCTCAGCAATTTAGCAAGGCCCTAAGCAACTTAGCAAGACCCTGCCTCAAAATAAAAATAAATAAATAAATAAATAAATAAATAGAAAGAGGGAAGTATTTAGCTCAGTGATTAAGCACCCCTGGGTTCAATCCCCAGTGTCCCCCATCGCGCAAAAAATAGGGCAAAAAAGGGAGTAGGTTTCTAAAGGAAGCAAGTAGAAATGTATGATGGAAAGATGGAATTCCCGAAGTCGCAGGCCTGCTCCGGGAGGCACACGTCGGCCGTTGCACGTTTGCTGAAACCCACCAAGTGTCTGCTCTGTGCAGCCCCTCAGAGCAGAGATCAGATCCCCTGCCTCCAGAGGAGCGTGGCAACTTGAAGTTTCTGGACTGATCTGAGGTGAACTGACCCTCGTTGGTCGAATAGGAGAGCAGATATATACAGGCTGTGTTAAATACTTCTAGCTAGCACAAACGTTACCGAGTATGCACGTTTGCTCAGCTTCACCTTGAAGATCTCAAACCCAACCCTTTCTTCTCACCTGGGCTCAGTGTGGCGTCTGACTCTGCTTCAGCGAGAGCAAAGACACAGCCAGACCTGGAGAGGGGGAGGGAGTCACGATGCTCTCAGCGGCGAGAACCATGCCTGGCTCATCTCGCGCAATTCAACTGGGTGGAGAAAGTGCAGGCAGCGTCCAAAGCATGCCTCTGTGGTCAGTCCAGGTCACCTGAGCCCCTTTCCACTGTTCTGAGATGTCTCTGGGGCCCCACTGTCTTCAGACCTGCTGTGTCTCCCATCCGACCAACCAGTGAAGTCCCTCCAAGGAGAAGGTCCCCCAACAAGATGCAGGGAAGGGCAGGAGCTGCACTAGCTCAGGCAGAGTCTCAGTCACTCTGGGCTTGGGGTCTGGTCCATCATTTCCTTAGAAGAGCGCAGATGTCACCCAATATATCTCTGTTATTACACATTTCCAGCTGCCATGTTGATAAAGGGTTTTTAGCTGAAGAAACCTTTACGTGTAATTATATCACCGGAAAAATTTAGTCCATTTTTTTCTATAAAGTTCAATTGTCAAATTCTATTGTAGCCCTGAGTTTTTAAAATAGCCGTCTACAAAATGGCTTTATGGTTGTTTTCTTCCTCCTATCTTTTGAAAAATTTCCTCGCACAGAGCTAAAAATTCCTAGAGGAATGACCTCAGCCAAAGCCAGCTTTGCATAAGATCATGAAACAATCACAGGAGTCTGGGGATCAACGTGCCAGCTCTCTCCCTAAGCCGGAGCTTCTGGGTTTAGGAACAGAGGAATGGAATGCATTACTTTAGCCTATGATTTGAAAACCTGCATGACTTGAAAATCATTTATGAGAAATTGCGAGTGATTTAAGTATTCTAAAGGTGTTTATTACCAGAATTGTATAAGGGAGTAAACCCAACAGTCCCAAGCGAGGTAAGCCTGTTAAAACCTAACAGAGCAACACACTTTGCATTTAGAAATAATTGCATTCGTGGCTTCGTTTTAGAATGTTATGGACACTCAGGAGATGTAGATGCACATTTTCATTGTAGAAACAAGGCAATGTATCCATGTAACAGCACGGCAGCTTCCAGCCACCACCTGCACCAGCATTGACCAGACCCGCGGCAAGGATCCCCGCCCAGGGCCCTCCCTCCCCGACCCCGCCCCTCACAGGCCCCTACCCTCCCCGACCCCTCCCCTCAAGGCCCCTCCCCTCAAGGCCCCTCCCATCCCAGGCCCCGCCCTCCTCAAGCCCAGGGTCTGCGGCTAACATCAGCATCTCCCACCGGCTCCAGGTCTCTCCGGGGAGCGATGATTTCTGCTGTTGTTGGGGTTCGGTGGGTTTCATGGAGTCCTTTGACTGAGCATCTCCTTAGATGCCCGCCCATCTCCATAGCCACGAATTCTTCCGTCTTCCTGCCCCTTTGCCGTATCTGCCCCATCTCCACACCCGGACACCAGGGCCTCTGCAAAGAATTCTTTACCTTTCACCAACCCGTGATTCTCCAGGTTCCCTTTCCTCTCTCGCCTTCCTTTTCCCCAACCTGCTGCAGTTGCTCACAATTCCCCTTTTATCCCAAACTTCCCAGGTCTCCAATGTGGCATCGGATTTAGGGTCATTCTACTATGGTAACGGGGTCCACTTCGTGCTCTGAGAGTCAACCTACCGCTCAACCTCAGGTGGCTTATTTTTGACATATTTATTATTTATTTATTTACTTGGCACCAGTTATTGATCCCAGGGGTAATTTATCAGTGAGTCACTTCCCCAAGCCCTTTATTTTATTTTACTTTATTTAAGACAGGGTCTGGCTAAGTTATTTAAGTTCTCCCTAAGTTGGTGAGGCTGACCTTGATCTTGTGATCCTCCTGCCTCAGCCTCCCATGCTGGGATTATAGGCATGCACACCACACCTGGTTCCGGTGTCTGTTTTTTAAACTGACATGTTTTCTTTTCCTTCACCTTCTATTTCTCCTCCTTCTCTTGCCCCTTTTCTTTCCTTTCACTTCTTCCCCCCTCTCTCCCTCTCTCACAGCAGGGGAATCAAGACTGACACTTCTGTCCCAGGCTAAGCTATCCTGTCTTCCCTTCCCTGGAAAAGCACCACTGTCCACAAGAATAACAAAACTCTGACCTTGGAACTAGACAATGCCTCTCTGAAGGAGCCCAGATGCACACTCCCTAGTGACAGCTTCTGATAGCATTTGGATCTCAGTCCTTGTGTTTCTTTTAAAAACCCCGTGTCTGCCCCTGCCCCCTGTGCTTCCCCTTTGCTAACAAAGCAATGAAACTCCTTTTTGTCCAAATATTGTCCTTATTATTGGATTAGCAAGAGGCCAAGGACTGAGCTCTTGGTATCAGTGAGTCTCTAAAATTCATTTCTATCTTTCCTAACTCTTCCCTCCACGGAATCTGTGCTCTAGGCTTATTGATAAGTCTGCGGTCCTAGGAGTATGCAGGTGAGTTTTGTTCAACCTGTTCTCTATGCTTTGTGCCTTTCTCTTTCTGTTATTTTTTAGCCACTTTTATTTACACTCTTCAAGTCTGTCTGTCTTGTACTCCTGCTGTTCCCAGCCCTCCTCTCCCTCCTCTTCTGACCTCTGCATTGTTGTCCACACCATTTCCTGGACTTTGCAGCCATGTCCCTGGGCTTGCTTAGCCTCTGTAGAACTAGGATGTGCCTGCTGCCTCAGGTCGCCCTGGCCCGTCACCGGCTGGGCTGCTACAGCTGCCTTTCTGCTCTGCCATCAGCTCCTGCTGCTTCTTTAGCTGACATGCATTGAGCAGGCTTCCAATGTGGGATCTGCACTCTCCCAGGTGCTGGAGGTAAGGGGTAGTAATGCAGGCACCCGGGGCCCGGAACACTCAAATACCATAGGAATAGACAAACGTGATCCAGTGAGGAGACGACAGAGCACACCATGCATAGGGTGCTGGCATAGGGGGTTTGGGTCAGAGGCCTGTGCTCCTTCCTCCCTGTTAGAGGAAATCAGCAAATAACTTTGTCGTGGGAAGGTTGTGCAGCCTTAGTTCAGCACCTGGCACTGGGTATAGGCCCTGTGGTGGCCCTGGTCACCGCTGTCACTCAGCACCCAGGAACAGGGGAGTTTACTGCCTAAGACTCAGGCAATACAGTAAGGATTGAGGACTTAGAAAATGCCTTTTTTTGTCGGTATTGTTGTTGAGCATTTATCTTCCTAAAGAAATCATCTTTGTGGAAGAATTTCATACAAAATATAAGAAGGGAAAAAATGAATTAATGACCAGTTTTAGAAGATACAATGTATTTAGGCAGCAGTATCACAGCCTGGCCATCTAGCACGGAGAGACTTTTCCATATTCTTTGTAAGTACTCCTTAGAAATCTTGAGGAAAAAATTTGGATCAGTATATAGAAATGCCTTTTATTTTAAAAACATACTCCTGCCCCCACCCTGCCACACACATTTATGATAACAAAACCAATCTGCTTTGACACTGTGGCTGCCAGAGAGCACCGTCCTCCCATGACAAGGGACTGCGGGAAGGAGAGTTAGAGAAGGGGACATTGGTTCCCATACTCTGTCCAGGACCAGGAAAGAGAACCCCCTCCCAACAGCCCCTCTGTGTGAGTAGGACCCCTCCCCTCAGAAGCTGGACCCCCTTCGATACAGAAGAAAGGGGGCATCAGCCCTCAGAGAGACAGCGATTTCTGAATGAGTTAATTAAATTATTGACAGGATGACAATTTAAACTGTGTTGTCACAAATAATTTTTTTCTACTTCTCAGTAGATAAACACTGAAAAGGGTGAAAACTTAGGTCATACCTCAAACTCAGGGGTCAGGAGTTTGGCTGGTTGAGTTACGCATCATGTGATCATGCCAAACTTATAAATCCTCCACCAGCACCAGCAACACAGAGTTCTATGTGGAGTGTGTGATTTGTGCCTCTGAATACCGCACGGAGTTGCACTCACTTTATTTTATAACTTCTACTGACAACCAGATAGCCTCCCTAAAGCAAAATCCTGCTCCTTGACATGGTTTGTTTCTTGTCTAATATTTTTTCCGGAAAACTTTGTTTCTGACATGATGAATTTGGAAGCAGATAACATGACACAGCCGTTCAAGGGGACACAGGTCCTGAGAAGGAAAGGGATCTTTTCAGAAAGGGGTTGGAGATGGGGAAAAGCAGAGACAACTCTAATGAAATCGTTTCTAATGAATTCTACTTATCCAGCTAAGTGCTCTGGAAGCCGTTGTGCCCACTCTTTCCCTGGAGCCAGTGGGTGCAGGGAAGGACCTGGGAGAGGAAAGCTGGGGACCCAAGCAGGGGCGACAATCTGGTGCAACCAACATGTGGCCTGAGTCTTCCCTCCACCCTTGATGTGCCCAGCACTGAAGCCACTGCAGGTTCCGGCTAGAAAGAGCACTGTGGCCTCCTCCATCAGTGGTGGTGTGAGCGACAGACAGTCCTTCCATCAGGCGGACTGGACTGTGGGTCCTGTACACAAGGTGGGCAGGCAAGCACGGGGGACCACAGGGATGTTGGCTGGGCTGTCCCCAGCAGGAGCAGGAGGGATGTGCCCTTCACAGCTGAGGTACTGGTCCACCACCTCCCTTAACCACCTCCCCACAGGCCTCCCCACTCTCTGCAAAAGGTGACCTGGAATTTCAGTCAGCTTGGGCTCCCTGGGCTGGTCCGAGGGGCCCAGAGGGCAGACGGGGCTGGTGGAGGGCAGTCCCTCTCCTCCCCTTGATTGCGTTTCTCGTTTCTTTAAGCTGTGGACACACCACACGCCTGGCCATGTCTACCTTCTGTACGAAACTCGTCCTTTGTTAAATGTACCGAGGAACCTGAATCTCCCTCCCACTGACAGTCAGCCGCTCAGGCCGGATTCTGCGTTCAGTGCCAGGGAAAGCTGGGCTCTGTGGACCCGAGTCAGACACGCTTGCCTCTCAGGGGCTTCTTCATTTCAGGACGTGAGATCAGTGGGCTAAAGGGTGGTGTGACTTTCCTCCATGTTTCTGAGCCATCGTGGAGTTTCAGGTAGGGATCTGCTACGTGGGAGAACTTAGAATTTCCCTTAACATATTTTCACAGTTAAGTAATTACAGTCTGAGCTTTTAAAGATAAGATAAACAAGGGTTTTAGAAATAGTTATCCTTTTTCTCTACCATGCCAAGGCGGTTTTCTCAAGGATACACCATGGATAATGACACTTTTCTTCAAAGGCAGTTGTAATGAATTCAAATGCCAACGCAGAAGTCCCCAGCACCCGGCTAGGCACAGGCCAGCTTCCTCCTTCTTCTCCATTCTCCCCCTCCCTTCTTTCACTCCTTCTTATTAAATGAAGTGGTAGATAACCAGATTATAGACGGCATTCTGTAAGCCTCCCTGAACGAGCACGTCTCCACGGGAAGGCGCATTTCCTAACGGTGCTATGGGTACATCACTAAGATCGAACTCACCTGTGGATCCCTTCCCCTGGGGTTCTGGCATAGACATGAAGGAAATCCAGGTCTTCGCCGAGGCAGCAAAGTCTCTGTGTGCATTTTGAGGACGGAGATGGTAAAAGCATTTAGGAGTACGGAAAGAGGCAACGCACGAGTCACATAAATCTATATGAATTTGTAAGTGATTTTCGCACTCAGAGTTAGGAAAGGTGGATGTTGAAGACCCTGTCCAAGGTTAACATCATGAGGTTTTTTATGTACCTGACCAGAGTGAATTTATGAGATTGGGAAAATAAGGAATTCTTATCTCTTTATTATAAAATGATATGTGTAAATTACTTTAAAAAGTAATTACATATATCGACATATACATAATTGTGTTATAGGTTATAAAAGATTTAGAATTGTAGCACATTTGATGATGATAGTGGAAGGGAGGTGAGCAAAGCAAACCTGCTCTGGAGCAGGGAAGAGACACTGTTTGGTAAATTGAATCCATCAAAACAACCACAAAGAACAAGAAGAGGAAGCGGTAAGTTCAGCATAGTGAACACCCAAAACGTGCTTGGTTTTCTTTCTTTTCTCAACTTTTCAGAGATATGAGTTACATAAAGCAGCAGTCACAACAATGTTTGGTTGGGTTGGCAGCATTAATAGTTGGGATTTTACTGTTGCACGTCCAACACAAGATAAACCATCAGGCAGAAGACCTCCCTGAGCAGGAGCAGTTCTGCTGGCAGCTGCCCCGGCTCCAGCTGCAGCTCTTCCCTGCTCTGGCTTCTCCACTCACAGCTTGCATGCTCCCAATATCCAAAGTCACATGAGCCAGTTCTTCAAATAAGCTAACCCTCTAGCTAGCTAACTAGCTAGCTATCATCTAGCTGTCATCTAACTATCCATCTAACATATGTACATCTATAATCTATTTTATCTTATCCATATCTATCCTTTATCAATCATCTATCATCTATCAATCATTTATCATCTATCTAACATGTTTATCTATCATTTATCATATCTATCTATCCTCTATCAATCATCTATTATCTATGTATCATCTATCATCTATCACCTATGTTTCACCTATCATCTATCATCTATTTATCTATCTGTCGTCTATCTATCCTCTATTTTATCTATCTATTTATCCTCTATCCATCAACTATCATCTATTTATCCATCTAACATCTGTACATCTATCTTCTATTTTATCTTATCTATCTTCTGTCAATCATCCATCTATCATCTATCTTATCTATCTATCCTCTATCAATCATCTATTATCTATGTATCATCTATCATCTATTTATCTATCACCTATCTATATTTTATCTATCATCCATCATCTATGCATCATCTGTCATCTATCTAGCCATCATCTATTTATCATCTATCTATCCATCTAACATCTGTACACCTATGTCTATCTTCTATCTTACCTATCTATCAATCATCTATTTGTCTGTCATCTATCTATCCTTCTAACATTTGTACACCTATCAATCATCTATTTATCCTTCTATCATCAGTTTATCTCATCTATCATTTATCTTATCTATCATCTCCCTATCTATCATCTATCTATCTATCTATCTATCTATCTATCTATTTACCGATCGTCTGTCTGTCTGCCTGTACATCTCTCCTCCGTCCGTCTGCACCTCCCTGTCCCCCTGGCTCTCTGGCTCTGAGAACCCTGGATAATGTGCGCACACTGGCTTTTCTGGCCTCTCTGTCCTTGCCCTAACCTCCCCAGTGTCTCCTGGGACCGTCGCTGCCACATTTTCTCTCTGAGCCCAGGAAGTTTCAGGGAACTGGCCCCACATGCCCGTGCCTGCTCAGGAACCAGTTTCTGCCTGCTGCTGCCCCTCCCTCACCCCCACCCTGCCCTCCTCATGCTGCCGCTCTCCTCCGTCTCCTCTCCTCTTCTTTGCTTCCCCTCCCCTCCATCACCTGGAATCCATCTTTTTATCTGTCCCACTCATCTGAATTTGGGGCCTACACATCTCATTTAATTGCCATTTTAGTCAACTTTTCCACCTCTCTGAACAGAAGACCCAACAAGAACAATTAGAGGAGGAAAAGTTTATTTGGGGCTCATGGTTTCAGAGGTCTCAGTCCATAGATGGGCAACTCCATTCCCCAGGGCTTGAGGTGTGGCTGAACATCAGGGTGGAAAAGTATGGTAGAGAAAAGCAGCTCACATGATGATCAAGAAGAAAAGAGAGAGAGCTCTGCTCATGAAGGACAAAAAATATACCCCAAATGTAGGCCCCCAACAACCCGCCTCCTCCAGCAGTACCCTACCTGCCTACGGTCACCACCCAGGTGATACTTATCAGTGTATTAATGCACAATCATTTGCCCTCTGAGTTTTCTTGTGTTGCCTCACACATTAGCTTTGGGGGACACCTCGCATCTCAACCACAATGGCTGCTAACTTGGGTGGTTTTTAAGCCAGCCAGGTGTGTGTTTGCTGGGAGCTATTTGGAATTGCTCACATGCTCACTTGGGGAGGAGCCAGTTCATCACCTCGTCTTCACAGGTGGGTTGTGGGTCCCTCTCCTCCTCCCGCTGATCTGGGATGATCGGCCTGGTCTGACTACACAGGCCACATTCCTATTTCCCAGCCTGTTTCCAGCGTGTCCTTGGGCACATGATATGCCTCTGTTTCTACATGCAAAGACACTTCCATGTACCATTTTTCCCAGCTTGCATTTTAACATATCCCAGTGTAAACCCCAGTGTGACCCTGGAACTGCTCAGTCTCCCCTGGTCTAAATCTTTTACACAGTTCATTCTGCATTGAGAAAGTGAGGATTCAGAAACTTGATATGAAATCACCACCAAGTTTGGCCCCTCATTATCTCAGAAAACCCAGGCTTAATATTGATTTCTTTGCAGATGCAAATCTCAGTTTAGATTCCATATTCATGGGAATAAGATTTACAGTAATTATGTTCTTAGGGATTAATTAATCAAGCAGGTAATCTGACCTTCTCTGCAAGCAGTTTTTTTGGAAGCTGCCTCGTGTTTTTTCTGTAAACCCCACAGTCCATGTCCTCTCTAGGAGGGATATCCTTGCTGCCTCTCCTGCTGGCCTATCACCCCAGGTTTTGGAGGTACCAGACAGGAGCTGCTGTCTTCTCCGTGTGCATTCCTCCCTCCACTTGTCAGCAGCCTATCTTCCCTTATCTTGGCCACCTCATCTGTCAGCTCCAACTAGCATCCCAATCCCTCCCAGCAAAGCAGGGGAGAGGACTTTGCTGTGGGCGATTCCAAAGCGGGCAACTGTCCATCCCTGCACAAGTGCCTCTGCCATGCTCAGCCACCCAGTCTGTTGGGAACCCTGAAGTGACACCATTTGGTGGCCTCTGGAGGAAGTTTTGAAGAGAGAATGCTGAGACAGGCTGGAAATAAGGGACTAGCTTCTCATGTGGGAGAAGCGCTGATGAACCTGGACTGGTCAAACCAGCTCAGCACAGACTGTAAATACTGAATAATTTTGCAAGGCAGCTGTTAAGCCAGGGCAGCTTGAAATCACCCATCATGGACACATTTGCAACACAGAAAGTGACAGCCTACAAATCTGTTACTGAAAGCGTTTTCTAAAGAATCATTTTGTCAGCAGACCCCTGGGTATGAGCGCTCTGCTCGTGGCTAGTTCTGTCCACAAAAATGGTAGCTTTTCCTTAGGCTCTTCATGTGAAGCAGAGAAACAGTGAGAAAGACGGCCAGTGTCTAGGGTGCACAACACCCTCCATCTACCGTCCCAACAAGGGTGCAGCCTCTACCTGGTCTCCCTTCTCCCTTCTCCTGCATACCTCCTTGCATCAGGGTTAAAACCCTAGAATCTGCCCTCCTAAGCCTTAGAGGAGGCCATGCCCCAGCTGTCCAACAGCACCCTCTGCCCATTTCTGCTATCGCGTGGTCCCCACACTGTGAAAGTTGGTCCATCTTAGTTAACCGTGGGACCTGAAGGCGAGGCCCAGTTTTACTTTCCTCTGTATATGCACAGCCTCACTCTGTGTCGAAATATCGCACATCCTCCTTAGATGCTTCATGTGGGGAAAAAAAGAGAAAGATAACCAAAGAGCATGTCACCACCCTGTCCCCCGGTGTCAGCCAAAGACTAGGAACTCCAGCGGGCCTCTGTGAGTCACCAGGCAGAAGTATCATGGCCCTTCCATCAACAGAGGGAATGGCAGAAACACAAGGAAGGTCAGAGGACCCAGCCCATCTCTGGAACCACGAGGGACAAAGCACACCGGCTACTGATATCCTAATTCAAGTTCGGTCATTTCCACTCCCTTCTATAAGCCATCATTGTTAGTCTAAAGGAAGTTTTTCTTAATTTGTTTAGGTGGTTTTAGTTTTGTAAGTGCAACATAAATCCATAAGTGATTTTTAAGTTTCTTACTATTCTACCAAAAAAAAAAAAAAATTGTCACCAAGTGTTCCCACTTTGTCACAGAGTGTTTCCATCAGTGGCCAATTGGTGGGACCCTGTCAACTACCTGGCCATTACTTTCAGACTCAGACAGGTGTTAGCTACACTTTGTTACCTGCACCTACCTGGGCCACCTCCTGCAGCGTGCGCGCGTGGTGCTGGAGGGCAAGTGGGGGGGCTCCAACAGTGCAGCTGCTTTCTCTCCCACTCTCCCTGCCCATCACCTTTGTCGACAAGCCTTCTGCTCTGGAGCCATCCCCACCAATTTTCACAGTGTGCTTCCCCCAGTGCACATGAGTGTGCACACACACAAATGCACGCGCACACACACACATTAGTAGTTGACACCCCTCTGACCACTAATTAAAAAATAATTGACACAACTCTCTCCATTTAATGACTGAGAAACCTGAGGTGGAGACTCACCTGACTCAACTCAGCAGTGACAGAATTGCAAATGCCTCTCATCCTCCTCCTCTCCGGTGCACCTGCCTCCGGGCACTGAGAACTCCCCCTGCTGGCTGCGGAGCTCTGAGTCCCCAGGAAGTGGGACACGGCGTGGATGGTAAGACAACAGTGTCTTCCTCCAAGTCAACGAAGCTACACCTATCGCCTCGCATGATCCACCACAGCCTTTTAAACGAATCATAATTTTTGTGCATTTCTGGTATAGAGTGAAGAATGACTAAAGAGATTATAGGAGAACCGTTTTTGAGAATCAGATATTTCAATATTTGCTTCCCAATTTAGACGTGATCAATAGCTCTTGGCAACTCTTATACCTACGTCTTCAATAGGAAGAGATGGGATGTTTGGAACTAAATTATTATTAAAGAACCAATTAGACCAATTATGATTTTATATGACTGCATTTGAGCAAAAATCAATTTATAATCAACTATTAAAATAATCAAATATATGTCTTTCAACTCAGGACCAGCCTAAGATGCCTGTTGTTTTTCTGAGTTGGTATGTTTTCAGCTGAAACAAATAATTTTGGAAGTAGAGTTAAAAACAAAATTTAACACCATTCCAATGATCTTAAGACAGAAAAATCTAATGGATGAATTTGTTTCTAAATAAATAATTTATACACATAGCCATGCATACACCACACATTCTTGTATGTACAACTCCACACACAGAGGCCCTTGTGAACGTTCTCTGTCTCCCTCCCTCCCTCTCTCTTCCTCTCGTTCTCAAGCAGGCACGGATGCACAAATGCCATGGTCTTAGTTTGTGCTGTAATACTAAATGAAAGGTATTATGAGAAACTAAAAAAGAAAATCAACAATAAAATCACGCAGAAACAGAGCTTAAAATTAAGTACGGTGGGACCTGAGTGGCTCTCACAACAGTGAGCTGGACATTGAAGGAGCAACTTGCCCATCTTTGCCAAGGATGCCCCCACATTTTTGTGTCCCAGCCCCTTGCAGACCGATCACACATATTCTCTTTCCTTTTGTTTCCTTTTTATCTCAATTCTACATTTCACATTAGAAAGGAGTTCAACCTAATGGCTGCCTATGCAAGTATCTCGGGATTTATGCATCCAATGATAGAGTAGGTCACATGGAAATTTAATCTAATGTACACTTAAAGTGGAAAGAATAAAAACAGGCACATTCATTATTTCTACATATCTCCAAACCAGACAGGCTCATGTTACTTGCAACTGAATTCTTTTGTAAAAAATGAGTAGTAAGTAAAATGGAGCCTGCACCATAATTTAATGTTTCTGCTAATGTGATTCTTGATTCTAATCTGCTGTAAATTCATTGCAATTATGTGGTGGAATTATTTAATGTGATTTTGCCTGTCTGAATCTATTATCATTTGTCCATAAGAAACTGTCCAGTGAATACCAAGGATGCATATCACTGACAGGCAAATAGATTTCCTTTCTCAGCACAGTATAATATGTAATTTAAATTCATTTTCTGAAAATGTAAGGTCACATTAAATATATAGAAAATAATCTTCCTGGTCAAGAGCAGCTGAATTTCCACTCTCAAAATATATCTCATCTCCACCATGTTAACAAGTTATTTACTTTGAACAAAAGGGTGGAAGCACCATTTTTATCAGATTTACCCATGTGTATTTGTTGGATTCCAGTGTGTCTCCAATTTGTCCACAACTCTTAACACTGGGTGGATACAGCTGGCCATGTGGCTCCGTTTCCATCACAGGGGATCACGTTAGCAACAATGATGCCTTTCTCTTCTTCTATCCTGGGGATTAAACCCAGGGCCCTGTGCATTCTAGGAAAGGGATCCACCACTGAGCCACACTCCCAGTCCCCTGATAAGCTAGCGGCAGGCAAGTGGGCTGCATTTGTCCAAATTTTGGTGTCCTTTAAATTTAAAATTCATTTATTGAAACCTAATGTCCAATGTAAGAGTATATTAAGGATGGAAGGATTGGGGAAGTGATTACTCTGTGAATGGGATTTGTGGCCTTATAAATGAGTGTAAGACAGCTTCCGTGCCCCTTCCACTTCTAGCAAGAGGATGCCATCTCCAAATCAGAGCATGGACCCGTACTGGACACCTAATCCACAAGTACCCTGATCGAGGACTTCTGAGCCTCGAGATCTGTGAGTCACAAATCTCCAATCATAAACTATCCAGTTATGTGTTTGGTGATAGCAGCTTGAAAGGACAAAGACTTTCAGATGTTAGCACCTCAGAGTTCCTTCGAGGATTCTTCCCTTCTGTTCTGGATGCCCAAGTGGAAAGCAACCTACAAAACCTGCTCACCGCCCCACTTAGCAGTTTAGAACATTGAGGCCAAGAGTCGGTACGTAATGCCACCAGAAACTGCAGTTGTGGAAACACAATGTTTTCTCACTTTTCAAAAAATTTCTTTCACCAGTCTGCTTCTTTACGACAGTATGCTAACGTGTGTGACCTCTGTTTCGTCATTGGCCTGACGTCAAATAATCAGAGCAGACCTTTTCCTGACAGCTGCCTACCTGGGTGAGGCCTGGGGACAGCAGAGGGCTGTGGCCGGTGGACAGGTGTGGCCTTCAGTAGCAGCTGGGCTTGGAGCTGACCTCATAGACCCCATCCAGCTCCTTCTGAGTCCCTCCACCTGGAAGAGTTTCCATGCACCGTCCAGGGGCCAGCTTATCACCACTGGGGAGCTCCCAGCAGTATCCCAAGGAGCCTTCTGCCCACAGCCACAGAGCCACATCAGTTCCTGAAACTCCAGTCTCCTGGACGGAGCCCATCCAGAATCCTCCACCACCACACGAGAGGGAGACCTGAGCAAGAGCTCTCAGCACCCTCTTCCTTCTGCAAGTGTTTCTTGAGCAATAAACTGTGAGCCAGGTACTGAGGAAGAATCAGAGGACACAGGTGGACCTGGCTGACTCAGTCCCTCTGTGCGGGGAAGAAGCAGACCACAAACCAGTGAGCAAATAGCAAGCGATGTAACTGCAGATGCGGTGAGTTTTCTGAGGGAAACAGCATCGTGGGGGAGGAAAGACCAACAGAGAAAGTCCCACGTTAGATGGGCCCTGGCTCTGAGGAGGCGACATTTGAGCTAGTCCGAAGTGTGCAAATAAACTGCAAGCTCTCCCCACCTCACCTGTGCTCCTTCAGCTCTTGCAAAGTGGCCAGTGTGGAGAACCTCAAATCCCCCAAGTTACCGCTGCCTGGGGGTGTTTGTCCTGGGTGTCTCTCATTCCAAGCTCTTCCCCAGAAATCCCCAATCGGCTTTTTCCCACGTTGACTCTAAGTTAAACGTGACCTCTTCAGAGTGACGGTCCTCACTGCTCAGTACTGAGCAGTCACGTGATGCTCTCTGCCCCCGCATCCTGTGCCCTGAGTTCTTCTCAGAACTCCAGAAACAAATGAAAAACCCTCAAAAGCATTCATTTTACTTGGTTAAGATTGTATTCAAAACTGTAGTCAGTAGGAGCAAACAAGGAAAATAAAACCGTTGAGAGAAACTCAGTGTGGAAGTCATCAAGAATTCATTTCAAGTAGCAGAGTGGACTAAGCACATTGGAATGAATCTAAATCCCTTTAAATGTCAATTGAAAGCACTTTGCAGAAAGATACACCAAGACCTAGACACAAATGAAATTCCTGGAAACAAAGGGAAGAACCCCAAGGCCACACAGTGGAGGATGGGTGGAGAAGACCAGCGGATGGTGCAGGCTCCTCCTGCCAGTGTAGACCTCTGCTCAGTGGCTCGGTGCTCACCGCCGACATGCAAGGGGGCAGGGCCCAGCACCCAGACACCTTAGTCCTGGGCAGACATCCGGGGGACCACGCAACCTGCACAGGCACCACGTGCAGCAAGTTGACATCAGCACTGGGGAAGCAAAGACCGATAAACACAGGAGTTTATCAAATTTCATAGTAAATAGAAGAATGAGGTTGTACAGCCTATGTCTTCAGGTGTGAAATTCTGAGGAGGAGTGATCATCCCACATCAGCATGGATTTTGTGAGCTGAATAAAACACAGCCAGAAGAATATGTATAAGTCTCCAAAAACAAGTCTTCAACAGTTTGTTTAGTTATGTCAACCTATAGGTATGCTGTGCAACGGTTGTGTCCTAATAATTTAAAAAATGACAGGAAGAATTAAAAGTTGGTATGCTGGTTTCCTTCTGGCACAGACAGGGAGCAAGAATGGAAAAAGCACAGAGGGTGTCCCGGTGCTGGGGATTTCATGTACCTCAGGTTGAAAAGATGGTACGCGAGTATCTGTCATTTTATCGTAGCGGTGTATGCTGTGTAAATTACTTCACGTGTGAAACATGAAATGGGTCCTGGAGAAAGAATAAACCATGATGAGCGTTGTTACTACATCAGCCCTGGGTTAGCCAGCACATTCATGCAGATTAGGAAATAGAGGCCACACACATCGGTTCCAATAGTAACATACTAAGCCTCCATTCCTTCATGTCTTCTTATAAAATGTTGCTTTTCCCTTCATGTAAGGAAAGGAATTTCCTTAGTAATGAGAAGCTAGTTTTAGCAGTTCTACAGCCTTTTTTTACCTTCTTTTTTATTTGTTCTAAGTAGTTGTACATGACAGTAGAGTGCATTTATACATTTTGATAAATCACATATAAATGGAGTATAATCTCTCATTTTTCTGATTGCACATGTTGCAGGATCACATGGGTTATGCAGTCATACATGCACATGAGGTAATAATGTCTGTTTCACTCTACGATCCTTCCTACCCCCATACCCTTTCCCCTCCCTTCACTCCCCTCTACCTAATATGAAAGAACTCTATTCTTCCCTAGTCCCCCTTATTGTGAATTAGCATCCGCCTATTAGAGAAAACATTTGGTCTTTTGTTTTTTGGGTTTGACTCATTTCACTTAGCATTATATTCTCTAATTCCATCCATTTACCAACAAATGCCATCATTACATTCTTCTTTAAGACTCAGTAATATTCCATACATACATATATATATATATATATATACATATATATATATATATACATATATATATGCACACCACATTTTCTTTATCCATTCATCTATTGAAGGGCACCTAGGTTGGTTCCATAGTTTAGCTATTGTAGTTGAGTTGCTATAAACATTGATGTGGCTGTGTCACTGGATGCTGACTTTAAGTCCTTTGTGTACAGACAGAGGAGTGGGATAGCTGGGTCGAATGGTGGTTCTACAGACTTTAACTATTGGCCTGCAGCATTATGGCTACCGAGCAGACTTACTAAGCCTCTTCTTTCAGAGAATTGTGCCTCTTCTCTTAACATTATATACTGCTTGTCCTGGAGCTCATTTTGATCACCTACCTTCTGCTAATTAATCAGGGAGAACAACCTCTCCATTCTAGTAAAATGAATTCAACAAACATGTTGAGTAGGTAAACATGTCTAAGATATTTACTCTTTTACAAAGTTATTTTTCAAAATTAAATATCAGGCTACATACGTTAACTGCAAAACTCGACGCTCGCTGCTTGTCTCGCAGAACAGGATGCAGTGTTTTCTCATTTGCTTGATTGTCTGCTTCTGCCCTCCTGAAAGCAGCCTCGTGGGAGAAGGCTTCGCTTCTGCTGTGACAGAGCTCTTGGACAAACGTCTAGCCCTAGAGAGCCTGCACACATATTTGTTGAATAAATGAATGAGAATCTCCTCAGAGACTGTATTGGCACCGGGTGTACACAAGAGCCAAACAAAGCCCCAAGCTAGCTTGCTACTCACAGAGAGATTTTTTTTAAACTATCATTTTGAACTAAAGTTTCAGTAAATTCTAGAATTCTTTTAACTTTTTTTTTTTTATTTGGGATTTGAACCCAGGGCTCCTTAACCACTGAGCCACATCCCCAACCTTTTTTATGTTTTATTTTGAGATACGGTCTCACTGAGTTGCTTCCAGCTTTGATAAATTGCTGAGGTTGTCTTTGAACTTGCAATCCTCCTGCCTCAGCCTCCGGAGCCGCTGGGATTATAGGTGTGCTCCAAAGCGCCCAGCTTAAATTTGTTTTTAATTAATTTATTTTTATTGACATAAATTGCATGTACTTATCCTTTACAATATGATATTTTGAAGTGGATGTATATGTGCAGACAGCCTACATATCTATAATGAAATAATTAAATTTAGCTAATTAACACTTGCATTGCTTCATGAGGTATCATTTTTGTGATGGGAACACCTGATTATCCCTCTACAATTAGAAGATGATGCTTCTGATATTCATTTGAGGGACCATATGTTTTCACTGACTTTTTAAATAGTTAACAGCCACTGGCTTTGGTGCCAAATATCCAGGACTCTTTTTGCAGCGTGGCCGAGTGGTCCTGGCGCTCACTGAGGTCCCACACACACTTCCCACACACCCCACTGGTTCCCAGCAGGCAGGTGCCTCCTGACTCTGCTGCCAGCTGCAGAGGGTCTACCTCGCCTGCACCCTGTGTGTGTGCTGAGAGCGGCCTGGGAGGCTCTGAGGGAAGGAAGCAGCCCCTGCAGGTGTAAGAAACCACCTGGGGCTATCAGGAGGCCTCGCAGAGACCCAAATGGACCTGCCGGGTGCTTCAATTCACAAAACGGCAGGCAGCCCACAGCAGAGCAAGCAGCTGCCCTGAGGCTTTGAAGCCCTTGAACAGAAAAACGAGCAGCACAAGGCTGGGAACTGTGGGAACCTGGAAAGCTGAGAGATCGAGACTGGAGAGGAGGAGACAGACACTGGGAAGGACTGGCTGGCTGAGTGTTCCAACTCTGGCTGCATTCGGGTTGTGCAAAACAGATGTAGCCCTGCATGTTGTGGCCAGATAAAAAAGAAGACTGGACTTGAAGTCAGATCTGACTTCTTAAAAGAAATGTAAGAGTCATTAAATATGGGAGTAAAAATAAAGGGAGACTAGTGAAATATTCAAAGAGATTAGGTCATGTTCAGCACTGATTTTGATTCTCATGTGCTACTCCCAGTAGCTCAAATACATATGCCCACCGGCTGTTCATTAGTTTATACATTCCTGCATACAGTAAGTGACAGTTTACTGATCACTGCCCATCACAGGCCAGAAATGGTGGGTTAAATGTTGAATAAAGTTTTACGTGAACTTTAGAATATGTAGAAGGAAATGAGAGGGAGGGGGGAATGAAAGATGGTGGATGAGACAGACGTCATTGCCCTATGTACATGTGTGATCACACGAATGGTGTGAATCTACACTGTGCACAACCATAGAAATGAAATGATGTACCCCATTTGTGTACAATGAATCAAAATGCAGTCTGTAAAAAATTAAAAGCTAAAAAAATAATAATAATAAAAAAATAAAATTAAATTAAACTAAATTAAAAAAGAACATGTTAATATTTCATATAAATGTATAATATTCTATTGTATAGATATGCCACAATTTTTAAAATAACAAATTTACATCTACTGGTACACTTGTTATTTTAATCAGAATAATATTACATTTACAACAGAAGTAGTTTACCTCAGAATAAGATTTGGTTACATTCTCTTACACTGCTAAGTGGAAGTATAAATAAAATGATACAAACTTTCCAGAGGAGAAAGAAAAATTTTTTACCTGTGATCCCCATTGATCCTCATGGTGTCATTTGAATAATCCTTTTCTGCTGTATTCTTGTTGTAATCTTCCACCATTAGATAGCTTTAGTTTAATCAAATTTGGTACTCAACTGGAATGCAAATATTCTTTACATGGTGTGCTGGTGTTGTAAATATAATAGCCACTCTAAGAAATAAGTTTGGAAAACGGTGGTATTATCAACACCACTCTCTAGAACAAAGCTAGGAGGGTTGGAGTGGAGGAGAGAGGACGGGAAGAGGTTTGGTGGTCCCTGGAGGAGGTGCAGAGGCCCCGCCCAGCAGAGGAACTGCATGAACTAGTTCCAGCAAGGTCTGCCGCATGTTCAAAAACATTAACCTTGTCAGTGACCTTGGATCTTCACACAAGGATGTCAAAATAGAAGCATTCACGTCTGGTTATGGAGTCATTTTATAAAAACTAGCTGAATGAAGCAAACCCGCTATTGTGGTTGAAGTTGAGTCTGCAGTTTCACATGCTGAATCTCCACATCCAGTCCCTACCTGGCACGTGCCCTTCCTGAGAGCCTTCCCATAATGAGGATGGGTCCATCAGAGCGATGCCTTTCCCATGAGTGGTGTCCTCACAAAAGGGGAACTTCTGATTCGACTCTTGGAGGAGGAAGGCTGGAGGAAGGTGTGCCAAAGCCAGCCCGGGAGCAAGGCCCTGCAGATCCTCCCCTGGCGGCCCTCGGCAGAAACCAGGTGGCCCAAACCCTGACTTCACACCGCGGGCCTCCAGACCCGTGAGACGACCAGGGCGTGGGGTTCCAGCCCCCGGCGGGCAGGACTGTAATTGTGATACCCTAGCAAGTGGACAGATCAGAAAGACCTTTCTATTGCAGACAGCGTGGATGTGTGACGATCAGAACAACGTTCTGTAGGATGTGGTTTAAATGAGCTCTATGGTGCCTTGGAATCTTTACCAAGTTTATAAAACTATCATGGCGCTCATGGTATTCATTCTGTACAGGCATCTAGCAGATTAGGAGATTTTCAAATGGGACCGGGCACTTCACCGTTCCTGGATCATGTCATTACACCATATAGGTAGGTAGAGAGAGGGCAAATTCGTTCTGTGTAGAAGCATTTGGTGAAATATATATTATATATGATCGTAGAGTTCATAAAATGTACAATACATTGTATAATACAATATACTGCAATACATATCATCTATATAATATTATGTGTCATCATATGTGTGTACCTACAGATAACTCCCATCAAATATTTCTACACAGAATAAATAGGTTTGCCTAAAATTTTATCTTCAAATTATCTTGGTTTGAACATTAATGATTTATGTGCCTTTGCCGTTTGTTCCAAACCCAGGTTTGACGGGGAAGACTAACGAAATTGGCCACATCGGTGTGGATGTGTGTAGAGAAATCACATTATGAGGTACAGTGTCCTTGACTGGCTTTCGGTGAACTGCATACAGCTAACCCGCACTGTCCTCCACCATGTGATGGGGTTGCTTCTGCAGACTGTACTTGCTCCTGATTGCTTGATTTTTCTGAGATTACACGTGAACACAGGCATGCTGAAATGTCTATTAACAAAGAGGTAGAGACCGAGTGGAATCAGACATTATTTCCAAGCCGTGTTTTCAGTTCTTTCTTGTATTCTCGATCATTGCCGTTCTGACTGGAGTCAGATGGAATCTTAGAGCAGTTTTGATTTGCACTTCTCTAGTTGCTAGAGATGTTGAACATTTTTCATGTATTTGTTGATGGATCATATATCTTCTCTGAGAAGTGTCTGTCCGATGTTTTCTATTCTTCACCCCTATAATTAATTGTATCAATTAATCACGTTTCAACAAATCCATTTATTTCCTAAGGGTTTTCCTAAAGAAACATTCTGCAAATTATTTATTCAGTTTGTCACCAGGGATGTGTATTACACACTGAAGTAACTAAACAAAGGCATACTTTTATATTAACTGGAACTGACACAAAAGAGCAGTGGGTGGAGAGAACCTACCTGTGTGACAGGGTCCTGCTTAAATGACACAGCGTGACGATCCAAGCGGAAGAGCTTACAAATGGGAAGTGGAATCAGGATGCTTTTCTTTCTCCTTATGAGGTTGGGAGTTAAGGCGGACACATCAAACCTACTGTGTTGCTTTAGTCAGCTTTTTCTCTGTTGTGACCCAAGGACTGACAGTAACAAGCAGAGGAGGAAAAGGTTATTCAGGAGCTCAGGGTTTCTGAGGTCTCAGTCCATAGATAGCCGACTCCTTTGCTTCAGGCCTGAGGTGAGGCAGAGCATCAGGGCAGAGGGGTGCAGTAGAAGCAAAGAGTGAGGCTGGGAGGACGACACCAGGAAGGAGAGAGAGGGAGGAAGGAGAGAGAGAGAGAGGGAGGGAGGGAGGAGGGAGGGAGAGGAAGGGGGGAGGGGAAGGGGGAGGGAGGGAAGGGGAGGAGGGAGGGGGGAGAGAAGGAGGGAGAGGGAGGGAGGGGGGGGAGAGAAAGAGAGGAAGGGGGGAGGGGAAGGGGGAGAGAGGGATGGAGTGAGGGGGAGAGGGAGGGAGAGAGGGAGGGAAGGAGAAAGAGAGAGGGAGGGAGAGAGAGGAGGAGGGAGGGAGAGAGACAGGGAGAGAGAGAAAGAGAGGGAGGGAGGGAGGGAGGGGGGAGGGACAGGGAGAGAGAGGGAGAGAGAGAAAGAAAAAGGGAGAGGGAGAGAGAGTTCTGTTCAAGAAGGACAAAACATATATCCCAAAGGCAGACTCCAGGGACCCTCCTGCAGCTGCATCCCACCTGCCTACATGTCCCACCCAGTTGATCCCTATCGGGGAATTAGTGCCCTGATAAGCCATTCTCATAACCCAGTCATTCTGCCGCTAGACTTTCTTACACTGTCTCACACACGTGCTTTCCAGGGACACCTCACATCTAAACCACAACCTTGTCCTATTTGGGTAACCTAGTCACCCAAGGTTCTAGTGTCCTCGTGATGTTGAGTGTGGCCCTGGGAAATAAAAATCTTTATTTTGATTCTTTAGAAAATTTCAATCCTTTAGAGGAATAAATATATAAACCAATGCTACTTTAGTTTTAAACAAAGACATTTGCACATAAATTGGATTTTAATGCCTTTTTGCACATATCAAAATGCCTCGTGAGGAATGACCGACCGGGAAGAAAATCACTAGCTCATGAATCACGCCAGCGGAATTCCCGACCCGGAGATTCTCTGCATCACAGCTGCCGCAGCACTCGCAGAGCCAAGGTGAGAACACCGCATCCGTGGCTACTGGTCCGGGCTCACCCAGGATGCGGGGAAAGGATGTATTCCTTAAGTAAGGCCTGCCAAGTGCACTGGCCTGGGACTTTTCTTGAGGTTCAGATTGGGGTGGGGTGAGGACTGCTTAGCATCAGGAGTAGCTCCTGTGCTTCCCACACCCACATCCCAGGGGCTGGTGCTGAAGCAGGGAGGACCACCTTGTCAGCTGGCCCAGGCAGGGACCACAAGGGCAGAGGGAGCGGAGGGGCTCCCCAGCTGTCGGCAGCCAAACATCAGAGGACAGTCAGCCCCTTACTGCACCAACTTCATTCTGACTTATTCATGGCATCTAGTTCCTTGACTATACTTTCACTTTAGATTTGCTAATATTTTATTTATAATTTCATACCCAAATTTGCATTTGATATTGGCATTAAATTTGCTAATCATTTATTTTCCACTTAAAAACCTATATTTACCATCAGCAATGACCTGTTCCTTTAGTTTTTAGATGCTCTTTCAGATTTGGGGATCAGCTTGTGTGTGCTAGCGGACTTCATGCCAAAATTAGATGGGATAAAGAAGGACATTTCAAACTGCTTAAGGAAAGCATAAACCAGCAAGACGTAACAATCATAAATATTTATGCCCCAAAGAGTGGTGCATCCATGTATGTCAAACAAGACAAAACCTTCTCAATTCCAAGAGACAAGTAGAGCACAGCACAATAATACTAGGTGACTTTAACACACCTCTCTCACCATTGGACAGATCTTCCAAACAAAAATTGAACAAAGAAATCATAGAATTCAGTAACACATTCAATAATTTAGACTTAACAGACATATATGGAATATTCCATCCATCAACGAACAAATACACTTTCTTCTCAGCAGCACAAAGATCCTTCTCTAAAGTAGACCATATGTTATGCCACAAAGCTACTCTTAGCAAGTACAATAAAATATAGATACTACCTTGTATTCTATCAGATCATTTCTAACTTCATTCTATCAGAATGAAATTAGAAATCGATGATAAAATAAAAAAAAAGCAACTACTCCAACACCTGGAGACTAAATACAATGCTATTGAATGATACATGGACAGCAGAAGAATCAGGGAGGAGATAAAAATATTCTTGGAGGTAAATGAGAAAAACAATACCACATATCAAAATCTCTGGGATGCTATGAAAGCAGTACTAAGAGGAAAATTCATTGCATGGAGCACATTCAAGAAAAAGAAGAAAAGGTCAACAAATAAATAACCTAAAATTACAACTCAAAGCCCTAGAAAAAGAAGAACAGATCAACACCAAAAGTAGTAGAAGACAGGAAATAATTAAAATAAGAGCTGAAGTCAATGAAATTGAAACAAAAGAAGCAATTCAAAAAATTGACAAAACAAAAAGTTGGTTCTTTGAAAAAATAAACAAAATTCATAAACTCTTAACCACACTAAGAGAAGGAGAGAGAAAGCTCAAATTACTAAAATTCAGGATGAAAAGTGAAATATCATGACAGACACTTTGGAAATACAAAACATAATTAGAAGCTATTTTGAAAATCTATACTCCAACAAAATAGAAAATCTTGAAGACATCAACAGGTTTCTAGAGACATATGATCCTCCCAAACTGAATCAGGAGGACATACCCAATTTAAACAGATCAATTTTAAGCAATGAAATAGAAGTCATCAAAAGCCTACCAACAGAGAAAAGTCCTGGACCAGATAGGTTCTCAGCCAAGTTCTACAAGACCTTCAAAGATGAGCTCATTCCAATATTCCTCAAAGTACTCCATGAAATAGAAGAGGAGGGGACCCTTCCAAACTCATTCTATGAAGCTAATATTACCCTGATACCAAAACCAGACAAAGATGCATCAAGGAAAGAAAATTTCCCTAATGAACATGGATGCAAAAATTCTTAACAAAGTTTTAGCAAATAGAGTACAAAAACATATTAAAAAAATAGTTCACTATGATCAACTGGGTTTCATCCCAGGGATGCAAGATTGGTTCAACATCTGGAAAGCAATAAATGTAATTCATCACATCAACAGTCTTAAAGTTAAAAATCATGTGATTATTTCAATAGATGGTGAGAAAGCATTGATAAAATACAGTAAGTACCCCTTTATGCTCAAAACACTAGAAAAAATAGGGATAAAGGAACATGCCTCAATATTGTAAAGGCTATCTATGCTAAGCCCATGATAGACTTCATTCTAAATGGAGAAAATCTTAAAGCATTCCCCCTAAAAACTGGAACAAAACAGGGATGCCCTCTCTCACCAATTCTAAGCAACATTGTCCTTGAAACTCTAGCCAGAGCAATTCGAGAGACCAAAGAAATTAAAGGGATATCAATAGGAAAGAACTCAAACTATCACTATTTGCCCATGACACTATTCTGTATTTAGAGGAGTTGAAAAATTCCACCAGAAAACCTCTAGAACTCATAAATTAATTCAGCAAAGTAGAAGGATATAAAATCAATATGCATAAATGTAATGCATTTCTATTCATCAGTGATGAATCATCAAAAAGAGAAATTAGGAAAACTACCCCATTCACAATAACCTCAAAAAAGAAAACCTATTTGGGAATCAATCTAACAAAAGAGGTGAAAGATTTCTACAATGAAAACTACATAACACTAAAGAAAGAAATTAGAGAAAACCTTAGAAGATGGAAAGATCCCCCATGTTCTTGGGTAGGCAGAATTAATATTGTCAAAATGTCCATACTACCAAAATTCAATGCAATTCCAATTAAAATCCCAATAATGTACCTCATAGAAATGGAGAAAGCAATCATGAAGTTCATTTGGAAAAATAAGTGATCCATGATAACCAAAGCAATCCTTAGCAGGAAGAGCGAAGCAAGTGGTATCACAATACCAGAACTCCAACTATACTACAGGGCAATAGTAACAAAAACAGCATGATATTGGCATCCAAATAGACAGGTAGACCAATGGTATAGAGTAGAAGACACAGAGACAAACCCACATAAATACAATTATCTCAAACTAGACATAGGAACCAAAAACAAATAATGGAGAAAAGATTGTCTCTTCAACAAATGGTGCTGGGAAGCCTGGAAATCCATATACAGTAAAATGAAACTAAATCCCCATCTCTCACCCTGCACAAAACTCAATTCAAAATAGATCAAGGACCTAGGAATTAGACCAGAGACCCCGTACCTAATAGAAGAAAAAGTAGGCCCAAGTTTTCATCATATCAGCTTAGGACAAGACTTCCTTTATATGACTCCCAAACCACAAGAAATAAAAGCGGGAATCAATAAATGGAATAGATTCAAACTAAAAAAGTTTTTTCTCAGCAAAGGAAACTATCAACAATGTGAACAAAGAGCCTACAGTATGGGAGAAAAATCTTTGCCACAAGCACTTCAGATAGAGTACTAATCTCCAGAATTTACAAAGAACTCAAAAACTTTACACCAAGATTACAAATAACCCAGTCAATAAATGGGTAAGGAAATGAGCAGACACTTCACAGAAGATCTGCAAGCAATCAACAGATATATGAAAAAAAATGTTCAACACCTCTAGCAATTAGAGAAATGCAAAACAAAACTACAGTAAGATTTCATTTCACCCCAGTTAGAATGTTTATTATCAAGAATACAAGCAACAATTAGGTGTTGGTGAGGATGTGGGGAAAAAGGAACACTCATTACAAATTGGTTCAACAACTCTGGAAAGCAGTATGGAGATTGCTTAGAAAACTTGAAATGGAACCACCATTTGACCCAGCTATCCCACTGCTTGGTCTATACCCAAGGGACTTAAAATCAGCATATTACAGTGATGCAGCTACATCAATGTTTATCGTAACTCAATTCACAATAGCTAGATTGTGGAACCAACTTAGATGCCCTTCAATAGATGAATGGATAAAGAAACTGTGGTATATATACACAATGGAATATTACTCAGCCATAAAGAAGAAGAAGATTATGGCATTTTCAGGTAAATGGATGGAGTTGGAGAATATAATGCTAAGTGGAATAAGTCAGTCCCAAAAATTCAAAGGCCGAATGATTTCTCTGATAAATGGATGATGATAACATAAGGGGGGGTGGGTGTAGGGGCTAGGACAACAACAGAGGAAGGATGGACTGTGCAGAGGAAAATTAGGGGTGTGGGGAGAGGGAAAGATAATAGAATGAGACAAACATCGAAACCCTTTGTACATGTAGGATTACATAAACGGTGTGACTCTACTTGGTGTACAACCAGAGAAGCAAAAGTTGTACTCCATTTGTGTACAATTAATCAAAATCAAAAAAATTAAAATTGAAAAAAAGAACTGTTTTTTCTAATTCTTTGAAGAATTACATTGGTAGTTTGATGGGGATTGCTTTAGTAGGATGGCCATTTTGACAATATTGATTCTGCCTATCCAAGAACATGGGATGCCCTTCTGTCTTCTAAAGTCTTCTTCAATTTCTTTCATTAGTGTTCTATAATTTTTACTGTAGAGCTCTTTTACCAACTTGGGTAAATTAAATCACAAGTATTTAACTTTTTTGAGGTCATTGTGAATGGGATGGTTTTCCTGATTTCTTCCTTAGCTGAATCACTGTTGGAGTACAGGAAAACTATTGATTTAAGGGTGTTGATCTTGTATCCTGCTACTTTGCTAACCTCATTTGTAAGCTCTAGAAGTCTTCTGCTGGGGTTTTTTGGGTCTTCCAGGTATAGCATCACATCATGAACAAACAGAGGTAGTTTGATTTATTCTTTTCCTATTTGTACTCCTTGATTTCCTTTCCTGATCTGATCACTCTGGCTAATGTTTCGAGGACTATCTTGAATAGGAGGGGTGAGAGTGGACAATCTTGCCTTTTTCCTGATTTTAGACGAAATGCTTTTTGTCCATTTGGCATTGATGCTGGCTTTGGTTTTTTCTGTTCTGTTGGTTCAGAATTGGGACATTTATGATTCCTGCTGCAGGAGCTGAGGTTATACAGTGTAGCAAAGTCTCTTTTTTTTTTTTTTAAGACATAAATTGTCTTTAAATAAATTTTAGTCCAACCATTTTATTCAATTTAATGCAGCTGTTTGGAAGCAAGTCAAACTCTTGAACATAGATTGAACTCATAGAAGTCAGAAGGGACCCAACCACAGAAGCTTGAATGGATTTAAATCTGCTCTTAACTACATACACATACTTTAGAATTATTTCCTCACCCAATGTAGAGTCGCTCTCCTGTAGATCCACACATCTCCTTTTGAATTCATGTATGCGTTCTTTGAATTTCACATCTTCCTTTACATTGTGCTATTGCCAGTGCCTGAGCTGTTTTAGCAATGTCACACCTTGGTTCTCAGCTCCCAACTCTGTGAACACTCTCCACTCTGTCTTATTTAATGAGATATGATTGGTGGAAGGGGATAGCCCTTACTCCAGGAAGATCTTGGCCCAGGAAGGTTCCCAGTTCCTAGGCCTGCTGCAAATATCCTATTCTTTTGAACCTAACTTTCTAAAGGTGCAAAAATAATAGTTATTTGATAATAATAAAACTGCATTTAATATTCATTGCAAATCCCATATTATAGGTAAGGTATCCAAGGCCCAGAGAAAGGAAATCATCTGTCTAAGCCATCTGGAGCAGTGTGGGAATGCATCCATCTGCCTCTTCATACACTGAAACTTTCAGAGAGAACCGTGAAGGTTCGTGTTCTACACTAATGGAATTGAAAATGAGCTCAAATTTTCTTAAGGGAAATTTGGTGTACACAGTTTAGTAGGTAGTCCCTAGGGCACTATCTGTGTTTTATAAAATGATGGTGACAGATTTGATTGATTCCACTGCAGCGCAGAGCAGAAAGATGAAGCCTACTCAATCTGTCTGTCCCCAGTGGCAAATGGACCTGGACACTGCACTCAGCAGCCATCTTCTGCATCCCATCTACACAAACACTGAGCAATTTCTTTCTTCCAACAATTGTGTTTTTTTTTTTTTTTTTCTATCTTTCCAGTTCTGGGAATTGAACCCAAATCCTCATGCATGCTAGACAAGCACTCAACCACAGAACTATATCCCTAGACCACAGAGCAATTTCTATACTCGAGGAAAACTGCAGCCACTTAGACCCCAAGATCACTAGCTGCGGATTTCCTGTAATATAAACAAGAGGTGCTCCTCATTCTCATTCAATCCAACGTGATCCAGTGATCAATGTATTTGAAATGCATTTACAAATACTTTTAGACTCTTTGTACTAAAGAAGCGCATGACTTTGCCTGATCCCAGTGGCCTGCCAATGTCCTCCTGCAGGTGGGCCTCAGGTTGTTCTAGTACTGTTCGGGTTTTGTTGTCATTCACACAACTGAGCAGTGGGTTGTCTTGAACTATATTATAATTGATTTGCATTTTTCTCTAATTTATTTCTTCCTGAGTTTCATCACTAAAACAATGTTGGAAATCTCTCCAAAAGCCTAAAGAAAAGAAAGGAAAATAACCAACTTCAATGAGGAAAATCTTAGAAGAAAACATTACTGACTTTGCTGCCATCTTGCTTTGACCCCCTGGAAGGCGGAAGAGGAGGAGGCTGGAGCAGGACCAGGACTAATGGCCTCGGTTTTTCCTATTCTACCTCCTGTTGAGGGAATTCTTGGAATAATAATGACAGACAGAGAAAGGCAGGTAGATTAGATATTATACAGTGATATATTAATGCACCTACAAATCAACAATGTTTACTGTTTTTTGTGCATTACAAATGACACTTGCTGTTGTTTTAATGAAAAATATAAATTAAAAATTTCCTGCTAATCAGAATGATAATTCCAGGCAGAAAGAGAAATCACCATTAACTTGGAAATTGTGTGGTTAACAGTCAAGATAGACTCAAAGGCCTCTCCTCTGCAGGACCAACCTTTAGATAGGTTTCTTCTCTTGATCTGTCTTCTAAATCACTTACTTTAAAATCTTCTAATTATAAATTATTTCTCTGCCCTTTAGAAATTAATTTTTTATAAGATTCTTGCCAGATTTGTAGCCCAGTAGTGTCTTTCTCCAGGACTGGTGAACTCTGACTTTGAAATGTGATCTTGAAGGGAGATAGAGCTCCTTTCCCACCTCAAAATAAAAATAAAAAGGGCTGAGAATGAAGCTGTGTGTTAGAGCATTTGCCCAGCATGCAGGAGAGCTTGTGTTCAATTCCAGTTCTGCCAAAAGGAAAAAATAAATAAAAAGGAAAGAAAACGAGGAAGACTCTACCAAAGTTGAGTTCGAACTGTGCTCTGGTTATCACTGCAATTGGGGTGAATAAAGTCATCTTTTACTGTTTAACTTTGTCCAGTATAATTTTTGCTTTGATGCTGGTTATTAAGAGTAGGATGAGAGTCTGAACTTTTAGGAAACATTTGAAGTCTAGGAGAGCCAGAGAATAGCTAATGAACACTGTGAATCCACCATAGTCACCAAGCAAACATTGAAAACTGCTGAAGGTCCCTGAGCCTTCTCATCTCCTCAGAAGCTCAGGCCGCCACAGGAAACAGAGAAGATGCATGAAGCCACAGACCGAGGTGGATGTTGGGTCCAGAGCCCTGTGCATGTCCCATGTGGTCAGGAGAGTGGGACTCACTGCCCTGGCAAGAGGAGGCAGCTCAAGTGTGAAAACATTGACCACTGGATTCCCCGCCCAGGTCTTCTGTTTGCTGGAAGGGGTAAGAGGAGGAGACGGGAGGAGAGACCTCCACTGGACACCCCTCCTGCGGAAGCTCCACTTACCAACCTACCTCCCTGGGCTTGGGACCTTGGGATCACTTGGGGCTTAAGCAACCCCAGGTCTCTGTCTGCAGCAGAGCCCAGGCCTCTGAGGATACAGACGCCCCTGTGCAGGCGGGGCTGGGTGTCCATCTATCTGCAGTGGGCCAACTCGTGCATAAGGAACCAGAGTCAAAATACTGCCCCTGGATTGAGGTCAAGGCCGGGATGTGCTTCCTCTCAGAAGCAGTCCTGAGTATGGGCCCAGCTCCATGAAGTGCAGTTCAGCACACCCCTTGATCTCCTTCTGCAGACAAGCCAGAATTATAGTCCGTGCTTCTCCTGGAGGTGGCGGGAGACCGCAGGTCATTCCGTAGTTGTCAGACAAGGATCTGGCCCTGGGAGCAGGAGTGTGCCAGGACCCTCCCCTTCTGCAGTGGCATTTCCTGCCTCAGGGGCACCCGTTTTAATTTAGGACTGGGGAGTTGGGCTTTTCCGATATTATATTCTGAGTTCTTGTTGGTCATTCTAGGTACTGGACCTTGGGAGAAAGCTCCTGCCTCAACCAGGTTGTGCCGATTTATTTCCAATATCTTAGCATTTTTCTATCAAGTACTCTAAAGTTCAACCAGTACAGGAAATGTGTGAGCCCCCCAAACACAAGAGAAAACAGTTTAATGAAATGTTACCACATGTTGATTTATGTGGGGACAAGTGTGTAATAACAGGAAGTTTTGCTGCCTCCACTTCTCATGCCTCAGTCCATCCCAGTCAGCGTTCACTGTCCCACCTCAATCCAGGTGCTGCTTTCCAGGCCAGGCGGAGGATGTTTTGTTCAGGTTACAGTCTCACTGCAGTTAAATTGAGCAAAGGAGGCATTTGCCAGAATGTGGGTGGCTGAGAAACCTGTCCCCAGAAGCACAGGAATCAGATGCCATCAGGTCCAGGTAGCTGAGTACAGTGCCCCATCCTTCAGGGTGCTGAGTCCACACAGTCTCATCCCCGATTCCATTTTACAACCAAGATTTGATATCTGGAACAAAGAGAACCAGTTGGCCTCTTTTGTGTCTCTTGCTACCTGGCTCTGGACAGGGCGACTGGATATCTATTCTCATTGCGCATGCTTTGGGGGAAAGGGAATGACCAGTTTTTTCAGGTTTGCCTTTGAGTTGCCTCATTTTAGCATGAAAACCCTACATCCCGGGAAAGTCCTTAGCCCATGGGAACTGGGGACACCTACTCACTGGAAGGAGGACTCATTCCTCGAAAGAAGACCCAAGGGTCATTATCAGACAAAGGCAGGAAATTCGACTTGCAAAGAAGTAAGTAATTGGAACAGAAAACCTGTAGGAGAGACAAAGGAAGTATGGATGATGCAGACAAAGCTCACGAATATTGACGTGGGCACCTTTGATTCCAGTTCTGGCGTGGCGTTTGTAGATTCTGCTGACACGGTCCCTAGAGGGGCAGCGTGGGCGGGAACAGGAGCACCAGTATGTGGCCTGGTTTTCCATCTCTGTGGAGGAGCCCGGGCTCCCTTCCAGGGAAGCGATCGTTAATTCCCCGGCAATGTCAGGACCCTGATCGCCTCTCTCCCTGGTCTTTCCTTTATGCTTCTTTTTTCCTGTTCTGATTTCAAAACCAATTTCCTTCCAAAGAATGGATTTTGGAGGACAATAAATGCATGTTCCATTTTGACTTTAACTGAACAAGTTGCAGTGAGGTATTCTGTGCCGGGAGCAGAAACTGCTCTGGCGCTGCAGACAGAACAGGAGATCCCTCCCTGAGGGTCTGTGACCAACGACTCCCGCAGGGAACCAGCTGGCTTTGGAATCAGTGAACTGTGCTGTGCCGTTTCATGGCCACGTCTGCACCTCCCTCCTGGGCAAGCCACCCTCGGTGGGGCTGCAGGAATCCTGGGGACGCTTTCCATGGACGGCTGAAGTCCGCCGCCGGTCCTGTGCATCCTAGGCTGTTCTCATCCTCCTGGTTGTAGCACTTCAGTGCAGTCTGGGATGTGGAGGGCTCTGTACCATGCAGCATCCTTACTTAGGATCTCTGTGCCAGAAATCAAAGGTACAGAAGGCTAATCCTTAATGGAATATCAATTTTGTATTTTGTCATAATGCCACCTGAATTCTCTACCCTGTTTACCTAGAAAATGTATATTTGAATACATAACACCAGTGCAGCCACATTAGGAACAGCTAGAAACAGACTTGCCAAAGTCAGCATTTATTTTGGTCCAGCGATTGCTGAATATTGTTTTTTTCTGTATTTATGTGATTTTTTAATTTGTTCTAATTAGTTATACATGACAATAGAAAGCATTTATACTTCTGATAAACCATACCAAAATGGAGTATCATCTCATTTTTCTGATTGCACATGTAGTAGGATCACATTGGTCATGCAGTCATATATGTATGAGGTAATAATGTCTGTTTCACTCTACTATCTTTCCTATCCCAATACCCCTTCCCCTCCCTTCACTCCCCTCTACCTAATCTAAAGTAACTCTCTTCTTCCCTAGCCCTACCCCCTTGTGAATTAGCACCTGCATATCAGAGAAAATATTTGGCCTTTGGTTTTTTGGTTTTGGCCTCTTCCATTTAACATGATATTCTCCAACCCCACTTATTAGCAAATGCCATCATTTCATTCTTCTTTAAAGCTAAGTAATATTCCATCATGTGTGTGTGTGTGTGTGTGTGTGTGTGTGTGTGTGTGTATGAGTAATATTCCATCATGGATATATGTGTGTTTGTGTGCATGTGCGTGCATGCACCACATTTCTTTATCCATTCATCTGTTGAAGGGCACCTAGTTTGGTTCCATAGTTTAGCTATTGTGAGTTGAGCTGCTATAAACATTGATGTGACTGTCACTGTAATATGCTGATTTTAAGTCCTTTGGGTATAAAGGAGTGGGATAACTGGGTCAAGTGATGGTTCCATTCCAAGTTTTCTGAGGAATCTCCATACAGCTTTCCATAATTGTTGTACCATTTTGCATTCCCACCAGCAATGTATGAGTGTACCTTTCCCCCCACATCCTCACCAACATTTATTGTTCCTTGTGTTCTTGATAGTTGCCATTCTGACTAGAGTGAAATGAAATCTTAGAGTAATTTGATTTGCATTTCTCTAATTTCTAGAGATGTTGAACATTTTTTTCATATATTTTTTCATCAATTGACAGTTATCTCATACTAGACAAAGGTGCTAAAAACATTCACTGGAGAAAAGATAGCCTAATCAACAAATGGTGCTGGGAAAAATGGAAAGTCATATGTAACAAAATGAAATTAAACCTGTATCTCTTCCCCTGCCGAAAACTCAACTCAAAGTAGCTTAAAGACATGGACACTAGAACAGAGAACCTACTAGAAGAGCAAGTCTTCACCACCTAGGCCTAGGATCTGACTTCCTAAAAAAGACCCCTAAAACACAAGAAGTAATATCAAGAAACAACAAATTGGATGGATTCAAACTAAAAAGCTTCTTCTCAGCCAAAGAAACAGTCAATAATGTGAAGAGAGAACCTACAGATTGGGAGAAAATCTTTACCATATATACCTCAGAAAAAGCATTAATCTCTAGGATATATAAAGAACTCAAAAAACTTAACACCAAAAGAACAAATAACCCAATCAATAAATGGGCTAAGGAATTGAACAGACATTTCAATGAATATTGTTTTAATGATACCATTCGATATGTAAAAGCTAATTTCTTAACTTTTCAATTGAGGCTCACAAGAATTATTAACTTCTACTTCAAGTTTGATGTGTGTGTGTGTGTGTGTGTGTGTGTGTGTGTGTGTTAGTCAGTTTCTTTGTTACTATAACTAAAAGGATCTGGCCAGAACAATTGCAGAGGAGAAAGTTTATTTACAGGCTCACAGTTTCAGAGGTCTTGGTCCGTAGAAGGCCAGCTCCATTCCTTATGTTGAGGCTGAACACAACAGTGGAAGAGTGTGGCAGAGGGAAGCAGCTCACATCAGACAGCAGAGAGACAGACTCCACTCTCTAGATACAAATATATATATCCCAAAGCCACGCCCCAATTCCCACCTCCTCCAGCCATGCCTACCACTTCAATGAATCCCATGAGTGATTAAATCACCAATCGGATTAAGACTCTTACAGCCCAATCATTTCTCCTCTGACCTTCCTGTGTTGTCTCACATGTGAGCTCCTGGAGGACACCTCACATCCAAACCATAACAGAGTGTGTGTATTAGGCTAATCTCGTTGCTTCCTAATAATCACAAAAAAGTCTTTAGGTTTTCTAACAATCTTACATTCCTTAATCTTAAAACCACACACATTCCAAATGTTTAGATGATACCCAATTCAATTATTCTTTCATTTTCTGTATCAATAAAAGGAATCATAGATTTCAAAGTTCACACTCAAGGGCATCTCAGAAATCATCACTGGTAATAGAAATTCCACAAAGTTGATTTGTTGTGATTTTCCTGAATTCTGTTTGAGGATGTAAGGCCAAGATTGTGCCTATCACCCTAGGAAACCAAGGCTTGAGCATCACACTTTCTCTGTTGGAACACGGGCAGGAAGACCAGGTTCGATGAACAACATGGACTATGTTGCTTTGTCTGTGTTTCACTTAGCAAATATTCATAACTTGAAAGTGTTTAAAAAATGCAGCAATTCTCCATCACATATCCTAGTGTCGAGCACATTCCCAGGTTCAAAGAGAGAACAACGTGTGGGCGATGGTGCTTGATGTTATGTGTTGGATTTTGTTCCCCATGAAAAAGGTTAAAGTAGTAAACCCCAGACCTGTGAATGTGACTTCATTTGGAAATAAGGTCTTTGAAGGCATCAAGTTACAGTGAAGTGGTGACAGTTGACTTTAATCCAACATGACCAATACCTTAAAAGAAGAGGAAAATTTGGACAGACAGACAGACACACACACAGAATGTCTTGGGGATGGTGAAGGCTGAGATTGGACAAAGTTTCAAGCCGGGGAACAGCCAGGACTCTCCACAACCATGAGAACTAGGAGAGAATCCAGAAAGGATTTTATTTTTCTGAGTGCAGAGCTATACCCCTGAAATCCCAGAGACTTGGGAAACTGAGGCAGGCAGATCCCAAGTTGGTGACCAACCAGAATAACTTGGGGAGACCCTGTTATATTAGGTGTCCAGATATTAGGTGTCCCTCAAAAGCTCATGTATGAAACAATGTAAAAATTTTTTTGAGGTGAAATGATTGGGTTTTGAGAGCCTTTACCTAATCAGTGTGTTAACAGGGATTAATTGGGTGGTAGCCGTATGCGGGTAAGGTGTGGCTGGAGGAGGTGGGTAGGTGGGTGCGTGCCCATAGGGTTTATATTCTGCTGTGGGCAGGGGACCGGCCTCTCTGTTCCCTGGTGCCATGTCCCCAACTGCCTTCCTCCACCATACCCTTCAGATACAGAGCGATGGAGTCTGCCCTCTATAGACAGAGACCTCTGAATCATGAGCCCCAAATAACTTTCCTTGTTCTTGTCAGTTCTTTTAGTCACAGTCAAACGAACAAACAAACAAAACTCCCTTCTCAAAAAAAAAAAAAAAAATTAAAAGGACTGTGGATGGAGCTCAGTGGTAAAGCGCAAAAGGAAAGAAAGGCAGGAGAGGCAGGAGGTGGGAGGAGGAGGGACGGAGGAGGAAGGGTCAGTTCTCCCTGCAGATCTCAGGGAAACGCAGCCCGGCTGGCGCTCTGACTTTGGACTTGGATTCTCTGGATCTGTGCGGTGACAAACTTCCACTGTCCTAAGGCCCCCAATTTGTGGAACTTTGGCACAGGAGCTGTGGGAAACTAACAGACCTTGTCTTCAAGGACAACCACTGCATGGAGATTAGTGGACCCCCGCTCCATGCCAGACCCTGGGTTATTTTCAGGGGCTTGAAGGCAAAGAAAACATGACTGTTTTCCTGAAGAATAAGTTCTCTGGGTACTTGGAGGTTTGGGCAGAGCTAGACTTGTCAGCAGATGGATTGCCCGGAAGACAGTGTGCTCTCCCTGTGCTGGCACCACGTTTAATGTGACGTTTGAAGTGTGAGCCTCTTTCTAGGATGCAGGGTGTTCTTTAAAAATGTAGACTTAAAATGAGGAAGCCTGACAAGCTGTAGCTATGAGACCTACAGTTTCAGCTCCTGTAAGGAACCATTTCTCTAGGCTAAGAGATAGAGGGTGGGACTCTGTTATGGTTTAGATATGAGGTGTCTCCCAAAAACTCACTCGTGAGACAGTGCAAGAAGGTTCAGAGGAGGAAGGATTGGGTTGTGAGGGTCTTAACCCCATCAGTGATTATCCGCTGGTAGGGATTAACTGAGTGGTGACTGAAGTGGTAGGTGTGGCTGGAGGAGGGGGCATTTGGGGTACAACTTCAAGTATATATTATGAATCTGGAGAGTGGAGTTTCTCTCGGCTTCCTACTCTCCATGTGAGCTGCTTCCCTCTGCCACACTCTTCCACCATGATGTTCAGCCAACCTGGAGCCTGAGGAATGGTCTGGACTTCTATGCACTGAGACCTCTGAAACCTTGAGCCCTCAAATGAACTTTTCCTCCTCTACCATTTTTCAGGTTGGATTTTTAGTTATAGCAGCGAAACAGCTGATTAAAACAGGTTTGTACAACATTTCCTCTGCATACACCGCCTTGAAATCTGTAGGTCTTGGAAAGAGAGAAATCTGTGTACTCCATGGCTGTGTACTCCGCAACCTATTTTTTTTTTTTTTTTTTTTTTTTTTTTTTTTTTTTTGTCGCTCTTGAGTTTTGCACAACAGCTTTGCGGAATTGCCTCTTTTTCTCAAACATGATATTTTTGATCTTGGGAAAGCATTAGTGGTAACTGATGAATTTCCACATTTAAAATTACATTAAAGGCAAAGGCACCTATCTTCCTAGTCCTTTATTGAATTCCAGTGATCACCACATTCAACTGAACAGAGAATTTGAGGATCAATTCAAAAGTGTAAGGCTTAAGTGATCCTGGCATCATGGAATCTTGCATGGATTTCTTTAAACTCACACCCGTGTTGTGACAGGCAGCTCATGGGAATCAGTCCTCCCACATTTACTCCCAATATTTAACATCAACACCTGCCCTAGGTACTTAAAAACCAACCACAGCCTTACCCTAATATAAGTTAGAGACTTGAGCCAGCACTTTTCTCCTCCTCATGCAAATTCATTACATTATAAGCTTGAAAAAAAATACAGAAAAGGCATGGAAACATTTACTTACTCTTTCATTGAATAAATTAATATTTAATAGAGAAATATTTAAGGCACACAAAAATTTCTTCTTCCCTTTGAATCTTTGATGCATTTCACCATAACGTGTTAACTGAAAACATCAATACAATCTCAGTTTTTGTCATGGAAGAGCAGGCTTGCTTCATTTCCAGCATAATGAAGGGGAATAAAGTTGATTAATGTTTTCAAATTTTCACTCTTCCCATCTCCTGAAATTCTTAGTCCAGGACACATTGAATTAAGAGACTTTGCCCCTTCTGGGGAGACAGGTTACTGCTCATCTTGCCCCTTGTCTCCCCAATGTGTTGTCCACATCATAGGTCACTGAGACCCTCAGTGTGGCACCTTGACAAGGCGCCAACCGAGTCTGGAGCTGCTGCCGGCTGGCTTGCTTTGCCTGTGGTTCAGGAACTGCATCAGAAGAAAACGTGTGGTGGCTTTTCTGAGCCTGTGGGGTGAGGTCAGGCAGTGACCTCAGCTGGCCACACTCAGGAGTGTGGGCTGACTTGCAGTCCAGGCTCCTAATGAGCACCAGGCCTGAGTGTGTGAGCTATTTTCACAGCCCGGCCTCAGCTCCCTTGTGACCAGGAAGCCGCGGCTCGATCTACTCTGGGGCAGCCGACTCTTCATTGCAATAGCTACACGTTCAACTGGGCATCTTGTGTTTTCTGGGGAACTGTCAGAACGTTCTCTGAGGTGGCTAAAGCAAGGGGCGCTGGGTCTTCCTTTGAGCAGCCATCCAAAGTCACATTCTGCTGTGGGCGGAAATGTCAAAATGTATATATCTGATTTGTGCATCAAATTGCCAGTCTCTTTCCAGAGGTTTCCCTGAGCAGAATATTGATCCGCTGGATAACTTCAGCAAAAAGGATTTCTGAGCTGTGACCCAGAGGGAGATGAAGAAGCAGGACTGGAGACATCACGGAGGACCATCACAGGTTGGAGCTGAGAAAAGTACACGAAGGACACAAGTGGGTGCCAGTGCTTGGCAAGGCCAGCCTGTGGATGGAAGAATCTGTGAGGAATAAATGACCAGCAGGAAGGAGAAGACCTGCTTCCCAGTTGTCTGTCTTATTCAGAGAAGGCTCATCTCAGGAACCACCTACGTAGGAGGCTCACGTGGAGCTGCTAGGAACACACCAGCCAATTTCAGAGAACGTCACCTTGTCTGGGCAACAAAGGAGAGCCTGGGCCAAGTGCCTTCTTAGAGGGAGAAACGCTGGGGAATGGACGCACTTGCGTCCTTGTGTTAGAATTCACAAGGACAGGAAGCTGAGAGACACCTGGAGAGGTGTTGGAGACAGGACTTGGAGGTGAAGCGGATTTCAGCATGTAGAAGCGGGAGGGGCAACCAGGGTTCCAAAGCAAAGGAGTGGGAGGAGCAGGACCTGATGGCTGACGCCCAGGATGTGCACTAGGAGGACCACCACCAGGTCTGTGTGGTGTCGGTGGTGCAAACTTCGCACTCACTGCCACACCCAGACCAAAGCAAGCCTATCTTTTCTCTCCCGACCCTCACAACTCGACTCTGTTTTTTCTTTTTTAATTAACTTTTTATTTGTCCTAATTAGTTGTACATGACAGTAGAATGCATTTATACATTTGTACATCATACATAAATGGAGTGAAATTTTTCTGATTGTACCTATTGCAGGATCACATTGGTCATGCAGTCATACATGTACATGAGGTAATGATGTCTGTTTCACTCCACTGTCCTTCCTACCCCTTACCCCTTCCCCTCCCTTCACTTCCCTCTACCTAATCTAAAGTAACTCTATTCTTCCCTAGCACAACCCCCCCTTTGTGAATTAGCATCCACATATCAGAGAAGACACGTGGTCTTTGGTTTTTGATAATTGGCTTATTTCACTTAGCATAAAATTGTCCAACTCCATCCATTTATCAGTAAATGCCATAATTTCTTTCTTTTTTAAGACTGAGTAATATTTCATTGTGTATGTATACCACATTTTCTTTATCCATTCATTTGTTGAAAGGCATCTAGGTTGGTTCCTTACTTTAGCTATTATGAGTTGAGCTGCTATAAACATTGATGTGACTGTGTCACTGCAGTATACTGTTTTTAAGCCCTTTGGGTATAAACTGAGGATTGGGATAGCTGGGTCAAAGCGGGGTTCCATTCCAAGTTTTCTGAGGAATCTCCATACTGCTTTCCATAATGGTTGCACCATTTAGCATTCCCACCAGCAATGTATGAGTGTATTTCAACAAAAGAAACAATCAATAATGTGAAGAGAGAGCCTACAGAGTGGGAGAAAATCTTTACCACTTGCACCTCAGATAAAGCATTAATCTCTAGGATATATAAAGAACTCAAAAAACTTAACACAAAAAAGCAAATAACCCAATCAATAAATGTGTTAAGAAACTGAATGACTTGACTCTTAATTTTTATACTTCCTTTCCTGAGGTAAAAATTTAATAAACTGAAAAAAAAAAAAACAGTTAAGTTGATGGATATTATTGTGCAAGTCATTTCATGAAATATTCTCCAGGTATTAATATGGCGGTTGTGAGATGTACCCATGCTTTGGCATGCATCCCCAGCAATTCTTTATTGCTGAGTTGTCATCACTGAAAGAATATGTCACATTTTAAAAATCGGCCTACCAGCTGATGGCATTAGAAGTGTTCCTTTTCTTTACCTAATAAAGGAATGTCTTGTGAATATTCACACACAGGTGTTTTATGTGGTCGTATGTTTTTGTTTCTGCAAAGTAACACTGAAGAGTGGCATGTTTTAACATATGGTAAGTATACATTTAGCTTTGAGAGAAACTTCCAGACTTTTCTCTAGACCACAGCATTCCCACCAGCAGTGCATGGGATCTCTGGCGCCAACACAGGAAGTGGCTGATCTCCTAAGTGTTAGCTATTCTAATGGGCAGCCTAGTGCATCATGCTGTGGTTTTAAGCTGCATGTTCCTGACAATTAGTGGCCCTGGGCATCTTTTCATAAGCTTACTGGTCATCCACAGATATTTTTGGTGGGAAGTTTGTTCAAACATCCTGCTAACATTTTTTAAATGGAATTGGTTGTTTGTCCGTCCTGTTACTGAGTAGTCAAAGTTATCTCAGTATCTGGAAAGAAGTTCTTGATCCATTGTGGCTTTGCAAATATTTTCCTCCCAAATGTTGGCTTGGCTTTCATTAGGTTAAAACATTTTTTCAAAGAGAAATGTTTAATTTTGATAAAATCCTATTTATCCCCCCTTAAAAACAATTGGGGTCTTCAGCAGATTTTCTCCAAAAACTTTTCCTATTATCATATTGCAAGATGTTCTTTTATGCTTTCTTTTAAAAGGATTTTACGTTACATTTTATGTCGGGTATCTGACTTACCCTGTGTTAACCTTTGTGGGTGTTGCTGGTAGGGGTTCAAGCTAATTTGATCTGTGGAGACAGACATGTTTCCTGGGCTGTTTGCTATAAACGCTGTCCTTTCCTCATTGAAGATCTTTGCAATGCTTGCTTATTTTCAAAGTAAGTGTGGGTCTACTTTAGGTTGCTCTATCTTCTTTGATTTCTCTTTGCCTCAGTATTTCTCTCAGTGTTTTATTCATCAAAGATTTAGGACCATGTTGCTTCAATTGCTTGCTTTTTATTTCTAATGGCCTCCCAGGTTCTTGGCTCTCCAAATAACCATGCTAACATGAAAAACAGATCAAAAGCACTCCAATGTGAAAATGAAGCTGGCCTTTTGTAGGTGATGGAAACTATTAATTCTTTACCTGTCATTTTGAATAGTATGAGATCATGTTTTCCTGTTCATCTCCTTTCTCTCAGATTAAGTTCTTTGAGTCAACATTTCTTACTGTTTGCTTATACCAAAGATTGGGTCAAGCACATAGACATTCCAAAAAATGCGTGGTGGCTCCATCAGCATGTGAGATTTGGGGACAATGTAACCCTGGGGGTGGAGCTGGAATTGGAATTGGTCTCTGTTGAAAGCACCTCAGATGTTCAGATTGATTTTTGCTCTCCAACACTTGAAAAATTTTGTTCTCATTATAATATTTTAAGCATGCAAAATAACGTAGATTCAGGAGATAATAAAATCATGTGTCATTGCAGAGTGACTGCTGAAGGTTATCACCAGCAAGGTCCACCTGAATTTCAGGCCTTTACAAGGATGGAATGAGGTCCCTGCCCTGTGCTGGCTGAGGCAGGGACCCTGAAACTGTAGGTCTGCTCAGCACCCTGTTTGGGTGGTGGCACCTCATTCAGAGTCTCTGCAGTCCTTTCTTACATTGATTCAAAATGTAAGCTTTCTCTATGCTTTCTGATCATCTTGTGAGCTGCTTCCCTCCACCACACTCTTCCGCCATGATGTTCTGCCTCACCTCGAGCCCCAAGGAATGGAGCCGGCCTTCCATGGACTAAGATCTCTAAAATCGTGAGCCCGCAAATGAAACTTTCCTCCTCTATAATTGTTCTGATTTGGTAGGACACCTTTCAGTTGATGTTGAAGCAAATTGTTTAAAATTAAAAATAATAGTTTCTGACTGTCAGGCGTCTATCATCCGCCATTTGCCTGCCTCTGGCCGGTCCATCACCTGCCTTACACCTATCCATCACCCAACGCACAAGGTTTACCTCCCGATCTTCCGACAACAGTCAGCAAACTGATCGCCGACTGCCAGTGGAGCACCAGCTGCCTGCTGTTGCCTAGAAGTTCTCTGTCACAGTACCTGCAGGTTTGATTACACGTGGCGGCCGCTATTTTGAGACAACAGCCAGGCCTGTAGGACCCCTGGCCAGACTGACTGAGCCCAGTCTCCAGGATCCCTCCGACCAACCGATCACTCCTTGCCTCTGGGGCCCTCACATCGACTGTTTCCTGCCACCAGGATCCCCAGACCAACTGACTGCGCCCTATCACCGGGACCCCAGACCCACTGATTGCAACCGGCCTCCAGGATCCCACATCCACACCAAACACACCAGACCTCCAGGACCCCTGCCTGACCAACCGCATCCCTCCTCCAGGACCTCCAGCTGACCACGTCCACACCCTAAGCTGCAGCTCCCCATTTGCCAACACGTTTTGAAGCCAGAGGAGCCATCTTGGATAATCCTGGAAGCCACAGCTCCAATCTGTAGATGGGGTAAAACCCATCCTGAGACGCCTGCTGGAGGCTTGAATCTCACTGTCAGGTACCTGTCCTGCATCAGGCTACTGAACTCTGGGAGGTTTCATTACTATATGACTGTTATACTGTAGATTTTCTTTTTTCTTTTTATTGAAAAAATTTAAGTTTTTATTTCTTTACTTTTCTTGCTCTCTTTTCCTTTTGTTTACCTGTTCCCTCAGAGTCTCTTTCTCCCTTTTTTGCATGCTAACATCCAATTTCTTTTGATTACACTCTCACCCTTTCTATTATCTAGAACTTCTGTATATTCTTTTCTTATCCCATTAACAGCCACATTCTACATCCCTCTGCATCCTCTTTGTCCTCCATTTGAAACTGCAGACCTTATTGCAAATCTGTTTGTTTTACTGAAGATAATATTTTAACTCATTCTGTTTATTATGACAATTTTGTTATTGTCTTCATAGGGGCTATTTGGTATAGGACTGCATAGTGTCTGAATTGGGCACTGCTAATATTGATCTCCCCATAAAGAAAGGGTTTTCGAAACTTATAGGGCCACTATAAGCCTATAGGGGGAAATCTGCAATACCCCAGATCTGCACTGCTAGAGGGGAAGGTACATGAACAACATGAAAAAACAAGGGAAGAAAATGATCCAAACAAATCTAGATTCTATATTAATAGAATCCAATGACAGTATGTAAGAAGAAATGTCAGAAAAGGACTTCAGATTATACATGATTAAGATGATTCGTGAAGCAAAGGATGAGATAAGAGAGCAAATGCAGGCAATGAATGATAATACCAATAAGTTAAAAGAGCACCTGCAGGAAGCAAAAGATCATTTCAACAAAGAGATAGAGATTCTCAAAATAAACCAAATGTTAATCCTTAAAATGAAGGAAACAATAGACCAAATAAAAAACTCAATGGAAAGCATCACCAAAAGACTAGACCACTTGGAAGACAGAACCTCAGACAATGAAGACAAAATATTGAATCTTGAAAATAAAGATGCCCAAACAGAGAACATGGTAAGAAATCATGAACAGAATCTCCAAGAACTACAGAACATCATGAAAAGACCAAATTTAAGAATTATTGGGATTGAGGAAGGCACACACATACAAACCAAAGGAATGAACAACCTATTCAATGAAATAATATCAGAAAATTTCCCAAACCTGAAGAATGAAATGGAAAATCAAATACAAGAGGCTTACAGAACACCAAATGCACAAAATCACAACAGATCCACACCAAGGCACATTATAATGAAAATGCCTAAAATTCAAAATAAAGATAGGATTTTGAAGGCCATGAGAGAAAAGCATCAGATTACATATAGGGGGAGACCAATACGGATAGCAGCCGACTTCTTAACCCAGACTCTAAAAGCTAGAAGGGCCTAGAACAACATATTTCAAGCTCTGAAAGAACATCGTTGCCAACCAAGAATCCTATACCCAGCAAAACTTACCTTCAGATTTGAAGATGAAATAAAATCCTTCCATGATAAACAAAAGTTAAAAGAATTTACAAATAGAAAGCCTGCACTACAGAATGTTCTCAACAAAATATTCCATGAGGAGGAAATGAAAAACAATGATGGAGGTCAGCAAAGGGAGGAACTACCTTAGAGAAAAACCACTCAAAGGAGAAACCAAGCCAACTTACAAACCAAAAATAAGCCAAATGTCTGGGAATACAAATCATATCTCAATAATAACCCTGAATGTTAATGGCCTAAACTCATCAATCGAAAGACATAGACTGGCAGAATGGATTCAGAAGGACCCAACAATATGCTGCCTGCAAGAGACTCATCTCATAGAAAAAGACATCCACAGACTAAAGGTGAAAGGATGGGAAAAAACCTACCACGCACATGGACTCAGTAAAAAAGCGGAGGTTTCCATCCTTATATCAGATAAAGTGGACTTCAAGCCAAAGTTAGTCAGAAGGGATAAAGAAGAACATTTCATACTGCTTAAGGGAACCATAAATCAGGAAGACATAACGATAGTAAATATTTATGCCCCAAACAATGGTGCATCCCTGTACATCAAACAAATCCTTCTCAATTTCAGAAATCACATAGACCACAACACGATAATTCTGGGTGACTTTAACGCACTGCTATCACCACTAGATAGACCTTCCAAACAAAATCCAACCAAAGAAACCATAGAACTGAATAACACAATCAATAACCTAGACTTAATAGACATCTATAGAATATTCCACCCATCAACGAGCGGATTCACTTTCTTCTCAGCAGCACGTGGAACCATCTCGAAAATAGACCATATGTTATGTCACAAAGCAGTCCTTAGGAAATGCAAAAAAATTGAGATACTGCCTTGTATTCTATCAGATCATAATGGACTGAGAAGAGAAATCAATGACAAAATAAAAAACAGAAATTACTCCAATACCTGGAGACTAAATAATATGCTATTGAATGAAACATGGATAACAAAAAACATCAGGGAGGAGATAAAAAAATTCTTAGAGGTAAAAGAGAATGACGATACAACATATCAAAATCTCTGGGACACTATGAAAGCGGTACTAAGAGGAAAATTCATTGCATGCAGCGCATTCCAGAAAAGAATGAAAAGTCAACAACTAAATGACCTAACATTACAGCTCAAAGCCCTAGAAAAAGAAAAACAGAATAACAGCAAAAGTAGTAGAAGACAGGAAATAATTAAAATCAGAGCTGAAAATGAAATTGAAACAAAAGGAACAATTCAAAAAATTGACAAAACAAAAAGTTGGTTCTTTGAGAAAGTAAACAAAATAGACAAACCCTTAGCCACACTAACAAAGAGAAGGAGAGAGAAAACTCAAATTACTAAAATTTGTGGTGAAAAAGGAAATATCACGATAGACACCACTGAGATACAGAACATAATGAGAAGCTACTTTGAAAATCTGTATTCCAACAAAATGGAAACTACAGAAGACATTGACAAATTTCTAGAGACATATGCTCCTCCCAAACTGAACCAGGAGGACATACACAATTTAAACAGATCAATATCAAGCAATGAAATAGAAGAAGCCATTAAAAATCTACCATCCAAGAAAAGCCCAGGACCAGATGGATTCTCAGCCAAGTTTTACAAGACCTTCAAAGAAGAACTCATTCCAATACTTCTCAAAGTATTCCAGGAAATAGAAAAGGAGGGTACCCTACTGAACTCATTCTATGAAGCTAATATCACCCTCATACCCAAACCAGGCAAAGACACTTCAAGGAAAGAAAATTTTAGACCAACATCCTTGATGAATATAGATGCAAAGATCCTTAACAAAATATTGGCAAACCATATCCAAAAGCATATTAAGAAAATTGTGCACCACGATCAAGTGGGGTTCATCCCTGAAATGCAAGGATGGTTTAACATCTGTAAATCAATAAATGTAATCCATCATGTCAATAGACTTAAGGATAAGAATCATATGGTTATTTCAACTGACGCAGAAAAAGCGTTTGACAAAATACGACACCCCTTCATGCTCAAAACACTAGAAAGAATAGGGATAGTAGGAACATACCTGAACATTGTAAAGGTTATTTATGCTAAGCCCATGGCCAACATCATTCTTAATGGAGAAAAACTGAAACCATTCCCTTTGAAATGGGAACAAGACAGGGATGTCCTCTTTCTCCACTTCTATTCAACATTGTCCTCGAAACTCTAGCCAGAGCAATTAGACAGACCAAAGAAATTAAAGGGATACGAATAGGAAAAGAGGAACTTAAGCTGTCACTATTTGCGGATGACATGATTCTATATTTAGAGGATCCAAAAACCTCCTCCAGAAAACTTCTAGACCTCATCAATGAATTCAGCAAAATAGCAGGCTATAAAATCAACACACATAAATCCAAAGCATTTTCATAGGCAAGTGACAAAACAGCTGAAAGGGAAATGAGGAAAACAACTCCAGTTGCAATAGCCTCAAAAAAACAAAAAATACTTGGGAATCAATCTAACCAAAGAGGTAAAAGATCTCTACAATGAAAACTACAAAACATTGAAGAAAGAAATTGAGGAGGACCTTAGAAGATGGAAAGATCTCCCACGTTCTTGGATAGGCAGAATTAATATTGTCAAAATGGCCATACTACCAAAAGTTCTATACAGATTCAATGCAATTCCAATTAAAATCCCAATGATGTACCTTACAGAAATAGAGCAAGCAATTGTGAAATTCATCTGGAAGAATAAGAAACCCAGAATAGCTAAAGCAATCCTTAGCAGGAAGAATGAAACGGGGTATCGCAATACCAGAACTCCAACTATACTACAGGGCAATAGTAACAAAAACGGCATGGTATTGGCACCAAAATAGATAGGTAGATCAATGGTACAGAATAGAGGACATGGACACAAACCCAAATAAATACAATTTTCTCATACTAGACAAAGGGGCCAAAAATATGCAATGGAGAAAAGATAGCCTCTTCAACAAATGATGCTGGGAAAACTGGAAATCCATGTGCAACGGAATGAAACTAAATCCCTATCTCTCACCCTGCACAAAACTCAGCTCAAAATGGATCAAGGACCTTGGAATCAGACCAGACACCCTGCACCTTATAGAAGAAAAAGTAGGTCCAAATCTTCCACATGCTGACTTAGGATCTGACTTACTTAACAGGACTCCCATAGCACAAGAAATAAAAGCAAGAATCAGTAACCGGGATAGATCAAACTAAAGAGCTTTCTCTCAGCAAAGGAAACTATCAGCAATGCGAAGAGAGAGCCTACAGAGTGGGAGAATATCTTTGCCACTCATACTTCAGATAGAGCACTAATTTCCAGAATCTATAAAGAACTCAAAAAACTCTACACCAAGAATACAAATAACCCAATCAACAAATGGGCTAAGGATATGAACAGATGCTTCACAGAAGAAGATCTACAAGCAATCAACAAACATATGAAAAAATGTTTACCATCTTTAGTAATGAGAGAAATGCTAATCAAAACTACACTAAGATTCCATCTCACCCCTAGTAGAATGGCGATTATCAAGAATACAAGCAACGATAGGTGTTGGAGTAGATGTGGGAATAAAGGTACACTTATACATTGCTGGTAGGGATGCAAATTAGTGCAGCCACTCTGGAAAACAGTGTGGAGATTCCTTAGAAAACTTGGAATGGACCCACCATTTGACCCAGCTATCCCACTCCTCAGCCTATACCCAAAGAACTTAAAATCAGCATACTACAGAGATACAGCCACATCAATATTATAGCTGCTAAATTCACAATAGCCAAACTGTGGAACCAACCTAGATGTTCTTCAATTGATGAATGGATAAAGAAACTGTGATATACATATATATATATATATATATATATATATATATATATATATATACACAATGGAATATTACTCAGCTATAAAGAATAATAAAATTATGGCATTTGCAGGTAAACGGATGAAATTGGAGAATATCATGCTAAGTGAGATAAGCCAATCTCAAATATCCAAAAGATGAATGATCTCGCTGATAAGCAGATGAGGACACATAATGGGGGGTAGGAGGAGGGCAATAATGGAGGAAGGAGGGACTGCATAGAGGGAAAAGAGAGGTGGGAGGGGTTGGGGGAAGGAAAAAATAACAGAATGAATCAAACATCATTGCCCTATGTAAATGTATGATTACGCAAATGGTATGCTGTTACTCCATGTACAATCAGAAACAACATGTATCCCATTTGTTTACAATAAATATAAATTTTAAAAAAATGTAAGTTTGTCAAGATTGTGGGAGTTTCTGAAAACCAACCAATAACACGAAGCCACCATCCTCCTGTGAATGGCACCCTGGATTGTGGTGATGGCTGCTGGACAGGCATCTTATTTGTCCGTCTACTTCGTGTCGGCCTAGATGTGCACCATAGAGGAAACCATGGTCCTGTGCCTTCCTGTTGTCTGTGAGGTTGGGCCAGAGTTCCACCTGCTGTCTGATTACTGCACATAGTTCTGATTTCTATGGTCGTGTTCCACCTGACCAGCTGCACTTCCAATGCTGGAGCTCACCAGATGCCGAGGAGCCCTGGCAGTGGGAAATGTCCCCCCGCCGAGAGCTGACAGAGGTGCACACCAGAGCGAGATGAGCTGCGACTGAAAAAGGAGTGGAACGTCTCGAGCATCGAGGCACCGAGACTTGAAAACATGCCATGAATTCTTGACAGTAAGCAAACTAGATCTAAGATCAAGGCATTTCCGGGTAGATTTGTTGTATTTTGTATTGTTTTACCTTGATCACAAGATGATCGATGAGAGAATTTTAGAAGATTACAGTATTTGGCATTTTGCTAATGGACTCTGAGTTTGAGTTTATCCCATAACTCTTGAATTCGAGGTATCTCTTCAGGGTGATGCGGGAGGAAGTTCAAATCGAGCCTCTTACCTTTGGGCACAGTAGGACCTCTGTAGGGGCACAGTAGGACCTCTGTAGGAGCACAGTAGGACCTCTGTAGGAGCGCAGTAGGACCACTACTGGAGGGTACAGCTCTGGGAGCAGGCTTCCAATTATTGAGCTCCTGTGACTTCAGGGGATGGATAATTGATTTCTTGGATAATGGAAGAGGCAGTTGTCATGGACAATCCAGGCACAAAGGAGATACAGACTGGTGAAGTAAGAGGCTCCTTTCCTTCAAGTACTCAATCTTCTGAGGGAAAACAAAAAACAGTAAATTAAATTTAAAAGGCTTTTAGACAAGAATAAAAATGAAAATAAATCCTATTTTAATGGTTTCAGCAGTTTGAGGAGGATGGCCTTTCTAGAACTATGATATTATTTCCCTAATTCACATATTTTCCTGAGTGAACAGTACTGGGAATCATGATTTCCCGTTTTGTAGTTTTATATAAGCATAGACATGCTTTCCAGTTTCAGCTGTAACTACTTGCAAAATATTCCGTATTTGAGGGAATGGATTTAATTATATGCAATGCAGGGTCAGTACCAGGCGGCCCCAGGGAGGAGCTGGCGCTGCCCCCTCTGCCCTGCAGTCGGAGACACAAGAGTGCAGAGCGCAGAGGTCAGGGACGGGCCCGGTGGCGGTCAGAGAAAGGAGCGCATCCGCCTTCAGATGAAATTTCTCAACCTTTCCTCAAAAACTTCATAGTGATTCTATGTGTGTGCAGGTTTGTGCAGGGGTGTGTCCTCAAACACCGTCTCGGCTTTCGTGTTTATAAAACACAGGAAAGCAAGAAGCAGGCACAGGACGCCTCAGATGGCCTGCTGGTTCCCTGATGGCCATTCCTCCATCCTCAGAGCATCTGATTAGCGGTCCCTGAAGGTTCTGTTGCATTAACTTCAAAGTCCGGCAATTAAGATAAGAAGGTGCAGGGCTGTTCTTCTGAGAGGAAGATATGAGGATTTTCCAGACTTTTTAACCTTCCACAGAAACACAGATAGAGCAACAGGCTCCCTTCTATGGCTTCCCACATCCATCTTTGGTCTTTATTTATAAATGATACAGCCTTAAGAAACAAGCAAATTAAATGTAATATGGGTATAACATAAACTATAAGTGATAAATCAACCATTTCTTCAAGCCACAAATGGCTATGATTATATAAAGCAGTTCCCTGACATCTTAAATTGCTATACCGAACCAAACCAGTGAGAAATATCTTGCTGCTGTAGTACAACTATTTTTGCAGAAATTAAGTATTTTTTACATGTCCAACCAAAGTAATGATTTTTTAATTGCTCTATTATGTTTCCTGTTTTGAAAACACTACCTTGTGTTCCTGGTGGGTTTTGTGTAACTGGAATTGCAAGTTACTATTGCCTACCCCATATCCATTATTGAACAAGGAAGGTATTAATAAGTGACGTGGTGCCATGCTTACAAACACTGATGAATAGAAAATGTGGTTGTTGTCACTAAGCCTGTGAAACTATTGAAACAAATTTCATTCATAGATAGTGTACAATTCTTGTGGACATTTCAACATGGCCCTATCGGTATAAATTATGGTTTTGTGGGAATCTTCTTTGAATTCATTGGACTGTTTAGTTCTGTTTTACTCATATTCAAATTAATTAATTGAGTTTGCAGATAGCTGAACACCCGGTGATGGAGATAAAAGAAGCAAATGTACCAAGAGTGGGAAGGTGCAGGAAGGGGACAGGTTGATCCAAGGACACGCCTTGCAGGTGGGTGGGCAGGGAGACAGAGGCAGAGACCTGAGGGCGGTGGGAGACAGGTTAAGGGCCTGCGTCATGTGCTGGACATTCACTAAGAGTGGAATAATCTCCAAAAGTGAGGGAACTGAGACAGCATGGGTCAGCATGTTCCACCAGACGGATCCTTTCATTACCTACATCAGACAACGGTGTGCGCATCCTACATCGGCGTGATAAAAAATAGAAAACAGAGTTTTGGGAATTATGATGTCCTGGATGGTATGGGCTGAATCCTGTCCCTCCAGAATTCACACATGGAAGTCCTAACACCCAGTAGGACTTCATTCCTACTGGGAATGTGACTATTGAGGATGGCATTATTAAAGATAATCCGGTAAAACAAGGACACTGGGGTGGGCCCTAATCCAATAGGAGTAGTGACCTTATAGGAGATTAGGACACAGACATGTTCAGAGCACAGACAACATCACAGCCAGGGACAGTGGCCTCAGAAAGAACCCACGCTGCCCACGTCTGCAGCTCAGGCTCCAGCCTCCAGGACTGTGAGAACACCCTGATTAAGCACCCAGTCCGCGGTACTGTGTGAAGACAGCCCTGGAAAACTAGTGCGCTAGGAATGCTCTTGAAAACCCCGGGCCCATCTCCCACACCGAGCAGAGAATGCAATGTGTAGCCTCAACCCCTGCATTTATTCTAGGCAAGGTCCTGGGAACTTGGACAGGCCTGTCAGTGATCTTACAACCTGGATTGTGTCAAACAAAACATTCCAGAGTTGTAAACATATCTGTTCATATTATAATTCATAAGCCCTTCAAATATATTCAAAACTAATCTTGAACTTACAAGGTTAAACTTCAGACATTTTTTATGAATTTATTCTACTATTGTTTCCAATAGTATTCTATGTCTTGTGAACTACTTTCCTAATCTGATCTGTCCTATATTTTCTAGACTCAAAGCTTAAGATTACTTATTGATTTATTTTACTCAACTTTCATATGTCCAAAATGATTAAGCTGGAATAAACAGTAGAAACCAGGATTTCTACTGCTTCTGAGTTTGCACATATTCTATGCTTGTTTATAAGGGAAGTTTGCATGAAAGGTAGCCATAAGTTCTGAAACTTACCACATTTATTGCTTTATTTTCTCCTTTCTAAATATAGAAAATTTAAATGTGCTGCAGGAAGCAAGAAATGACTGGGAGATTGAGTAGGGGAAAGGAATACATTGGAGATCGATTAAAGTAGAACCAGGAGAAAGTACCTTACCATGTGATTTTAAACCAAAGGCAACTTTGGACAATCATTCTTAAAGTTACACCCTTATTGCAGGTGGGAGACACAGCAATCTACTTTTCCCTCTTTTAAAACCCCTGTAGCGTCTGTTATGCAGACTGTTTTACATATTGGGGAAGATTCTGTAAACAGTTGTTCATTATCTCTGTAACAACTGGTTTTTAATCATGCAGATGCTTTGGGGTAAAAAATAAATAGAGGCAAGATTGATTTTTAAACAACATATGCTATAACCATTCAAAACACAGCTTACTGATTGTTGGCTTGTAATTTGCTGATCATGTTTGGTTTTGCCTGAGGGATAAGAAAAGTAGGAGGTAGTATATGTGCTATTGATTACTTTTCTTCAAGGAGGTTTTTTAAAATCTATCAACTCTGACTTAGACTCTTTTTCTGACCTTCAAAGTAATTTATAATCAATGTCTATTTAGAAGTGAAAAAAAAATCACCTGGATATTTAGTGTATAATAACTTCAGTGTTGAGAGCCAATTAGCCATGATAGCAGGACTCCGGAATCAATGAATTGCTGGGAAGAATGCTTGATCAGGCTGTTCGTCCTGTGAGTACAAGTTATTTTCCTTTTAAAATGGTTCTGTGACCTAAAATATGGAAGCTGCCATATACCCTTTCTTTTTCCAATAGCTGTCTTTTGTGACAAACAATGACTAATTCTGTAGTTTCTCTTGGTAATATAAAGGGCTGCTGTTACCATATTCCAGTTGCATTCAAAAAATGGGAAAAAACTGACAATATATATCATATGTGTATAGGTGATTCCTGAAATGAAATAGGTCATATTTACATTTTTAAGATTTCCAATGAGTAAAAGGAAATTATATGTGTATGTGTGTGTATTATATATATATTATATATATATATATGTATGTATGTGACAATATATTTTTAAAATTCTATATTTGCCCTTAAAATCTGACTTCTGGAGTTTTGAGTGGTAATTTTGTCTTTAATTAAATTAATTCATTTGACAATTTGTTTTGAACACATTACAAAGTCGGCTACCTTCTAGGTTCTAATATTTTACTTGAAATATAACAAATCCCATTGAAGTTGAGCTAAGAGAAATACTCAGTCAATCTCTACACCATTAGACACCTGGCTCCTGGCTTTGGGGCTACTGACCCCTCCGCTGATTCGCTCATTTTTACCGCTGGCCAGGCATGCCACATCTCTGATACAGATGGTAGATTCCTATGGTTGGTTACAGGAAGGGATCCTAATTCAGGAGGGACGTGGGAATCCTCTCAGTATGTACAAGTGTTTGAGGATTCGTCCCCCCACCCCAGCAAGCCTTCAGTCTCTAAGGAATGAGAACCTTTTTAGTTGCAAATGTGTGTAGAGTTCCTCAGGACCTGGCGGTAGCAAGCAGAAGGGAGGATTCACAAAGCAGATGTCATTTGCAAAGCTGTATTTGCCAAGTCTCAGGGATGACTTTGGAAGATGGCAAAGGCAGGAACACAGAGACCTGCTGGCCCTGCTGAGGGGTCCTGCTCCCCCGCTGAACACCACCAGGCAGCCAAATGCCAGGAGGGTGCACAGCGGGCCTGCACCCCGGGCTGGGGACAGCATGGAGGACGGTCCAGGGTGGGCTGGAGTGCATCCTCAGCATGGAGCCACTGAACGACTCAGCAGTGGCACATTCATTCCCCCTCCATCCGCTGAGAGTCCCCAGCCTCATGGAAGTGGGTCTAGAAAAGGAAACAGGGAGATGAGCAAGTCATGGACGCCCACGTATCAGGGTCAGCGTGGAGACATGAATGGGAGCATCAGGTGGAGGGGGCGAGCTTGCAGGGCACCTCCTGACCACTCGCTGCCCACGCTGCCTGTCTGCTTGCTGGTCAGCACTCTGCTGCTCCACACGTCCACAAGAGGCCCCCGGGGCAGACACCACTGTGCCCATGAGGACATGACACTGGGCTGTGACCACCAGGGTGACTCAGCCAGGCTGCAGTGCAGATGCAGTTGGTTCTGAGCACAGGATGCTCCCAGCAGAGCCTGTAGCCTCGCTGCGCCCCGTTCTTTGCAGGCACAGTGCTGGATGCGCAGAGAGGCGTCCTGCTCCTAGGCAAGCTCAGATGCCAACCGTGAGAGGTGTTGGTGACACCAGTCCACAGTCTTCAGGGCGGAGGTCCAGAAGCGGAGGTCCAGACCAGGTCTTTGAGGAAGCTCTTAAAGTAATGGAGAACTGTCAGGGTGGCTGTTGGCTTTTCTCCCCACTATTCAAATATTTCTAGTCTGCTGTTTGGGAAGACTTGAAATTCTAAGCTATTAGGAAGATAAAAGTAGTTAGTTTTTATTTAAGTCTATTATTAATTAATAATAATTAATTAATTATTATAATTAAGTAATAATAATCAATTTATTATAATCAATTAATTATTATAATTAATTATATTAATTAATATATCTGTCTGAATATCTAGTTTTTTGAGTATACATCCGTAATGGCTGAAGGGGACATGCGGATCTCCAAATTTACACTTCTTTTAACAAACACCAACATTTCCACTCCTGGGATCCAAATCTGATTCAAAAAGCAGATGCTAAGGCCAGGGCAGGCTGGTGGCCTGAAGGTCCAGGGGAGACGTCTCTGGGCTGACACCATGCCGGTTCCCACGTGCCCAATCTGTTTCTCAGGACAATCCCACAAGATGCAGGGCTTTTTATTTCCATGTAACAGATGAGGAATGAGAACTTCTGAAATATCATGTTCCTTTCCAGCGTTGTGTGCTTAGCATGGGGTACGGCCACCAGAGACAGGGCTGGGACAAGGAGCCCTGAGTATGGAACCACCCCCAAGGCACCGGCTGTGAGCTCAGTGTGGTTCACCATATGCTTCAACGGCTTCTGGTGTGTTGAAGAATTTCTGGTTGGAAAACACTTATTTTTAGGTACCAATTAGATTTTGTAATCACAGCAGTTTAAGCATTCTTGTCTCGAAAGAAGCTTGTAGAGGACTACCATTCAAATCAAATCTCATAAGTCTTGTTTTAAGTCTGCACTGAATTACACGTTTCATTTCCTATCTCAGCTACAAAACCTAAAGTGTTTTCTTTTCCTTCTTTTTTTTTTTTTTTTTTGGCCATAGATTGAACAATTTTTAAAGGCCAATGTATGTTTTAAGAACTCCATGAATATAAACTCTGTAAAATAATGTGTCATGTTGGCTTTAAGGAAAACAGCAGCACTCAATAACTTTGGGGTATATTCTCTTTTTAAAATTGCTGTCCACTGTGAATAGGTCTATTAGCCTGACCACGTTTTCCCATTGTCCAGGATGTTTACCTCAGGACAAGACCCTGCACAGTTCAGTTCTTCAGCAGATGCAGAATCAAGAGGGACTAAGCAACACTGTACAGATTAATGTCCAGGAGACATTGTTCTCAGGTGGACTGTAGTACAGGAGTTCCACAACCCAGTGCCTTCTCCGTAGGCCTTGGTCGAGGTAACTTATGTTCTCACAAGAAGAAACACTTGTGAGCATCGCTTTTGCTGAATTTCAAGGGATTTTTTGACATTGTTGCATACTAAGTTGGGAAAATATTTGAGAACACATTTTTTTTCTCTTGTGGATATTTTGAAAGTGAAGTTTTCTGTATCAGGCAAAAAATTATCTAAGTTTTTGTGTCATTCTGTAGAAAATTATCCCAGATAAAATACCCACTAAGTCAGTCTGACTTCCTGGTATGTGTGAGACTCATCTCTGGCTTTCTCTACTTTAGGGACACCTGAAAGAGAGACACAGGAATTCATCACCACCACCATGGGTCTCTGACATCTGGGCAGGGACAGAAACAGCTGGCTAGTCTCTGTGGTGCCTTGTCTTTGCAGGGAACTCTCAGACATATCATCTCACGGGGCCTTTGTTGCTCTTCCCTAGCTGTGTAGAGCAGGGACTCTGGCATCCTTCAGGAAGCTAAATGAAGTTATGCCCAAATCAGTTTGAATGAAGGCTGGGAGACCCCTGAAGACGATGGGTCTTAGCTGGGGACCAGATGGGTACCCTGCTGGCTCTGTCTGATGGGACCAGAGAGTCTCAGTCAACTAAGAAGGAGCTCTCAGGTCATTACATCATCCTTCTTTCTGGAGAGTTCTTTCTTCTGTTCCATCCCAGGCCTAACAATCATGTGTCATAAGTACCAGAAAAATTCCTTGGTGTTTGAATCAATCTTCCCAAAGGTCTCTTTTGGAGACACTGTGGCACAAACATCACAGAGTTCCCTGTGAGATAGAATCCATTTCTTTCAGTGGATAGCAGAGATATCAACTCACTTTGTTACTCATTAAGTGTCAAAATGTCAGGGTTTAGGGCGTTTTATGTGACAAGCAGTTGACAAACAACAGTCAGTACATGACTTGCAAGCTTTTGGCACGATGGCATCAACCTTATTTGTCTGCTGGAAAACGCGCGCATCCTACTCTGTGCCAGAGACAAGATGACTCAGGTTAGGAAAAGGCAAACTTGGCCTATCTTCAACTCCACTTCTTCTCCATGAACCACTGTTTTGAAGACGGCCTGTGCAGGTAGATAATGGGGTGTGTGCCTTTAACCGATTGTATGACCAAGACTTGGCAATAGTATGAACAGTTTTAAAAGGCAGGTTGAGTGGACCTGTGTCTGCCCAGCCACCGGAGGCCGCCTGCGGCACCGGGTTCTCTGTGGGAAACCTCCTGGCGAGGCCGAGCCCTCCCCTGCCGCCCCTCACTCTCCTCTAGGCCTCACGTCCTGCCAGCTCATCACCTGAAGAGGTCTGTCTGCGAACTACAGCAACAGCAACCAGACTCCTGGCTCACACCACAGCAACTACACAACCAGCTCCATGCACCCTGTGTCTACTGCCTGGGGGCCGGTCTTCTGAACCTCTCCAGCGATGATGAGCTCCTGAGAGTTCCTGGAAGTGTGTGAGCCCTGCTTTGACATGAAGGTTGAACTTTTCCTGTAAATTAACAAAACTAAAATAATTTATGTGAGCGGGCACAAGATAGGTAGGTGCAAACACACACACACACAGGTGGGCTCTTTGCACTGGAACGGTGAGTGTTTTAACTTTACATTCAAATACGAAATTAAATAATTTTTTTGTAAGTTGATCTTTAGCATTGAACTATGTGACAGCCCTATAATGATTTACTTCAGAGTTTCATTCACAAACAATTGTCATAAATGGCACCTAGGAAAGATAAGTAGCTGGAATGATCAGAAACAGATGTTTAAATCTTTCTAAACAAAGAACATATTTTGTGGTACAGAGGGTCATGATATCTACTCAGTATCTTTAAAACTTCTGAACTTAAAAAGAAGAATAGCTCATTTTATTTAAAAAATTCCCCTATAAGAATATACCTGTGTCTTTGTACATGTGAAACTATTGCTTCCTGGTAGTCTTGTCAAAACACTACATGGTCCTTTACTTTCTCCAGAATATAGACATTTTGCAACATTTTTGACAATTTTAAGCTCACTAGAATAAGAAAGCAGACATCCGAAATTTTATGCTGACAAAGAGAGTTGAAGATGCATAATGACTAAAAAGTCAACATGAAAGCACATTAGAGATTCCTGGGGGTGGGGAGGGGGGTGACGAGATTGGTGCCTGCTGTTTGCCTGTGTGGAAATATCACAGTGAACTCCAACAGTAACATGCAATATGTGTTAATAGAAAGACGGTAAGTACATTTTTTAAAAGTGCATTAAACAGTACGTCTCTTGGGTTGCTCCAGGTTTTTCAAAGGAGATGGCACATCCACATACACAGGTCATACTGTCCCTCCTGCCCTTGTTCAGAAGATGAGCATCTGGTACAATCACAGGGGAACTTCTCCTCTTTCACTCTTCACATGGTGCTTAAATTGTCAATGGCTGGAGATCCGCCAGGGAGGTGGTGTTAACTCAGTGGACTGCATTGGTGACAGCCACCTGTGGGGTGGCCAGTGATGGCCCTTCAACATCTGCCCCTCTGCAAGCACTGGGAAACTCCCCAAATGACCTCGATCGACACAGTCAAGTTGCTAACGTCAGTAATGGATGGGGACATTACTAGTGACTTTCCAAATGTTGAAAAAGACAAGGGAATGCTTTGAATAACTGAATGCCAACACACTGGATTAGATAGAGGAAAGGTCTGTTCAGCTTCTTGTTCTTTTATTGATTGAGTTATTTGGTTTTTGGCATTCAGTTTGTTCAGTTTTTGTATATCTCGGAGATGAATGCTCTACCTGAGATGCAGGTGGCGAAGATTCCCTCCCACCCTCTAGGCTCTCTCTTCACGCACTGGGCTGTTTCCTTTGCTGGGAAGAAGCTTTTTAGTTTGTTGCCTCCCATTTATTAATTTTTTATTTTACTTCTTGAGCTTTAGGAGTCTTGTTGAGGAAGTCACTTCCTGAGCCAATATGTTGGAGTGTGAGCACATATTTTCTTCTAGTAGGTACAGGATTTCTAATTCCTAGGTCTTTGATTCAATGTGGGATAGAGAGAGAGAGAGAGAGAGAGAGAGAGAGAGAGAGAGAGAGAGAGAGGAATATGATGACAGGGACCGGGATTGAAGCAAAATAGCCACAATGAAAGCAAGCAGTCACCAATAATTTGGAGAAGAGCCCAAGAATTCTACCAAACCTTATAAATTGTTATGATATGACAGATCAATTCCACTCTTAGTTACTAAGTGAACAGAAAACATAACCCTACAAAAACTTTGCACACAAACATTCATAGCCTTATTCACAATAGCCTAAAAGTGGAGAAAACTCAAACACCCATAAACTGACAAGCAGCTGAGCTAAAGGTGGTGTAGACCTATGAGGATGTAATATTTAGACACAATGCAGACCTTATCTATGTGACTACGTGGTGGGCCTTTAAAACACCATGTGGCATAGGAGAACCCAGACCTGAAAGGCCACGTGTTGCATGTTTCCAATTATGTGAAATGATTCGTAAAGACAGTGGTTTGCTCTGAAGAACAGAGAGGTGGGCAAATGGGACTGATGGCTTAATAGGTACGAGTCTTCCAGGAGGCATAAAAAATACTCTGGAATTAGTGGTGATGAGTGGCAGACATGAAATGTAAACACCACTGATCTATCTACTTCTTAAAAGTAAGTTTTAAACTAAAATAGAGAAAGAAGACATCTGGCTGATGGGTGGTAATTTAATAATTGAAAATAGCATTTTTAGCTTTAGGGAAAAAGATAAGCATTCTATAATTAATTCAAGGCAGGATTTCTTTTCCTATGGAGTCTAGAGTTCAAGAAATAATGAATCATCACTCTCTCTTACTCAGAGAAGTGTCGGGAGGCATTTCTTTCCTAACACCTAACCGTCGCTGTGGGCACGGCAGATACACTGACGTGGGCTGGAGAGGACCTGGGATGTTGTGACGTCATGAAGTTGTGGCCTGACACCACCATTTACCAAAGTCCCACCTAAGCAGAAATAAAGCAAAATCAGCGCTTGAGTTCACGTTCTGTTGCTCATAGCATGGTGTCACACACTGGTAGACTATAAAGAAAAGAGGCTCCCAGGCCTCGTCTGCTGTCCAGGGAAGGCATCAGGAGGGCCTCCTTGGGGGCCGAGTCCTGAGGTGCAGGACATTCCATGGCAAGAGGCAGGGTGTGCGAGAGAGCCTTGGCCAAGCCGGCTGTTACAGCAACCCACTCTCGGGTAACCTCCTGACCTGCTACCCCACCAATCACACGCATGCATTAACCTGTGAGTAGAGGACCCTAATCACCTCTTAAAGTTCCCGTCCTCCTCTTCATATCTTGTAATGGGCATTACATTTCAATATGCAGTTCAAACCACTTTCAAATGATAACAGGCATCAACTTACAAACTGTTTTTAAAGTTCCCAAGTGAGCATAATAAAACTCTGTTCTACATGGTACATCATCCCAGGGATCTGCATTGTCCTCATCTGCCCATGTGAGCACCAGCCCGTGAGAGAATTGCGTGTCGTGGGGGACATTTCTCCTGAAGCCCCTGGCAGGATTCGAGAGGCAGAACCCCAGGGGTCCATGACCTTGGGGAGAAAGGCCCCACCCACTTCTCCTTCCTCAGGTTTTCCTCTTGCTCCAGAAGGACTAGGGAAACCAGCGGCTGGAGAAGAAGGTACTGGGGAGGAGGAGGAGGGGTAGTGGAGACCCAGACTCACCTCCTTTTCTCACTCCCACCTGTGAAAGGCTTCAGTTGGAGGAGGAGCCTCATTTAGCTTTAAGTCAGATACAAATTTGGGGTAGCACGTAAGCTGGACACTTTCCACTGCTCAACTGAGACGGTGTCTGCACCTCAGACCAGGTCCAGGCCTTGGGACTACACACTGTCCGTCAGAGCAGGAGAGCTGAGCAGGAAGAGCTTGGACAGATGCAGCCCAGGGTCTGGAGTCTCCATTGTGAGGTCTGGTGCAGAGCTCTGTGGTCTCCTTTAGGAAGTCCTGGGGACCTGGAAAGGGCTGCTCATTAAAGCCCACGAGGCCTTTAAAATCTCAGTCAACTTTTTTGGTTTTTTGTGAGTACCAGGGATTGAACTCTGAGGCACTGGACCACAGAGCCACATCCCCAGCCCTATTTTGTATTGTATTTAGAGTCAGGGTATCAATGAGCTGCTTAGTGCCTTGATTTTGCTGAGGCTGGCTTTGAACTCGCAATCCTCCTGCCTCAGCCTCCTGAGCCACTGAGATTACAGGCCTATGCCAGCACACCCAACCCACAGTCAATTTTTTTAAAGGACTTATTCTTCTTTCTAGGGAGAGAAAGATGATAGATTATTTTATTTATATGTCATATAATCATATATGTAAATAATGTATATACAACTTATAATATTTATAATATAATGCATATGTGTATGTATAAAGAAAGAAAATTTCATTATGTTCTTTTTGTGACATGATAGCAAAACTGCCGTCTCCAGAACACTCATGAATTCAGAGAACTCCCTGGGTTTATTTCCTTCAGTTACTCTATGGACACGAGACAGAGGTGGTTACTGGCTCCCTGAGTCTCTCCCCAGACCTCTTTCCATGAGTCGCTCAGTTCTCTATGAACATTACAACATCATTGTGCATTATTTATGCAAAATATAGTATTTTTTTTAAAAAAACACCTGAATATTTACTATAAATAATCATTGGGAGATCCAGGTGTTTCTTAGAAATTTTTTTGTGGTGGACAACTCTTCTCTGAGGTGTCTTTCCTCCCAGAGAGTTGTAAAAGTTTCAGAAACAATGGTGAAGCTCAGTGTTGGCCTCATGGCTGTATCAAGAAAGAGAAAAGGGTGAGATGGAATCTTAGGGTGGTTTTGATTTGCATTTCTCTTATTACTAGAGATGTTGAACATTTTTCCATGTTTGTTGATTGCTTGTAGATCTTCTTCTGTGAAGTATCTATTCATTTCCTTAGCCCATTTGTCAATTGGATTATTTGCATTCTTTATATGGATTATTTGAGTTCTTTATAGATTCTGGAGATTAGTGCTCTATCTGAAGTATGATTGGCAAAAATTTTCTCCCACTCTGTAGGCTCTTTATTTCCTTTGCTGAAAGCTTTTTAGTTTGAATCTATCCCAGTTATTGATTGTGGAGACTCCTTAGAAAACTTGGAATGGAACCACCATTTGACCCAGCTATCCCACTCCTTGGCCTATACCCAAAGGACTTAAAATCAGCATATTACAGAGATACAGCCACATCAATGTTCATAGCTGCTCAGTTCACAACAGCCAGATTGTGGAACCAACCTAGATGTCCCTCAATTGATGAATGGATAAAGAAACTGTGGTATATATATATATACAATGGAATATTACTCAGCCATAAAGAATGATAAAATTATGGCATTTGCAGGCAAATTGATGAAATTGGAGAATATCATGCTAAGTGAGATAAGTGAATCTCAAAAAACCAAAGGACGAATGATATCGCTAATAAGTGGATGATGACACATAATGGGGAGTGGGAGGGGTTAATGTTAGAGTTAGAGTTAGGGTTAGGGAGGGGGGCAAGAATGGAGGAAGGAAGGACTGTATAGAGGGAAAAGAGGGGTGTGAGGGGTGGGAGGGAAGGGAAAAAATAACAGAATGAATCAAACAACATTACCCTATGTAAATTTATGATTACACAAATGGTATGCCTTTACGCCATGTACAAACAGAAACAACATGTATCCCATTTGTTTACAATAAAAAAAAAAAAAAAAAGAAGGAGAAAAGGTCCCAGGCGTTGAGTCCCTGAACAGAGACGGAGGCGGTGAGCCCAGCCACAGCGTCCCTGCGCCAGGAACCTGTTACCTGTTGCCACCTGCGCCTTGCCTGGGCGGGACACAGTCCTCTGCCTGCGTCTTTGGTTGCGATCCCTTGCTGAGCGTGGCTGACGCGCACAGCAGCATGTGGGCCTTCCCCTGCTGTTTGAATGCGTTTGAGTCAGAAGAGCTTCTTCTAATCTTGAACGTGGCCATGAGTAATGCGTTTCGGGTTGGAGCTGCATTGTCAGTGTTGCTTTGAAATTTGTCTTTCACATTTGGACTTAGATTTGCAAAGAGGCAAAGCAGGAAATCCAATCACCCAGGGGCAACTGGCAACCACTCAGTGGTTGGTGGATGAACTCTGGGGAGAGCCAGCTGGCTTCACGTCTGGCTCTCGCACTCCCGGGTGCAACCCTGAGAGAGTGACTTAGCTCATGAGATGGTTGCATATGTTAACCTGGCTGGGCTACAATGCCCAGCTGTCTGGTCAGACAACAGACCAGATGTTACAGAGAAAGTTATTATAGATGTGATTAAATCACATTTAAATCTCCAGACTGAGTAGAGCATATGACTCTCCATTACGTGGGTGGGCCCCATCCAATCAGTTAAAAGCCTCAAGAGCAAAAACAGGAGACCCCAGAAAGGACTCTGCCTTAATGCAGTAACAGAAAAGCCCTGCCTGAGTTTTGAGCCTGCTTTTCTCAGGAATTCGGACTCTAGGTGTGAACATCAACTCTTCCCTGAATTTCTGGCCTGCCAATCTACCCTACAGGTTTCAGATTCACCAACCTCACAATCATGGGCCAATTCCTTAAAACCTCTTTTAGTTCTTCATATACACATATACATTCATTTATAATGCTTAAAAATCCAAAGCAATTACTAATCCCTGATTAGTTTCCCGGAGTTGCTAAAAAAATTCCCATAAACTGGGTGGTTTAAAAGAGCAGAGGTGTGTTTTCATAGTTTTGGAGGCCGGAAGTCTGGAATCCAGGAGTGGGCAGGGCCACTGTACTCCCTGAGACCTAGGGGAAGCTCCTCCCTGCCTCTTCCAGCTCCTGGTGGCTCCAGAGGTTCCTGGGTTTGTGGCTGCATTGCTCCAGTCTTTGTCTCTGTCTTCACGTATTTTCTCCTCTTCTTTCCGTTCCTTGTATCATCTGGGCAGTTGACATTGGAATTAGGTCCTATCTGGATAATCCAGAAAGATTTCTTCTCAAGATCCTTAACCTCATTGCATATGCAAAGAAGATAAGGTCTTCCTTCCTTCCAGATAAGGCCTTACTCACAAGGTCCAGGCATTAGAACACCAATACTCCTGTTTTCCATTCAACCCACTAACCTATTCAACTTGAGGAACAGAGAACATGCAGATTTGTATTCTGGGAATGGGTCGAGTTCTCAGATTTCTTCCCTCTGAAGGACGTGGTTCTAACCTCATACAGCATGCATTTTTGTTGGTATTCACACTTTTGTAGTTTCCCAGTCCCATTCATTATCTTCTCCAGTGAAGTGAAAAACACCAGGGTCTGCAGATTCGCCGCTCAGGAATAAATGGGAGGGCAACTTCTCCTGATGTAGAGACACATCTCTTGATCCCAGTTCTGACCTTGGAATGAATATGTTTGAGACCTAACTCTTCAAATTTTTCTAAAAGCTAAACCTAGCTGACAAAGGTATGCAAAACAGTTCAAATAATTCATTTCCATTTTAAATTAGGGGACAAATTGCAAAGACAACGCTAGGACGCTCAGCCTTGGTGTTGAAGGACACCTGGTGTGGCCCCTTCTTTCCGCCTTAGGAGGCTGAGCCTCTGCAGCCCCAGGAGGCCTCCGTGATGCAGACCCTCTAAATGCAGTGTGCCGGCGAGAGGGGAACCTCCACAATGCGACCACAGGAGTGGCACTGCCCGGTGTCCTCAAACCTTCGCCTGCTCCCGGCATCACTCCACGTGCCCCTCAGGGCCCCCACGTGGGAGGACGCACTCCTGCAACGTGGCCCTGCCCTCCACTGCGTGTCCTGTCACTCTGAGGGCGTTCTGCGTCAACCCGTGTGAATCTGACCTCCCGGCCTTCACTGCCCACAGTCTTCTCAATTTACTTTGTGTGCTGTTCAACCACAGGGCTGCAAATGCCCAAGAAAGCTTTCTGTGAATCCCAAGGAAAGAACTCACCGGGTTCAACCGAGACGGTTTGCACATTCGATTATCCGAGGCGGCAGCTGGGATGCAGGGAGGAGGCAAGGTCCGGTTTCCCGCCCATGCGCAGGAGCTCTTCAGAGGTTCTGAGAACATTCCTTCACAGCCCAAGCCGCGCTGCTGCGATCCTCACCGGGAGATTGGAGACAGGGCAGTACTGAGTCACCTCCCCATTTCCGCCCTCATCACCTTCTCCAGACCCTCCGAATCTCATCACTGCGGGCTCTCCTGGACACAGGCCGGTGTTCACCTGACACCCGCACAAAACAAACGGGTGGAAAGTAAAGTTCGAGAAATCAGGACCTAATGAGCACGTAAGTTTCATTATTATTTTAGCCAGGGTTGTGGGTTATCGGTCAGACTCCAGTGGAAGAATATTACACCATTTTGTAGGTAAGTTGAGCAGCTGGCAATGAAGCTGGTGCATACAGAAAAGTAGTGCAGACATCTCTAAAAAGAAAGGCACAGGGGTCACACAGGTGGCTTTCATGTGGGCAGGGAATGGCCCAGGACCACCTTTGCAAACATCAGCTCTGGGTGAAGAGTGTAAGCCATGCTGATCCATAGGATCCTGGACAGTTCTGGTCAAGGTAAGACTGAACTTCAGATGTCAATGTCCGAGGCAGGAACCAGGACTCGACCCACCTGGTCCTGAGCTTTAAGTGTTTATCAGCTGAAGCTTAAGTGGGTCAAAGCAGGAATGTGAGGATTATCTTATTTCCATGGTGAGCATGAAGATCATATGAACAACTCCCAACATTCATTGCTTTGGATTCTGCCTTTACTGTCTGATTTCATTCGATTAAATCACCCCTCGGGCTTTGCTGGGCCCCCACCATAAGGCACTGGGTCAACACAGAAAATGCTGCAGCTGAGGTGGTGTGTGATTCCCTGGGGCCAATGAAGCAAGCTGCTAGCCCTCCCTGTGCACCCACACCGCATGGGGCATGGCATCAGAAGTTTACCCTCTGTAGCTCCTCCACACACTGCCACTCTGCACTTCTGAGCAAGGTGGGAAGCCATCTGCTTATTTCTAGGACACAGAATGACCTACATGGTGGATGGAGTCACAAACATTGACCTCTGGGTCTGAATGCCAAAGGTGGGATTGGAGCCAAATTGTGAACTGTCACAGTGAATGAGGTGAGAACAGAAGGCAGAGAGTGGGAGGAGATGAGCAATAGGTTTGAAAGCTGAAACCAGCAGGAGGATGGTGACGTCAAGGGAGAGGTTGTCAAACGGAGACACTTTCTCAAGGCAGACACTCAAAACACAAGTGGAGGAAAGCATCATCCCACTACAAATACATCAGAGGTTTTGCTGTTGCTATTGTACTGAAGAAAGTAGGTAAACAGACCGATGCTGTTATGATCCCTCAGAGAGTAATCCAAGAGGTCATGCCAAACCTGCCAAAAGTTAGATTGAAGATGATGGTTTAGAAATCCCACAGTTCCAATGCCCCGCATTTAGGTTGTTCTACTGTGATAGGCTCACCACCTACATACAAGTAGATGTATGACCTTTATTTTTAAAACACTAGACACATACATAACTCTTTTTTATTTGTTTGTTTTCCCTGCTAAAAGTCACACCTAGGGCCTCTCTCAGGCTAGGCAAGTAAGTGCCTAACACTGAGCCACACCCAGCCATTGTTCTAATGCAATGGATATACTATTTTGGAAAATGTAAAAAAAATATTTCCTGTGGCTATGAAAATAATAAGAGTGATACTGTAGGAATAATAGTTCACGTCAAAGGTGAAAATGTAACTGTTCAAATAGTGTCTTTCAAAAACCGATGAGCAATAACATATAAGCCAGTCATTTTATTACACCATGACATTTTTCTAAGAATCTTCAGAGATTTTATTATGGTAATATATTCCAAAATTTCAATTTTATATCAAATTTCCTGGGCTATAGACACAAATACTAGAAAATTTTGAAAACAACCCAGTACACAATTTTTTAATCAAATATCACATTTTGTAAACTTGTAATCAATATTTGACAGGGTAAAAGGATTCAATGAGGCAAACTGAAAATCTGTTTCCATGTCTAAAATTTGAGATTAAGTAGTGATGAATTGAAACATAAAGTTTCTATTTAAAAGATCAAACCAGTAAAAAATAAAATGCTTTGAAATATGACTGCATATTTAAACTCCCAATCCCTGAGTAGCAGTATTAAAAATGATTGTTAAACACTTTGTTAAATTATGAAGTGAGAAACTCTCTAATGTTGGGGATAATTTGCATTAATATGATCTCTTATGAATAGTTGATGTGAATGCAATTTGGTATAAATATGTTTAAAACGCATTGTAGATATATTTGACATTTTTTACAAAGTTAAAAAGTCATATACTCTACACCCCAGAAATTGCATTCATAAATAAAGTTCAGTTCATCTTACTAGAAGTTCAGAATATTCAAGTGGTTGTCCATGAGGGCAGAGCTGCAACAGTCAAGCTGTCAACAGAATGATCGATTCCCACCATGGAACATTAGTTTAAAAAACATTTACTGGAACTACAAGCAAAAGTGTGAATTAAATTTTGAAACAATATGGAGGAAAGAAAAACCAGTATGGAAGAAGACTTCATATAGTATAACATTCTTGTACTGAAATTTAAAAAAAAGTAGTGACAAATCTGCAGACTATTCTTTGAAGCATGCATCTACATGTAGCCAGACAACACAGAGCTTTTGAAATTCACTCCTGGGGCAAGTGAAGTGCTTTTGTTTCTCAGATAACACCCTCCTCTTCCTGATCACCGTCTAAGCACATCTGTGTGGGCTTAGATCCTGGCCTCTTAGAGGACAAGAACAGGAGACCTTATTTTCTCCTAAATCTCAGTGCATTCAAATTCCTGCTACCTACAGCAGTGACTTTGATAACCTTCCCAGTGAGCCACCACCAGAACGGCATGAATTCAGAGTGGAGGAAGAGCTCTCTGTAAAGGAATAATCATTTAGATGTTGTAGGAAGTAAACTGTCCTACATGCAATACCTACCAAAATTCCTTGATAACATCTGCTTCTTTAACAGATGGAGAGATATTTGGTCTACCCTTTCAAACAGACCCAAGAGTGAAAAGAGAGTGATTCTGAACTTTTACATAAAATCATTAAATTTTGCCAAAGAATTCTCTAAGGAGCTCTTGCATTTTTTTGGTAATTTAATTACAAATCCTGTGGAAAAATATATCTCCAAGAACAATGAGACACATAAATCTCAAAAGGAGAATTTGCCATATTAGCTATCAAGGCATACTGCAAGCCCAAGGTAGCTAAAACTAACTGTGATACCCTTAGTCATTGCAACACAACTGAAAAATTAAAGTAGAATGTGAATATCTTTCTCATCATGAAGGTGAAAAAAAATCATTATAAAAGTTGCAACAGGGTCTTGCACATTCTGAATTAACAAAAATACTATGAAATAACAAAGAATTCAATCGAAATTTTAAAAAGTTGTTACCTTGAAAATATTTTATCTGTTATCTAATTAAAATATATAGCAAAAACCTTTCGTAAAGTTTCATTTATAATCAGTGATGAATAAAAGAACACAAAAACAATCCAGAACATTCAAGTTCTAAACATAAAACAAAGCTAAACTGTAAATATAAGAAAATGAAAAGATCTGTCTCACTTTGAACCTTGGGACAGAACTGATATTTGTAGTCAAACTACAGATGAGAGTTTTTTCCTTAAATTATAAAGGAAACAAAGGTGATTTGATATCATAAAAACGTGATTAGTGACAAAATCACTACAAAATTAAAATATGAGCTAAAGACCTTAAAAATGTTTGTAGTGTGTATAAGATATTAATATTTACAGTGCACTCTAATTCTATAAATAAATTTTTAAAAACTTTAAAATCTAATAGACCAGGGAATTGCAGTGGAATTTGGAGGAGAGGAAGCAAACCCAAGCACCTGCAGCAAGAACTGGGTCCCACCTTCCACCCAAGCAGGACATCTGCATGCCACAGCACAGTGGTATAATTTCCTCCTACAAGATTTGCAAAATTGAAAAATATAACAATGGCACATCTGATTTTGTTGTTGTAGTAGGAAAACAAGTGTCCTCATTCATGGGCAGAAAGGTTGGTTCAGGCTTCAAAAGACAACTTGGAAGTATTTATTGATGTCACCAATGTGCTTGTCATTTGGCCCATAAGTCCCTTTTCTTATTATCAAATCTGAATACATACTTACAATGGAAATAAAAACATAAGATATACATAAAATTTTCCTTCTACCTTTGAATGTGATGGGTCACAGGGGGAAGGTACCGTGCCATCCACTGAGGGAACAGTGGTACAACCTGACCTCCACAGTAGGAGTTACAGTGTAACACCCCTCCACGGCCACCCTCTCTCAGATTCTAGAATCTTTTGAGGCATCTCTCTTAAAGTATGGCATGTGTCCTCCCAGAATTTTAAATACGGTATTCTTAGAGTTTTATATGAAAATTGTTCTAGCCAGTGTTTTTATTGTTATGACTAAAATATCAGACAAGAACAATTTTAGAGCAGGAAAGGTTTATCTGGAGCTATGGTTTCCCAGGTCTCAGTCCGTAGACAGCCAGCTCCATTCCCTAGGGGTGAGGCAGCATATCATGGTGGGGGAGTGTGGTGGAGAAAGTGGCCCAGAACATCACCTCAGGAAGCAGAGAGAGAGACTAAGTTCACCAAATATATGCCCTAAAGGCACCCCCCCAGGACCCACCTCCTCCAGCCGCACCCTAGTACCTAAGTTACCACTCAGTTAATCTCTATCAGGGAATTAATTTACATTTGCATATGTGCATGTGTGCATCTGTGCATGAATGTGTGTGCATGTGCATGTGTGTTTTGTGCAGAAATACATGCATGTTTGTGGAAAATTTTTTAATCATTAAATCAAAGTTGAATTTCTTGAACAGATGTAGATAGTCATATGCATTTTAATTTGATTTTTGTTCTAACTTGCTTAACTTTAATTTTAACTTTGGTAATCATTTGTTTAGATTCTTTGTTTTCATGTTCCAGACAGAGAGTAAACTCTTGTTTCCTTTTCTAACACTGCTTATCCTGATTTTAGCAGCAGCAATTTCAAAACTCATTCTTTAGAATTTTCTGCTTGATATAACAAATTTTGTTATGCTTGCTTACTACTTCATATGATGATTTGATCATGCCACTTATTTGTTACATAATATTAATGTGTTTATTAGATTTTAATAATAAAAGTAATAGAAATAATAATAATAATAAAATAGTATCCCTAACACAGAAAAACAAAACAAAACAAAAAAAATGTAATTGTTATACTGACATCAGCCCTGGACCACTTGTTATTTTGGGATATTGTTATTTATTTATCTGTAACCCTGAAGACAGAAGTCTTTGTTCTTGCACTGTCGTTCATTCTGTGAGGTTTTATTAAGCTCTGTGTTAATGGGGTCTCACAGGCAACACATCATGTGCTGCTTTGAACAGTGAGGGGTAAAGGTGGAAAATAATTAGTGGCTATTTTAGACTTCAAGGTCTCTCAGGGACAATAGCAAGAGGGGAAACAGAAGCAGAGTAATGAGGAAAGGACTTTGCCCATTAGGGATTCTGGTTCAATTAATTTACCCAAGCTAATATGAAAAGAGCCGAAATGAACTCAGGATGCTTGCACTTGCAGGCATGTATTTTAATTATTAGGTATTTTGTGAGACATTTTGCTTTATGCCTGTGAAGAATTAGTGATTTTTATGATGATGCTCTATAAGCCTGAAACCCATATATACTGAGTTCAATCCATTCATTCTTGAATCTAACTAAATGATAGACATTGACAATAAGGACATAAAATATGACATAAAGTGGAGAAGGGCTCATGAAAGGACACTCTTCCCCACTTAGCATCGCTTACTCCTCCCTGTTGGGCCAGGAGGCCTTTGTGTGATTTTAAGCTAAGCTATTTTTAATTAGCTCTTGTGGCTCTTTGAAGTAGCCATATTGTAATATCACAGTGCAGTATAGTATAATGATTCGATCGGGATCCAGAAGTTTCAATCACAATCTCCAATCTGCTCTTTCAGAGCTACACCCCCTCCCCCTGCCTCCGCCCCCTCTTTATCCCTCCTCTTCACTTCTACAGTTTTGTTGTTTTAAGAATTTTGTAAAAGGGAAAACACAGTATCCAGCATTTGGGATTAACTCGTGCTTTTCACTCAGTGACGTTCTCTAGTTGCCTGTCCCAGCCGTATATCCTTTTTATTGCTGAATATCATCCATTGTACAATTGCAGGGCATTTTATTTAACCTTCAGCCATTGGAGGCTAGGACACTTAGAAGGCTCATGTTGTCATCCCTTCTCTTTGCAAAGATGTCTAACCATTTACAGAGGGAAGCTAAGTTTATCCCAGAGGCTCCATCCTCCACAGTCACACCTGCCCTATTTTCCTCCTACCCACTTTTGAAGCCTAATTTTTTGCTTATTTGTTCCTTTCTAATGATATTTAAATATTTCCCTATTTAACTATTACTCATTCTATCCATCACATACAGCCACTCAAATCCACTAGGATTTTGAATGAGATTCTCAGCATCCCTAATTTTCCTAGAGACTTCTCTTCTGCCACATTCAAACATTGGTCACATCTGCATTTATTAATACTTCTGAAATGTAAATGCATCTTCAACTTTTTTTCTATAGATGAATTCTAACATCTGAATAAAAAGAGCTTCCATATGAATATTATGGTGATGAACACGGAGTGTTTACTGCTTTCTCTTTATTTCTAATACCATAAATCTTATTTGAGAGAAGTAACACTATTTGGCTCATATTAATTGATAACAATTAGGTCCGTTTATTTGTGAATTGTCTGGATTACGATTGCCTTGTTCTCTGCAGGTAGGCGTCTCTTGAACCCCTGAATGCATTTTTCCTCTGTAGAGTGACTTGGCTGCCCTTTGTGTGCTGCAAATCTCTTCCAGCCTGTTCTGTTCAGTTTATCCAATGTGTGGCATTGATTTCCATTTCATCAACTTCCTAACTTCATGAACACTGGTGACTTGCTCTATTTTAAGTCACTTGCTTTCTTATTCATCTCGTAGCTACCACTTTGATTTTTTTTTTCCTCTTAAACATCTAGATTCCTGCATCCTCCCGCAAGAGAATCAAAAGAGCCTGGTTTTAAGTGACAGAGAATAAGATCCCAATATTGAAAATTACTTGTTCTGTATGTGCAAGATAATGTTTAGTACTTTCTGTATGTGCAAGATAATGTTTAGTACTTTACATACATTACCTTGATCCATCTTTATACCTATTTTCTGAATCATGTATCTTTAGTATCACTGTCTTACCAACAATAAATCTAAGCAGCTGAGGTTTAAGCAATTTGCCCAAGGTCTTATATCACTAAGTTTTAGAGCTTCATTAGCATTAGGCAGTTTGACTCCAAATGGTGCTATCTTATTGACTACACTGCAGCAGGTTCTAAGTATTTTCAAGTCTTGTTTTATTCAGAGATCATTGTGATGATTATAATTGCTGATTTTAATATTAGAGTGAAAAACCACAAGTCAGGAGTCAACAGGGAGCAAGTCTCAGATGCACCAGAAACTGATGAATTTTCTGTTTTCAACCAAATGTGTCCCCCAGGATAGCAGTGCTGAAATGGCCCCGCCCAGACGTCAGTGGGCCGAAAGCTTCTCTAAGGCAATGGGGTGCTTTTGCTGTGTGTGGCAAGTGCAGTGCTCTCTGCACAGGGCAGGTGCTCAGTGAGGGCCAGTGACGTCACTCCTGGTTCCGACAGCAGGGTCTACAGCATGCACCTCTGTGGCCTGTCTTCCTTGCTCTCTCCTGTGTCTCTTTGCCCAGCACTAATCTGTCTGTGGTCTGCTGACAAGTAGATCCTTAATCTTGGTAAAAGAAAAAAGGCAGCCAATCCTGAGCTGACATTAAAAGAAAGGCCTTCACTAGAATCTGCACCGGGGCAGAAACAGTGAAGTCAGCCCTCCTGGTGAGGGACAGTGGCTGCACATGCCTTTGTTACTAAGCTTGCTCTTGGTACCATGCGTGGAGCACCTGCTCCGAGCCAGGCTGTTCTTCTTTTAGACATGTCTTCCTTATCCCTCTGGGTTTTATCCACTTGCTGTTTTTAAACTCTGACTCTCTTAATAGTGGCATAATCCCATGGAAGGAATGCTATCCCTCTAAACCTCAATTGATGTGTAAAAGTCGTAAAACACTCATCTGAAAGGGTTTTGCGAGCACTGTAGAAATCCCATGTGTATATCTGGGAGGGAGAACCCACTTGGTTCATGATAGCTCTGTTTGGCTTTACTTTCTTTTCTTCTTGGTTTGTGGACAGTGGTAACTGCTGCTTATCAACTTTGCCTTCTGCATCCCAGATTTCTTTAAGACCATTCTCAACCTACAGTGTTAGTTTCAAACCAGGATTTTGCCATCAGCCTTCCTAAATGCCTTTGCATGATATCTGAGTTTTCTACTAATCTTCTGTGCTCCTGGTCTCCAACCCCTGCAGAGACCTGGTAGGGCCCTCCGCACCCAAGGCCCAGAGGCTGACCCAGGAGAAATTTCTCTCTTAGCTTCTCAGGATTTCCATGGAGCATCCTGAGAACCGTCTTTAGAGCAGGAGTCTTGGTTACTGCCATGACCCCACTTAAGAGAGCCCTGTGGAGGAAGAGTTCCAGATGTCCTCAGAAGTCCCCTCAGACACAACTCTGGGACTCAGCAGCTCCCATGCTCTTCCTGTCACCTCCCAAGCCTAATGATGCCTGAGGCATCTCCTACCTGAAGGCATCTCTGATGTGGCACTAAGAAGCCTGCCTGGATTTCAGTTAATTGAGTTCATTTGCTATTTTGTAAAGAAACACAATTAATAAAACAAGTCATGCATGTCTTATTTTTGGCAGGTCCATTTTGAAATGGTAACTGTTTTGACTGATCTTCTCTGAATAATAATAAAAATACGACTCATGCTGAGCTAACCCAATGTGGAGATGATGAACATATGTTCCTAATTGTGAGCTGAGAGAAAACTAAAAATATGCAATTTAGCAAATCTGTTTCTTGACAACCACTCAGGACACTTCTGTGAAGAAATGTGCTTGTATTCAAGGGAATTAAGAACTTGGCTTGGGGTTGAACATGACATCTTTATGCTTGGAGTTCCACAAATTAGGGAGCCCACTTCTGTGATCAGGGTCAAGCCTTGACCTTTTCCTGAGGCTCTCCCCACCTGTAGATTGATGCTCTGCATCCCTGCAGCTCAGTACTGTGGGCATAGAATCTGCTCCCTCATCCCACTTCAAGCTGACAAGTTTCACAGGACTTCTAGGTCCCTCAGAACCATCCCATCTGGTAGCTTGATCACTTCAGAAGCTGTGAGTATGAGGGAACGGGGGTGTGCACTGCCATCTGCCCTATCAGGAAGTGTGGGTTCCCAGTGGACAGGAAGGTGGCCACGGTGATGTCTTTTCTTAGCCGCAGTAGTTTTACTGTCGACAAACTGTGGACAATTAATTTCATTTCTTGGCACTTCTGCTATTTTTTTAGTCTCGGGTATATTATTTCTTATGGGTGAAATTTGACTTTGTACTGCAATTTATTAAATGATATTTTTAAAGGTTTCTTCTGTAACGGAGTCAGACTCTGCATTCTATAACATCTTTAGGTGATCCCGGTGCATGTTGAAATTTGAGAAACTCCTAGGAAATGGGGGCGGGGTGCATGGTAGCAGCCTCAGGAGTTTACAGAAATCTCTTGCAGGGGAGCTGAGCGGGGAGGGGCAGGGCTGCAGCTGAGGTCTCCAGCCTCTCTGCAGCTGGGACATGGCAGATCACTTCACCTCATACCCCATGCCCTGCTTCAGCCCCAGCTGGCCTCTTGCTCCATGACCCACCCCATTTGTGCTGCCTTCACCTTGACCAAACTTCCTCAGGCACTGCCTCCCTGCCTGCAAGCCCCTGGAGTCACAGTCATTACCATGCAGGCCCCTTCCTCTCAGACCTGTTTCCTGCAAACCGGGAGGGCCAGGCATGTTGTATCTTTCCTCTCTTCTAAGGTCCCCCGCCTTCTGAGGTGCCTGAGGATTTTGTGAAGCCATCTGGTCCTCATCTGCAGCTACAAAATTGACTCATCTGATTCTTGCCTGCTTCTCTGGAACTCGTTCAGGAATATGGACCCTGGGGTCTCTACTCCCATCCCAAAAGAACTTCCATATGGCTCCCTTAGGAGGCTGGAGACTTGGGAATGGTTCTCCCAAGTTTAATGAGTTCTAACTCTTCTCTTGAGGTGGGGTGTGCTATGTTACTCAGGATGATTTTGAACTCATGATCATCTGCTGCAGCCTCCTGAGTAGCTGGAGAATTATAAGCCCAGTTCCTATCTAACATCATCTTCTCCAAACTTTCCTATTTCCTACTGAAATCCAGATTATCTTAGGGATCACCTCTCAGATCTTTCTGCCCCACCTGAGGGATATCAGTTGGAGTTGAGTTCACTCCTAAGTCCTGGGGTGAATGGCAAACTTGTTTCCTCCCATCTGCAAATGGACCTGGAGCTCAGACGCTCTGTGGTGGACTCCTGTCTGTGCACCTGAGGACAATCTCTCTGAAGAACCCCCAGCCCCTAGAATGTGCTTGTTCAGTCTTCCCCCTGTGTGTTCAGAGCTGCCTTTCCTGCTCTCCCACCTTTGCTGAAGATATCCTTTATGTAGTGCTGCTAAATCACTTATCACAAGTTTCCTAGTAAAGTCTCCAGAAACCAAATTTGCTAGAATGACCTTCGGTCCATCCACCTGGGCCTGCAGATATTATTGCAGTTAAAAGGCTTGAACAAACTTCCTTGGGAAATCTAACAGGATTCTTGAGGTATAGTCTATGAAAAATAAGCAAGAAAGAAAACCTCTATAGGAAAAGGGTCTTTGAGGAGAATTAGATGCTTAGCTGTGTTCCTCGTCTCATTTCCACCAGTGAAACTGACTCTTGCGACCTGTGTGCTGACTTCACAAGCAAGAAACGGCTCCCCCGGGTGTACAGTGCTCAGAGGACCTTGATCTCATCAGGGCTTGCTGGTCTCTAATGAGTTCTACTGAAGGAACCTGCCATTTGAAAATAATAAGAGTTGATGGTTAACCAGTTGCCTTGGGGCTCTTGTCTTTATCCCAAAGAAACTAATCATGGTGAGATTGAGTCACACAGATTGCTTTCAAGCCATCAGGAGCTGTCACCTCTTCCCATGCAGCAAGGGAAGTGCTTGTAGGAAAACAGTTTTGTTTGTAAAAACGACAGGAAATTCTGCATATATAAATGAACCTCCACTCTGTATTTGTATTTCCAATATATTCTTAACTCACTATATGTTATCTAAAGTGTAAAAGTAATTCTTAATATCTATTTTTGTATTTCTTACATTTAGTACTGGTAAAATTCTAAAAACTAAATTCTGAAAAAGAAATTATCATAGAGCCTGTATGTCAGTTTAGACTTAGTAACTCCATGGAATAACTCGATTACTTTCTTTAGAGATGTGTCTTTATGTCAGCTTTTTCACAGGGCACTTTTAAAACTGCAAAAAGTATTTTTTTTTTTAATTTATTTATTTTTTTTACGTTTACATAGGGTAATGATGTTTATTATATTTTTCCCCTCCCCCCCACCCCTCCCACCCCTCCCACCCCTCCCACCCCTCTTTTCCCTCTACACAGTCCTTCTTTCCTTCATTCTTACTGCTCTCCTTAGCCTAACTCTAAACCTAACCCTAAACCTAATGCTAGCCCCTCCCACCCCCCATTATATGTCCTCATCCGCTTATCAGCGAGATCATTTGTCCTTTAGTTTTTTGAGATTGGCTTATCTCACTTAGCATGATATTCTCCAATTTCGACCATTTGCCTACAAATGCCATAATTTTATCATTCTTCATTGCGGAGTAATATTCCATTGTATAAATATGCCACAGTTTCTTTATCCATTCATCAACTGAAGGGCATCTAGGTTGGTTCCACAATCTGGCTATGGTGAATTGAGCAGCAATGAACATTGATGTGGCTGTATCTCTGTAGTATGCTGATTTTAAGTCCTTTGGGTATAGGCCAAGGAGTGGGATAGCTGGGTCAAATGGTGTTTCCATTCCAAGCTTTCTGAGGAATCTCCACACTGCTTTCCAGAGTGGTTGCACTAATTTGCAACCCCACCAGCAATGTATGAGTGTTCCTTTTTCACCACATCCTCGCCAACACCTATTGTTGCTTGTATTCTTGATAATCGCCATTCTAATTGGGGTGAGATGAAATCTTAGGGTGGTTTTGATTTGCATTTCCCTTATTACTAGGGATGTTGAACATTTTTTCATATATCTGGTGATTACTTGTACATCTTCTTCTGTGAAGTGTCTGTTCATTTCCTTAGCCCATTTGTTGATTGGATTATTTGTATTCTTCGTGTAGAGTTTTTTGAGTTCTTTATAGATTCTGGAAATTAGCGCTCTATCTGAGGTATGGTTGGCAAAGATATTCTCCCACTCTGTAGGCTCTCTCTTCACATTTCTGATAGTTTCCTTTGCTGAGAGAAAGCTTTTTAGTTTGAATCTATCCCAGTTGTTTATTCTTGCTTTTATTTCTTGTGCTATGGGAGTCCTGTTAAGGAAATCTGATCCTGAGCCAACAAGTTGAAGATTTGGACCTACTTTTTCTTCTATAAGATGCAGGGTCTCTGGTCTGATTCCGAGGTCCTTGATCCATTTGAGTTGAGTTTTGTGTAGGGTGAGAGATAGGGGTTTAGTTTCATTCTATTGCATATAGTTTTCCAGTTTTCCCAGCACCATTTGTTGAAGAGGCTATCTTTTCTCCATTGCATATTGTTGGAACCTTTGTCTAGTATGAGAAAATTGTATTTATTTGGGTTTGTGTCCATGTCCTCTATTCTGTACCATTGATCTACCTGTCTATTTTGGTACCAATACCATGCCGTTTTTGTTACTATTGCTTTGTAGTAGAGTTGAAGATCTGGTATTGCAATACCCCCTGCTTCGCTCTTGCTACTGAGGATTGCTTTAGCTATTCTAGGTTTTTTATTCTTCCAGATGAATTTCATAATTGCTTGCTCTATTTCTGCGAGGTACATCATTGGGATTTTAATTGGAATTGCATTGAATCTGTATAGAACTTTAGGTAGTATAGCCATTTTGACGATATTAATTCTGCCTATCCAGGAACATGGGAGATCTTTCCATCTTCTAAGGTTTTCTTGAATTTCTTTCTTTAGTGTTCTGTAGTTCTCATTGTAGAGGTCTTTCACCTCTTTTGTGAGATTGATTCCCAAGTATTTTATTTTTTTCGATGCTATTGTGAATGGAGTAGTTTTCCTAATTTCTCTTTCTGAAGATTCATCACTTATGTATAAAAATGCATTGGATTTATGAGCATTGATCTTGTAACCTGCTACTTTACTGAATTCACTTATGAGTTCTAAAAGTTTTCTGGTGGAATTTCCAGGTTCCTCTAAATATATAATCATGTCATCAGCGAACAGGGATAGTTTGAGTTCTTCTTTTCCTATTCGTATCCCTTTAATTTCTTTGGTTTGTCTGATTGCTCTGGCTAGAGTCTCAAGGACGATGTTGAATAGAAGCGGTGAAAGAGGGCATCCCTGCCTTGTTCCAGTTTTTAGGGGGAACGCTTTCAGTTTTTCACCATTTAGAATGATATTAGCCATGGGCTTAGCGTAGATGGCCTTTATAATGTTTAGGAATGTTCCCATTACCCCAATTTTTTCTAGTGTTTTGAGCATGAAGGGATGCTGTATTTTATCAAATGCTTTTTCTGCATCTATTGAAATAATCATGTGATTCTTAACTTTAAGTCTGTTGATATGGTGAATGACATTTATTGATTTCCCAATGTTGAACCAACCTTGCATCCCTGAGATAAAACCCACTTGATCGTGGTGCACTATCTTTTTAATATATATTTGTATGCGATTTGCTAAAATTTTGTTGAGAATTTTTGCATCGATGTTCATTAAGGATATTGGTCTGAAATTTTCTTTTCTCGATGTGTCTCTGTCTGGTTTAGGTATCAGGGTGATATTGGCTTCATAGAACGAGTTTGGTAGGGTTCCCTCCTCTTCTATTTCATGGAATAGTTTGAGGAGTATTGGAATGAGCTCTTCTTTAAAGGTTTTATAGAACTCGGCTGAGAACCCATCTGGTCCTGGACTTTTCTTTGTTGGTAGGCTTTTGATGACCTCTTCTATTTCATTGCTTGAAATTGGTTTATTTAAGTTGTGTATGTCCTCCTCGTTCAGTTTAGGTAGTTCATATGTCTCTAGAAATTTGTTGATGTCTTCAAGGTTTTCTGTTTTGTTGGAGTATAGATTTTCGAAATAGCTTCTAATTATGTTTTGTATTTCACTCGTGTCTGTTGTGATGTTTCCTTGTTCATTCCGAATTTTAGTAATTTGAGTTTTCTCCCTCTTTCTCTTTGTTAGTGTGGCTAAGGGTTTATCAATTTTATTTATTTTTTCAAAGAACCAACTATTTATTTTATTAATTTTCCGATTGTTTCTTTTGTTTCGATTTCGTTGATTTCGGCTCTGATTTTAACTATTTCCTGTCTTCTACTACTTTTGGTATTGGTCTGCTCTTCTTTTTCTAGTGCTTTGAGCTGTAGTGTTAACTCGTTTATTTGTTGATTTCTACTTCTTTTTTTGAATGCACCCCATGAAATAAATCTTCCTCTAAGTACTGCTTTCATAGTGTCCCAGAGATTTTGATATGATGTGTCTTTGTTCTCGTTTACTTCTAAGAATTTTTTTATTTCCCTCCTGATGTCTTCTGTTATCCATTCATCATATAATAGTGTATTATTTAGTCTCCAGGTATTGGAGAAGTTTCTGTTTTTTATTCTGTCATTTATTTCTAATTTCAATCCATTATGATCTGATAGAGTACAAGGTAGTATCTCTATCTTCTTGTATTTACTAACAGTAGCTTTGTGGCATAAAATATGGTCTATTTTAGAGAAGGATCCATGTGCTGCTGAGAAGAAAGTGTATTCATTCTGTGTTGGATGGTATATTCTATATATGTCCGTTAAGTCTAAATTGCTGATTGTGTTGTTGAGATCTATAGTTTCTTTATTCAATTTTTGTTTGGACGATCTATCCAGTGGTGAGAGAGGTGTGTTAAAATCGCCTAGTATTATTGTGTTGTGGTCTATTTGATTTCTGGAATTGAGAAGGATTTGTTTGACGTACGTGGATGAGCCAATGTTCGGGGCATAGATATTTATGATTGTTATGTCTTGCTGATTTATGCTTCCCTTAAGCAGCATGTAATGTCCTTCTTTATCCCTTCTGACTAGTTTTGGTTTGAAGTCCACATTATCTGAGATGAGGATGGATACTCCAGCTTTTTTGCTGTGTCCGTGTGCATGGTATGTTTTTCCCCATCCTTTCACCTTTAGTCTATGGGTGTCTCTTTCTATGAGATGTGTCTCTTGCAGGCAGCATATTGTTGGATTTTTCTTTTTAATCCAATCTGCCAGTCTGTGTCTTTTGATTGATGAATTCAGGCCATTAACATTCAGGGTTATTATTGTGATATGATTTGTATTCCCAGTCAATTGACTCATATTTGTTTTTGACATGATTTGGTTTCTCCTTTATTTGGCTATTCCTTTAGGCTAGCACCTCCTGTTGCTGATTTGCATCGTTGTTTTTCATCTCTTCCTCATGGAATATTTTGCTGAGAATGTTCTGTAATGCTGGCTTTCTTTTGTAAATTCCTTTAGCTTTTGTTTATCATGGAAGGATCTTATTTCATTGTCAAATTTGAAGGTAAGTTTTGCTGGGTATAAGATTCTTGGTTGGCATCCATTTTCTTTCAGGGCTTGGTATATGTTGTTCCAGGCCCTTCTAGCTTTTAGGGTCTGGATTGAAAAATCTGCTGATATTCTTATTGGTTTCCCTCTGAATGTAATTTGATTCTTTTCTCTCGCGGCCTTTAAAATTCTGTCTTTATTTTGTATGTTAGGTATTTTCATAATAATGTGCCTTGGTGTGGGTCTGTTGTAATTTTGTATGTTTGGAGTTCTATAAGCCTCTTGTACTTGGTTTTCCATTTCGTTCTTCAGATTTGGGAAATTTTCTGTTATTATTTCATTGAATAGATTGTTCATTCCTTTGGTTTGTTTCTCTAAGCCTTCCTCAATCCCAATAATTCTCAAATTTGGCCTTTTCATGATATCCCATAGTTCTTGGAGATTCTGTTCATGATTTCTTACCATCTTCTCTGTTTGTTCCACTTTGTTTTCAAGGTTAAATATTTTGTCTTCAATGTCTGAGGTTCTGTCTTCCAGGTGTTCTATCCTATTGGTTATGCTTTCTATGGAGTTTTTAACTTGGTTTATTGTTTCCTTCATTTCAAGGATTTCAGTTTGGTTTTTTTTCAGTATCTCTAACTCTTTATTGAAATGATCTCTTGCTTCCCGTATTTGGTCTTTTAACTGTTGATTGGTGCGATCATTTAATGCCTGCATTTGCTCTTTCATCTCCTCCTTCAATGCCTGCATTTGCTCTTTCATCTCCTCATTAGCTTCCCTGATCGTTTTAATTACGTACATTCTGAACTCCCTTTCTGACATTTCTTCTGCTCTGCTGTCATTGGGTTTTATTGATGTAGTATCTAGGTTTGTTTGGGACATTTTCTTCCCTTGTTTTCTCATAATGGTCAGTTGTCAGTGGGACCCTGAGATATTGCAGTTTTCCACTATTGGCTTATAGTGTCCCAGTAGATTTCCAGTGTATCACCTCCCAGCCTTCAGTAGCCTGATGTCTTGGAGGAATCTGATAAAGCAGCTCATTCGAAGAATACTGCCCCTAGCCCCCTACTGGTTCCACGTTTTGAAACTGGCTCTGTGCGGAAATGCTCTCACTGTGGGCCTGCACCGTGCAGCTGGCCGTGTGGGAAGAGCCCACTGCCGGAGTGTGGAAGACTACCTTGGGAAGACTCAAGCTGCCCTGCCCGGCTCTGCTAAGCCACCTCTATCTGGGCCTGCCACCCGGGCTGAGCTTTACCCAGTGGGCAGACTCACCCGTGGCTCCACTTCAGTCCGAGTCTCTCAATGCCTCCCCTTCTTAACTCCTGGGTTCTGGAGCGACCGGGGGTGCAGTCTCCCTCTAGGCCGCCATCTTGGATCGCCCCGTGAAGAGAGCCCGCAGCCGGAGTGGGCAGAGCCGCCTGAAGAGGTCTCCGGCTGCCCTGTCCTTATCCCTGAGGCTGATTGCAGATCGAGGCTCTCCGCTGGTTCTTTGCAGGAGTACACTGCACTGCAGCAGCTCCGGGACTCGGAGCGTGCTCTGTTCAGACAGGCTCTCACTAGCAGGCCAGTTCCGTTCCGAGAACCTGGAGAAGCTGGCTGTGTGGGCGGGGCCCACCGCCGGAGTGCGCAGGACTGCCTGTGGATGACTCTAGCTGCCCTGCCCGGCTCCGATAAGCCACCTCTATCTGGGCCTGCCACCCGGGCCGAGCTTTACCCAGTGGGCAGACTCACCCGTGGCTCCACTTCAGTCCAAGTCTCTCAATGCCTCCCCTTCTTAACTCCTGGGTTCTGGAGCGACCGGGGGTGCAGTCTCCCTCTAGGCCGCCATCTTGGATCGCCCCGTGAAGAGAGCCCGCAGCCGGAGTGGGCAGAGCCGCCTGAAGAGGTCTCCGGCTGCCCTGCCCTTATCCCTGAGGCTGACTGCAGATCGAGCCTCTCCGCTGGTTCTTTGCAGGAGTACACTGCACTGCAGGGGCTCCGGGACTCGGAGCGTGCTCTGTTCAGACAGGCTCTCACTAGCGGGCCAGTTCCGTTCCGAGAACCTGGAGAAGCTGGCTGTGTGGGCGGGGCCCACCGCCGGAGTGCGCAGGACTGCCTGTGGATGACTCTAGCTGCCCTGCCCGGCTCCGATAAGCCACCTCTATCTGGGCCTGCCACCCGGGCCGAGCTTTACCCAGTGGGCAGACTCACCCGTGGCTCCACTTCAGTCCGAGTCTCTCAATGCCTCCCCTTCTTAACTCCTGGGTTGAGGAGCGACCGGAGGTGCAGTCTCCCTCTAGGCCGCCATCTTGGATCCGCAAAAAGTATTAATATTTTATTTGATTGAAGGATTATGACTCTCTTACAGTTGCAATCCTAAATGACCTTCACTTCAGAATGGTCCCAGGGACATTTGTTAGAATGGCAATATTAACAATCTTAATAGAATGATAGTCTTTAGAAACTGGTAATTGAGAAGTAACAATGAACTTCATTCCAACCCATCTAAGGCTGAAGATTGTAAAAGTTAAGATTACCGTAGCAGGTCCTGGTGAAAGAAGTAAAAGAATCAAGGAAAAAGAATTGCGTTGCATTGTGGTAATGAATCAAAGGAATGAGTAATGTGCGCTTTCAAATGTACTTGGTTTTCAACTCTGCCTTAGTTCATGTGCTCACTGCTCTGGGTAAATTTCTGGAGGCCACAGTCTATGCCCAGAAGGTGCTCTTAGTTAAGCTCAGAGTAGCTCCAACTAGCAGTGTTGACATTTGGGGCCAGATAATTTGGGTGGTGGGGGGAGAGCCACGTGTGCACCACAGGAAGTTCAGGTGTTTCCTGGTCTCTAGCACCACATGTCCTTAGAATCTCCTCTCATTGTTGTGACAACCTAACTATCTGCAGAGTTCACCAAATGTCCCCTGGGAAGCAAACCCACAGCTGAGAAGCCCTATCCTAATAAGAGGGAGGGACTGTTGAAGGTAAGGAGATACCGGAAGTGTCATGGTGTCTCCGGGGGCTGTGGATAGAATAACTGCACATCAGGGCCAGGAGAGGCAGAGAGGAAGAGGGCTGTTTCCATGCCATTCATGCCATAGAAGCATGTTAAAAGTTTGACTCAAGCTATCTGGAAATGAGACCCCTCTAAGGCACTATCCACAGCGAATGACAATAAACATCATTTCCATAACTCCCCAGTTTCTGTGTTCTGAGATTCCCAATTTGTTCATGGCATCAGGACTGGGAAAACTTTCAAAGAAACTTACAGTCCTAGAATTTTCCATTGGTGTTCCATAGTTTTGCCTTTTCTGTTCATGCAACATAATCTACCTTAAACTGTGCTGCTATCTAACATTGTTTTCTCCATATGGTGAGAATATTTCCCCTACCTGGTGTCTAGACTCCTGCCACTGAGGTTTGAGACCTCAACTCGCTTCTTTCACAGGGGTTCATTTATCCATGTCTTCAAGAGGGCCAGACTTGGACTCGGTAGTAGTATATTTGTGTAGCAGTATGAGGCTGTTCTTATTCTCTTTTAGAATTCATTTATCAATCTAAGTAGTCTTGTAGAGTCATGAATTTTGCAAATCTTCCAATCCCCTCAAAACTTTTGCATGTCTATGAGAATCATTTTAAATATTCTACTTAGGGGATGATGGATATATTAACAATCTTTAGTCCATGCACTGCTAATTTAGTGTTTTATTTCACTTAATTGACTTTTAAAATTTATACTCTAGTGAGCTAATATACTTAGGATAATTCCTGACTACGTGATAACCTAATATTTATGCAAATACTATCTTACTGCATTTTCTAATTACATTTTTTGAATTGCTGTAGATTTGTTTTGATATTGACAGAAACTTTGAGTTCACATTTAATAATTAGTCTTCCTGTGAATTTTTATGAGTTTTATAGGTATATTTAAGTATCCCCTGTAGAAAATGACATTGTGGCCCCTTTCCTCATAATCTTTATGTTGCTTAATGATTTTCCTTTTGAAAGGATTTTAAGGAAAATATGCAAAATAGAATTCTTCATAGATTCAGCTGTGTTGTAACTGAGAAAATCCAAAAAGAGACAAGTGTCCAAATAAGAATTTGTATTTCTTTAAAAATTAATCAACTAATGACATATTAAAACATCTCAGTGACTCCTAAAATCAATATAAAGAAACATAAATTGTCAATACACCTGAAAAGACGGCTTATAGTTAAAATATTCACCTAATAAGTTTGAACATATCTTTATGCACATATTAATGACAGAATCATAGATATAAGCATAAAATTGCACTTTATAACTCCCTACTATTAAAATTTTTAAATTTAGATACAAAATTCATTGTCAAGACAATGTGGAAGCAAAGTTTCAGTGGGGGACTATACCACTGTAGCAATTTTGAAAAGATACCCAAAAAGATAATTTTGAAGAAAAAAAATGCTAAAAATGCTAACAATTTTAACCTAAACCCAGTGATTAACCCTAATAATTTCACCATAATTGGTAAAACTAACTATAACCAAGATCCAGATATATTAGGGTCAGAAGTTCTGGTGGGAAGACTAGGTAATGATACTATTCCACATATTTCAAAATGATTAAATGATTAATGATTTCAAAATGATAAATGTTGAATGTTTTTTCATATATATTTGTAGATTGTTCATATTTCTTCTTGTATGTTGAATGTTTTTTCATATATATTTGTAGATTGTTCATATTTCTTCCTTTGAGAAGGGTCTGTTTGGTTCCTTTGCCCATTTATTGATTTTTTTTTTTTTTTGTATTATGCTCTTTGAGTTCTTCATATATCCTGGAAATTAACACTTTATCTGAGGTGCAGGTGGCAAAGAAATTTTCCCAACCTTTAACTTCTCTCTTCTTGCTCTTGATTTTTTTTTTATTTGAAGAAGTGTGTTAGTTTGATAGCATCCCATTTATTGATTTTTATTTTATTTCTTGTGCTTGAGGAGTGATATTCAGGAAGTCGGTTTCTGTGCCAACGTGTTGAAGTGTTGGTCCTGCCTTTTCTTCTAGTTGGTGCAGGCTACACTGAGATTCCCTCTCATTCCAGTCAGAAAGGCAATTATCAAGAACATAAGTAACAACTAATATTGGTGAGGGTGTGGGGAAAAGGGAATGCTCATACATTGCTGGTGGGAATGCAAACTGGTGCAACCACTCTGGAAAGCAGTACGGAAATTCCTCAGAAAACTAGGACTGGTATCACCATTTGACTCAGTTATCCCACTCCTCAGTTTATACCCAAGGGACTTAAAACCAGCATCCTACAATGACACAGTCACATCAAGGTTTATAGCAGCTCAATTCACCATAACCAAACAATGGAGCCAACCTAGGAGCCCTTCAACAAATGAAAGGATAAGGAAAATGTGGTATATATACACAATGGAGCATTAGTCAGCCACCAAGAAGAACGACTTTATGACATTTGCAAGTAAATGGATGGATCTGGAGCCTATGATGATAAGTGAAATAAACCAATCCCAAAAATCCAAAGGTCATATGTTTTGCTGATATGTGGAAGCTATATCACAATAAAGACAGGGAAGGGAAGAAGAGAAGTTCAGTAGAATAAACCAAGAGGAAAAAAAGGCAGATGGGGCATAGGACTAAGAAAGAGAGTTGAATAAATCCACCTTAATTGTCCTATGTACACATGTGAAAACACCTATGTGAACCCCCATTGTGCCCACCCACAAGAACGGGGTCCTAATTCGAATAAGGTTTACTCTATGCTTGTATAATTTCATCAGAATGAATTCTGCTGTCATGTGGGACTAAGAAGAACCAATAAAATACAATTAAAAATGAAATGATAAATGTCGGGGAAAATAGATACGATTTAAACAGACATTATTTAAACAGTGATAGCCTTAAATAATAGATAAAATTTAAACACTCTGCAATGTGTATACAAGTGTAACATGTCATATGAGACTCTATTAATAGGTGCAAATTTTTAAAATAATACTTCAATTTATTGTTGGACCACATTGTTTCACACATACATCAAACAGACCAAGAAAAATAAACAAATAGGGGGTTTCCAAGATGGTGGACTAGAGGGTGACTGCATTTCATGTCACTCCAGGACTCAGGATTCAAGAAGAAGAGGTATTGAGAGACTTGGGACCAAATTAGAGCCGCCGGGTGAGACTCTCCCATTGGGCAAGGATCCCTGGATGGGGCAGTAGTTCCAGAATGCAGGGAACTTCTTGGAGTAGAGTGACCCAGCGAGACTCCCCTTCTGGAGTCGTGAACCCGGACAACCAGGAGCATTGAAGAGGAGGACTGCCCAGTGAGAGTCTTTGGTGCAGAGCGAGGGTCCCAGGCCTGGGTGGGCAGAACCAGACCGCAGGCAGCTTCTTGGAGGAGGGCCACCCAGTGAGAGACTTCAGCACAGGGCGAAGCTCCCCAGCTCAGAAGGTAGTTCCGGACCCCAGGGAACATCGCAGAGGTGGGCTGCCCAGCAAAAGACTCACTTGCAGGACGAGGCTCCCTGACCCAGGAGGTAGGTTCTGACCCCTGGGAACATGACAGAGGAGGGCTCCCCAGCCCAGGCAGTAGTTCTGGACCAAAGGGAACTTTTCGGAGAAGAGATGCCCAGCGAGACTTCCCCACTGGGTGAACCTTAACTGAAAGGCAAGGCTTTCCCACCAGGGCGGTAGAACCAGAAACACAGGCCCAGACCAGCCACATCCCAGTCCACAGTCTAGTCCCCCTTTGGCTGACGTTTGGTCAACAAGTGGAGGTGCCTCTGCCCACTAACTGGGAATATACACCACCTGAAGGTCACCACCCCTAGAGGGGTAGCTTCCTTGTGGAGCACTGCATTATCAAGTTCCTCCAAGACTTCAGACTACTGAAGGCTAGGAGGTGAGTTATTAGAAATCTACAGGGACACTAGAAGTCAATAGAGGAAATCTGCAATATCTCAGAGTTTCACTACTAGAGGGGTAGATACCTGAGCAATATGAAAAAACAAGGGAAGAAAATGTCCCAAACAAACCTAGATGCTACACCAATAAAATCCAATGACAGCATGGCAAAAGAAATGTCAGAAAGGGAGTTCAGAATGTACATAATTAAAAGGATCAGAGAAATAAACAATGAGATAAAAGAGCAAATGCAGGCTTTGAATGATCACACCAATCAACAGTTAAAAGAACAAATGTGAGAAGCAAAAGATTATTTCAATAAAGAGTTAGAGATACTGAAAAAAAACCAAACAGAAATCCTTGAAATGAAGGAAACAATAAGCCAAATTAAGAACTCCATAGAAAGCATAACCAATAGGATAGAACACCTGGAAGACAGAACCTCAGACATTGAAGACAAAATATTTAATCTTGAAAACAAAGTTGAACAAACAGAGAAGATGGTAAGAAATCATGAACAGAATCTACAAGAATTATGGGATATCATGAAAAGGCCAAATTTGACAATTATTGGGATTGAGGAAGGCTTATAGAAAGAAACCAAAGGAATGAACAATCTATTCAATAAAATAATATCAGAATATTTCCCAAATCTGAAGAATGAAATGAAAATCAAGTACTAGAGGCTTATAGGACTCCAAATACACAAAATTACAACAGACCCACACCAAGTCACATTATAATGAAAATATCTAACATACAAAATAAAGACAGAATTTTAAAGGCTGCAAAAGAAAAAAATCAAATTACATTCAGGGGGAAACCAATACAGATATCAGCAGATTTTTCAACCCAGACCCTAAAATCTAAAAGGGCCTGAAAGAAAACAGATGCCAACCAAGAATCTTATACCCAGCAAAACTTACCTTCAGATTTGACAACGAAATAAAATCCTTCCATGATAAACAAAAACTAAAATAATTTACAAAAAGAAAGCCAGCACAACAGAACATTCTCAGCAAAATATTCCATGAGGAAGAGATGAAAAACAATGATGTAAATCAGCAAAGGGAGGAACTACCTTAAAGGAATAGCCAAATAAAGGAGAAACCAAGTCAAGTCAAAAAGCAAATATGAGCCAAAAGACTGGGAATACAAATCACATCTCAATAATAACCCTGAATGTTAATGGTCTGAACTCATTATTCAAAAGACATAGACTGGCGGATTGGATTAAAAAGAAAGATCCAACAATATGCTGCCTGCAAGAGACTCATCTCATATAAAGAGATACCCACAGACTAAAGGTGATTTAACCATCTCATACAAACTAGAGAATATCATGCTAAGTGAAATAAGCGAAACCCCAAAAAACAAAGGCCAAATGTTTTCTCCGATATGTGATATGTGAATGCTAATTCACAACAAGCAGGGCGGGGTGGGGGTGGGGAAGAATGGAGTTACTTTGGATTAGGTAGAGGGGAGTGAAGGGAGGGGACGGGGTATGGGGTAGGAAGGATAGTAGGGTGCAATTTTTAAAGAAAAAAGAAAACAAATTCCTACTACCCACTGTTAATGAAAAAAATGGTAATTCCATTCTCAGAGAATATACCAAAGGGTGGGCGTGAGTAGGTAATCCATCATGCCTTGTGGGAAGAAAAGGAGTGCTGGGTTATATCTGGCCTACAACAGGCATAGTTCACAGCTGCCCCAAACAACCCTGGATATCTGGTCACCTGTGTTTGGGAATCTCACGCATGTTCATAAAGACATCTAAAGAAAGTTGATCTTATCACTACTGGCAATAATGTACAATAGAAAGGTCTGGAGCTGCAGATGAAGGAATGAGTTATCACAGAAGTATACGAAGTGGAAGGATGAAAAGGGAGGGGGAGGGGGATGGGAAAGATAGCTGGAGGAGTGGGCATGACCTTCCTATGTTCTACAGGACCAATGTACTCCACCTGTACAATTGCAGGATTTGGAAGTTATCCTCCATGTATATATAATATGTCAAAATACTCTCCACTGTCATGTACAACTAAAAAGAAAAAAGAAAAAAATTTAAAAGTACACTTGTTGCCTGCACATCTAAGTAGATTGCGGCACCTGTAATCCCAATGGCTCAGGAGGCTGAGGCAGGAGGATCGTGAGTTAAAAGCCAGCCTCAGCAAAAGTGAGACTCTAAGCAACTCAGAGAGACTCTGTCTCTAAATAAAATACAAAATAGGACTGTGGATGTGGTTCAGCATTGAGTGCTCCTGAGTTCAATTCCCAGTCCAAAAAAAAAAAAAAAAAAAAAAAAAGATTTATCTTCAAAGCAAATTTGGGATTAAAAAAGTCCTATCTGATATATGGATGTACATATCCATATGAATTTGAAACAAAGCAGCACTGGTATCTCACTGGTATGGTTTGAATATAAGGTGACCCCCAACAGCTCAATGAAAGAATGAAATGATCAGACCATGAGAGCTGTAACCTAATCAGTGGATTAATCCACTTGAATGGATTAACTGAGTGGTACATGGAGGCAGATAGTGTGGGACTGGAGGAAGTGGGTCACTGAAAAAGGCTCTATGACAATTATAAAATATTATCAGGACCCAAATAAAGCATCAAAATATATACTTTTGTTTTATATAGCATGTACGTACTTCAGTCTTGATTCAAAAATCTGCAACACAAAAGAATTATTCCAGAGATTCAAATAACACATTCTGATTTGAGAAATATTTTATTACATTTTAAGGCAGGCACATTGTTTTTTTTGCTAAAATCTGATATTCAACAAGCATGCAATCTTATATTCAGTCATTTATAGATACCAGGCATGGTGTATGAAGGAAATAAGAGAGAAAGTGTCAAAAAATACAAACAATTCCTTTGGACAGGAAAAAATACAAAAAGAACAAGCCTTCTCTGCAATATTCCAGCTCTACCAATGCAATGTAGCTGTCTGCCATCAAGAGTAAAAATAAGTTAAGATGCACAAAGTTAGTAAATGATGAGTCTTTTCTCTTATGAATCTGGACTTCTTCCTCCCTTTGGGAAATTTAATCTCACAGGTTTCATGAGAAGCACATTTTGAAATTTAAAAAAAAGAGTCCACTTTATTTTCCTCTGAAATCCTGTCACATGATTCTCTGCAAGAGCAAAAATACTTACATTACTACATACTTGAGTTTGGAGATGGCCAAAGTTCACTTTTGAAATATAAGCCATCCGTTTTTAATTTTTAAAACCACTCTTCTTGAACTCATTCTTTCTTAGGAAGACTGTACATCACCTACATAGTGTTTTTGGAAATGACTGCTTCTGAAAATTCTTCAAAGTATCTATTTCCATTTATTTTTACATATTTGGTTTTCTAAGTGAACAATATAACATATTCAATTGGTAGTAGTAATTTTTAAAGTATCTCCTACCTGTCAAGTGCTGTGTTAGATTCCAGGGATCTAATAACGAGCAAGGTATCTCCATCTTCCTGGAAGAAACTAACACCTCTGCATTAGTCAGCTTTCCATTACTGTGACCCAATGCCTGACATAAACAACTTATAAGGAGGAAAGGCTGATTTTGGCTCACAGTTTCAGAGGATTCAGTGTATTGGCACTTAGCCCAATTGCTTTGGGACGGTGACAGCATGGTTTATCATGGTGGCAGTGCATGGAAGGGGAAGCCTATTCATGTCGTGGTGGCCAGGACGCAAAGAGAAACAGACAGGAAAGGGCTGTCTGAATGTTCCTTCCAAGGGCTCTCCTGCCGCTATGTTCCCTGAAGGATTGTGACACCTCCCAATAGGGTCACAAGTCAGAGGCCAAGCCTTTAACACATGGGACTTAGGGGGACATTAAAGATCCCAACTCTAGCAACTTGTAGTCACCATAAATGTCAATCACGTTGCAATGGGGAGGCACAAGGCAGTGGAATACAAGGATGGGAGACTCTGCCTGGCCTGGGTGCCAGCGAGGTAGTCCGCCGGGAAGAGGGGTTTGAGCTGCACTCTGCTCCGTGGGTGAGGGATGCGCTGAGGAGGCCGTTCAGGCAGAGCACCACAGGCGAGAGAGCGGATGCCTCTGGACAAACGAAGGAGGTCAGCAGGTCACAATGTTGGAGGAAAGCGACCAGATCTGGAGGACCTGAGAGCAGGACAACGGGATTAAAGTAGGATAGTAGCAAAGTTAAGGTAAAGGGGGAGAGTAAAGGACAGTACTAAGTAACAGGATTGTTCTGTCGACGTCACTCTCACTACAGAGCCAGGAGGGCCAGCACAGGAGGAGAGCTGGATCTGGGGTCCATCCTTGAAAAGGACGATGACAGGCTTTACTAGGAATTGGATGGGACAAGCGAATACACGCAGGGGATGTTCCAGAAGCAAAGCTAAATGCGTGTGGTGATTGTCGGATGTTGGTGATGGAGGAGAGGAATTCCAGCACCCCATGTAGCCGCGCAGGTTATGCCCTGAGCTGCCGAGGGTGCCCTCTCCGCTGCAGCTGCGTGAAAGCCTATGGATGAGGCTGTGCAGTCGGTGCAGCATCCAAGCCCAGTGAAGAGAGAGCACGCTAGGAAGTGGAGAGCGGGAATCCCACTCAGTGGAAGGTAGAAGAAAAGCTCGTGCCGATGAAGGGTCAGGAAGTGGCAGCAGTGCCCGGGGAAGGTGCCCAGGGGCACGCAAACAGTTCAAGTCTGAATAGAAAGGGGCAAGGGAGGAGTGCTGTATGGTGGCCCTGATTAGAACAGTCTCCCCTGCACTCTAGATCTCAAGGCTAGAGAACGAAGTGGGAAAGGCAGAAACAGGAGCTGTGGGAAGTTCATCCCATTCAAGGGAGGACATCAGTGCAGTTAGGATGGCGGAGGTGTCAACAGTGAAGGGAGATCCTGAGGACACAGAACGGGTGGTATTCTAGAAGTGTGAGCAGAAGGTCGAAGCAGTTAGCTCCCCCTATCAGCCAAACACACCCATCATTGCAGCGAGTGTGCGAGCCAGTGACCTCCCGAGCTTGTTTCACTTGAGCTAACTCAAATCCAAAAACACAGACTGACACCGAAAGGTGTTCTGAGAAGACATTTTTCAGCAGCCATCTTGAAAATGCACGCGTTCCCTGATGCAATTACTCTCTTATCACCTTCTAGAGCTGGTCTCTTCCCGTTTTCAATTTACCTGTTCGGTGGCTTATAAAATTTTAATGCTAGTGGTGTGAGAAAGTCAAAGAGTGACATATACATGGAAAGAAATGAACGTCAATCTTATCCAAATAAGCTAGAGCTACACAGAAGCCAAATTCAGAAGCAGGAGATGGATCCTTGAAGGATGGGTCCTCCACCCTCCCTGGCCTGGAAACCAGCATCAGAGCGGGTGAGGATTTATGCGAACAGCGCATCCACCAAGTGCAGGGTTTGAGTGAGAGCCTTAAATCACAAAGAAAAGTCATTACAAACACAGACCTGTGGCTTTGTGGTCTTCGTGTTGACTGACTTTGGGGACCTATTTCACAAATGGATTCACTTCATTTATTTATTTATTTATTTATTTATTTATTTATTTATTTATTTTTGTTCTGATTTGTTGTACTTGACATTAATGAATGAATTGTTCTCTCGTGTTAAATACTTGATTGTTTCAAGATCCGCCAATGTAATGTAGTTTAACAAGATTTTCCTATTTAACACACTTGTACTTGAACTAAAATGCTGATATTTATCAGGTAGTCATTATTCTCCATAATGATTTGAAGGTGCCTTTTGATTAATGTACCAATCTGCTTGAATTCATTATGGTATTACTGAATTGGAGAATATCGTGCTAAGTGAAATAAACCAATCCCAAAAAACCAAAGATGGATATTAATATTTTTAAAATTGCTGCTACTGACTGAACTGAGTCAATCCTTAACCTCCAAAGAGGCGGCATCAGGTGGGCTCCTGGGAGATGGTCAGGCTAAGATGAGATCATGAAGTCGGGCCTCCATGACAGGACCAGGGTCCCCATCATTAGAAACACCCCCAAAACTTGCTCTTGAGCCTCTCTCTCTCTGCCTTGTGATTACAACTGCCATCTGTGAGCCAGGGAGAGGGCCACCACCCAAAACTCTGCGGGCAAGCAGATCCAGGACTTGGAGACCTGCCAGGTGGTAAGCTGCTGCTACTTAATCCTCCCAGACTACAGCACTGCTACTGCAGCCTGTGCAGATGAAACCAGTCACGGGCCATGTGGACAATCTGCGTCCTGAACCCGCCTCTGGATGTGCGGTGGCTAAGGGCCCAGGGCCACGCTATCTCGGCATCACCACCGGCATGCCGACCAGGTCATTCTTTGTTATGGGGGTTGCTGTCCTGTGCACTGTGACATGTTCCCACGTTGCCGGCTTCTGCTCCGTGATTCCACCAGCAGCCCCTGCTCCTGCTGAGAGTCACTCCTTGGGTTAATGTTTAAAGAAAAAAAAAATCAGCTTAGTCTTAAGTACTCTTACGGCCTTGCTCTTCTCATCTCAAACCCACACGCCCTGGTCAGAAGGAACAGTACGTGCGTCTTGCTCCTCTGGATGGCATGCGAGCCGTTACTATGGGAAGGGTTACTGATTTTTGATCAAATTTTTAAAGGAGGCTAGGATGGAAAATACAAGCAATGCAAAACAAAACAAAAATAGAGGTGGAAACTGGATTAAATACTAATGTGAACTTAGCTAATAAATTTAACCTTAAATGTTCTTCTCTTAATTCTTAAGTTCCCTCCTGCTATGGTTTTCCTGCATGTGTAAGTCTTGGCAGAAGATGTTCCTAACTGCTGTAAGGAAGAACTACAGACTGACTGTTGATTTTTTAGGATAGAAGATCTTTGCTTATTTATTATTTCTTCATCCTGTCAACCACCATTGACTGAGTGGCAGCATGGGCCTAGTAGATGTATTGGGGACAAGGACGTGGCTGTTTCAATCAAATAGGAGACTTTCATCCCAGCACGGGAGTGGCACGTGGGTCCTAAGCGGGTGCATTTGTGAACATCACTCATACCCGTTTTCCACGGGAACCAGAAGGGTTGCTGCTTCATCCCAGCTGACCTGCAGATGTCCTCGTGCCTGTCACACTTGTCAGTGAAGAGGACTCCTGCCACCCAGTCGGTGACTGATGTCCCTGCTCTTCCTCCAAACTCGTTTCCACAGACTATTAACCTTCCGCTGCCTGTCCCTTCCTCTAAGGTGAAGACTGCACTTCACTACCAGAGGGCTCTTCTTCTCGCTCCGTGTCTTCTGCTCGCTGTCCTTGTCCTCCCAGCTGCTCAGGGATTTTCTCTCATTCCTGAGGTCAAAGTGTCTTATTCCTCAAGAGCTTCTCAAATGCTACCAGCTTGCTTTTTTGTGTGATTTTAAAAATTTGTTCTAATTAGTTATACGTGACAGTAGAATGCACTTTGATAATCATATAATGGAGTATGATTTCTCATTCTTCTGGTTGTGCATGATGTAGAATCCCACTGATTGCATAGTCATACATGTGCATGAGGTAAGAATGTCTGTTTCACTCTACTGTCCTTCCTACCCCCATGCCCTTTCCCCTCCCTTCACGCCCCTCTACCTGATATAAAGTACCTCTGCTCTTCTCTAGCCCTCCCCACAGCATTGTGAAATAACATCTGCATATCAAAGAAAACATTCAGCTTTTGTTTTTTTGAGATTGGCTTCTTTTACTTAGTATGATATTCTCTAGCTCCATCCATTTACTGGCAAATGCTATAATTTCATTCTTCTTTAAGGCTGAGTAATATTCCATGGTGTGTGTATGTGTGTGTGTGTGTGTGTGTGTGTGTGTGTATGCATTTTTATTCATTCATCTGAGTTTTTTAAAATATTTTGCTTTGTTTTGTTATTGTTTATGTTTTTCAATTTTTTTTTTTCTCTTCACTACTTGCTTTCTTGGTGGAGTAGTCTTTGCTTGATAAATTCCACCAGTTTTCAGATCCAAGTGCTTCCTTAGAAGAGACTTCCTGAGTCTCCATTTCCATGCTATCTGTCTGTCTGTCTGTTTTCTCTCTCTCCTCTTCCTGTCCTTAGCTTATCATTCTCTTTTTATTATTTATTTATTTTGCAGTCCTGGGGATTGAACCCAGGAGAGCTTCACCTGAAGTACATACTCTGCTCTTTTAATTTCATCTTGAGACAGGGTCACGTGCAGCAGCTGAAGCTGACTCCAAACGTGATTTCCTGCCTCAGCCTCCTGAGTAGCTGGGACTGCAGGTGGGCACTGCTGCTCAGAGCGGTGAATCATCCTCAAAGAAACAGAACCATGGGGAGGGATAGCGCACCTGTGACTGTCTGGGCGTCGAGTAGAGCGGGGCGCTCGTGGCTTTTAAGGGTTTCCTTGAGGTGAGATCCATGTCCGTGTCCTGATTATGGTGCTGAGTGTTCAAATGCTAAAACCCAAAAGATCTAAATGGCCCCTTCACCAAAACCTAGGACAAGCCACAACTTGCACAGTGTTAATAAGGTCTGACCGGCGTGGGTAGTGTGATTCTGGTTTCATGATTGTGACGGTGCGCTGTGGTTACGTAAGAGGCTGTCACAAGGGGCGGTGAACAAAGCCAGTGCAGGAACTGACCATGTCGCTCTGAGTCTTAAACTGCTTCCAGAGAGAAGTTTATTTTTAGAATGTTCCAGAATATTTTAATATCATTGAAATTTAATAACATGTAATTACCAATTTCAGTATTTTAATACTAATTTTTTTCTTATGATATTTGAAACAATAATAAATCTAAGTTACAAATAGAATCGATTTTGTGATTGGGAAATAAGATCTGAGTGCCGACAAGTATAAAAGGGGGGGTGATTATAAACATTGTATTTATCTTGTCAAGGAATTATCCAGGAAACAAGTCTCCAAAAGGAAAGGTAGTTGAGAAAGGGTTGTTTATTTTTTTTTTTCTTTTTTCTGTTTATTTTTCTTTCTTTTTCTCTTGGTACCAGGGATTAACCCACTAGTGCTTAACCAATGGGCTACATCTCCTGCCCTTTTTAATATATATATTTTATTTAGGGACTGGATCTCACTGAGTTACTTTAGGATCTGGATAAGTTGCCGAGGCTGATTTTGAACTTAAATCCTCCTGCCTCAGCCTCCTGAGCCTCTCAAATTACAGGCGTGCACCACTGTGCCCTGCTCAGAAGTCTCATGAATAACCTCATGAAAAAAAATGGACACGACACTTTAAAAAACAACACTTTTTAAATAACCAGTGATTTCTTCTTCTAATATACAGAAAGTTTCCAAACTAGAATCAGAGAAGCCATCTGATGCATTATCCGCCACAGGTCCTAAAGCTGCAGTTCCCCGTAACTAAATACTCCCAGATTACATATTCTCATTTGCAAGTCCTTTTCTTCCTCCTGAAGCTTTTGCAGTAGTCTCTCTCACAAACGGCAGCCTTCTTTATTTGCAACCAAGCTGCTGTGAGGAATCAGCCAGGGTCTCTGGGAGGCTCTCGGGAGAGTCTCACTTGCACTGTCTGTGTCGGCACATCGTCCGGAGGCACCCAGCACTGTTTGGGGTGTTGGCCTCTGGGGCCCAGCTACCTCACTGCCTGCTCCGCTCTTCCTCAGTGAGAATTCACTGATTTCTCTCGAGATGCACGTTTCTTCCGCGGATTTTAAAGTCAGTTAAGTTAGCACACTTCCATTTATGCACAATGTAGCAGCAGAACCCACCAGGCACTCAGAGACACGATGTTGCCCAGTGAACTTGTTTTGTTTTGTGGAACCCGGCCCATTCTCTTTTCTTTTTTCCTGCAACATCTATAAAATATTCTGTTCTGATACATTAGCAGGTCAAGTTGCAGAAAAATGCCAAGAGTATTTCATGATAAGGTAAAGCAAGGTTAAATATATTAATTAATAAATCAGGTGATGATTTTGTTATTGCCCAGTTTTTAGAAACATTGTTCCTTTTGATTTCTTTTGCATTCTAACATTTTTTGTGTGCTAATCTCTATTTGTTTATTTTTTTTTGTTCTAATTAGTCCTATATGACAGTAGAATGCATTTATACATTTTGATAAATCATACATATATGGAGTATAATTTCTCTTTTTTTCTGATTGTACATGTTGCAGGATCCCATCGGTCATACAGTCATACTTATACAAGAGGTAATAATGTCTGTTTCACTCTACTGTCCTTCCTACCCCATACCCCTTCCCCCGCTTCACTCCTCTCTACCTAATCTAAAGTAACTCTATTCTAACATTTTTATATAACTTTTGTAATTCTAGTCTCCAAAGCAGTGAAATGTCAGCATCATTATATTTTCATTTTATTTGTTTAAAGAGACCTTTTTCTCCGCCCTCATTTCTCAAGTCAGTTCATTTCTCCACTCCCCATAATAATTCCTTTTAGTTAATGAGGGATAGAAGAATTATATCCCCATAAATTAAATATAAAATATTTTTTGGTATCCTATATTATAAATTTTTGTCATCCTAAACAAGAATCTATTCATTTTTGGGGTGACAAAACTGTGGAGTCAAGAAGCTAACCGACATTATTACCTCATGTACATAAATGACTGCATGACCCATGTGATCCTACTACATGTACAATCAGAAAAATGAGAGATTACACTCCATTTATGTATGATTTATCAAAGTGTATAAATGAATTCTACTGTCATGTACATCTAATTAGTACAAATAAAACAATTTCAAAAAAAGAAGTTAGTGTACACACACACACAAATGTGTATAATCTCTAAACACACTGTATTTTCTTTCATTTTGCAGAGCGGTGTGATATAGGAAACACTCTTAAAGCATATTAACCATGGTTGGTCAAAAGAGCGTGTCATTCTTTTACACATTGCTTAATTGAGGGGATCTACACTTTCTCACAACTTTTTCTACTATCTGGATGCACATCATAAATTCAAATCTCAACATTTCTTAATGCACTTCCTGTCAGCTGATTGAAGGTTGATTTGGGGGACAGGAGGGATGAAAATCATTATGGGGAGAGGAGGGGGAACTGACTCTGCCACCAAGGGCTGAGGAAAATGTTTCCCCAGTCAAATGAAAAATTTCATGATAGTGATGCTGGTGCTGATTTTTCTCTCTCCCTAGAGGGGCAGACCTGTTAGTCTCTCCTTTGCATTGCTTGCATTATATTTGATTTTTAGTGAGAGTTTATACTTAGGGAGAACTCGTATTGGATGGGCTAAAAGTAATGCTGACATTTTCATTTTGACTCTCTGAGATGTTGTGAGAGGAAAGTGAGAGATCAGAGGGCGAGTCTCTCACAGACCCAGGGAGGATATCAAGGACCCAGGAGAAGGAAGTCTGAGGACCAGGAGTGTGTGAGGGAGGCAGAGAGTGGCAGGCAGACCCTGCGGGGAGGTGCCAAGGGCACGTTCGGCCAGACTTTGCCACAGTGACCAACCCAGAACCTCCCGGGCCTGCACACAGTTAAGACTACCAGGGGCCAGAAAGCACTCAGGGCATTGGTGACGTGAGGACACCAGAGTCCTTCATTTTCTCACGATGGCTCCTTAACATGGATTCTCATGCTGTCATGAGTGGGAGGGCAGACAGAGAGACAGAGACAAAGACAGACAGACAGTGACGGGGCAGAGGGAGAGATTCACTCAGAGCCGGAAATGCTCAGGCTCAGTAGAGACACAAGAGTTGCTGCCTATGTCACAGTGGCTTGAGGGTCACCTGAACCCACTCAGTGTAGGAGGAGGGAAATGTGAGGAAAGTCATGACTATTTGAAGAGCAGGGGCCTCTCCACAGACCTGGAGTGGCTCCAGCAAGCGCATCACATCTGGAATCTCACCAGAGCACTGCTTCGCTGCGTCAAGTCCATCCTGGTCTCCCCTGAAGTAGAAAGGCCAGGTGAGACACGAGTGACGTGGATTGTGATGGGCAGGCTGCTCTCCTTCGTGATGACTGATCTCTAGGAAAGGTGACATGCAGTCTTCAGCCGAGGTTGTGTAAGACTCCTCTTTGAGGAGCATGAACAGGTGTGGAAGGTGTCAGGAAGGGCGATGGGAGCAACTTTTTGAACTTTGTCACATGGGAAGTGGGTCTGGCCAGTACAGCTTTGTATGGTTCCCTCATCTAACACTCAGGAGAGATGTGTGTGTGTGTGTGTGTGTGTGTGTGTGTGTGTGCTGGCACACATGTGCAACTCTGTGTGTATGCATGCTGCGTGCATGAGCGTTTGTGTGGGTGCATTTGCACGTGGGCATGCATGCATGCACAGGTATGTGTGGCCGTGCCCGTGTGGGCATCTGCATGTGGATGTGTGCATGTGCAGGTTTGTGTTTCTGTGGCGGCACATGTATGTTGTTATGGTTTGGGTGTGAGGTGTGCCCCAAAAGCTCACGTGAGACAACGTGAGAGGGTTCAGAGGGGAAATGGTTGGGCTGTGAGATTAATCCCCTGAAGCACCTACCTGAGTGGTAACCGAAGGCACTGGGGCTGTGGCGGAGGAGGTGAGTCACTGGGCCTGTGACTGTGGGGTATATATTTGTTTTTGGCAAGTGGGGATCTCTTCCCCTGCAGCCTGATCATCATGTGAGCAGCTTCCCTCCACAACACTCTTCCGCCATGATGTTCTGCCTCAACAGAGCCCCGAGAAATGGAACCAGCTCTCTATGGATTGAGAACTCTGAAACTGTGAGCCCTCAAGTAAACTCTTCCTCCTCAACCATTGTGCTGGTTGGTCTTTTAGTCACAGCAGCAGAAAGCCAACGAAAGCATGTGTGTCTGCTTGTGTGTACGTGTGACCCTGGTGTGTTCATGGGCGTGCGTGCACGAGTACATCCCTTCTGATCTGGAAACCCTCCTCTGCTGTGTGTTCATTACGTGTCTCCTTCGGACACTGTGAGGGACATGCTGACAGTTCTGTTCTCTCCTGCGTCTAGCTTTTCTTTCATTTCTTTTCAGTTCAAAGTCTCTGTGTTCTGAAAGAATGCCTCACTTATATTTTCCAGCTTACTCTTTTCTATTTTGTAATTAGACTATTACCTTCCTATGTTGGTTGAACTTTTTATTTCTCAGTCTCTACATTAGAACTCGTACTCATGGATACAGTGCTTTTGTTGGTCCTTCTGGGATAATGATGAGGATGTCAACTCTGATGCTTGTTCTTAGACACTCAGTTCTTTTTAACATGCCCTACGCCACGTCTCCAGCATGTCTTTGAACAAATGTCCACTGACCCATGGTTTAGCGAGGCATTTCTTTTGCATATATATTATGTATAGAAATAGGAATATTTTATGGTACTTGTTTCTTTTTCCATGCGTTACCTATTTATGTGCAAACAATAGAGTCCATTTATATTCCTCCCACTGCTGCCTAGTTGCTCTCAAGTATTTCATTTAGGTTTACTTTGGTTGGGGCCCCAGTCTCGGGAGAGCTGTTCCTTCCACGTCCTTGGCAGGTCCTTTGCCCCTGTCCCTTCGGTGCCTGCACCACCACACCACCTGCAGCTGTCCGCTGTTTTCCTGCCTGTGACTTTCCAGCTTTGGTTTCTGTGCTTTGATTTCTGTTGTAGAACTTCTGGGTTATTTTCAGATATTTAACCATGTTTTCAGCTCATTCTCACCAACTCACATTCCAACAAATTAATCTCTCTTTACCACCAAATATATATGAGTGGGCACATGGACCTAAGATAACAAAAGCTCTAAATTTCTAACTCGGGACACAAAGGCAGGCATTCACTTGACTTCCCAGTGTATCTTGGTAACCATGGACACCACCAGCGACAGGTGCAGCACCCCAGGACACCTCGTGAGACCAGACTGGACTACCGTGGGCCCAAACGTGTCCTTGCTCATTCAGAAAAAAGAGAACCAAGGGGTAGCTTGTCTGGAGCCCATGATCTGAACACTCAGGCAGCCCGCTCCGGGATCCCTGCGTGGCCTCCCCTCTCCTACAGCCACGCCCCCTCCTTCCTCCATCGCGCCCCGTCCCAAGGCTCCAGATCACTGGGGCAAAGCTTCACTCTCGCTCTGGGTCTTCGGCCCTGACTCTGCTTTTCACGGCTGTGCTGAGGTGTGTTGGCAGGGCTGGGATTGAGTCCATTTTGTACTTTCTCTGACACGTTTGTACCTGAGGCACCATAGAGAAATTACGAGGCTGTCACTGACTCAACTTCTTTGTGTCACTTAAAGCAGATGAGTTAAGTAATGTTGGTTTTCTGTGCCTCAGACTAATTTTAGGATACACTGCCTACTTAATCTGTCATTTCTTAGGGAAAGAAATGTACTAAAAATAAAATTATATAATCATAAGGAAACATCTTAATTTTTAAAATTATCAAATGCTTTAAAAGTTGTGTCCTAAAGTGCACATACTTGTAAAATTAGGTCTATATTTTATTTTAGGCTCATATTACAAATTATACCCATCTACCATGTGAATATCAACAAAGATCAAATAAAGTGTACAAAAGAAATAGCAATATTTGACCATGAACAGGGCCAAGTACAAATCAAAAACATAGCTTCCTTATTCAAATGAAAAAGAAAAAAACAGTTAAAAACACTAAAATATAAAGGTTTTCATCATCTCTATTACAACACCTTTCTCCATCTGTTATGGTAATTTTTCTGGTTGTTGTTTAAGGTCATTCTCAGTAAAGAAAATTAAAATTATATATTGTTAGAAGAAATTTAACCAGTTGGATTCATACTGTGTGATATCAGTTTTAAATACAAATATAAATCATTTAATTCATTTTCAGAGATTTCATATTTTGCAGCCTCTACATGAATGCATGCATATTTTGTTCTTATAGAGCTTCATAACACTAACTCACCTGTTTGTGCTTGTTTTCACTTCTTGATGTTTGTACATCCTACTAAAGTACCAAAAAAATGTTTACTTTTGATGTACTGATGAGAAAGGAGGGACAGAAAGGGGATGAACTTGAATTGTTCCTTCTCCCCCTTACCTGGTATATCATCAATTTTGGCTTAAGTGATTGGCTAATAGAGTAAAGTAACACGGGTAAAAATGTGTATACATTATATATATGTAAACACACACACACACATGCATATATATATATACACACAGCCAGGTGTGGCTTCCATGGACAGCACTACCTCCCAGGCTGCAGCTGCCATTGTTCCTGCGCCAGAGGCCCAACATGCTTATGTTGTGCCCTCTTTGAGTCCACCTGGGTTGCCATGTAAGGTGGTCAGCAGGAGTTCCATGCTCAGGGAGGGTCTGGAGGGTTCTTTGCAAGCATGATGATGAGGAACAGCAAACCCACAAACCACCGTGTTCCTCTGCTCAGCCAGGTGCTCCATTGGCCTCTAGATTTTACTAACAAAAGCTTAAAGATGAAATTATTAAGCAATTCAAGACCGTGGCAGCCAACTGTCAAACCCCTTTTTCCTCCCACTGTGCAGGAATCAGCATGGTGGTCCAAGGCTGTTCTCAAAAGACTGTGTGCGAGGTTGGTTTTCGGCTGGCATCTGTGCCTTGGGCATTTCACTGAAACCAAGTGTGGGCTCTTCTGAGTGTGGAGGCCTGTCCAGCAGCATAGGGAGCACACACGTGAAACTAACCCTGTGTTAACATGAAAAGTACCATGTACATAGCATGGCACCTGTCAGCCTAGCCAAGGGTTTAGGTAACCCTAAGTGAGCCTAAATCCCAAGACCACTGTTTAATTAAAACCAGTGAGCCCGTGCTCCTGATTAACTTCCCACCTTTGCAGATCATGGAGGTTATTTTCCTACCTCTGCTGATGAGTAAAAGGCAAAACATTTTTCCAGAATCGTGACTAAATCTGCCAGTTCCCCATACTTCTGTACACTTGCCTCAGTGAGAACTTCACATGAACTCAGCTGTCAAACGCCCTCATTTCTGGAACATTTTAGAATATGAAATCTGAATGTGGACACAAATCTCCCAACTTTGACTTCCTTTAAGATCTTTGATGGGGCTGTGGTTGTGGCTCAGTGGTAGAGCACTTGCCTGGCAAGCGTGAGGCCCTAGGTTCAATCCTCAGAACCACATATAAATCAATCAATCAATCAAATAAAGGTCCATTGACAACTAAAAAATATTTTAAAAAAAGACCTGATGATTTACCAGGGCGAGTGTAGGATAATGACTACATTCTGCAATCCACATTTAGTTACTATTGCACTTGGTTCATTATTCTAATTAAATTGTATGTAAAATAAAAGACAGAATGTCTCTTTCTCTTTATGTGTACTAATGTACTTACTTTGCTGTCTCCTGTATGTGAAGGGAATTGAACAAATGTAACACATGTGTGCCTCTCATTTAATATTTCTCATAGCTTTAACCTCTGCCTTAAACCTTAAAGATTTATAAAATATACCTGTTGCTGGGATAATTGGCAACAATTATAAATAAAAAACTAAGCACATGAAAACAACCTTAGGGGTAAATTAAATAGTTTTAAAATTTAATACAAATAAGTCAAAATATTGCTCTCTGTGTCACCGTCAGTTCCTGTGACTTCTCCCCCCAGGCAACCGCTGTTCTTAAATCCCACGCTCAATCATTTCTTGCACAGAAGTTCTGTCTCCAGTGTGACCTGTTCACACTCAGGATTGCCCTCCTCAGCTGGTGCTCAGTAAATTCCAGACCAGATTCAGCCCCTAATTGCCCTTGACTCGTCCCAAAGACAGCTTTCTCAGTCTGCAGCCCTTGTTGGAAGGATAGTAGAATGAATCAGACATTATTAACCTATGTACTTATAAAACTATACAACCAGTGGGATTCTACATCATGTAGAGCCAGAGAATGAGAAACTATACTCCATTCTATATCATGTATCAAAGTGCATTCGACTGTCATGTATAACTAATTAAAACAAATTTAAAAATTTTAAAAACTCTCATCATCATCAGAGTCCTTTGTCTCTGAGCCAGCCAGTCACCATATGTTTTCAGTTGGCATCTGAGAACTTGGCTAGCAAATAGTTGCCTACGCTGACACAAAATTTGCCTAAATGGTAAGAGTAGGTCATCGTGACTGGACTGAGTGAATAGCACACTCTGTGCTGAATAGTTGGTTCTTTCTGAGTCTGAGGTTTTGCACGTGCCAGGCAGAGAACATCTTCATGGTCAGCTGCTGGTAAAGGCCTGGGGCCAAAGCGCTGGGGCTCCTCTGATGGACAGGACTTCTCATGCATGGCCCAGCTCATGGGTGGAGTGACTAAGCACGTCCCGGGCTACTTCAAGAGAATGGGATGCTTGGGAGTTTGAAACTTTTTCTTTTGCGGATTTACTGTTTCTTCTGGCTTCCTGAATCTTAGAGTAAAAGGGCCTAATTCGGTGCTGAGCCCTGTCGTGAGACTGAGGCCACCTACACCCTCATCCTCTGGTTCTTCTGTTCCCCTTTCCACCCTTTCCATTCCACTGTAGATTTTCATTTTACCTCCTACTTTACTAATTTTGAAACCAAAGTCCTGGCATGTATCTCCCTGGTTCTTGTCTTTTCACCTTCAAAATAAACCTGTAGACCAGCCCACTTGCACCTCCACTACTCTATCCCCTTTGTCTCTACTCCGTCACTAATCTTCAGACTGGGATCTCTATAGGAATGTCCACCTGTGGCCACTTGGCTCCAGGTTTGCATCTAATCCATGCTTCACCATTTTCCTTGTAAGACACCAGTATAGCATGACATTCCCCACTCAGAGCCTGCAGATGGCTCCCAGCTTATAGCTCTTAATACATTGCAGGAGCCCCTCCCCCCAGCCGTACTGCTTACCAAGTCTGGCCTCACCCCTGTTACCACCCGTGACACAAGTCACATCACACCACTCTTTTTTCCTGTATGCATGTAAGAATTTGGTGTTTCAGGTCTTTGTGAAAAATGTCCCCTCTTACATGAATACTTTTGCCATGCAGCAACTACTGAATTTTCAAGGTTCAGTTGGAGAGTTTCCTTCCTGGAGTCTCATCCTTGGCAAGCATTGACCGTTTTCTGTGTGTTGGATGACTGGCATTGGATCCTTCTGTTATAAGGTGTGTGTATGTGAGTGTGCACACATGGGTGGGTGCACGTGAGTGTGCAAGCACATGAAGCCTTTCCTTCACAAGGAGACCAGTCCCTTTTGAGGTCACTGGTTCTGGCCCAGGGGCTGTCGACTGGGTTATTATGCACACTGCTCCCTGTACAGATTTACTTATACCAAGGGAAAGGGGCTGTAAGGCATCAATCTCTAGCATAAATTCAAAATAAAAATGAAGCTGTGAAATAAAATATGTGCATTGTACTGTAGACAAGGTTTTGTTTTCATTCCTTTTTGATAAAGATGTATCCAGCCAAATCTTATAGTGTAATTTTCAGTAGTCAGATAAATAAGAAAGGTAAATGATTCATATTTGCTTCAGGTGATGCTGTTTCTGATAGTGTTTTTATATTATCTTTCATTGCTCAGAGCAGGATGCCAAAATATCTCTAGTAATTTATTTCTGTGGTTGAATTGAGTAAATCTAAAATATATTGCTGTTGAGAGTAATACAAAAAATAGGGCATGAGTAATCCTGACATTTTACTCGTGTGATCTCCTACATGTTTCATAGAGTAAAATAACATTTTTTAAATTTCACAATAATAAAAAGTACAACTTTGGACCATATATAAAAGTATACCAGAAAGAAGCATATCTAGTCTCATTTATATATATATGAAAAATGGAGTAATAAAGATTATAAAGAATTTGAATTTTATTGACTAAATTTAATTAAAGGTTAAACTTGCATTCTGCAACTTCTTGGCAAAGGAAACTGGTGAGAGGATGTTGAACTTTGAGTTTAATGTGTGTTGCAAGGAACATTCAAGCTTTCCTCAGAGTTCATTGTTGATAAATGCAGGTAGACAATGAAGGGCTGAACAATCATGAAGCCATTAAGTCATCTTCTAGAAGTGAGTTTCACACTTTGAAAATAGATCACCGCTGAGATTCCAGAAATGCTAGAGCTACAGTGAACACTGAAAACCAGCAGCACCGCTCATAGGACCCACCCAGTTTCCTTCCTGTTTGCAGAGCCCTTGGGTCAAGGAATTTCCTTAAAGTTAGAGCTGCGCCTGGCAACAAGGGAACATGGCGCTCCACAGACCAGAGCGCCACAGAGCTCACTCACAGCTTTCTCCAGCAGCACCATGAGTCCGATCAGGAAGGTACAGGTGTCAGGTGTGCTGAGTAGTATTTGGATGCTCCATTCAGGGTCAGTGGGGAATTTGATCATCAATGAGCAATGAGAATGTGGGAGAGTCGGGAAACTGCTAAGGACTCTGTACTTGCCTTCAGAACTGGGTTTGAGCACTCTGGGAAGACAGGTGTCATTCATCTTTGTGTCTATGGGATCTGGCATAACATATAAAATGAGGAATTGAGTAGCAAACACTTGTACAATGATGACAAAATAGAATTATAGTAACAGATATTTCCAACAACAGGACCTCTGATAACCATAAAGAGACGCGTTATCTGAACTGGGGCTCACGGCCAAGCCATAATTCTCCCATAAAGCTTTGACGAGGAAAACCTGAGACCTATGTTCATACTATCTATGAAACCCCCTCCAGGCAAGCCTTGGCCCACCATTCCACAGGGACAGCCCTCCAGGAGGGGCAAAAATAACCATGTGCACAAGTTGGAGATGTGTTCTCAGTTCTCAGCAGCACAGCGTGGCAGTACCTGCCAGTTGATCACTCAGCTGGATCCAGTTTCTTCACTGGGCTTTGAAGAAAGACACCAAGCTCTTCACTTCCTTGTTCACTCTCTTTTGAGGACTGTTCCTTTTCTCCTGGATGTCACCTGCTGGGTGACCCAAGGCTCAGTCCTTGGCCCTCTTGAATTCTCTGGTAATAGCTTCTCCCTGGGTTTCCTCTTTTCAAGGCTTTGAGTGTCCCATACATTCAGCTGATACCATGTTTACGTCACAGGATCTCCTGTCCCTGGGCTCCCAAGGTCCCATCAGTCATGCCCCACTCACCATTTCCACCGGAAATTCCAGTTCACATTTTAGGCCTCAGTGTGTGAATGTGAAAAGCTGAACTTGGTCATTCCCCACGGCTGCCCTCGCCTCCCAGTTTCTTTGGTGGTAATTCTGTCTTTCCATCAGTTCAGGTAAAAAACTGGCATTCACCTTTGTCCCCTTTCTTTCTCCAGTATAGCACATCTAATCTAACAGGAAATATTCTTTGGCAGCTCTATCTTGGAAATGGATCTTCAATTTGGCCATTTGTTAGCACCGTCCTGACTATCATTTATGTTCAAACCACTCTCATTTCATATATGAATTACTGAAATGGATCACACCTAGCCTTTCTGTTTTTAACCTTGACATCCCATGGCTGGCTTTCAACTCAGCAACCAGAACGATGCTGTACCGACATAAATAATATCATGCAAATCTCTGTTCAAACACTCCAATGTCTGAATTTTGCTTAGATTGAAAGCAAAGTTTCTTACTACAAGATACTGTTTCATCTGCTTATCCTCAGTACCTCCAAATCGAATTTCTTCCTACTCCATTATATATATATATAAAATTTTGATTTGCCAATGTCCAATTTTGCTGCCTTCTCAGTCAGAATACTCTCTTAACTACTCTTTTTCTAATTTTCATTCAGTGCTCACTTATAATTCTTTCCCAAATTAACAATTACTGAATATAAAAATAGCAATCGTTTCCACTCAAGTATTTTGTACATCTTTTGATCATATGGCTATGTCGTGCAGGGTTTTCCATTGTGTAGCATAATTTATTAGTAAACTAAGACTGTTTCTCAGGGGTTGTGGATTTCCTGAGCAGGGTTATTTGAAGTGAAGGCAAAGCATGGCATATGATCTCAGTACTCTATGAACAACGCTCAAAGCATTGAGGTAAGCCTAATTGTCACAGATTCAATTTAATATCATGCAAATTAAAATGAAGCAAAATGATACTGTTGAAATAAAATTGCATAGTTCACTGGAATTCCTAATGCCCACAAAAACTAAATAATTAAAGAACAAACATTTGTGTCTGTTTTCTTTTTTTTTTCCCTGAAATGATTTCCTTTATTTTGCATTTTTTTTTAGTTTTTTTTTTATTGTAAAAAAATGGGATACATGTTGTTTCTCTGTTTGTACATGGCATAAAGGCATACCATTTGTGTAATCATAAATTTACATAGGGTAATGTTGGTTGATTCATTCTGTTAGTTTTTCCCTTCCCCCAACCCCTCCCACCCCTCTTTTCCCTCTATACAGTCCTTCCTTCCCCCATTCTTGCCCCCTTCCCTAACCCTAACTCTAACCCTAAAACTAACCCCTACCACGCCCCATTATGTGTCATCATTCACTTATCAGCGAGAACATTCTTCCTTTGGTTTTTTGAGATTGGCTTATCTCACTTAGCATGATATTCTCCATTTTCATCCATTTGCCTGCAAATGCCATAATTTTATCATTCTTTATGGCTGAGTAATATTCCATTGTATATATATGCCACATTTTCTTTATCCATTCATCAATTGAAGGACATCTAGGTTGGTTCCACAATCTGGCTATTGTGAACTGAGCAGCTATGAACATTGATGTGGCTGTATCTCTGTAATATGCTGATTTTAAGTCCTTTGGGTATAGGCCAAGGAGTGGGATAGCTGGGTCAAATGGTGGTTCCATTCCAAGTTTTCTAAGGAGTCTCCACACTGCTTTCCAGAGTGGCTGCACTAATTTGCAGCCCCACCAGCAATGTATGAGTGTACCTTTCTCCCCACATCCTCGCCAACACCTGTTGTTGCTTGTATTCTTGATAATCGCCATTCTAATTGGGGTGAGATGGAATCTTAGGGTAGTTTTGATTTGCATTTGTCTTATTACTAGAGATGTTGAACATTTTTCCATATGTTTGTTGATTGCTTGTAGGTCTTCTTCTGTGAAGTGTCTATTCATTTCCTTAGCCCATTTGTCGATTGGGTTATTTGTAATCTTGGTGTAGAGTTTTTTGAGTTCTTTATAGATTCTGGAGATTAGTGCTCTATCTGAAGTATGATTGGCAAAGATTTTCTCCCACTCTGTAGGCTCTTTCTTTGCATTGCTGATAGTTTCCTTTGCTGAGAGAAAGCTTTTTAGTTTGAATCTATCCCAGTTGTTGATTCTTGCTTTTATTTCTTGTGCTATGGGAGTCCTGTTGAGGAAGTCTGGTCCTAAGCTGACACGTTGAAGATCTGGACCTACTTTTTCTTCTATAAGATGCAGGGTCTCTGGTCTGATTCCGAGGTCTGTGTCTGTTTTCTTGTGGTAAGAAGATGTGTTTCTAATGAAGGGCCACCTTAGTTTACCGTAGTGGAACTTCAGTCCTTCTTTACTTGTTCCTTGAATCATCTTTCTTTCATGTGTAATAAATGGCATGTTTAGTTTGTTGCATAAAAATGCTATTTTGCGGGGTATAGTGGTGCACACCTGTAATACCAGTGGCTTAGGAGGCCGACACATGAGGATTGCAAGTTCAAGGTCAGCTGAAGCAACTTAGCAATACCCTGTATCAAAATAAAATAATAAAAAGGGCTGGGGATGTGGTTCAGTGGTTAAGTGTCCCTGGGTTCAAAAACTAATTGTGTTGTCTTCAGAGACTCCATGGCCCAGAAGGTCACAGCAGGGACAACATTTGCTTCTGCTCTGATCTCTGGGACTTCCACCACTGGGAGACGGACACCTGCCTGGGAAATTTACTTTCAAGGTGGCTTCTTCACTCCTTGCAAGTCTGACACCTCTACTGGGACAGCCTGAAGCCCAGGGCACATTGTACAGGTTTTCAGATGCAGTCTCCCCACCTGGCTGGGGCAGGACAGGATTCTAACAAAGAACATGCTGAAAGGGGTGCTCATAAAGAAGGCTCCCTGGAACACCGGGCAGAGGCTCTGCAGCTCCACCTGACCCACCCCAGAAGTCAGGGTTGGTTTCCTTGGACTCTGTCGGTCGCAGGGACAAAAGCTCACCCAGTTTCAAGGTGAGGTGACATGACCCCACCTCTCACCAGAAGGAGTAACCAGATTATATTGTACAAGACACTGTGGGAGGTGGTAGTGCTACTTCAACCTTTGGAATATCCAATCCATGTCACTTTGTCCTTCTCCCTCCCAGTGTAGACAGAACACACTCAAACAACACACATGAAATGACACCTGTGCAAATGATAGAAACATCTGAAATCTGCACATCAGACCCCCTGCTGCCACCTCCTGTATATTTAGAATATTTTATATGAATCACTTAAAGGAAAAAAAATCTGTCTTTAGTTACACTATGACTATAGTTTTTTTTTAGCATGTATGTATACAGTAAAACGATCATAATGAAGAGTAAATTTGGAGTCAGTTATCTTTGTTCCCAGCATAAGGTGGTAAGATAGCTTTCAAAATGAAATGAAACCAAATTAAGAAATGTATACTACCATGCCAATACTTGGATGCCTTTTAAAAATTATTGGGATGGGACTGGGGCAGGTGTAAGAAGTTTTTATAATATTGTCTTCTATATACATTATGATCTGTGGTCTCATCAGAAAAGCAACATGTTCCAAGAAAATGACCAAAAACAACCCCCTGCTCCAGAGTACACTCCTGTCAGCCATTGTGTCCAGGAACACAAGAGTCTCTTTGGCCATCTCTGCTGACAGCGATGTGCTTTGCTTAGCCTGCTTTTCTTAGTTTATTACATAGGATTTTAAAAATAAAACCCATAGTAGACATGAGTGTACAGAAACAGAATTCTACCATTCTTTCTTTTACTAAAAGAAAATCCTCACCCTTTTTAGAAATTTCCACTCAGGACTTCTAGCTTAAGTGAATATATGCTTGTAATTATATGAATTTCCAAAAATATAGTTAATTTTATAAAACATATAACTAAAATAGATTCATTAAGACTAAAATAAATCTCCTTTAGATTGTTGTATAATCTAAAAATATAGTTCCTGCATTGGGCTGATAAAATAAAAGCAGTGACGAGTGAAAATATGACACCGTCTTTCCATTAGGCTCACGTGATACCTGAGCCTCAACAGATGGAATCAAGCAACTCTCGTACAGGAACAAGGTACTGCTAATGTCTTCATCCACTACAAATTAAAAGCCATATTGATGTAAATCCACATAGTCTAAGGGCTATCTATGTTTTCAGGGCTAATCCACAAATAATACAAACAAAACTCAGACCTGAACTGATTTTCAGCCTGAATGCAATCAAACCCTACCTGCTACCATGTCTCCTTATCTGTATTTTAATATCATGATTGACATGCTGTATTGCCACAGTTGGTGTATCTGCTTCTGCTCTTCATTTTCAATGGGAATAGGGTCTTTCACTTGAACATCTTTGCATCTCCAATACTTAGTACTGTCAATACCAATTTGATATGCAAAAAGGACGGTCAGGGAAAATTTATTGATCAAATGGACAAATGAACATTAAGTTAGGTCTCAATCTGCTACAAAAATTGTCACAGCTTATAACCAATTTTTTAAAGATTTTTCTGCTAAAATTTACCATATTAAGATACTTATAATTGCTCAGTTAGACAACTCAATAATCATTGTGTTTCCGTCATTTGTAACCTGGGTTTGTATTGAACATCCAGTGGCAATGCCTACAGTCGGCTGTGGTCCTCAAGGGGTTTTGGAAACCCGGGTCTGCACTTTTCCATGACAAGAGAGCAAGATGAAGCCCACACACATCCAGACACGCAGCGTCCACCGTGTCCTCAGGAAGCAACGCCACACATGCACTTTTCTCCCCTTGCTTTGTGCCAGGAATGGGCACCGAGCATCCCTCCAATGCAAGAGGTGCAGATACCTTCCAGCTCTTTCCTCGCTGCAGAAAACTCCGTGGGAGAACATTCTCATGTCTACTCAGTCACCCAACAGGAGCTGTTGTTTTGTGGTTGCTTATATACCAGTTTTGCTCTTACAAATAATGCTTCCAAAAAACCGCTCTTTGTCTGTATCTTTAATTTTCTGTCTGTTTTTCTGTTTATCCGGCTTTAGGATGCATTCTCAAAAAGCATGACCAAGGTGATCCTATAATATGTATAATCGAAAAGATGGGAGATTACACTCCATTCACGTATGATCAAAATGTACAAATGCATCCTACAGTCATGTGCAAATAATTGGAAGAAATAAAAAAAATAATTAAAAAAGGAACTGCCGATCACACGCTAACTTGCTGTTATTTTTCAAATACCTTTTTGATTAATAAATACTCAAGAGAGAACCTGCTAATAACATGGTGCCCTTCCACCCCCATCTCTCTCTGGGAACCTACGCGCTCTTTCCTGTGCAGCTGGGTCACTGTACCCAAGGGTTTTCTCCACATCCTCATCAATAGTTACGTTTTTTTTCCTTTTCTTTTTCCTTTGGTTTGTTTGTTCTTTGTATTATAGTCATCCTGAAGGTTGAGAGGTAACAGCCCATGGTGGTTTTAATTTCCATTTTGCTGTTGATTAGTGATGTTCAGCATCTTCTTGCGTTTGTATTGGTCCCTGGTACGTCTTCCTTTGAGAAAATGTGTATTCCCTGGATTGCCCGCGTTTCAGCAGGTTATTTTGTCTCGCCTGTCACTAAGTTGTGGAGCTTCCATACTTACTTTGAATATTAGTTAGTTAGACGGGAGCTTGTAAATGTTTCTCGTTTCCTCTGCTCTAGGAAAGCTCTTTAGACTGATGTGTTCCCACTGGCCTATTTTTGCTTTGTGGACTCTGCTTTTGGGATTAGATCCAAGAAATAATGGCACATTCTCTTTTCATATCCCATTGAAGTGCTTATGAATCCACAGCCAAGGCTGTGTGGGGTCCATTATAGCACTTTACTGATCTAATAGGGGATAATTATTCCACAGGCTAAGTTTAATTGAAAGGCAAAGTCATTTTATTATAAGCCATCCAGAATACTGCTCCATCCTAAATACTGAGCTTCTTCTCATTTAGTGAAAGGTAAATTTTCTCACTTTTTCTAGCAACTGCTGGTTTATATATTTGCCTATTTTCCTATTACTTATTAGTATTTTTCTTCCCTATGTTTAGAAATTCCTCCTCTGTTAGGAATGTTAATTTCTGTCTAAATTGCACATATTTTGTTCTGAGTCTAACTACTGACATTTTTTGTTTATGTGTATTATTTTAGTCATAACAATAGGGTCAAAAGGGTTTTGTTTAATCAAATATATTGTCCTTTTTTGTTGTTGCATTTGAATTTTGAATAATAGGAAAATTTTCCTCGAAGCCAGGTTTAACATTTTGACTATGCTTCCTTCTAGCAGCTGTATGGCTACAGTTCTGCTCCTAAATTTCTGATTCGTGTGGAATTAATCCAGTGAGTAGTATGGCAAACCAGTTATTTCTGCTTGACTCAATTTATACAATGGATTTGCTAATAGTGTCCAACAGCCGTATTCCTGGAAAACAGTGTTGCATGTAAGCTGGTCATCTTTAATATGCTCTTGTGGGCCATTTTGCCACATGAAGTGGAAGACAAAGGTAGTGGTGGAGGAGGGGCTTCCCTCCACCCTGCAGGATCGTCAGTGCTGGCAAGAGAGTGTCTGGTTTTGCTCTCTACACAGTATTATCTGCTCAATCAACAAGGAGGGGCTATTAACCAGTAAGATTTCATCACTAGCCAGGAAAGCAAGAAAGTGGCTCCAAGACACATGTCTGTTTTGCTGCTTTCTGAACCAGTGACAAGAACTGGGGACATCTCCATTTTCTCCTGTTGTCCTTTGGATAGCAGGTATAAGGTTAGCAGGTTATAACCCAGAAAACAGAGTCTGCCAAAAACAAAATGGCAATCAAGCAGAGGTGTTCCTCTGCCATACTGCACTCTGCACCTTCTCTGAGCCTCCAAAGTAGACTGCTTCTATCGTTGACCCCAAATTTCTCAAAGAAAGACAAGATATTGGATCAATTTGTGTAAGTAAAGTCATTGATTCCTAGACCTAACTCAGAGGAACGTATTTTGGTCTCTTAATTTTTCCTTTAAACTTCATTATGACCTTCTGAAATGAAGGTTTGAAATCTTCGAGAAAGGATAAATTCTGCAAAATGAAAATATAGCAAATTCTTATTGACATTGTAATGAGAAGAGAGAGAAGATGGGCTTTGTGAACTTCATAGCATCAATGTGATTTCAAACCAATCAGAGAGGCCTCAAAACAGCTTTAGGGGAAAGTACTTCTGAAGATGTTATGAATGGACTGTAGTGCTAGGTGCCAGCAAGGGACAAGTCTCATGCCAAGGGGTCAATCGTGGCACCAACCATGTCTCATGCATTGAAACCAGGCTGCATTGAGTTCCACTTAGCATTCTTAGGGATTCTAGAAGGAAATGAATAGTTGATAGTAAAAACAAATACGAATGAATCTAAGGTGAGGAGCTGTTTAGGAGTGTATCTACTATGCAATGCTACTTCATATTTTAGAAGGAATTAGGGAGAGATTACAAAGAAACCAACAAGCAGAGCAGATTTGATCAGAATTAGTTTGGTGATTAATGGAAGATCATGTTGTTAGATTTTGTATGGACATCAGCCTTTCCCCAGTTTTTAGGGAAATTGTGGAATTCACTGGCATTTCCAGAATTAAGTTCATTTTCTGGTTCTACTAGCATTCACCTGATTCTTTCAACAGATGGTTTAAATAAGTAACCATTATTACTTTTTCCTTTGCAATCACAGTTCTGTGATATAAACACTAAATTCCTTGGAGGAGTAAAAGTAGATTCAGTTTGTCTCTGGAATTCGCATTATTATTATTATCTTTTAATAGTTTAACCACAATCCTGAGCTTATTCATATGTCTTGAAATCTAATATAAAAGGAGCCCTGTTTTACATTCCTAAAAAGTTTTTCATGAAAATTATAATATTATCAATCAAAACATAGTGTAATATAACAGGAAGTTCACCATTTGAAAAAGCCAAGGCCAAACACCCTTTTTAAGTTGATGATTTGCTTTTCTTTCCGTTGACCACCCAGGACAAGGTGCTTGCCATCCCATAAGAACAATTTCTGAACTGGTCTAATTCTCTTAGACTTCATGAGTCACAGATCAGGTCAGAATATAGAGTCAAACAATTCACTTTATTCAGTGCCTGAATTTGTGTTTAAGATGTATGTCATGGTGTGATGCCTCTGGAATAATTAAGCAGCACCCCATGATTTCACTATTTACTTGTAACTATAGCTTAGCTATTGTGAGCTGAGCTGCTATGAACATTGATGTGGCTGTGTCACTGTAGTCTGCTGATTTTAAGTCCTTTGGATATAAATGAGGGGTGGGATAGCTGGGTCAAATGGTGGTTCCATTCCAAGTTTTCTGAAGAATCTCTATATTGCTTTCCAGAGTGGTTGCACCAATTTGCAGTTCCAACAGCAATGTATGAGAGTGTTACTTGTCCCTTTTACCATAAAAGAAAAAGGGAGAATGTATAAAATAAAAATAATGATTTGTTTTATAAAAATACAAAGAACTGAAATCTTTCAATTAACTACACATCACTCAACTTAAAATTTAGGTCACAGCTGGTCTCCTGTTCTGGTCCCCTGTTCCCATCCCCCATCTGGTCCTTTCTACTGTCGTACTCAAACTTAATTTTGGCCATAAGATCATATATCCATCAGGAATAATTTTGGGGGAACCTGATAAATTTAATGTAGCCACTTTTATTTTAGCATCTGTAAGCTTGTTTTACTATGGGATATGCACTGTGAAAGGTGCACAGTTTTTAAAAGGATGTTGCAGAATTGAAAAGATAAGGGAATGGCTGAAAATGGGGAGTGTACACCTTTTGGGGGGATGGAAAGAATCTATGTTGGTTAGACAATTAAATTTACTGGCAATCAGTGGCTGCATTTTCTGGTACGCACATTTTCCATCAATAGTGCTGTTAATGTACATAAATCCCGGGTGGAAGCATCATCTCCGGGAGGCAGGCCGTGCTCTTGCCCGGCGGATGAGCTCCTGGGGGAGGAGCCAGCCAGCCTGCCTGGTGCGCAGCCCCCAGGTCCTGCTTTGGGCACTATCTCTCCAGCTCCTCCCCATCCTACACACCCCAGTCTTATTATCACGTAGCTTTGTAGCTTGTATTATATTGTTATCCTGCTTAGAGCTTTTAAAAAAAAAAAAAATGTGATCAACAGATCATTTTCAAATGCCTAAAACTGAAGCCCGAGAACTTACCAACTGATTCCCTGAGCACACCCCCAGCTCAGCCACTGTCTCCCTCCCAGCACCAGGAGGCGGAGCAGGACTGGTCCTTCCCGACACCCTGCCTTCTCTGTCCCAGCTTGCTGCCTCCTCCTCCGACCCGCAGCTGGCTGGAGGGGAAGGCGTTGTATTTTATGCCTGTTTTCTAGGCACACAGTTTATGAATGGCTCTTCGTCTCACAGGGTGTGGACTTTTGTCCCTCTGCCTGGTAATGAAATCTCCTTTGTGTGACTGTTAAGGACCAAAGAGAGTGAAAGGGCAGGCCGACTAGAAGAAACACACTCAAGGTCAAGCACCGGAAATGGCTTTCGCTGGGTTCCACCGCCTTGAACTCACAGTCTTAGAAGGGAATATGGAGACCTTCCAGCAGAGTCTTACAACAGAAAGAGAAGGTGTCCCCCGTCAGCTGAAAGCACAAGCCATGATCTCCCAGATGTAGGAAAGGAGGTCAGGACGTGCGCAGCTTCCTGGGCTCTGAGCTGTGCACCTACAGAACAAGGCGCACCCTTGCGTGTCAGTGTTCAGTGAACCACCAGGGAGACAGTTCCATGTGGGGGCACGAAGAGGTAGGAGGAGCCGGTGCGCACACGGCCTAGTGAACTCAGGGCCGCTTCCCTGGGTTGCTGTACACCTTGCAGTTGCCTGGCGAATCACTCAGTGGCATTTTCTGTCACTCAGCAAAAAAGCTCCCAAATCTGCCCTGTGACAAGATGAGTGCTTCATTTGTCTGAGCAAAATTTTCAACCAGAAAAATAAATGTTTTGACTTTCCTGAAATACAATGTTTTTCGTTGGGGCGGGGGAGGGGAGACAGAATAATATTTATCAGAGCATTGCTTTTCAACAGCTTAAAATCTGGCTACTATTGTAGAGGTTCATCAATTTAAAGATTAAGCTATAGGTCAGTCCACACAAGCCTTTGTAAAGAAAGAAGCATACACATTGACATGGAAAGGTGTTTAAGAAATATTAGGTGGAAAGCCATATTTCTAAACAAAATATAGAATAATAATATTTGTTCTAAAGTCAGTCTCTCCTTCCCTCCCTCTGTCCCTCTCTCCATCTCTCTCTCTCTCTCTCTCTCTCTCTCTCTCCCTCCCTTCTTCTCCCTCTGCCTCTTTCTCTCCTAGTTTCTGGGATTTGTTTCCTCTAAGGAATGGCAATACAGAATGAGAGCTACTTCTTTTACTTTAACCCTTTTTGAAGTATTAATTTTTTAAGATTTTTTTTACCATTTTCAGATGTTCCTTTTATTACACCATATTTTAAAAATTTTTTTAATTTTTTTTATTTTTACAGACTGCATTTTGATTCATCATACACAAATGGGGTACAACGTTTTGTTTCTATGGTTGTGCCCTATGTAAGTTCATACCATTCGTGCAATGCATGTACATAGGGTAATGATGTCTGTCTCAGTCCACCATCTTTCATGCCCCCAACTTCCCCACCCCTCATGTTCCTCTACATAATCCAAAGTTTCATCATTCTTCTCTTACTCCCACCCCTTCCCCCATTTTCATTATGTATCATCATCCACTTAACAGAGAAAACTTTTGGCCTTTGGTTTTTTAGGATTGGCTTATTTCACTTAGCATGATATTCTCCAAATTCATACCTGCAAATGCCATAATCTATTCTTCTTTATGGCTGAATAATATTCCATTGTGTATATGTACCACAGGACCAGACTTCCTTAACAGGACTTCTAAAGCTCAAGAAATGAAAGCAGGGTTTTCAAGATGGCGGCCTAGAGGGCGGCTGCATTTCACGTTGCTCCAGGACGCAGGATTCAAAAGAGGAGATAGTGAGAGACTTGGGACCAACTCAAAGCCGCCGGGTGAGTCTCTCCCGTTGGGGAGGCGTCCCGGATGGGGCGGTAGCCCCGGAACGCAGGGAATTTGTGAAGTAGAGTTGCCCAGCGAGACGCCCCTCCCCCCACTGGAGCGGTAAACACGGACAACTGGGATCATCGTAGAGGAGGCGGCTCAGCACAGCGCTTGGACTCGGAGCAACCACTGGGGCTCCGGGCGGCTGCCTGAGGAGGAGCTGCGTGGCGGGCTGTTCGGACTCAGAGTGATCGCTTCTGAACACTGGGGGGCTGCCCGGAGAAAGAGGAGAAGTGCGACGGGTGGCTTGGTCTAGGAGTGACTGCATCAGAGCCACAGGCGGTTGCCAGAGGAGGAGGCGAGTGGTGAGTTGTTTGGACTCAAAGCGACTGCTCCTGAAAACCGGTGGCCTGCCTGGAGGAGGAGCATGGTGGGTCGCTTGGTCTTGGAGTGACTACTCCTGAACACCCGGGGGGCTACCCCGAGGAGGAGGAGGAGGAACAGGGTGGGTCACTTGGACTCGGAGTGACTGCCTAGGGCTATGGGCGGTTGGCAGGAGGAGGACACTCGAAGTGAGTTGCTTGGACTCCTAGTGACTGCATCGGAACACTGGGCGGCTGTCGGGAGGAGGAGGTGTGTGGCGGGTCTCTGGGTCTCTGAGCTATTGTACGGGGCTCCAGGTGGCGGCTCAGAGGAGGGGCCGCATAGCCAGGCGATTAGGTGCAGAGCAGGGTCCCAGGACCTAGGCGGCTTCTTGCTGGAAGAGCCGCACAGAGACACGCCTAGGGGCGGAGCGAAGTTTCCAGGACTGTGGGCAGATTCTCTGAGGAGAGGCAGCCTAAGGAGACTCATGTGTGAAGGGTGAGGCTCCCAGGCCCAGGAGGTAGGTCTGGGCCCCTGGGAATGTTGCAGAGGAAGGCAGCCCAGGAGGTAGTTGTAGATTGAGGGGAACCTCTAGGAGGGGAACTGACCAGCGAGACCTCCCCACCAGGTGAGTCTTCCCTGCCGGGTGAGGTTTTCCCACAAGGACGGTAAAACCAGAGACACAGGCACAAACAGGCCTTACCTCAGTCCGCAGCCTAGTTCCCCTTTGGATGACCATTGGTCAACAAGTGGAGGCAACTCTGCCCACTATCAGGGAATATACCTGACCTGAGGGTCACCACCCCTAGAGAGGCAGCTTCCTTGTGGAGCACCGTATTATCAACTTCCTCCAAGACTGCAGGCGACTGAAGGATAAGAGGGGATATACTAGCAATCTTCAGGGACATTATAAGTCAATAGAGGAAATCTGCAATATCTTAAGGACCCACTGATTCCTGAACAATATGAGAAAACAAGGGAAGAAAATGCCCCAAACAAATCTAGATGTTACATCAATAAAATCCAACGACAGCATGGCAGAAGAAATGACAGAAAGGGAGTTCAGAATGTACATAATTAAAATGATCAGAGAAGTGAACGATGAGATGAAAGAGCAAATGCAGGCATTGAATGATGAGATGAAAGAGCAAATGCAGGCATTGAATGATGAGATGAAAGAGCAAATGCAGGCATTGAATGACAGCACCAATCGACAGTTAAAAGACCAAATACGGGAAGCAAAAGATCATTTCAATAAAGAGTTAGAGATATTGAAAAAGAAAACAAACAGAAATCCTTGAAATGAAGGAAACAATAAACCAAATTAAGAACTCCATAGAAAGCATCACCAATAGGATAGAACACCTGGAAGACAGAACCTCAGATATTGAAGTCAAAATATTTAACCTTGAAAACAAAGTTGAACAAACAGAGAAGATGGTAAGAAATCATGAACAGAATCTCCAAGAACTATGGGATATCATGAAAAGGTCAAATTTGAGAATTATTGGGATTGAGGAAGGCTTAGAGAAACAAACCAAAGGAAAGAACAATCTATTCAATGAAATAATATCAGAAAATTTCCCAAATCTGAAGAATGAAATGGAAAATCAAGTTCAAGAGGCTTATAGGACTCCAAATACACAAAATTACAACAGACCCACGCCAAGCCACATTATAATGAAAATAGCTAACATACAAAATAAAGACAGAATTTTAAAGGTTGTGAGAGAAAAGAACCAAATTACATTCAGGGGGAAACCAATACGAATATCAGCAGATTTTTCAATCCAGACCCTAAAAGCTAGAAGGGCCTGGAACAACAGTTTTCAAGCTTTGAAAGAAAATGGATGCCAACCAAGAATCTTATACCCAGCAAAACTTACCTTCAAATTTGACGATGAAATAAAATCATTCCATGATAAACAAAAGCTAAAAGAATTTACAAAAAGAAAGCCAGCATTGCAGAACATTCTCAGCAAAATATTCCATGAGGAAGAGATAAAAAACAAAGAAGCAAATCAGCAAAGGGAGGAATTATCCTAAAGTAACTGTCAAATAAAGGAGGAACCAAGGTGTGTCAAAAAAAATAAATAAATAAATAAAATTTAAAAAATGAACCAAATGACCGTGAATACAAATCATATCTCAATAATAACCCTGAATGTTAATGGCCTGAATTCATCAATCAAAAGACATAGACTGGCAGATTGGATTAAAAAGAAAGATCCAACAATATGTTGCCTGCAAGAGACTCACCTCATAGAAAGAGATACCCATAGACTAAAGGTGAAAGGATGGGGAAAAACATACCATGCACATGGACTCAGCAAAAAAAGCTGGAGTATCCATCCTCATTTCAGATAATGTGGACTTCAAGCCAAAGTTAGTCAGAAGGGATAAAGAAGGACATTTCATACTGCTTAAGGAAAGCATAAATCAGCAAGATATAACAATCATAAACATCTATGCCCCAAACAGTGGCTCATCCATGTATGTCAAACAAATCCTTCTCAATTTTAGAAACCAAATAGACCATAACACAATAATACTAGGTGATTTTAACATGCCTCTCTCACCACTGGACAGATCTTCCAAACAAAAATTGAACAAAGAAACCATAGATCTCAATAACACAATCAATAATTTACACCTAACAGACATTTATAGAATGTACCATCCAACGAAGAGTGAATACACTTTCTTCTCAGCAGCACATGGATCCTTCTCTAAAATAGACCATATATTATGCCACAAAGCTAATGTTAGCAAATACAAGAAGATAGAGACACTACCTTGTATTCTATCAGATCATAATGGATTGAAGTTAGAAATAAATGAAAGAGTAAAAAACAGAAACTACTCCAACACCTGGGGATTACACAATATGCTATTATATGATGAATGGATAACAGAAGATATTAGGAAGGAAATTAAAAAATTCTTAGAGGTAAACGAGAACAAAGAAACATATCAAAATCTCTGAGACACTATGAAAGCAGTACTTAGAGGAGAATTTATTTCATGGAGCGCATTTAATAAAAGAAGTAAAACTCAACAAATAAACGACCTAACACTATAGCTCAAAGCCCTAAAAAAAAGAAGAACAGACCAACACCAAAAGTAGTAGAAGACAGGAAATAAACTCAGAGCTGAAATCAACGAAATTGAAACAAAAGAAACAATACAAAAAATTGACAAAATAAATAGTTGGTCTTCGAAAAAATAAACAAAATTGATAAACCTTTAGCCACACTAACAAAGAGAAGACGAGAGAAAACCCAAATCACTAAAATTCGGAATGAACAAGGAAATATCACAACAGACACGACTGAAATACAAAACTTAATTAGAAGCTATTTTGAAAATCTATACTCCAAAAAAATAGAAAATTTCGAAGACATCAACAGGTTTCTAGAGACATATGAATTGCCTAAACTGAACGAGGAGGACATACACAATTTAAATAGACCAATTTCAAGTAATGAAATAGAAGAAGTCATCAAAAGCCTACCAAGAAAGAAAAGTCCAGGACCAGATGGGTTCTCAGCCGAGTTCAAAAAACCTTTAAAGAAGAGCTCATTCCAATACTTCTCAAAGTATTCCATAAAATAGAAGAGGAGGGAACCCTCCCAAACTCATTCTATGAAGCCAATATTACCCTGATACCTAAACCAGACAGAGACACATCAAGGAAAGAAAATTTCAGACCAATATCCTTAATGAACATCAAAGCAAAAATTCTCAACAAAATTTTAGAAAATCGCATACAAAAACATATTAAAAAGATAGTGCACCATGATCAAGTGGGTTTCATCCCAGGGATGCAAGGTTGGTTCAACATCCAGAAATCAATAAATGTCATTCACCATATCAATAGACTTAAAGTCAAGAATCACATGATTATTTCAATAGATGCAGAGAAAGCATTTGATAAAATACAGCACCCCTTCATGCTCAAAACACTAGAAAAATAGGGATAGTGGGAACATTCCTTAACATTGTAAAGGCCATCTATGCTAAGCCCATGGCTAATATTATTCTAAATGGTGATGAACTGAAAGCATTCCCCCTCAAAACTGGAACAAGGCAGGGATGCCCTCTTTCACCACTTCTTTTCAATATCGTCCTTGAAACTCTAGCTAGAGCAATTAGACAGACCAAAAAATTAAAGGGATACAAATAGGAAAAGAAGAACTCAAACTATCAATATTTGCTTATAATATGATTATATACTTAGAGGAACCAGGAAATTCTACCAGAAAACTTTTAGATCTCATAAGTGAATTCAGTAAAGTAGCAGGATATAAGATCAATGCACATAAATCTAAGGCATTTTTATACATAAGTGATGAATCTTCAGAAAGAGAAATTAGGAAAACTATCCCATTCACAATAGCATCGAAAAAAAATAAAATACTTGGGAATCAATCTCACAAAAGAAGTGAAAGACCTCTACAATGAGAACTACAGAACACTAAAGAAAGAAATTAAAGAAAACCTTAGAAGATGGAAAGATCTCTTATGTTCTTGGATAGGCAGAATTAATATTGTCAAAATGGCCATACTACCAAAAGTGCTATACAGATTCAATGCAATTCCAATTAAAATCCCAATGATGTCCCTTACAGAAATAGAGCAAGCAATTATGAAATTCATCTGGAAGAATAAAAAACCCAGAATAGCTAAAGCAATCCTGGCAGAAAGAGTGAAGCAGGGGGTATCGCAATACCAGATCTTCAACTCTACTACAAAGCAATAGTAACAAAAACGGCATGATATTCTACCCAAAATAGAAAGGTGGATCAATGGTACAGAATAGAGGACATGGACACAAACCCAAATAAATACAATTTTCTCATACTAGACAAAGGGGCCAAAATATGCAATGGAGAAAAGATAGCCTCTTCAACAAATGGTACTGGGAGAATTGGAAATCCATATGCAACAGAATGAAACTAAACCCATATCTCTCACCATGCACGAAACTAAACTCAAAATGGATTAAGGACCTCGGAATCAGACCAGAGACCGTGCAGCTTATAGAAGAAAAAGTAGGTCCAGATCTTCAACATGTCGGCTTAGGACCAGACTTCCTCAACAGGACTCCCATAGCACAAGAAATAAAAGCAAGAATCAATAACTGGGATAGATTCAAACTAAAAAGCTTTCTCTCAGCAAAGGAAACTATCAGCAATGCAAAGAAAGAGCCTACAGAGTGGGAGAATATCTTTGCCAATCATACTTCAGATAGAGCACTAATCTCCAGAATCTATAAAGAACTCAAAAAACTCTACACCAAGAATACAAATAATCCAATCGACAAATGGGCTAAGGAAATGAATAGACACTTCACAGAAGAAGACCTACAAGCAATCAACAAACATATGGAAAAATGTTCAACATCTCTAGTAATAAGAGAAATGCAAATCAAAACCACCCTAAGATTCCATCTCACCCCAATTAGAATGGCGATTATCAAGAATACAAGCAACAACAGGTGTTGGCGAGGATGTCGGGAGAAAGGTACACTCATACATTGCTGGTGGGGCTGCAAATTAGTGCAGCCACTCTGGAAAGCAGTGTGGAGACTCCTTAGAAAACTTGGAATGGAACCACCATTTGACCCAGCTATCCCACTCCTTGGCCTATACCCAAAGGACTTAAAATCAGCATATTACAGAGATACAGCCACATCAATGTTCATAGCTGCTCAGTTCACAATAGCCAGATTGTGGAACCAACCTAGATGTCCTTCAATTGATGAATGGATAAAGAAAATGTGGTATATATATACAATGGAATATTACTCAGCCATAAAGGATGATAAAATTATGACATTTGCGGGCAAATGGATGAAATTGGAGAATATCATGCTAAGTGAGGTAAGCCAATCTCAAAAAACCAAAAGACAAATGATTTCACTAATAAGCGGATGAGGACACATAATGGGGGGTGGGAGGGATTAGTGTTAGGGTTAGAGTTAGGGTTAGGGAGGGGGGCAAGAATGGAGGAAGGAAGGACTGTATAGAGGGAAAAGAAGGGTGGGAGGGGTGGGGGGAAGGGAAAAGATAACAGAATGAATCAAATAACATTACCTATGTAAATGTATGATTACACAAATGGTATGCCTTTACGCCATGTACAAACAGAAACAACATGTATCCCATTTGTTTACAATAAAAAAATAAAATAAAAAAAGAAAGAAATGAAAGCAAGGATCAATAAATGGGGTGGATTCAAACTAAAAAACTTTTTCTCATCAATGTATACAATCAATAATGTGAAAAGAGAGCCTACAGAGTGGGAGAAAATCTTTTCCACATGAACTTCAGATACAGCACTAATCTCCAAAATTTTTAAAGAACTTACAAACTTTACCCCCAAAATACAAAGAGCCCAATCAATAAATGGGCCAAGGAACTGGACAGACACTTGGCAGAAGAAGATATACAAGCGATTAACAAATATATGAAAAAGTGTTCACCATCTCTAGTAATTAGAGAAATGCAAAATAAAACCACCCTATGATTTTATCTTACTCCAATTAGAACTATTATCAAGAACACAAGCAATAATAGATGGATGTGGGGAAAAAGGCACACTTTTACTTTGCTGGTGGAGTTGCAAATTGGTGCAGCCACTCTGGAAAGCAGTATGGAGATTCCTCAGAAAACTTGTAATGGACCTACCTTTTGACCCAGTTATTCCACTCTCAGTTTATATCCAAAGGACTTAAAATCAGCATACTACAGTAACGCAGTCACATCAATGTTTATAGCAGCTCCATTCACAATAGCTAGATTCTGGAACCAACCTAGATACCCTTCAACAGATGAATGAAATACAGCTTTAACAATGCTATTACTCATGAAATTTTTAAAACTTAATTTACTTTGCTAATCATTAAATAATTTGTCCTGAAAATAAGCTAAATTCTTTCAGTCTTTAGTATTTATATCCATCTTCGTAAGTGAAACAAAAATCTATTTTTTTTCTGAAATTTAATAGATGCCTCTGTTTGCTTTCTGATGGGTTAAATAAGATGCCTTACACAAACCAATACAAATATATATATAGGCAGAGGTTCAATGATATAGTGACTTTCTCATGTAGTATCCACTGCACCTGAGCCTTACAAGGTGTTTCTATTATTTATTCCATAAATGGAACTGCCTGAGCTCAAAAAAATATTGAGCTACATGAGGTTCAAGTATATCTTCCATCCGTCCTTGTTTTGTGTATACTTATTATTTAACTTTCATTAAATATATAGGCAACCATATATTGCATATGTCCAAACTCCATCCTGAATTGCAGAATGCACGTTCAGCTCCAGCAATAAGGCCTAGAAGTGCCACGTCACTTTTCCATCGCTGTTATCCTCATCCTTGTGGCTTCTCATTAGAATATTCTTAGTAACCAAATTGTTATACCTGATGATCAATGGTGTGAATGGGCAAGATGTCTGCAGGGTTTACAAAGGAATAGGAGTTCTAGAAACAGAATGTTGGGGCTTCCTGCCCAGTGCCGTGAAGGAAAGCCTGCAGAACCACAAATCCTGGTGGAGAGCATCACAGGCCCCCAGCCAGGAGGGCTTCAGCAGGAATGACCAGCAGGTAGCCTTCCTTTACTCCTCCTGAAAGAGGCGGCATGATATTTATTTTTAATGCATTTAAACCCCATGTTTAGGATTACATTCTGACCTCCTCGATAATATATTTTTGACTTGATGTGAGTACATCTTCACAGTGACAATTGCTAATACCTTTTTGTCAAGGTCTATGTAAAGAAGTGGCACTAAATTTTAGACTTTCTATCATCAATTTTATAGCTACTGGATATGTATTCTATGTATACACTCATGAATCTGTTAATAAATACACAGTGAAACATACACACACAGTTTTCACGTGCATGTTTACTTCAATGACAACTAAAGTTAGCGGGATGGTTTAAAATGCCAAAGAAAGTTTGAGGACAGTTCAGAGGTTCAATGATATAGTGACTTTCTCATGTAGTATCCACTGCACCTGAGCGTTACAAGGTGTTTCTATTACTTATTCCACAAATGGAGCTGCCTGAGCTCAAAAAAATAATAAGCTATATGAGGTTCAAGTATATCTTCCTTCCGTCCTTGTTTTGTGTATACTTATTGTTTAACTTTCATTAAAAAGAAACAATAAAAAAATCTTTAAAAATGAACAAAAAAGCTTCGTAGGGTTTTGTAGTTTCTCAGGATTTTTGTGCAAAATGTTAATTTCATTGAAGAAGTTATTTGAAGAAGTTTCATTGAAGAAGTTACAGATCTACATGATATTTTATTTTTTCTTGCATTATTAAAGAAAAAAAGAATTTGGGATCTCACAGAAAGGTGAAATTATGAATAAAAGTCAAATACTTATGGCACTTTAATTTGGAAATGGTCTTTAGTTTCATTTGCTCACATTTTGCCTTAGAAATACCCTCCACCAAATACCATTTGGAAGTCAGTATCTAAAAAAATTACCATTTATCTATGGATTTGAATTTTCAAGCATAGATAACTTCAGTTATTTTTTCAAATGAGATTTATCAGTATTACATTCTGTTTCTTAAAGTTGTCCTGAGTTTAAGCGACGGGAATCCTCTGAACATGACACCCATCGTCCATACTAAAATCACTGTGGGATCTCTGTGGATGTGCAGCTTTGCTTCAATACACGATGCTAGTTCACAATAAGAGAGGGTGGAGAGGGCAGAGTAGATCTACTTCAGATGAGGTGGAGGGAGTGAGGGAGGGGAAGGGGCCTGGGGTAGGAAGGATAGTAGAGTGAAACAGACATTATTACCTCATGTACATGTATGACTGCATGACCGATGGGATCCTGCAATATATGTACAATCAGAAAAATGAGAGATTGCACTCCATTCATGTATGATCTATCAAAACGTATAAGTGCATTCTACTGTTATGTACAACTAATTAGAATGAAAAATAAATTAGTAAATAAAATCTGAAAAAAGGATGAACCTATATAGATAATACACACACACATATAAATTATTTAATAAACACATAATATATTAACATATATAAATAAATTAATAAATAAAATCTGAAAAAAAGGATGGACCTATATAGATAACACACACACACATATATAGAAAGAGACAGAGAGAGAGAGAGAGAAAGAGAATAGATCAGTAGTTTTCTGGAATTTTTTAAAAAATATTTTTAGTTATAGATGAACACGATATCTTTATTTATTTTTTTAGTGGTGCTGAGGATGGAACCCAGTGCCTCACACTTGCTAGGCAAGCCCTCAACCACAAACCCAGACTCTAAAATGTCTTTTTGTGGTTTTTGTAGCAAGGTTCTGGGTCTCACATAATGAACTGAGAAGAGTCCCACATTTTCAACTGCCTGGAATTGTTGGTATAGAGCAAGTATTATTTACGCACTAGTTAGAATTTTCAATAAAGCCACCTGGACATTGATTTTTCTGTATGGAAAATATTTTAACTATAAATTCAATTCCTTTTATAGATACAGTTCTACATGATATTTTATTTTTTCTTTAATAGACTTTGTGGTTTATTTGTTTTAAGCAAAGGCTCATTTTTGAGTTATCAAGTCCTTTCTCACCAAGTCATGAAATTCCCATATTATTCTAATATCTAAATATTCTGTTGTTATGTCTTTCTTTCATCTTCTCCTCTTTCCTAATTTGCTTAGCTAGAAATTTATCAGTTTTAATGACATAACATTTCATTTCATGATATTTTATCTGTTAATAATTTCTTTGATTTCTTTTATATTTATTATTATTATTGCTTGAGTTTAACTTTATACATTTTTTTCTAGTTACTTAAGATAAAAACTGAAGTCATAGGTTTTACATTTTATTTTTTACCAATAGTTTATTATACCCTATTAAGTTTCCTATATGTAATTGTTTATGAGTAGCTTACAAATTCTGATATTATATATTCATTTGCTTTGAGTACAAATAATTTATAATTTCCCTTTTAATTTTTTCCCCAGTGGGTTATTCAGAAATGTGTCCCTTTCCAAATGTCTGGGGCATGGCTGTCAGGTATCTTTCTGCCAGTGCTTTACCCCGTCACCCCATTTGGGTCAGGTAATATACAAATCACTGAAATCCTCACAAGTATATGGAGGTGTGTTAAATGGCTTACATCGTGGTCTACAATGGCAAATGATTTATATTGACTAAGACTATGTATCATGGGTTTTCTTTTTTATGGAGTGTTCTAGAAAGATCTCCTTGATCAAATTTGTTGATAACTTTTGACTTGTTTAAGATTCATCTCTTCTTACTAATTTTTCTCTCTAGCTGGAAAAGAGACAATTTTTGGACAATGGAATGGATAAATGGATTAATAGGTGACTATAATTATTTATTTTTCTATTTCTTCCTTCTGAAGCTTTGTAATATGATGTCAATGTTTAAATTATTGTGTCATCCAGTTTATTTGACATCTGAAGTAATCAGGAATGGTGAACAGAAACATGTTATCTTGATAGTCTTAAATCAAGTTTGTTTAAACAGAGAATTTTTATGGCCCAAGACTTTGTTGCATTTACTTTAGCAAATTGGTGATTTAGAACTTGAGATATGGTGGAGCATTTTACATCCCTGTGGAGAGCCCAGGAGGAAGATGGAGACTCAGCATATTGACAGGAACTTTTTCCGAGGGGACAAGAACTTACCCAGTGGCAGCGTGGCCAGTGTGAAGCCCTGCAGAGCTGAGTGATCCAGGAGGGCTGATGTTTTCTGAGTAGTGTAGAGCATAAACTTTCCTATAAATGACCCACAGTATGTTCATTAAAGTCTAATTTTAGGCCCAATTCAGAAAAGTTTAGAGATTCAAGTTTGAGTCACCCTGGTAAGATTCAGATAGAGCAAAAATACAAGAACATGCCATCAGTTTGGTCACTGGAATAGAGGTGTCTGAGAGTTTGAGGGAATTTGGAAAGCTTTAGATTTTACAAATGGGAAATTCCAACTAAAAATATTTTTATCATTGAATACACTGGACTTACCTTTAGCAGAGTGGATACAGTGGAAAGAAGTTGTAAATCATGGACAATATTCTACTTCCCATACTCACCATAGAAAACCCCAACAGTGAGGCACACATTTAACAATTTTGGAAAATTTGTTATTTGTCCATGGTCAGATGTTATTGATTTATGAATTTGTTGACATCAAAGTTTCCATACACATGTTCAGAATGATCCACAAGCTCATTCAAGAGGAATTTGTGTTTAGCTGAGAAAGGTTGTAGAACTTTTACTTTCAGGATTTGGATTTTGTTCATAGCTTTGCATATACCTAGACTTTAATAATCCATCACACAGATAAAAAAGAATTCATTTGTAATCACTCAAATTTATTTAAGCATAAAGAACATATACTCAGAAACATTTAGAGATAATTAAAGTGAAACTAGCTATTTAGAGGATACTGGGTATAAATTAAAGCATGCTGTCTACCTAAGTGTTCTGCTGAAGGAACAGATGGGCACTTTTTGAGTTAACGGCATTCACTGAGCCACAGGGCTTGGAGCTGCTTGGTGCAGCATGTACGGTATTGTGGTGGGGGGACCAGGGGGTGGGCACACTGCAAGGAACAGAGTCCCATCCCAACGGAACACCTGCGGAATGAAGAAGTAAGAAAAATAAAAGATACAAGTAATGCTACAACCCATCTGGGTTTTGAGTCTTTATCATGCCCTCAGAAAATTCTAGTAGACTTTCCCATAAACTGAACTCTAATAACTTATGCTTAATAAAAGACAATATAAATGTGAAAAACAAAGATACAAGTAATAAAAGAAATAAGTTTTTGCTAAATCTTGCAAAGTCCTGATCTTCAAAACCATTGTTCCTTTCAATCTGTGAGATTGGGGCTGGTTCTAGAGTATACATTTCCTATATTTGAAATTTATCATGGAGTTTAAAAACAGGTGGCTTAGCAGTGTGCTGAAGACACTGGTTTGTGACCTTGGATACATTTTTTAACTTCTGTGAGCACTGATTCAGGATCTGAAAGCACAGCAATAACAGTATCTTCCTGGCAGGGTGTTGTGGGACAAAATGACATGATGCATGTGCAAAAATGCTTAGAGCTACCTATTGCACATGGTCCTCAATAAATATTTGCTCATCTGATGAGCAAAGTTTCCTACCAAAAGAGGTGTATTTAGAATCTGTTCATACCATCTATATTGTATGCCATGTAGTGAAAATGTTTATTTTAATGACTTCCATAGATAGGTTTATGAGCCATAAAATAAAGGAAAAGCAAATCATCAATACCTGAGCTCTGCAAAAGCATGCAAAGTACAGAAGCATCTAGAAAATGACTCAATGTCCATAAGAATATTAAAAAATAGTCACAATCAGGACTTGGCATATGGTTCTGGGAATAAAGGAACTTAGCCTTAAGGCATCAAATCTACATAATTGAGCAAATGTCTTTTTATAAAGCATTTATATGATGGAAATTCAGGGATATTCAGTGTACTTATTCCTACTAATCATTATATTCAAATGAACGAATGATTAGGATTCTTAATAAACTCATTATGAATATGCTGATTTACAAGACTATGTGCTCACTATACAGATTTTATAAAGACATTTGGCTTTTAAACACAATGTAGTTCTGTTATTGGATAATAAGCAAGAACCAATGAACTTCATTGGTAAAATGCAGATTATACTTTTATGATATTAAAGGAAAAGACACTCTCTTATCAGTATGTATTGTCATGAAAAGTTCAAAAGAAAAAATATTGAAATATATAGCATTTGATGCACTCTGAACTGAGACAACCCAAAAGGGTCAAGTGACAGTCATTTCCTCACGGAGTTCTCTGCAAAAAGGATCCTGAGTCTCAGCACAACAGGCAATGCAACTGAGAGAGGACAGGCTGGTGGGGGCTCTTTGGTCTTGGTCTGAGTTTTTCTTGCAGTGCTGAGGTTTGAACTCAGGGGCTTGTGCGGGGATTGTTGGGTATTTCTTACCTCACACCTTGCCTTCTTGTGCATTTTACTGTAAGTTTAAATGCATTCCTCTGGCCATATGTGCAGACATGAAGTGACTTCCTTGTTATTTTAGGAATCTTTCCCTTACAAGATCTCCTTCCCACTTCTCAGTGAGAAAACTAAATGATATAGTAAACCATCATTTCATGTCAGGGTGAATTCTCAGTGAAATCTAAAATTTAACTCAGCTTTTTCACTCAGTTTTGATTGGCAGACATGCTCCAAATCCCACCAGCCCTGAGGAAGTTTTCAGACACCATATGATCCCGCCCCTCCTGGAAGGATGACGCCACTGGTCTTGGTAAAGCAGGCTTTGGTCCAGAGCTGCCAGCCCATCAAGACCCGGTGGCAGTTCACTGCTCTGCGAGCCCAGGTGACTTCTCACACACTCCGTTCTGGAGACTGAAAGTGGTCCTGGGGTGCAGCAGTCCTGGGCATTAGGACTTCCTTTCAGTCATCAGAAATTTGGGAATCAGATCCCTGCTCTCATTTGTCTGCAGAGTAAGTTGGGGGGGGGGCAGGAAAGGTGAGTACCTATCCCACATCCACAGGGAATACATTTGCACTGCCATGGATCGGTATCCACTTATCAGAGAAAACATTTGACCTTTGGTTTTTTGGGATTGGCTTATTTCACTTAGCATGATATTCTCCAGTTCCATCCATTTACAGGCAAATGCTGTAATTTCATTCTTCCAAGTGGTTGAGTAATAGTCTGTTGCGTAAACATACCACAGTTTCTTTATCCATTCATCTGTTGAAGGGCATCTAGGTTGATTCCACAATCTAGATATGTGAATTGAGGTGCTATAAACATTAATGTGGCTGCATCACTGTAGTATGCTGATTTTAAATTCTTTGGGTATAAACTGAGGAGTGGGGATAACTGGGTCAAATGATGAGTCCATTCCAAGTTTTCTGAGGAATCTCCACACTGCTTTCCAAAGTGGTTGCACCAATTTGCATTCCCGCCGGCAATGAATGAGTGTACCTTTTTCTCCACATCCTTGCCGACATTTGTTATTACTTGTATTCTTGATAACTGCCATTCTAATTGAAGTGAGATGAAATCTCAGTGTAGTTTTGATTTGCATTTCTTTAATTGCTAGAGATGTTGAACATTTTTTCATATATTTTTGACCGATCTTATTTCTTCTTCTGTGAAGTGTCTGTTCAGTTCCTTAGCCCATTTATTGATTGGGTTATTTGAGTTTTTGGTGTTGAGGTTTTGGTGTTAATTTTTTTGAGTTCTTTATATAACCTGGAGACTAATGCTCTATCTGAGTTCTGCAGCTCCTTTCTATGACCTAGGGACCAACTAACTCAAAATTATCTGCACGCGTGGATGGTGCTAAATCAGGAAACTGTTGGCATCTCAGTATGTGGCATATATTATGACAGACGCTAAGAACAGGAACTCTCCCCTACCCCTCTCCACTTTCAAAGGTGGGGGCAGTAATAGATGGCACTGTCATGATTCAATTTTACTCTAGGTCAGCTGTCACCAAGCTTTCTCTTCGTATGGCTTCACAGTGAATTGTCTAGGTTTTGGGGGTCACATTCAGCCTCCGCTGCAGCTGCTCCACTCTGTCCCCAAGCCCTCGAAGTTGCTTTGGAGGGTGTGTGAGGAAGGGCTGAGCTCGGCTCCATGTGGCCCTCCAGGCCCAAGCAAAGCCCCAAACTGGATAGCACATGGGCAACAATTTAAAGTCTCCTGTAATCAGTGTGAATCAAAAGCAGATACGATCCTCATCCTGATGGTCTGTGAGGTGTCATAGTTACAGCTCTGCACGAACTTACAGAATCCAGTAGGATTTGGAGAAGGGATGCCTATTCCAAAGGGAAGCTTCACCAGTCAACCAGATGTCTTCTGAGCCTAAGGTGAGCCAGACTCCCCTGAAAGACACAAGACTGAAGTGCTGCTTTGCCTTTGGTTTGGTGATAGAAGCAAAGAGGAGAACAGTGCCAGCGTGACCCCTCCATCCTCGAGAGGCCTGCTTGGTAGAGGCTCAGTTGGAGCTGAGACTGGAAAGTCGAATGGGTGTATATGTATCATGACATAATAAAAGCAAAAGCCAGTGTCAGCTTCTGAAAAGACTCTTGCCTGTCTGAAGATGATGGTCCTGTAGATTCAAACTTGAATACTTTCCTTTTAAACTTCGTAAAAGCCAATGTTTCATGTTAACTGCTCAATTACACACCAAAGCTCTCGATGCCATTTCTGTTTAGGCACATGTAATTACTTGTCACACTATTGATCACATGCTGGGTGATCAACAGCATCAGGGATTTGTAATTACTTTAGAATTGGTAAGTCCACATTTTCCTTTTTTGTTTATCTTTTAATTTGTGTAGAAGAATGACTAGTATATGTAGAGGTATGTTAGGTAATAGTCAGTGCTTCTTTGCTTTCAATCTGCTTCTTACTTCTAAAAAAACTCTATCAAAAAGTCTTCAACTAGGACTTTTCTGCCACCTAAATCCTTTCTTTCCTCTTACTGGTAGGGAGAATTTCTAACTCTTGATTCCTTTTCAAGACAAGAGGCACAATCCTTTGCTTAGACTCCGCCCCAGCAGACTCAGCTTCCCTTTTGTCAGGGCACTGATGATCCAGTGACAGTTGAATTGTTGCTCTCCAAGTCATGAGAATCCATGCCTGAATACCATGGAATTGTCTAGGTAATTGTTTAATATGTTGATATCCTTGATATTTTCATAGTTCCCCATAGATGCCACATGCCTACGTACTCTACTGTCCTTACTTCTACTAAACGAGCCTCATGCCAATGTACTGTACTATCCTTTTACAGATATAAAAATACCAATGCCTTTTGAAATGCAAGTTAGCACTTACTACAGGAATAACTTCTGGGGCTGAGTGGAGATTCAAGTTTATTCATGTCAATTGTTTCACTTGTACTTATTGATAAAGTTAAGCATAAAAGTGACATAGTGCTAGTGACTAACTTTGGAAAGTACATGATACTCTGATGCGTTTTGACACTCTTTAATTTCTGTATCTAGCAGTAATTGCATCAGCTGCGTGTCCAGTGCAGGAACGTCCCCTCTGCCAGGAGAGCGTCATGGGAAGTAAGGGTGAGTACAGGGAAAGCTGGCTGAAATTGCGTGACTCGTCAAGAAAGGGTCAGAGGACATCAGCTTAATAAAACGGGGATGCAGGCCCTACTTTTCCCATTGAGATTCTTCTCCTACCTGTACCATCTCAAGAAAAGGCAATTATTTTCACATTTAGGATGTTCTCATAGCATGAAGCATCTAAGTACGGATGCCTTGTAGATAGGTCTCTGGAAGCACGGTACACCACCCTTCCTCAGAGCTTACTCTATTAGAACTGCTTTAACAAATTGTTAAAAATTAGTTCACTAAGAGTAATTTTAAACTATCAATTACAGCTCAAAAGGGACAATGACTGTGGGTCTTGGCTAGGTCAAAGCAAGTCCGGACCATTGTGACCTTGCTCTGAGCCTTTCTGGTGTCATATTCTGAATTTAAGCTTCACTCATCAGATATGTTTCTACTACACGTTGAAAAGAAATATACAGACGTCATACGTGAGACGAAACTGACCCACTGGGAAAGGTGAGGTTCTGGGAAGCTCTCAGCATTTCAAGGGAAGGGTGGGCTGCAGCATCCCTGCCTTTCCTGCAGACTGACCCTGAGCTGGGGATTTCACTGTCCCCCCTGATGACGATGAGCCAGTCCCAGGAAATCAGGATCACCAGGAAGCCAACCCCACGTCAGGGGACATTGCCCCTCTTCCTGGGGACTTTGCCCTTCTGCCTCCTTCCCGCAAAGCCCTCATGCCTGACAAACGCACACTTCACCTCTGCAGAGGCAGGAAGCTCGCTTTCCAAATGAACAGCATCTTACGAAGCAAATAAATGCCTACGGAGTGCAACATCAAGCGAGGAGGAAGGCGGGTTCAGACACCACCCGATTCGTATTGGAAGACAAATTCCCATCACTGTAATGGAGCCACATGACTTCACTGAGTGAAACTGAATTTGTGATCTGGGGAGAGATTATCCACGAGAACCTGAGAGCACCGATTCCAGACCAAGTTTGGAGGTAAAATCCCTTTCACTCTTGACTTTGCTGGAAAGACTTTGCTTAGAATGCCCTATGAACTAGGAGTTCCACCCCAAGACAGAGTCATCTGGGGTAGATAAATAAATAATGTATGCAGAATAATAGTCAGGACTGTGATTCTGTTTCACTGCTGGGAAAAGGATTTTCTAATAAAAAGCAGGTCATGGGGCGCTCGGCTCATCTTGATGGTACTAACTCACTAGGACAAGGTACTTAACCAGGCCTGTTATCCCAGCTTTTTCTCAACACTACTCTCAATTGTCAGCCCAGGACCGGCATTCCCTCACTCTGTCCTGTCCCTCCCTCGTGTCCACATTTTCCTGGGCCATGCACGCTGCTCATTTCCCCCCTGCACGGGAATGGGAGTGCAGTATGTTCCAGAGGAGGATGGCGTGAAAAACAGGCAGCTGCTTAAACCCAGATGGGATCTCCCATTGATCACGCAGCTCAGTCTTTCTTCCTTCTGCTTCCTGTCCTCTCGCCTCATCAGGGCTGACGTAAGGCCCTATGTCAGTCACTCCAGGATCCCGCAATGTGCCTCCCCCTGTCCTCACTGTCCCCACTGCCACCACTTCACCCAACTTGCCAACTATGGAGGGCATTAGTAGCATTGTGGCTACTTTTTCTTGCAGATGCAGGTTGGACTGGTGTCCAGCTGTGGGGCCTTGGGCAAGGCCATCACCCAGTCCTATCCTCTTTTCATTTTGTCATTTTAAGTTTACACACTGTGGGACACAGCAGTGGACGCTGGGTTAACTCTGGGTTTTTTGAGGGGCTGATAGTTTCCATATCAAAATGCTGCTGAGAAATTAAGTCATTTGCAGAGGACTTGCTTGTACTTCCACTCGGTTTTTCCTGCATCTCCACCCTCACTAATTTTTTTCCCCTCTCTTCTGGGCATATTTAAATTCTTCATCCTTCAAGTTTATCTGTCTCTTTTCTAATCCTTTTATTGAAACTCCAGTCCCTCTCTCTTTTCCTGAAACTCCTATGGAAGGGTGGTTTCGTACTCTATACAAATATCCCTCTGGAGCCCTTGAGTAGGTAGCTGCAGATTCAACCAACCGTGCAACAAAAATATCTTTAGAAATTTGCATCTGTAGTGGACACGTACAGACTTCTTTCTCATCAATATTCCCTCAGCATTCAGGATAATTATTTTAATAGCATTGACAATGTAGTAGGAATAATAAGAAATCTGGGGTGATTTACAGTATATGGGAGGACTATGTAGGTTATATGCAGGTATTAAGCCATTTTTATTAGGTAATTGTGCATCAGAGGATTGCGGTACTCACAGGGCATTGGACACTGAGGGACGACTGAGCCTGATTCTCCTCCCAGGGCTGCTCTTTCTTGAAGGCATCATCTGGGTTGTTTTTACTCGGGGATGGCTCCAGGCGAAGCGCAACTCCCGGGCTGTGGCTCTGTCCTGACCACGTGGGTGCTGGACTTGCACGGGACCCGGTTCCTTCTCGTGCAGGGGTGAGAGCATGCTTCACCTTCTTCCCTCCTTAGAAAGTCTGTCTGCAGCAGGCATCTGGAACCTCCTGGTTTCGTGGGTGGATGGTGCGACAAGATGGAATATGACATAGTAAATAAGTGGTGCTTCAGCGTTCATAGCTGGAAAACATCTGAAAAATAAGCCTAATTATAACCACTTCTGTGACGGGCAGCGAGCAGGAATTGCATTCCCATAGCTGCTGGATGTGTGGAGTCACACTGGATGACAGGTGGTCTGTGCGTCCCGCCTCTCCTAAGAACAATGTTTTTCTGCCAGAAGTCGGTGGTGTCCTGGAGATTCCTTCCTGCTAATGCAGTGGAGGTCGCCTAAGAATGAACTAAAAACACAGACATGTTCCAACTTTCCAAAACTGTCTCCAATCGTTTACTAAATATACCATGCCACCATGCTGGCAGACAGTTGCTCAATCAGGTCACAAAGGAATTAACTACCTTTGAGGGTTCTGAGCTAAAACAGTGTATCCAGATAGAAGCACATTGTAAAAGCAAGATCATTGGTATCGACCAAAAGTTCTTTGCTAATATTTTGGGCTACACCACAAAGGCCTTTAACGAAATTGTGCGCCAACGGCCACAAAACCCGCAGAACTAGTAATACTCCAACTACCTGCTGAGGAGGTGGAGACAGTGCTCAGGAGGAGGGAGGGGCCGTGTGGCCCATCCTGGACTCTATGCCTCAGTAGGTTGGTGAAAGGAACTTGGGGCCTGCTTGTGGGAGTCCTGAGACATTTCCAGTCTTTAAAATCACATTACTTAAATAATTGCTTTTTAATCTACATAATTATGGACCTGAATATTATATGTAATGACTTTTTAAATTTTTTAAATTTATTCTAATTAGTGGTATATGACAGTAAAGTGCACTTATATGACTTTTGTAAGATCTTGTAAAAGTCTTACTCTGGAAAATAGAAAAAATGATATTCAGTACATAGATCTTATTATGTGGGGGAAAAGTAACCATTATAGAAGACAAAAAGTTCACACCACTATTATTAGCCTGCTGATAGAATACATTTTATTTTTCTGCATATTTTCTCCATTTTGTTCATATGTTGATATACAGTATCTCTATTATTGCCAAGTAAAAAGGCTTATTTTTCAATATGTAGTAACCATAGGTACTTTTAAAATTCCTATATGAATTTCTGTGTATTATCAGTTTCAAACTAGTCTTCATTAAGACTTACTAAATTCTTCAGTCTTCGTTTGCTAAAGATTATAATTTGGGGGAAAGTCATTTTCTCCGGAACACTTTCACCCCTCTTGCATTCTTTGCAGCCAGAATAGGCACAACGAAGGGCCATTTTCACCAAAACCCTGTGTCATCTCAATGCCACTTTAAAGGAACTATCCAAATATGCACACAATTTATCTGGAATCAGGCTGGGGCTACATATTGGACTCCATGAATATCATCCAATCTCCTCTCTCCTACCTGAAGCTTTAAAACACAGGGCTGGGGACATGCCCAAAAAGAGGGACGATGGTCTTGTCGGGCAAAATCCAGGATAAATTGCGGGTCATTCTATGGAGATTTCTTGTAAAACCAGTTCTGTAGAGCGCATGCTCAGCGTGCGCAAGGTCCTGGACTCAGTCCCCAGCACCGTCAAGCTATGGAACAGAAACAGTTCTGCACAGAAGCAGCGGATGGTTTTGTTCCATAGCATGTCTCTCAGATTAACATTCAGTCACTATCAACTCAGGATGTTGCAATTAATTAGTGTTAGCATTGTAATTATTGTGATAGAGAAAAGAATGACCTACTGTCATGCCGATGAAGCCATTAATTTCATAAAAGTAAAATGCTTGTGGGGATAATTTTAATAAATAATAACCTTAATAATTTAAAAATTAGTAGTTAAACCAAATTACATAATTTTCCTACATTATGCTATTACCACCTGGAATTGAAAGTCTGTAATTGCTGGGGTTCCTTTAGAATTGGAAGCCTTCACCCGGACCTTTCATTCGTCTACATTCATACATTTTTCTGCTAATGTGTCTCTGCATCTTATTTGAGGTCTAGGAAACTTGACTAGGGTCCTGGGCTTCACCTGTTTTTTTCTTCTGATATGTAATTTTGGGTAGTTGATTTTTCTTATGTCATAATTTCTGGAAATATATAGTTTCTTTGCTTGCAGTACTATCTACGCTCTTACATGCTTTATAGAACTACTTGAATAGTTTAAAGTACTTTTCTTGAACTTGTTAAGAAACCACAAAATTCCTTTCAATGACTGAGCACAGGTAAGTTTCCTTTGATATTTGTTACAAACAAAATGCTAACAGATAATGAAATAAATAGGGTGAAGGGCTAAGACAAAGAAAATTAGCAACCTGGAAGCTGTTGGACATCTCCTTGATGTGAAGGAGTCCTGCCATCTTAGTCAATGAGACACGCTGACAATGTTCTGAGAGAGCTGAGGTGACAAATTCTTGGCAAGTCCCCTCAATTCAGAATAAAGTTCTGCAGAAAAATTCCTTCCCAGCACACACTGACAAATGGACAGAGGTGCCCAGGTGTCCTTCTTTAGTTTCCATAGGCTTAACCTCAAGTAAAGAGGTTTCTACTCTCTTTGGTCCTACCTCCCAGCAGAATTCTTCACTGGAAACATTTCTTCTATGTTTTATTGGTAGGAGCTGTCAGCTGTGCTTGCCCAAGGTACAGGCTGCCTTCTGTTGGTCTTATCTGGTCTGGATTCTCCAAGACTCTCACATTCGTTGGATCCAGATGCTGCAAGCTGAGATCTGCAACTGCACGTTCTTTTCTCTGAATTCTTATGCTCCTGAACGGAGGAGATCAGTAAATGGAAACAGCTTTCATCCTTTGATTGTATGAATACTGCACATATTTATATGGTTGTTTGATTTCAGCTGGGCTTTTGCTTATCTTTGGCTACTTGAAAAAAAAAAATGTGGTTGAGTCCATCTGTGGTTTTCTTTAAGGATTTGACTTATGATTAGAGATACTTTTACCCATATGCATTCCTTTAAGTATTCCTGACTTCATTTTAGGGTCAGTTAAATTGCTTGGAAATCATTTGATCATTTTGGCTCTGACTTTGAAGATGGGAAGGCAGAAGAAGAGCCATATTTCATTCAGGGCTAATTCTTCCACACACTGAGACAAGACTCTGTAGGTACTTCATCCCATGACCTGTGAATTATGAGATTTTCTGGTCTGGCTGTCAGAAATGAATGCTACTCCTGTCTTTGTGTGAGTGCCAAGTATGATTCCCTTCAATGATGTTCCAAGGATCTTTTTCCAAGCCTTGGGTATTTCCGGGACATGCATGTGCTAATCAGTGCTTGCTGGATACTGGAGGGGGTCCTCCTGCAATCTCGGCATTCATTGATTCGTCCTTTGGCTGGTTGGCTGGCTGGCTGGCTGGCTCTCTTCTCTCCAGTGCTTTGTCCTGTGAATTCTAGCTGTCTTCGTCTTTCTCCCCAGACCCCCAACTCCATCTCCTCAACACTGCCAATCAACCTCCAACACAAGACTTTCAACTTGGCCTGGAAATTCTTCCCAAGCAGGAAGCGGGGGAGTCTCACTTCATTTGCTTGCTCACTCTGAGCAATCATGACCTTGCTTTCTAAATGTCTGTCTCATACCTTTTGATTTTCGATATTTTGCCTAGGGTTTGTCATTGTTGTTCCCATTTCAGGAAGGAGAAAAAAATGTAGCACCTTTCACTGAAGTTTGGTCAGAAGAGGAATTTAAATGCTGCACTACTTTAATCAGTGTTATTTCTATTATGTTTTTAACAACAATAATTTTAGTTCAAGTTTATCTCTCTTCAATTTTTAAAATGTTTTACCTGCTCAAAGAAATTTGAAGGTTTTATGAGTTCTTTAGATTTCCATACAAAGATAATTAATCCTTCTGTATTTTTACAGTGTTCAGAAGTTCATTGGATAATTTATGGAGAAATAACTTCTATAAAGTAAAACTTTTATGATACAAAGTAGGATGAGTTTACCATTTGAATCTTACATATGTTCCTTAGCAGTACTTTAAAATTTTATTCTTATATGTTTTTGTATATATCTTGCAAAGGTTATTCCTAGAGATTTTTATCTACCTTTCTTAGTCTTGAAGTGGAATGTTAAGAACATAGCAAGAGGCATTATACTACTTGACTTCAAAGTATACTACAAAGCCATAGTAATCAAAACAGTGTGTCACTGGCGAAAAAAAAATGACTCATTTACTAGTGGAGCAAAACAGATCTGGAGGTAAACCCACATGTCTGCAGCCAACTGATTTTCAGCACAGATACTAAGAACACATATGTTAATTCAGGTTTATTCACATTTCTATATGGGGATGTAAATTAATTGTGCATATTAATTTTACATACAACTGATAAAGTTATAGAAGTTCTTATGTAAGTTCTTTAGAATCTGTGTGATGACAATCTGTGTAATTTATATTTATTTGAAATGTTATTCTATTATTTATTTGAAATACTTTTCTTGAATACTTTTGTTATCTATCAAAAGAATTTTATTTCCCATATCTACCTTGCCCTCCATTAAAAGAATCAATTTATTTCTAACTTTTCAATATGTATTTAGAATAAGTTTTTTTTATCAATTAAAACCATTATTTTAGAAGATTGGTTTTGGTTTTCTACTTACTTTTTACAATGTTAATTAGACAATTGAAATTTGTGAAAATTTCATTGAAAATTCTTTCCTGCTGTAGTTATTTTCTACTTTAAAAGAAAGTCATGAAGGTTTATAATTTCCTATATATAATCTATATTTATAATATAGCTTATTGAAAAAGGAGATTTCACATAAGTATTAAGATTTAGTAAAGTGCTTTATAGGACTACTTTTAAAAATTCATAAGATAAGCATGGCAAGTGGATTGTGTATGTTTAGAATTTAAACTGTGTGTGCATGAATTAACATAAATCATATGCAGCAGTAGAGCAAGTTGAACCAGATGGTTGGAGAAACACACTCAAATATGTATTAGCTAATGCTTAATATTGTAAGTGGGTACAAACCACGGGAACTATGGGATTAGTACTATGAGGGGGGTTGTTTTCATTTGCTTTCAAATTTTTACAGAACTTTTTAAAATGTTGTAATTTATTAATTAGATAAGTTCTAGTGGTGATAATCAATATACCTAAAATTTTAGGAGCTTATCCCATATAAATTTACTCCAGCTTTAATGAGAATGTCAGGATAACAGAGACCATTATTAACACCTTGGAGAGGAAGGTTTAACCTGGGAAAGAGCCTTCCCTATGACCCCTGAGGCTGTGGAACAATGTCTCTGGGCCCAGCCAACAGCCACTGCCACTTCTGTCAACCTGAGGCACTGAGGGTGTTTCTCAGACTCACAGACACCTGCAGAAGTTCTCAGAAAAGCCAAGAGGCTCCGATCTACTGTCCCTACCAGTAGGTGTGACATGGGGGCTTCTTGGGGATCCAGCAGGAGGTCAGAGGGAACCCCTGTATGCCCGGGAATCAGCCAGACACCAGCTCTGAGGACCAGGGCCCCTGCTTCTCTGTCATCTCCAGGTCTCTCCCTGGCAAATCTGACCTGGAAGTCGCTCTCTGCTTCAGCAACGGCAGAACGTCTGTGAAGGAGCTGGAGGTGACTTTGAGACTGGCTGGCGTGGGTCCCTGCACACGGCGGGCAGGGTCCAGGACCTACCCCCAGCAGCCCCACCTGACCTTGGGCCTCCACTGGCCAACAGCAGTGGGGAGGAGGACACTTGCCCTCCTCAACTGCAGAGGGACACTCACCATCCACCTCCACTCGCTCCTCACTGACAGAGGACCTGGGAGGGCTCCACCCACCGTAGGGGGCGCTGCTTTCCAGGGACCATCTCAAGGCCTGGAGAGAAAAGAGAGATGGGTCCGAAGTTAGCCTAACAAATGAACATTTTAACAGCAATATTCCCATTAAACTTTACAATTGAAAAAATATGGTGTCCAATATGTGACATAAAACCATCACTTAGCACAAATCATACTACGGCAACTTGGATTTACTTCTTCATTAAATGTTTGTTTTTAGACCTTTGGAGCCTGCCAGCACCTGTCCTAGGGTACAAATATTAGTGCTAAACTAAGCTCTGGTTTTATTGGATTTAAGCATCGAAACAATGTCTAACTCCTCTGACACCCACACCTGTCCTTGTCCTGAAGGGAACAGTCACATGACCGGCACTTGCAGAGAATCCCTTCGGGCTAACAATTGATTAAGATCTGAAATTTACTGATAAACCACAATTTTTATAAGAACATAGATGAGACCATTTTCAGTTTCACTCAATCACACATGATACACTTATGTGAAGTTTTACAGATATCTACATTCCATAACCTTGTTTCAATGAGAAAATAGTCTTTTTTTCACTCATTGTAAAAAATAAATAAATAAATAAAGGCTACCTGAACTTCTACTGGGGGTTTTTAGTAACTAATGAGAAAATTAACATTTTTTTTTCTTCCTAAGCACCTTCCACTAATTTGTTTGGAAAGAGATTTGAGGAAAATACTTAACCTGGGAACATGCCCTACATTCTCTTTCATCTAAAAAAAAGTCTCATTGAGTCTCTACTTATATGAATGAATGAATTGAATGATTGACTGGCTTATGTAATAGGTTTGCTTCTCTGTCTCTGTACCAGGATCTCAGAAATCAGATGTTTTTATTGCTCACATGTAACAATGTCTGTCACATTCATTCTGTGAAAGAATAAAAGTAGAAATTACAGTCAAATGCGCCTAATCAGCCCTTTTCTTTTCAACTGAAAATGCTAATATTTCAAAAGGATCTTAACTATGAGTTCACACTATACCAATTTATTCCCTGCATTTCATCTCATGTGATTGAAATTCTAATGAAATTCACACCATTGGTATTGTTCAGTCACCTACCCTGTATTTAGTTTGCAATGGTGCATGCATTCTTATCGCAGAAAAGCAAAGAACTTACAGAGCCAGATAGCACTGTGTTTCCCAAACTGACATCACCAGCTCAAGAATTTTATAGTATTTCTCCAGGACGTCTACATTGTTACTAAATAGATTTAACCCTTAGCATCTGCTTGAGTTGTAGCTTCTTTATAGATGATCATCAATTTGTTTAAAATTTGAGAACCATTAAGAGAAATGCTGTCTAATGCTAGACAGCAATTATCCCTCTGACAAAGATACTTTACAAATCATATAGTTCCAAACAATTTTCTTGTTCTAAAATGAGCTTAAACACAAAAGGTCTCACCCTATAGATGCACTATATAAAATTTAGGCAAAGCGGATTTAAACGTGGGATAAAACATGGCACAATAAAAGTACAGTTCCATATAAGCAAAAATTTAAAGTAGTATCAGTTTTATTTTTTCAAACATATTTCCCTTTATGAGTTTCTGACCCACATGATTGGAAAACATAATTCAACGTGGGAAATGGAAGTGGCACACACAGACTTTGCAAATGGTTGTGTCAGGGACAACTGTGGCTTAGGGAGCACAGAGTTCTGACCACTTTGTACTTCCGAGAGGGCAATGTGGAATGAACAGCAGTGCTAGGAATTAAATAGGAACGTGTGTCCGTGTCTGTGCATGGTTTGTGTCCCGACCTTGAGAACAGGGGGATCCTGCAGGACTGTTGGGTAGGGAGACTCCCCAGGGTACTTCCACTGTGAAGGCATCTCAGAGGCAGTTTCTCATAAGAGATGGTAACATTCTTGGCATTACTGACCCTGGGCCTAATCAGCTCTTACAGTTTTATTACTGCAGTGGTAATTCTGGCCATTGGGCAATTACTGTATTTTAAAATGTATATGACATAATAAAGAAATGAAAATAAAGTTGGCAATATTTTTGTCACTACTACATCTTTAATTTGGTATGAGGATTCCATAATGATAGAAAAAGTAAAACTTCTTGTTTACTGAGATATCTTTACTTCTTCCCATTAACTGTAGGGGAATAAATTATTATGGGAGATGCAGAGTAATAATTAAGTCTGTCATTTTTTCATAGAGACTAAGTCACATATTAATGAAGAAAAATGTAAATATGATTTAAAGGAAACGAAACTGCACTGGTGAGATTTGTTCACCAAGGAATTTAACTTGCATTTGTACAATTTTATAAAATTATAAAAAGTGTAAGATTGTCCTCATGACTAAGTAAAACTGAATGTTTTTGTGTCCCAAATTGTTAGGATATATCTTATCTACATTTGATATTTAAAACATCGATAAAAATTCTACTTCATTGGTATTACATTAAAAGATAGCAAGTCAACTTCCCATCATTTTACAGATTTTTGGATTAATGTAATAATAGCTTTGCATAGATTATGGTTTTGTATTTCCTGTCATATTCATATGAACTAGTAAAATTGCTCACTTCAAACCAACCAATTTAAATGATTCAAAGTCTACAAAATTATCTGGAGAGATATGTAGTTGAATTTATGTAAGCTACCAGAATCAATACCAATGCAATCTATGTCTATATGAAATCATGATTAAAAAGCTGAAAAATGATATGCAAATTGCTGAGCTATTCCAAGCTTAATTTCTCCTTTCCTACATATGTGTTTATTTTCTGATATAACTTTTGGGCCAGTTCCTGAATATATTTCTATAGGAATTCTTTTTTTCACAAATTGAATCAAATGTCAGACTCCTTAGGGATGTTATGCAGCATTAGTGCCCTTTATCAAAACAGCCACCTGAAGAAACAAGGGAGATTTCAAATATTTGCATTGTGTTAGTAATGCCAAATCTGGTCAAAGACTAAAATGTTGCTTAAATTTTTTTAAAAAAATTATTTATAATGACAAGAAACAAATTTTAAAAACATTATTTTTTATTTTAAATTTCAAGAGTTACATTTTAGGTATTATTTATTTCATGATACATGTTATTTTTGTAACAAAGTAATACACATCTCTGAAAGAAAATGGATTCCAACCAAGAATTTTAGATACAGCAAAACTAAGTTTCAGATATAAAGATAAATAAGATCTTCCATGATAAACAAAAGTTAAAAGAATTCACAACTAGAAAACCTGCACTACAGAACATTCTCAGCAAAATTTCCATAAGGAGGAAATGAGAGCAAACAAACAAACAAACAAACAAAAAATAAACAATTAAAACCAGCAAAGGGAGGAATTACACTAAAGAAAAAGTCAATCAAAGGAGAAACTGAGTCAAGTTAAAAACCAAAAAAAAACCAAATGACTGAGAATACAAGTCATATCTCAATATCAACCCTGAATGTTAATTGGCTAAACTCATCAATCGGAAGACATAAACTGGTAGATTGGACTTTAAAAAAAGATTCAACAATATGTTATCTTCAAGTGACTCACCTCACAGGCAAAGACATCCACAGACCGAAGGTGAAGGTTGGGAAAAAAACATCTCACTCACATGGAGTGTGTAAACAAGCAGGGGTTTCCATCCTTATATCAGACAAAGTGGATTTCAAACCAAAGTTAGTCAGAAGGGACAAAGAAGGATATTTCATATTGCTTATGGAAATTGTACATCAACAAGACATAACAATTGTAAATATATATGCCCCAAACAATGGAGTATCTATGTACATCAAAAAAAAACCTTCTCAATTTCAAGAAGCAAATAGACCACAACACAATAATTCTGGATGACTTTAACACACCTCTCTCACCACTGGATAGATCTTCCAAACAAAACCAAAGAAACTATAGAACTAAATAATACAATTAATAATTTAGAATTAATGGACATATATAGAGTATTTCATCCATCATTGACCGAATACACGTTTTTCTCAGCAGCACACGATCCTTCTCTAAAAGAGACCATATACATCTCTATGGCAGAATTTACTTTGTTACTAAGAAAGGACCCAAGATGAGTTTTAAATGAGACATTCTTATAGGTTATGCCACTTACAAAAGTAATTATAGCCCTGACAAAGATATTTTACAGATCATGTATTTCCACATCATTTTCTTAGTCTAAAATAAGCTTAGTACAAAAGGTCTCACATAGTAGATACATTATATAAAAAATTTAGGCCATGTGGATTTAAACTTGGAATAATACAAGATAATAAAAATCACAATTTCATACACTCTAACTCTAGATTAGTAGTATAATTTAATTCCGGCAGTATCTGAGTTTCTCAAGCAGGAAAGTAAACAATGTCGTTCACGATGCCAGATGGAAATGTCTCATACAGAATTTGTAATGGTCACATCAGGAATAATTGTAGCTTGTAAAGGAAAGACTTGAGGAGAAAAGAAGAGAGCATAGGTGGATTAAAAAGAGAGAAAAACAGGAAGCTAAAATTGGGTAAAGATGTGTGGGCATTGTGGGGATTTTTGTTGGTGTTGGTGTTGGTGTTTTTTAAATTTTATTTATTTTAGTTTTCATTTTATTATTATTATTATTATTTTTTTTTTTTTTTTTTTTTTTTGCAGTGCTGGGGATTGAACTTGGGGATTATCCTATTGTCCTAGACAAGTTCTCTACCACTAGATTTTTCTAGTGGTAGAAAAAGCCCTCTGCAGCCCTGTGCTTTGGTTTTTGAAAGCTGGTATAACAGTCCTCATTTCTGGTGAGCACGGTCTCTGATGATTCTCTGACTCTCTTCAGCACCCTTGTGCAACCCATGGAGAAGCCCAAGTGGTTGGTTCAGCCTCTGCCCACTATTTGTTTACCCTCTTCTGAATAGCCGCAGGCATGTGTGTGTGGTAGGGACATCTTCATCATTCACCCTCAATCCTGGGAACAACATTGGTTCATTTCTCTGGGCTGCCAGCACATCTGCTGAGGTGTTAGCTGCCAGTCTTACAGATTTCCTTTGGAGGTGATGTGTCTTTAATTCTCTCTTAGACTTTTATGTTTGCCTTTGAATTTTCATCAGATTTATTTTGATGCTCCCTAGTGCTATTTTTATTGTGTTTATCTTCCTTAGAGCTTCCTATGACTTCTCAATATGTCAATACTTTTCAAGATAATTTTGATTTTTGCCTTGTACTCTTCCTCTTCAATTTTAAAAGTATATATACACATATAAATACACACATATAGATCCTGAAAGTATCTTATATTTTCCCATTGTTTCATCTCTGTTATTACATTTAACTATTTTCCATTCACCTAACTTCCATTTCAATGGTTGCCATTTCTGCTGATCTACTCTACTCTTATGCCTATGAGCTGAGTTGATAATTTCTAATTTTTTATTTTTCCATCCTCTGAATGTCCCTTTGACTTTTTAAAAATTTCTGATTCTTCATTCTTTCATCCACTTTGTACATATTTTCCTTTACTTCCTCAAGCATATAAAGAATGATTTTGTATGCCCTTGTGCATGGAAAGCAATATCCAGTATGAGTTTGGTCCCTTGGACTGGTTTACTTTTTCTGGTTTATAGATACATAACTTTCTTTTCTCAAGCCATATATTTTTAAATTTTATATTAAGCTGAGTGTTATACAGAAAAATAACTAAGGGATTCCAGAAGCTGCCATCTCTCCATCGAAAAGACTTTTAGGTAGATGTGGAAATGCTGATAACTTAAATTCAGTTAGAATGTGGAGCGGGGCTGACTTTTACTCTGATTTCCCCTTACTCCTTGAGTGTCTCTTTCTTGGATTTTGGTGGATGTCCACTGCCTTGGAACTCTAAAATATGGTGGAAATCCAACCCTTCCCTTCAAAGATTACTCATTTAACTATTAGACTCAGTCACCTTTGCAATTTGCAGTACTGTGGGAAGAACCCAGATGCCCCCTCCCTGAGCTGGGCCATCTCAGCCCTCTGAGTGACTGAGGCAGAGTGTAACCTGTCTGTCACTCACTGAGAACACAGTGAGACCCACCTGTTAAAGGTCACAATAGTTTTGATTTCAAGAAACCTAAAGAGTGAAAAACATGCTGGAATGTAGTCATTAATTTTTATATACTGAGTTTGTGGTGCTTAAAAATCATCAAAATGGCCATGGCCCAGTAGGAGACAATAGAAGATGATCAGACATTCAAAGCAAAAGGGGTGAATGAAGTTATAAACTTGGGACTAATCAGCAAACGGTTGGATAACACAGTTAATATGACACTGGATGTGGTGGCACATGCCAGTGATCCCAGGAACTCAGGAGGCTGAGGCGGGAGGATGGCAAGTTCAAGACAACCTCAGCAACTTTGCAAGATTCTCAGAAACTTTGTGGGACCCTGTCTTAAAACATCAAAGAAAAAGTACTGAGGATGTAGTTCAGTGGTACCCTGGGTTCAATTTTCAATACAAAAGAAAAAAAAGTGCTTAATAAGAGCACGGTTGTCCAAAGAGGGCATGTCCTAAGAGAATAGCCGTGAACCAGTAATGTAATTTAGAAGATTACCAAAATGTTGAGAGGGCGGGTGCGGGTGGGCGGGGGGGGAGAAGAAGGAGAGGGAGGTGAGGGGAAAGGATCACTGAAATGAAATAACATGGGAAAGCTGACATTAGTGGAAACATGGAGGAAAGAGAAGATCACTGGTCAGATGGTGTCTGTTGCACTGTCAATAAAAACACATTTAAAAATTTCTTCTTTAGGTCAGAGGGAAAAGATAACTTATTTACATAATAAAGACAGCTAAGAAGGAGGCTCATTTCAGCCCAAATGTCTGAAGGAATTCAAACAAAGAATGATCCCTTGATCTTTTTGGTCCTGATCTTCCTTAACCTGTTTTCATAGGCAGTGGCTCAGATCTCATGGATGACCATCAGCAGCTCCAGGGTGCACTTTCAATTCCATTTGGAAGGATTATCTTATCTTTATAGAAGTTCCAAGGAAGCTCTGGATTCAATCTGATTGGACCATCTTGAATCAAACCTCAGCCCTGGTGATTCAAGGCTTCCATGGATTTGGTCCAGGCTACAGGGTCATCCACTCTTTTCAGAGATGGGCTTAAAAATGACAGGCTCAAAATGCATGAGACACACTTCTTCCTGGAAAACACAGGTTATCTTAAAGAATAAGGAGCAGGAAACACACACACATCATCATCATCCACAATAAAGGTCACTTTTTAAGCAGTGGAAAATTACAAAGAGATTCATAAAAGAGAATTGATGAGTGTCAATGGGTCATTGTCTTTCCAAACACTGCTTTTAAAGAAAACTAGGAAAATCAATTTTCTTTTCAATGCTCGCCCTCATTAAACGATAGTGTTTTTAAAATAAGTCAACCTTTTTGTTGTATCAAATTAGATTATTATTCCAACTCAGCAGATGTCACTATTTTTGTAAGGAAGTTCCACAGTTTGCCTACTAGAGATGTTTGAAATAATGCCTCCCAAATGACTCTTAACTTATGGGATTCCTATTCAAAATTATTTGACAAAAATTTGCCTAAAATTTAGTTTCTTTTTCCAAATCAGCTTTTCAAAGACTGAACTTACCATCCAGCTGAAAAACAAATGCATATACTGAATCAACATTTGATGTTGTTCATTACTTTATATTTGTTTTCCTTATCAAAAATGTATTGTTTTCTGTATTTTTAGAATTGTGAATTTTCAAGATTAATTTTTTTCTTTTTTAACCTTACCTTTAAACAATTATTTGAAATCAAACCCAACAAGTAGTTGATTTGAAAGAATCAATCAAGAAAGATGAAAATCAGCTGGTGTCCCACTGCCTGGGTGACGGACCTGGGCTTTGAGTTCAGTTGCAGGTGTGCGCCTTCCATGACAATGTCTTAATTCAGTCTTCTCTCTCTCCCCCTGTACTGTGCATCTCTCAAAATAATTGTGAATGTTATCAGGGACCGCTTGGTGCAAGTGCTTCAAATTATTTATTTAAAAATGATATAAAGCTACAAAGATGATTGGCATTTGAATACAGGGGTGCACTTGTGCATTTCCTCCTCTAGAACCTCTGGAGTGGCATGTTTAGTCTTCCTTTCTACACTGACCTGAGACTGTAGTTTGTCCCATGACACACGCTGTATTTCTCCTTCTATATGCTCCCTCTGAGGGGTGGTCTTCCCTCTAGTCCTCCTTGTTGCAGAAGAGAAGGGCTATGGATGGACAGAAATGAGGTGCCTCTCTAGGATTTCAGAAAAAATGATGTCCCGACAGCCTTCTTACTCTTGTATTTGTGGCGATATCACAGCACCATCTGCCCTTCTTGTTTGTTCGCAAGGTACACGCTGCAACAACAGCGCTCCTGCTGTCCAGAGCCGGGGATGTTCCAAGGAACGATAACTAGACCACACAGTTAGATAAGAAGCAGCACACCCAGAGCATCATCCTATAAAACAGTGAATGTTTCAAGGGATCACAGAAATATACTCTTGAAACCCTCTATCACCACCGAGTATGTGATGCCGTTTTGAGTAGAATGTTTCCCAACATAATGTAGGAAACTAACTGACAAATACATTATACTCTTATCATATTCTACAAGTTCAGGGAAAGGTGATTTTTTTAGGGATATTTATTCAAGGCCTCCTTGTTATGACCTTACATGTTGAACCAAGTAATATTTCAGTTTCATGACACCAGTGACTAATGACCACATTATGCTAGAGTTTTACACAGTCTAATGTGATTAGCTTCCAGTTTTTCTTTCTTTTATTTTTTTCTTTTTCCAATTGCAAAAAAAAAAAAAAACTTTAAATTCAACTCAGGCATGATCATATTTTATATGGATTTCCATATACACTGTTCTGACCTTTTAGTTAGGACTTAATTTCAGCCTCCAGTAACAAAAACCTTTCTGAAGAGGTCTATGCTCATAAGAATTTGTTCTCTTACAGCAAAGAGGTACAGAAGTGGCTGCTGGGGCCCAGACCACAGCCCCACAGATGACAGGGTCCCAAAGAACATGCATCTTTTATATACACTGCCACCTTGGGCATGAGACTTCCAACCCACGAGAGCAGCAAATACCCAGGCTAGCAGTTAGAAAGGCACCCTCACAGCCACAGGTTCACGTTTCCAGCAGGAAGACCCATCTGTACCACATTCCTTCATGTCGACACCAAGGCAATCATGAAAATAAGCACAACAAAAACACAGATTTTGTTCACAAAAATTCCTGGAGTTGTAACATTGAAGATGTTTAGAAAAATGTAACTTTTCCCCAAAATCTTTTTCTTAGAGGTGAAGTTTCTTCAGATCTGTGTTTGCAAACCTGGTCCTATAAAATGGTGACTTAACAAATCGAAGAATCACTCTACTAGTAATTTTTAACTTTTTAGTCCACGAATGTCAGCCTTTATATGTCAGAGTTCCCAAGAATGGTAATGCACTAAAATGTCTGACATTATCAATAAGTTCTACCTATTTGCCCTTTTATTACCTATGTATTGATCATTCAGGATTGTATAACTACTCATCAGCGATTTATAATATTTTTGTACCATTAATAATTTAACAGCCTATTAAGCTGATTTATTCAGAAAGTTACATAGTTACTCATAAGATTTATTACAATATCCATACCGATACGTATGCAGGGCATAATGTTTATAATGACTGACCTATTAAATAGTTATAAATTGTCAACAACTCATGGAAATGAATTTTCTTTAATGGCTGATGATTTCCCAATAAACGGCTTGTGATGCGCTCCTTCATCTTGGTGAAATATGGGGTCCTGCAATGGAAGTTCCGGTTCGAGGCAGCAATGCTCTGGTGACAGCATTGCAGGTGACTCGTGACCGGCCAGCACATGTCCCCCTCGTGCTTCTGCCATAAATACATTATTAATGCATCAAGCCTGTCATTAAAATAAGGTGACTGAAATGCCAAAACCATAATAGTCTCAAGTCGCTCTTCTCATTTGAATAGGTTGTGCCAAGGGGAAAAGCTAAAGTTAGCATTCGGAATCTCACAAGATCAACACCCACAACGTTGTTTTTTTTTTAATTGCTTTATAGTGAAAATATCATGAAATTCAGTTTGTGTTTTATATAATTAGGTGAGCCTTAGATCCTCTGACCTATGACCACCTTGGACTCAATGATCTCCATAGCTCTTCTCAATATTTTCTTTAAAAATAATCAAATAATGTTATATGCATGTATAAATATGCTGCCATGAAACCCACCATTCTCTATCATTAACATGCACCAATTTAAAACTAAAATGAGCAAAAAACGAAATAGGGCAGTTGCCTTCTCCTTTAGTTTGACGTCGCAGAGCATTGATAATGTGTCCGCTCCAGAAGCCTGCCCTCGCTCCTCCTGCCTGAGGAGCACAGCTCTTTCCCTAGTGATGTTTTCAGGTGGTTTGGGTTTATTTGCGTCACCTTCAGTCAATTAAGTACTGACTCAGTGTCAGCTGTACTCAGGGTAAGGTGTCCCATCTGATCCTGTCCTCAACTGGCATATTACCCTCTAGAAGAGTCTCCTACGCTGGACTGAGCGTCATAATGACCTCTTCATCCAAGGGGATGTGGAATTCCACATCCTCATGACTTTTCCCAGGGACAAGTCTGGCTATTCTGCATCTCCTGAATTCCTACATTCCTCAGGGCAGAACTCCCTTCCTGCCTCAGGTATTTCTCTCTTTTAAAAAAAAAAATTTTAGTTGTAGATGGACACAATACTTATTTATTTATTTATTTATTTATTTATTTTTATGGGGTGCTGAGGAGCAAACCCACTATCTCGCATATGCTAGGCAAGCACTCTACCACTGAGCCACAACTCCAGTCCCTGCCACAGGTATTTCTTAATTACTCTTTAAAAAGCGTGTCCAAGTTTGCATTACATGTGCCATAAATTTATATACAAAGTTTAAATCAACTGCATGCAAAAGTCATTTATGAAGGTAAAGAACAGTATTTTATTATAGAATGTAGAATTGAGACCCTAATGAATTTCTGAAAATGTTCACAATGGCTGATAACATGGGTTGTCTTGCTTGATTCCTGAGGTTCTGATTCTTCACGTAACTGAATATCACATGAAAACCCATGCTTGTTTTGTCTGTTTTCCATGTTTATACTCACCAAATACAACCATCTGCAGAGAAGGGCTAGCTACTCTTCTGAAGATGAAATATAGCACAGATTTTTAAGCACTGAACTATTACTTGCTATTTTTCCTCACTTAATTCCTAATTTTGCCTTTGACACTTGTCATATCGAATGAAAGTATTTGATTAGACTTTTGTGACCTTAGACTACTCTTACTGGAAAAGCCAAACACTCCAGAGAATGAAACCATCCTAATAAAATCCATGACATCATCTGCTCTCTCTGTGCTATCAGTCAAGTTCTGTTTCACTTGGGAAATGGTTGAAAGGAAACTCATCATCAATTTAAGACAGGGATTCTGAAAGGCAACTCTGCTTTCAAAGGCAATGGAAAGAAAGAATACTGTGTATGTTCTGCTCAAGTCATGGTTAACCTGCCCATGCAGGGTTATAACCGTGCAATCACGGTGCCATCATGGTGCCATCGACATCCTGCCGAGGGAGTACCCTGCCTGACTGTTCACTCTGGTGTCCATCACCTAAGGCTGTTGGTGAGGGATGGTGACATGCATGTATATTATTAACTAATTAATTAATATGTATTAACCTCTACAGTATCTGGCACAATAAGCAATGTATACAAGGGAACAGCTCATGTTCACAGGTAAGGAGATATCATAAAATTATCACATATGCATATGCACACACACCTAGTTTTAATTGGTTGGTTTTGGAGGTGTTTTCTAATTACATTTAAGCAGTTATTATTTTTTATTAATTGAGAATTTCATTAAATTTAGTGCCTATCTGTGCTCTATGCTGATATTTGGCATGAAGTTTAATTCATTTAGCCGAGCATGGATACTTGCCTCTGTCCATGGGCACTCAACTGGACACTCAACGTCCTCCCCTCAGTAGGTTCCCTTCCACAGCAAAGGTCTTCATGAGCCAGATGCGGAGTAGATATACTGTAATGTAGCATTCTAGTTTTCTTTACATGCTGTATGTGTGGTGAGTTTTCTATTATTTGTTAAGTGCTACAAAGGGCACGGAGTTCTTGGAAATGCCTTTCCCTGTGAACCATTAAATATTGCCTAGTATTAATAGATACATTAATGTCGAACACCTGTGCTTCTATAATTAACACCACTTTGTCAGTTGGGGTACACTTTTTAACAACCTACTAGATTCGGTTTTGGAGATAAATAGGAATCTTGCATTTATATTTATAAATCATTCCATAGATTTCTTTCCTGTAGGTCAAATTCAGGTATGAGTGGTAGTTTATATTAGCCCGGATTAGCTAGACTGTACTGAAATGGCGATAAATCCCAAATCTCAGTTGCTTAACTGAGTAAGGCCTATTTCTAGGCAATGCCATAGGTGGAAAGTTTTGGAGCTGGGTCTGGGCTGGCAAAATCACTCAGGAGCTTCCACCCAAGCAACACTGACTCACCATCTTCTGACCACAGCAGACTTTCATGGTCACTGAGGAAGAAGACACTGTGGAGCTCTTACCCTGCAAGGCCTGCCTATCAAGTATCACAGCCCACTGCCTAGAACTCGGCATGACTCAGCAAGGATCTGGGGGACGTCTTCCTTGTGCCTGAACGGAGAGTCAGATGCAGATCATGCACGGTGACCTTTAATGTGCTCCCGTGTTAGTTATGCTCTAGAATCTCAGTAATCACTACTACCTGCTTCTTAGGGATTCGCTAAGGTTAAATAAATTAGTACGCATAAACCAAATAGGATCCAGCTCACAATAAGGACGAAAACCTGTCGACCTCTTAAATCATCACACTGATGAGTGGGGATGACAGTGGCGCTGGTGGTGGTAGAGACAGACAGCCACGTTTGCGGTGGAGCCACAGCCGTGGTGGTGGTGTTGGCGACGGCAGAACAGCCTCGGCGGCAGCAGCAGCGCTAGCGGTAAGGGCACGGGTAGGAGCAGCAGGAGCCGCAAGCGGCAGCAGAGGTGCTTCCTGCCCCAGTCCTGGGCTTGGCAGAGGCTCCAGGCAGCCTCACGGGTGGCGGGTGGACACCCCGTTCCTTTCAGGCGTGCAGACCTCACATCCACCTTCAAGGGCACCTGTTCATGTTTCCACTCGCAACCCCCTTGGACACCTAGGAAGCAGAGCCACTTTCACTTTGGTTTATTTGGGGGAAAGGCATTGAACGTCCCTTGTATTGCAGTGGCATCTTCCGTGTTCACGTGTTTTCCTATGCTCAGGTGTAGTTCACCTCTTGGGCACAGGGACCAGATTGTCAGGGCTTTCTGCAACCTCCACCATCTGCGTGTTCTGCCTCCTCTGTTGTAAAACGTAGACCCCCGTTGCACGATCTCGGGGGTGGTCTTGTGGATAAAGGAGTTGACCCAGGTGGGTACCAAAGAAGTTGACCCAGACGCGGTCCCCAGAAACCTATCAAGCCGCGCTGCCCAGGGGCGCCCCCTTTTCCGCTCGATGTATTTGGATCTGCTCCCTTTTAATCAGACCTGTCAAAGATGCCTCTGTCCCGTGCCTGTTGAATTTTCAATCCATTTCCTGAGGATTGTCTTGGCTTTTGTGCTGTTTTTGCTAAGATCGTTCAGTTATGAAATTAGCAAATTCCGTGTGCTCGCCTTCCCAATGCATACCTGTGACTTAGAGCTGCTTTCCTAGTGTTTTGATGGTGTCCCCTTAATGGGCAAAAATGTACACCATTTTCACGTCCTTATTGGTCATTCGTATGTCTTCTTTGTAATGCATTTTTTAACATCGTTTCTCATCTTTATTGTCTTCATTGATTTTTCTTAATATTACATAAATTATATGTATATATATGTATATATATTCTTCATATATTCTGGATACTACACATATTAGCTCCTAATATGTGGCTTGTTTTCTCATTTTATTTTTGGTGTCTTTAAACGTCTACACACTTTTCACTTATATTTATTTCACTGTTCATAATTAATGCAGACTAAATAACTTCTGTGTCCCAAGAACAGAAATTTTCTTCCATGTTATCTTCTAGAAGACCTAACATTTTAGGTCTTCACTTATGTCTCTGATACATTTAAAGCAGATGTGAGATAGATTATTCCCCCATCTACCAAAACATACAAGAATATTTTATCATCCCAAGAGCAGTTGTTGGGGAAAAAAAATACATTCATATCTATACTTTCACTCTTTTTTGTTGTTGTTTGCTCACCAGTTTGATGTGTTTTTGTCATTTCCTCCTTTGGTTTCTTTGGTCTTAGTTCACTCATTACCATTTTCTGCTCTATTAGTTGTTCCTACACCAAGGGCTTGCTTTAGAGATTACACCACATCCCCATGTGTTATTTTATTCCCAGACAATTTTTTTTACTTACATTTTTCTATGCAATACTAGTACTTGAGGGGACGTTAATCTGCACTTTTATTTAAACCATTTTAATATTTCATGCTATTATGGTTGTTTTATATTTGCATATATTTTTTACACTACATGACCTCATTTTTATTATTGTCTAAGGTAACTAATTATGCTTACCAATGAATTTATTCTTTCTGTTGTTCCGTTTTCATTCCAAATTTAATTCTATCTTTGATTATTTCACTTTTGTGAGAAAACTACTTTTATCATTTCTTTTAATGTATACCTGAAGGTAATAATTATCTTTATTTTTGCTTGTTTTGTTCTTATTTATTTTACCTAGATATTTTTAAAGATTTTTATTTAGCATATAATTCTGTATTGGAAAGCTTATTTTTTTTTGCTTTTAATAATGTCATCCCCTTGTCTTCTGACACCTGTTGTGTCTATTGACAATGCCAGCTGACAGCCATCAGTCTTTTCTCCCCTATTCTTTGATCGAGTTATATGTAACATTGGGATTGGTTTTGACATAATTATAAAGGCATGGAATATAATTTGCTCTAATTCAGCCCCCCCACACATCCTCCCCCATACCCTCCCCTCTATCCGACTGGTCTCCCTGCTATTGACTTGCAGTCTTTTGTGGATGGTGGTGGTATCTTGTGTATGTCCAGGATGGTGAGATTCACTGTGGTGTAGTCATTTATTCTCATAAGAAAGTAAGGTCAGATTCTTTCTACTGTTTTCCCCTTACCCATCCCTCATCACTCCTCCTCAATCCCCCTCCAGTCCACAGATCTTTCTTTTATTTTGATGGAATATCCCCATACCTTTTCCCTTTCTCTTTCTCATTCTCTTTACCTCTTATTTTGGTCCGGATTCTGCATATCAGAGAAAAATTTGACCTATGACTTTCTGAATCTGGTTTATTTCACCTAGCATGATAGTCTCCAGTTCCATACATTTATCAGCAAATGTCATAATTTTTGCTCCTGAAAAGAGGCTGTGACTAGGCCATTTTTAGGCCTTAACATATAATACGAAATGGAATATAATAGTCTGTGTAACTCTAGTAGTAGAAGGTCCACTGAATGATGTTTCCTTCACTCAACAATGAAATAAAGATCTAAAAGTCAAGCCTCAGATTCTTGAAAAAACAAAAAAGGCTATGTGTATCTATTTCTGGCAACTTTTTGAATTATCCCTTTGTCTATAATTTTCAGCATTTTTCGTATTATTTGTCTGTGTGGTCATTTTGCATGTAAGCTGCTTGTGTTCCCTGAGTTTCTCAAACATTTTTACTGGTCTTGGGAAGTTTCAAGATGTATTTCCCAATCTCTGTTTGTTTCTTCTACGATTTTACATATGTGTGCCAGACCTTTTGACCATGCCTCTTATTTTGAAGCTCTTGATATTCTTTGATTCCAGGGAAGGATCATCATGTCTGAGTGTAGACAGCTGCATTGGTATAAATCACTTTATTTCAGGTTAGGACTGAACTCATGAATTTGGGTTAAAATTTGAAAGTTCTACTACTGATTTCTTCCCAGCAGGCTCTGCATAGCTCCCAGATGCAAGACTGTAAATACATTTAGGGCTCAGCTCTGATTTCTGACCCTGCTCCTTTAACAGAAGCCAAGTTAAAACCATGCTCTGACGTTCAGCTTTGGTCTGCTTGGCCTCATGTCCTGGACCTGTACAGTTTTAGAATCCAGCCTAGGCTTACAGGGGACGTGCAGCAAAGCATCCACTCACTGCTCACTGCTTGGCCTTTTCCTTTCCTCTAGGATTTTGGCCTGACAAGCACAAATTGTCTATTTTGGCTATAGTTATGCCTTAGGCATAAAATTCCTAGAAGAGCATTATTTGGGTAAAAAGTATTCACACTGATAAAACTTTTGACACATATTCCTAAATTATCCTTCATAAAAATTTCATCACTTCACTCTCTCACCAAATTGCATTACAGAAAGCATATTTACTTCTAAAGTGATTACTTTTCACAGTCCTTTGCATCAACATTAGCATAAATGAGGATGAGCAAATTGAAGGAGTGGTTTTGACTGAGGAAAATTCTCCTATAAATAAGAGAGAAAATGTTGTGGCAGAGAATCTCTTTCAAGTTAATAAGAGAAGATAAGCTAATGGCTTTCCCTGGCGACCTCTAAGCGTTTGTTGAGACTCTTATAAATTTAACAATGGACAGTGTATCCTAGTGCTTCTCCCATTGTCCTGGGCTTCGAGAAGGAGTGAGCCTCTGCTTTCCAGCTTGCACCATTTTCCATCAAGGCCCAAGTGGTATTTATGTGTTTTAATAAATTATGCACGATTGAGGTCCAGCACTTTGCCTGTTCCTCGTCACCTGCAACAGCTCCTGGTGCGCTGCACTTAATGAAAATGTGTTGAATGAAGTTCCTTGAAGAATGTGGAGTTAGCGACATCAATAAAATCTTTAATCTAAAACATGTCAACAGAACTGCCTTTTTCTAAAAAAAAAAAAATCTTTGGTTGCAAATGGGTTTGTCTTCAATTGATTAAAGAAAAAAAAGTTACTGGTGCTTCCAACACGCATAGAGGCCTGGACTGGACACAGAGTCCTATTCTTATTGAAGAGTACTGTGATCTGTTATCTCAATTACCGAGTTAAACCTACTTTCTCAAATGTCTTTACTTTTCTTCCTGCTACAGCCAGTATCCAAATAAGAAGAATGCATTTTTTATTACTATTAAAACCAAGGTATTAAAGAACTTCCAGCTTTATGATCCCTGCCCTAGGGTTCCCAGGACCTGTGAAATGAATGTGTGAGGCTGAGAACCAAGTGTGGGGGCTGAGCTCTGGAGGAGCGCGTTGGTACGTTCTCGTGCCCACTCCCATCCAGCCAAGCCCGCCTTCCACCACCAGGAAAGCCTGCGGCCCTGTTGGGCCTGCTGGTTAAGTGTGTCCAGAGCTTCAGGCGCTCTTCCCAAGCGCCTCTCCAAGCACACATTTCACAGGGCAACGGAGCCCAGCTCACTGATGAGACTATTAATCAAAATGTCATTCCTTCAAACTTTTAAAGGATAGCATTTAATATTCTTGTGACAGTCATGATTTCGAAGGACCCCAGCCTCACTTGTTATGAGATTAAAAAGTTGCCCAAATTCTCAACCAAATGTCTGCGATGGTGAAGATTCCTCCTGCACATCTAGAGGCATCCTGTACGACAAAGGGAAGTCCCTTGCAGGTAACTATCTCAACAACGTTGCGGGTGGTTGCTTGTGCCCAACAATATGTTCACTGTTAATGTATTAATCTAGGTGCAAATATAGTAATATTGATAAGCACTGTTTTCACAACAGGTTAAAATATAACATGGTGCAAGTTTAGCCAAGGAAGTGTTTCAAATGTAAAGCTATGAGGAGAGGAGAGTGCACGGAATGGAAAGAAGAAAAAGGAAAACAATGTATGACAAGCAGTATCACCAAACGGGGAGCAGGTGCATGCAAGTAATCCCAGAAGCTCCGGAGGCTGAGGCAGGAGGATCTCAAGGTCAAGGCCAACCTCAGCAATTTGGTGAGGTTCCGAGCATCGTAGTGAGACTCTGTCTCAGAAAGTAAAAGGTTGAGGGAGGTGCGCTGGGGATGTGTCTCAGTGGTAAAAAGATACCAGGTTAAACCCCCAGCATCAAAAAACCATCAACCAACCAAACAACAACAAAAAACCCAATGTTACCGAGAATAGTATTAATAGATTTGCTGAGAAACTGGGGATACCTGGCTAACTGACTAAAATTTGTAAATTTTATGTGAATGGGTACATTTTTTTAACTATTTTAGTTTTTTACAATGTACGCACCTTAGTATAAACAATATATTCATCTAATTTTTAGTGTGATGAGTCTAGTGCATCAGTAGAAGGGAGAGTCAGACGAGATCTACAAAGAATATTTCACTTACTTTTCCTTTTGCCTCATTTTTATCCTTCACTCATTCATACTATTGTGCTTGTTTTATTTTCCTTCTGAACCATTTGAGAACATTCTCTTGATATTTTCTCTTTTCCACGCATTACTTATATATTTCCTAGGAACAAATCTTCTCATACATAACTGTGGTATGGTTATCATTTTTTAAAACATGTATAATTTAAAATATATGATACCTACTTTTTCTTTAACCTATTTTCCAGATTCTATTCCATTCATCTGCCTATTTGCCCTAATTGGGTTGTTTTTAGTATTTTATTTTTCCTCTAACAGATCTACTTTAGGATTACATGCTGCTTTTCCATTTCTCTTTGGACTTCTCTAGTTGTTAATACTGCCATTACCTCATCACTGATATTTTGAATGCAGGGTCTGTATTTTATTTAAAAAGTTCCCACATCTGAATTTCTCTGGTGTATCTTCATAACCTAATTCAGTTTGTACGGCCAGGTGGATGAGACAGGATGGTCTACTCACTAAATGGTGCTCGTTGCTCCCATGGTGGTCCAGCTACTGACCATCTGGTTGAAACCTTGTCTCTTTTCTCCAGTCTGAACTTGTTTTTCTCCTTGAAGCTTTCACAATAAGAGACCTGGCTTCTAATAATGGTACCACATTAAAATTATATACTGCCTTACATTATGCACAAAATAATTCTATAAACACTGCCCTTGTACAGGTGAAATAAAAAAGCAAGGAAAAATCCCTGCCAACAAGAGGCAAGATGAGTTTGTCTGTGATCCAGGTGTTGAGGGATCTTGACTATTGCATGCTTGGTCATATTTTCAGTGATTCTGATCATTTCCTTAAGTAAAATCTATTCGTACAAGGTTTGATCATACAGATTCCATGTGCTAATTTTCTTTATCATTCATTTTTATCTCTTATTTTTGGAGCAGAGTATCTCATTACCCTCTAGTTGTCTTTATAGATGAATCGATTGGCTACCTCATAACTGTTGATTTAGCTCATACTCTGTGGGTGGAAAATTAAGGCTTGGCCCTGGTGGTTCTGCACATCTTTGCTAGACAGACTCGGACGTCTGTGCTCAGCTGGAGAGGCACAGGGCACTAGCTGGTCCTGCTGATCTTGCTGTGTATATGGCTGCTGCCTGGCTGTTGGCAGGGTAGTAGGGTTATGTATGTCTTACCACCCAGAAATGTAGACACTGGTTGTTCAGGGAGGTGGAAGTTTCCAAGAAACTGTGTGCAGAACACATCTTGAAGCCTGGATTAGGAAGTGACCCACTTTCACGCTACCTCTTTCCCTGAGCCATAGTAAGTCAAAAGACCAGGCGCATTGGAGGGGTGGAGAAGTGGAGTCCACCCTTTGAAGAAGGATATGGGACGCTGCATGGCAAAGGCAGAGACAAGAATCATATTTGATTTTGCAATCTACAACTATTTCCTTAAGTCTTTTCCTTAAAAGGTGTGGCTTAAAGCAAAAGCAAACCCAAAAAGAAAACAAAGTAGACATTTGGGAACTAATGGAAGTAAATCCACTGATGTTTGCAAAATGGAAAATGGTGTGGAAATCCACATGTGGATTACGTGCTCTTTTGCCTTCTCCCATATTTCTTAGTCACCACTTTATCTTCCCTGTTAGGTAACAAAATTACCAAAATGAGTCATTTCTCTTAGCAGAGCATATTTGAAGGATGGGAGTCAACTCTGACCTGATCCATATGCAAGTGATCAAAAGAAATTGTCATTATCTTACCTGTGTGAGCATTTAATTTAAAAATAATATTTTATTAATGATTGAATGAGATACTGTGATAAAAATCTCTAGTATTGGAAATTAATGCCAGGCTCCTGAAAACTTTCCACTTGTTCAACATATTTAAAGTTGACATAAGTTGCTTTCAGGAATGGAGTTTCGACATTTATGGGATTATTTTCATATTACAAACACATACAAAGGCTGTTAAAATAAAGAAATATCATTCATATCTAAGAGATCTTAAGTACCCTGAAATTCATCAGCATTTTCTTTCATCTTTCTTATGCATTTGGAGTTAAAAGCAATCTAATTCCCAGCTTAAGTCCAAACTAAAGTAGTTGTGTCAGGATCCTTTTCTTTTTCTAAATTAATTCATTCTGAAATATCTCAAATGAAAAGTCAGCCAAGAAAAGTTAGTGGCCTGTCCTGAACCACCTTCAGATCTGCTGTGATGGTCAAGGCCTGAGGGGGCACTGGCACCTGGGTTCACCCGTGACCCCCACTACTCAGCCGGTCCTCCTGCTGTTCTCCCTGGAGAACATGTCCACCCTCTCTGGTGCTGACCTTCCCTGCTTGCAGTCCACCCCCAGTGTTCTTTTCACAATGCCCTCCCTCTTCCTGCAGGGAGAGCAATCCCTTTCCATGGCCTCTAACACACCTCATGGCTTGCTACCTTGCTTTTTGATGAGTACTGTGAGAGTCCAGCAGGCAGGAGAGGGCACCCCCATGTGGCTCACAGGAGGAGGGTTAATGAATGCACTCAGCTTCCAAAGGTGTCGGTGAAAGTTATGGAACCAACAAGGAATGGGAAAGAAACCAGGGACTGGAGATGCTGACAGCATTCTTTCTTCGTTCTTCAGCAGGACGGGAGGAGGGCGGGATGTCAGGAGAGCTGCAGCCATGAGGGACCGTCATCCAAGGCAGGAGCTGGGGCTGAGGGTGGAAGAGCAGCTGGGAAAAGGGATGAGAGGTTAGGAGGCACCAAAGAAATGCCGGGCGATCACATTCCTCCACTCGCCAAACCCCCAATCAGCTAAGCAGAGTCCAGGGCACTGCAGTCCACAGAGGTCAGCCTCCTGGGCACAGACCTGACTAAAGACCAGCCTTCTGGGGCATCCGGCTAAAGAGAGATGCTCAGAAAATGGATCCAGGGTGACAAACAGGAAAAGCTCGTCAGAGCTACCTTAAGAAATGTATCAGAGTCTCTTCTCCTGAACATGGTAACACTGCACAAGAGCTAGGAGTACGAGTTGGCTCGTAATGTATTTGAAGAGCGTTTTTTCAAGGTAGGATGCTGTTCTATGTGGATGTGGTCAGGAGGAGAAAGGTTGTAAAAAAAAAAATGCATATATGTGTATGTATATATATATGTGTGTGTGTACATATATTTTGGTGGGGGGATAAAGGGACTTTGGATTGTGCAAAGGGGAGTGAGAGGAGGGGAGAGGTGAGGGGTGGGAAGGACAGTGGAATGAGAGAGACGTTGTCACCCTATGTACCGGTATGATTACACTACTGGTGTGACCCTGCACCATGTTCAGCCAGAGGAAGGAGAAGCTGCGCTCCGTTTGTGTGCAACGTGTCTAAATGCATCCTGCTGTCATGGATAATGAGTGAGAACAAATATTCTTAAATTTAATAAAAAATATAAAAATTATATATATACATGTGTATATGATTCTCACTTCTGCTAAAAGACCATATTCGAATACTTTGTCTATCTTTGTTTCAGCTCCTTCTTCAATGTAGTACAAAAAGAGGCATCTAGAATCATTTCTTGGAGGAAAGACTAGTCTTTGTACAAGGACTTCAGCAATTTTCCAGGTAGTTTTATAAAAGGTTCTGAGGCAGCCTGCGTCAGGTTGGGAGGGGATATCGTTAAATACTTGGGGAGCTGAAGACATGTCTAGTCTGCGTGGACGCCACAACAGTAACACCGCTGCCAAGTAGTTTAGACAGTGCAAACCTATCTTCCTACAGTTCCAGAGGTTGCAAACGCCCAGCTCGAGCCCCAGCTGGGTTCCATTTCTGTCAAGGGCTCTCTTCCTGTCTTGCGGAATGCTGCCATCTTGATACCATCTTTCGTGTCCTCACATGGCACAGAACAAGTTCCGGCATCTCTTCCTCTACCTCTCAGGGCACCAACTCCATAGGACCAAGGCTCGACCCTTACAACCTCACTTATTAGGAGTTCCCTCCTCAACGGCCCTAATTCTTTAATACAGTCACAAGCAGAGTTCAGTACCCAACATACTAGTTGTGGGGGGAAATACAATTTAACTCATAAAAAGGGAAAGAAAAATGGAATTCCATCTGGAATTCTTCAAAACATGGGGAGAGGGAAAGGCTAGTCTGTGGGTAGAATGGATATAGAAACAAATTTTACATCAATCTATGAAAGAATTTTCTAGAGAACTTTCCAAAAATAACCCCCACAGGAAATAAGTCATCAGATAAAGCTTAGAAGGAACATTAACAAATCTAATCACCAATCCATGAGTGAGATATCACTGAGCTTCAAACGCCTTTCCATGGAAACCCTGCTCCACCTACAAGGGATTAATAATACATGTTCTATTTGGACCACGATGAAGAGAGGTTAAAAGGGTGGCTCTTCATTATTTAAGATAGTTAAATTGCTGTTTTAAGAATACTGTTAGGATGGAGGTGAGACAGCATCATTACCCCATGTACATGTATGATTACACAAATGGTATGAATCTACATTGTGCACAACCATAGAAATGAAAAGTTGTACCTTATTTGTGTACAATGAATTAAAATGCAAACTGTAAAAATTTTTAAAAAAATGAATGATGGAAATAGAAAAAAAAAAGAATACTGTTTAGGGCTGGATCTGTGGCTTGGTGGTAGAGCGTTGACTAGCTTGTATGAGGCACTGGGTTCAATGCTCAGCACTACACAAAAATAAATAAAAATAAAGGTATTGTGCCCATCTATGACTAAAATTCTTTTTTCTTTTTTTCAAAAAAGACTACTGTTTAGTAATGCACATATCTTCAGATATCTCTACTGAAATGAATCTAACTTCAGGGCCATGTCCATGTATTGACACCATATGGATACTTGTCCTGAGAAGTTTCCTTACATTGTTTATATTGTATAAAAATTACCCAGCATTTTGAGACAGAGGCAGGAACTACTTTTAACAAAGATAAAAGTAAGAATGTTTTTTTGCATCTGATTCAGGCATCGGTGCTGTGGAGCATCCCACACCTGGTTTTTGGTTAGTAGCACCTAGATACCAACCATTGGCATTAAAACACTGATGCATGCATCGATCCTACTTCATTTCACTTCCAGTAAAAATCCTTATATTAAAATATTGTAAATGAATGTCTATCTGGAATCCTAACATCACAATCGTATTTATAACCTTGGCTCATTGTCTGCAATCTCCAGGATTATGCACAACCCTCATTCCCTCCCAGTCTAAACTATCTTAGATTTTGCGGGGCAGGGGATGGTAGTGAACACAATCAGCATAGAATGGGACAGGTGTTTGGACACCTGAGGCGCAAACAGCAAGAGCAGATCATTCTCTCTCTGACAATAGTAGACAACGAAGCTAGGCCCTAGTTTTTTTTGTTTTGTTTTGTTTTCTGTTTTTTGTTTTAGTTTTCACATTAGAAAATCCAACCTTTGATCGTCCATGAAGCCCAGCTCTAAATTCCTCTTCTTTAGCAGAACTGGCCTGCGGTGTTCCAAGGCTTGAGTGCCCCCAGGTCTGTTATGCTCATGATTAGTGTGGACTGAGTTGCAGGGGCTTATGCACATGCATTCCAGGATTTTATAGATTCCACGGTGGAAAGTACATGTGGTCAAAAACCAGTGATCCTGTTTTATGTTCCTCCCAGTCACTACTCTGTCAAAGTGACCAGAGAAAATGTCAAGGCTAAAGTTAAGATATTTGTCTTCCATACATATGGTAGTCCCCAAGTAAGTGTGAATTAACTGATCATAGCAAAATTGCCAATTGCATGGTAAAAGTCTGAGCAGAAGAAAAAGAATAATTCACTTATCCATGCTGCTTAAGGAAAAAAACTTCTAGACTTAGATAAAAACCAGTAACTGTCTGCTGTGATGAATCTCAGGCAACTTATGTGAGAACTGATGCTATGGTTTGATCCTAGGAAGGGATGTATGCATACTTCCCATATGACTGCGTTGTTAAAACGCACAAAGTGGGCGTCAGGCAAGGAGGGAGGAGGGAGGGGATGAGACAGGAGGGAGGGAGGGAGGGGATGTCAGAATTTAGGCAAGGCAGCTGACGGTGTGGAGTGGACACCGCAGGGCTCAGGAGAGTCGATCCACAAGCGAAGGTTCAGAGCTGTCAAACTGGGCTGAGAGTCCATTTGAGATTGTCTTCAATTTACACTGAAGTTAGTCAGCAGGATTTGCATATTTTTCTGTCGGGGCTCACATGCAGATACTGAGAAAGTGGATGTGTGGTTGATATAGGGATTTTCTTTAGGTGAGAGTGACAGAGAAGGAGAGCAAAGAAGTAGTCACAGATACCCGTGAAACGCTCATTGTGGTATCAGATCAAATGATCTGAGGTGACCATGAAGGAACTCAGGATACGAGGGAGGAATAGGCACAGGGAGTCTGTGGATTCAGAATGAGCTGAAAGGACAGGAGGTGGGTGTCAGCATGTTAGCATGGGACAATTCCTCATGACGGCAATGGTTTTAAATGCTGCTGAGTTGGAAACAATGGAGCAAGACTGGAGGAGAGGGAAGGGTGAGACCTGGGGGTCTCTCTGGGGTCTCTCTACTAAGGACTTGATCCCGCGCAGGTCCTCACGATCGAATCACTCGCAGAGGCCCCACTGCCTAATGCCACCACCTTGGAAGTTAGGATTACAGAACGTGAAGTGTGGCAGGCACGTGGTTCACACCACGGCACTGGATTCACTGTGCCAGACACACCACGGCACTGGGTTCGCTGTGCCAGACCCACCACGGTACTGGGCTCGCTGTGCCAGATCTCCAAGAAACACAGAAGCTGATGGGATGAGTCAGGCCCTTATGCTCCTCTTGAGTTCTTTGTCACCAAGGGTGTCTGTGGGTGTTGGAGAGACAGCACATTTGTGGCTGGACTTTCACTTTGACGATACTTGAAAGAACTAGGAAGAAGGTTGGCAGGGACCCTGCAGCACCCAAAGCTGTGCACTGAAGCTTGAAGAAGAAGCAGATACTCAGAGGCCACTGAGGCTTAGCTTGGTCAGCACATGGAAGTGAACGTTTTCTTACCCCAGTTCTGATCCATCTTGGTACAGTAATCTCTTCGCTTCATCATGTTTATTATAAAGTTAACACCTCCCACCCTCCGTCTCCTTCCTCCTCCCTCTCTCTCCTTCCCCTGACCTTCCAAGTGCCTTCTCCATCCAGTTAATTCTAGCCCTGCACCCTTGGACATTAAATATTACTAGTCTGGGGCTGAGGAGATAAATCTTTCCACCTGAATGGACAGGAGCTATAAAAGAAAGAAGTTTCTGGAACAGGACAGAGAGGAGAGCGAGTCAGGTAATTTAACAAAGGAGAGGAGCTGCTTGCCTTCAGCCTGTGGAGACACCAGGAGCTCATTATCTCTCTGCAGAAAGTGGATTCAGGCTGCACTCAAGTGACCACAAGGGGCACCTGCCAGTCTTCCCCTGCTGTGACCTCCAAAAGTGACGTACAGCTTTCCAAGCTCTCAGAGGTGAAAATAGGAAATAAATCAGGCCAATCACGTGCCAAAGAAGACAGATGCATATTTCCCCCCATATAAAGTACTTATTTACACTCCCTTTTCAGCTATTATACACTAGCAACAATATAATCTAATATTCTTAGTATGTGAAGTGTGTCTTCCATAATGTGCATGGAATAAGGTGTGATGAGTTTACAAGCTCATGTACTTGTAAGTGTGAATAAAATTGAAATAATAAAACTAAAATCTATTGCACTAAGAAAATTTAAAAAACACTTGAGATTATGAGATAAATTTGCAAAAGTTTAACATTTTTACAGGTAACGAACCACATATGTTGAACCCTGTTTTATGTGTATAACACTCATCACATCCGCTTTCTAAAATGGGCCCCTCTCGTGCAGAGTTCTCAGCTTCGCTATTCCATGAGAACTGGGAGGTACCACAAGAACTGGGAATTGTTCTTGGTTCTCAATTCAAGGACACTGAGGTTGGCACAGACACCTCAATGACTGACATGATACCACTGTCATACACACCTGTCACATTGATGTCACTATCAGTTCATGAAGACAATCGGAACATGTCCTAAGGTCCAGTGCTTGAATCTTCACACTTGAGTGTGTGTTCATTGAGTCTTCCAGAATAAAGCTTTCATGGAGAATGGCACGGGCTTGGGGTATCTTTCTATGATCTGAAATTCTTTAACTCTAAAATACACTCTGTAATGTACAGGCAAGTTAATAGAGGCAATATTGTACCACAAAACTCATTTTTCTCTGTGCAAATTTCTAGTGGATACTTTTAAAAAAATTTTGTTAGCTTTCCTTTTACTGTACATGAATCCAAGCATATATAAATAAATGCACTTAAACATTGATTTAAAGCCTGTGAAGTCTCCAGAATGCCAAGGCAGATCAAATTTTTAATTGTTTCATGATACACAAACAATCACAGGGGCTGTTGAAACCCTTGGGTCTCATGGTTCTGGAGTATCATAGACCATGAGGACTTTTGAGTTATCACACTTGCTCTTATTTTGTTGTTGTTGTTGTTGTTGTCATTGTTGTGCTGGTTTGTTGTTTTACTTCTACTCTCACATAACTTTCCTGGATTTCAAGTGTGTTCCTCCATCCAGGAGTCTTGTCAGCATTCTTTGGTGCCTGTGCTGGCCTGGGAAGTTGTAAGACCAAAGCAGCCATACAAGGACAGAGTGAAGACCTCACTCAGGGAGTCCTAGAGCTGAGCCAGAAAACAAGGACATGCCAAAAGAAGAAAAAGGAAGAAAAGAAAGTAGTGAAAAATAATGACACAAAGTGAGACACAAATCAGGACCCTGTGGGATTAAGGGGTCAAAACCACACTAGGGAAAGAAGACAGCCCAGCCAGCTCTCAGTTTTACAAGGATAACCATTGAACCAGAAAATCAGGAGTAAAAATGGACCATCTTCAATGGGAATGAGAGAATGTGCTCAGAGGTGGGAGGCTGAGAAGTCAGCTCAGCTTCTGAGACTGAGGGTCACCAGAAATGCCAAGAAGCTGGAGCCAGGCTAAGCAAAGTCATGGAGACAAGGCCAGCAAGACATGACAAGAGTCCGTCATGTTCTGAAAATAACATCAGAGACTTCCATAGAGGACAGGGGGCAAGATCTGGAGGTGGGGGAGAACACAGGCCTGGGACAGTACCCACGGTAGCCTGCATCTTGTCAACACAGCGCAGTGCTCACCCCCAGGTGGAGACTCAGGATCGCGCTGAGACCTGAGATGCCTGAGGAAGCAGGATGAAGAGCAGATGGGACTCGAGTCCCTCCTCTGCACGTGATGCACCAGGGGACCATGTTCCCACCCCCGCGGTAGGTGCCATCAAAGCCACACACCTCTGTCCTTCCTTGCACCAGCCTTACCCTCTTGGTCAAGCGCTGCCTCCCTCCGGGTTCTAGCAGAAGTTCTAATAAAGCCTTCGCTTAGATTCTTCCTGGGTCCATTTTTCATTTCCACCTCTGGACCCAGGGGCCCAAGCTCTGTATCAAAAAGAGCAGAGGAGCCAACTGAAAGAGCTCCTGATGAGCAAAGCTGGGACAATCTGAGCAGCAAATAAAACATTGGATTGTGACTCAAGATATGAAATAAACATCTGTGAATACACACTCATGTAAATATTGAATAAACAAAAAATGGGGGGACAGATCATTCTTATGGAAAAAATCCAAATAATTTCCACTGATGCTGTGCCCTTGAGGAAGAGAGATAACTCCCAGTTCCTCAGGTGTGGGCTGTGCACACTAACTCTCTTCCAAAGGGAAGGATGGAGAGTAGTTTACGGTGCAGAGACCTGATAAACACCTCCTGTCTGCACAGGGCCAACAGCAACAGTGCAGGCCACCTTGGTGCCCTTTGCCCCCATGAGAAGTTCTGAGCATGGGGCTTCTCTGCTCTCTGGTCCCCATCTGAAGAATCCATTACCTCTGTCCAGGCTTGAGAAGAATGTCAGGCACACCCAACCAGAGGGGAATTCTACTGCCTGACCAGAACTCCACAGACTGTCAAGGTCACCAACAAGCAAAGGTCTGAGAGGCTGCCCCAGTCAATAGAAACTTAAGAAGACCTGACTTCTAAGTGTAATGTGGTTCTCCAATTCCATTCTGATTGAAAATCACTACCATTTTCTTTGGAATTTTATAAAGAGCTGGCCACCTGGCTGTACACTGGATATCCTAGTAAGACTACCTGTACTTACATGCTGCCCTGATTCTACGTTTTGGCTCTGGTATGGGCTTGGGCACCAGGACTTGTAAACAGGCCCAGGAGCTTCAAAGCACAATCATGATCGTGAAGTCCCGTGTTTAACAGTCTACACGGCAGGCGTTAGCAAAGCTCCATGCCTCCAAATGTGAGCAGTTGGCCACTTAGGTCAGTCTCCACAGAGACCTGGTTGCACATGCAGCTTCCTGCTTTGCACTCCAGAAGCCAGAATGATCGTCTTGAGGTTGTTTCAGGTCAAGAAATCCAAAGTGGTCAGAAGCGGAAGTACATCACACCACACTGTGTGCAATTTCTAGTGGCTGGAGGTGGAGCGGAGAGGGAGGGGAGCAGCAGGGACGATGAGGGAGGGAGGCTCTGGGAGAAGCCTCCGGGGAGAGGGACGTCTCAGACAGGGAGAGCGGAACACGGAGCCACACAAGGGGAGCAGGGGGACAGTGGAGCTCAAAGCAGCACTGCCTGCTGCCCGGGTGAGCATGGGGTGGGGCCATGGCCAATCAGATGAGAAGTTTCTGCTGCAGAAAACATGAAGTCGCAGCAAACCCAGGGAAACCCCATGAGACTCTGCTTCTACAGAAAGCACCCCTCTAGAATCAAGACTCTAGACTCCTCTAGAATCTAGAAGCTCAGCATGGGAGGAACTTCCTGGACAGCAGAACATGAGCTTCTCCTGACTTGAGCTGGTGCTTTCTCAAGGTGTAAAGCATTCTCTCTCTGACATAGTGGTCTGCTTCTTAATGTACCCCAAGAACGTGGCCATTCACTAGGATTTTCCAGCTGCTGCCATTTCCTCTTGTCTGGAGTTTGTACTAGGATAGGGCGATGTAGGGCCTGAGCCATGGGAGTCGTGGGCACTGCAGTGGAGGAGCCTGCAGGGGGTCTTACAGTCACAGCTGCCTCTGTGGATGTGGGCCGTGGTGTAGGTGCAGGCTTCAGGCGGGATGCCTGTTCCAAATCCCAGGACCGAACTCTGGAAAACGACTGAGGAAACGTTACTGGAAAGGCCAATCTCCACGGACTGAAATGGGCACATTCAGTGATGCTGGAGTGTAGGTGGAGATGACATGCAAATGAGAAACATCAGGAAAAACACACAATGCTATTTGGCAATATGATGGTGGTACATGATTACTCAGGGAGAGAACTATAGTATCGTTTGGTGTATCTGTGCAGGAGAACCGAGGAGAAGCCTGTGCTCAGAAGAGCCAGGAGCCGCCCTGGATGATGGGGGCCCACGCGCCATATGTCGAGGGGAGAGGCTGTTTTGTCAGTGTGTGGGTCTGGCGCTGCTGCACCAAGTGAGATGAGGCTCTTGACTGCAGATGGCGAAAGGAAATTAGTGGGGCTGGCTGCACTAATGCCTTCCAAGGGGGACTTCATGGCCAGTGATGTGCAAGACACCAGGAGAGAAAGCAAAATCCTACGGCGAATACTCACATTAGCATTCACAAGACTCTCTGAAGATGCTAATGGCTGATGTGGAAAGAAAACAGTCTCCAAATGACTGAAGAGATAGCAAATTGAGGAGAGGACCGTTAGGGAGAAAGTTAGGATAAAAGAACAATAAAACCTCATAAAGAGAAGAAATTCACATTTGTGGAGAGGTTTTCAGAACAGAATAGATGTTGGGTGATTTCTTTTTTATTCTATTCACTTTTTAAGTGTTGCTATTAAAAAGTCGACAAGTGGTGATCATCCATCTCTGAGGTGTGACGTGTGGTTTTGGTCCATGTTCACAGTGCGGAATTATTAAGTCAGGCCCTGAGCACAGCTGACCCCCTCCCCAGCTGGAAAAGCAGGTGCTTCTGTCCACTCCTGTGTGTACTGCATGGCCTTGATCTGAAAGTGAGGTTCGGGGAGTGTATGACAAACGTTGACAGTCCCTGCAGACTGCAGAGCTGTGAACTGCTCATTTACTAATAGGTCAAAACAGAAACTCCCCTGCTTCCTGGGTGGCCTGACAGAGGTGGGTGGGCAGAATGCATTGCACGTTGGGGGTGCTCCTGGGGTCAGAGGGAGGTGACCTCTGCTGACTCACTCCAGGACAGCTGACCCTGTGCCATGGACAGAGTAGCTCTGGGGCTGTCTTCCAGATCTCAGGTGGTGGAGATCTTTGAGTGAGTGTGTGTGTGTGTGTGTGTGTGTGTGTGTGTGTGTGTGTGTATGCCTGCATATGAATGAAAAGAGAAGAGAGAGAGAGAGGAGACTGACTCTGATCCTCAGCTGAGCTGCTTCATCTGAGACATCCTGCCGTTGACTGACGGAGCCTCCGGGTCAGGTTTCTGGGGGCCAGGACTGGCCACAACCTTGCTTGGGGGCGAGCAAGGCTGTGTGTCATGCAGGTCTGCCTTGGCAGCCTTGGAGTGGGCAGAGGGGACAACTCTCTCTCCAAGCAGTGACCCTGAAGTGCACTCACCTGACTTCACTTCAGCATCCCAGAGCCCATTGTCCCCGAGCAAGACCACGAGGTCAGACCAGGAGGGCAGGGACTACTCCACAGTGTGTTCTACGAGCTACATTTTAATTTTATCATTTCTGCCTTCCTATATATTTAAACTCACATGTGGTGGTGCACGGCTCTCCACAAAGCCAGGATGGTGTGCTGACGTCAGGAAGGAAGGTAGGATGCTGTTATCCTGCAAAGGAGAAGAGCTCACCCTCCCCTGCACCTGCTCAACCGTGTTGAGAGCTCGAGAGTCACAAGAAAGGGGCATCTTCTCTGTGTAAAGGAATATGTTAAAAAACAGGCTTCTAAAACAAGCAATAGAAACATGTGAAATAAAACATTTACACATGAAAGTTGGCTGCAATCCCCATGAATTGTGCTGAGGAGCTCATTATTACAAGGTAAATGTCCCTTGAAAAGTTTTTTTTTAATAATATGAATAATGCTTTAAAATCACTTTCATAAATTCACAATCATAACACCTACTTTTATAAGATCAGATGGTCATGAGACTGTGAAATACACTGCACATCACCAATCCATCCGCCTGTGACCGCAACTGAGCGGGTCATACTCTGATAATGCCACGCCACTCTTTGGACGGTTATCAAGGCCTGCCTGGGGCCAGAAATGCCTTTGCCCTTACCTGGCAGGATCAAGGTCACGGTGACTGAGATAAGCTCACCAAGTGAAACAGCAGTTCTCCATCCCAACAAGGGAACCGAGAGTTGCTACGCTCTAAGTGATGCAGCCACTTCACGTTCTGCCGAGGGGCTGGCTCCTCACTGGCCTCCAGTGAGCCGCCTTGACCTTGTAAGGTGGAATAAACACACAGCAGAAGTGTGAACGAGGGGAGGCCTGAGGAGGGGTGGGGCTGCCATCAGGCACTGACCTCAGGGCTCTTGGGTCCCAGGCAGAATCTCACTCAGCCGTGGAGTGGCTTCACTGAGTGATTTGAGGAAAGTGAACAAACTTTATTTCAATCATCGTGCTAAGATATGATTAATGCTTAATGACAAGTATAAATCAAGCAAATTAACTTATTTTGTCTAAAATAGGGAAAACATCACATCTTTCTCTTTCCCAGAGTGATCCAAAAGATCTTACTCCTACATTCAGCCTGAAGGATGCCCTGGACCTTGGGCGCCTAGCACCCAGCCCTGGAAGATGCCTGAGTCATCCGCCTGCTCAGACACCTCATGTGTCTCCTGCACAAGGCGGACTCCAGCTGCAAGCAGAACCGAAACGCTGTGGAAATCAGGTTCCATGGGTAATATTTCCTTTTTCCTACAGGATTCCTCCACATTCCAGTCCCTGAATTGTGAGAAAACTGTCTGGGGCGATTTCAAAGTCCAGTGAGAATTATTTACATTTCCAATATAGTGTGGGTTAAAAGGCCCTCGAAGAGAAATGGCATTGTAATAGCCTGGACCCAGGTGGGCCCCACAGGACAGTGGCCAGGGTGAGTTATTTGAAGAGCACAAGAAAAATACCACACCGTCAATAAGGACGGGCTCTTTCGCTCTTTCAGAAGATGAGTTTGCAGAGAATGAATCATAAATACGTGTTCAGGTGTCAGTCAGGAAATGAGCTATTACTTTGCCCAAAGTGAAGCAGCTGGAGCTAGCAGGGCAGAATACCGCTCTGGTGCCATGACAACCAGTCCAGCACCAGGACTGAGCGTCACTCCCAAGGACAAGAAGGTCGCAACAGGTCTCTCTCTTTTCCAGCACGAGGCTAAAAGTAAAAGTGGACAATTCATTCCTCCCACTCCATGGGTGACACTCCTGACAACGCGCAGGCTTCTGGAGACAGGTGGCAGGTCCGGGACCTGCTGCAGGGCTCTGTGGGGACCTGACTCAAGCCTCCTCCACTCCCACCCCTGCTGTGGGAAACTTGGCAGCTTCTCATTTTCACAGAGAAACAGCACCGATCAGTCTGCCAATGCTGCCGTGAAGCAGAATTTAAGGGAACAAAATGGTGATATTTGAAAATAAAACCACTTTGGACAACTCATATTTTGCATATAATGTAAGTTATTTGTTATCATAGAATGATATTTTCACAATTCTAAAAACTTTAATTATCCACTACTTCCATGGTCTTAGCCATAAAATATTCTGGGCGGCAGGAGGCTGAGGGTTCCCCTTTGGTTAATCCTTTGGTTCTTAATTTTGAGTGGGATTTCTTTAAAAAGGGAATACAAGAAACTCATGTTTGGACTTAATCAAACATAAAGACCAACAGTGGGATGCGCTGCAGGGTGTGGCCTTGGACACGTTGATTGGAAACTCTGCCATGCTACTGGTCCTCTGCCTCTCTCACGGTTTAGATGGGAAGGCACCCTGTTGGCTAAAGGTCACACAGGCTAACTTACATGTAGACAGGTCTCTTCACACTATTAAAAACTTCTGAAGTCCTTCCTGGACATTCTGAATCTGCAGCATGAAAGTGTCTGTGGTTGTGGGGCTTCTTATCAGGTACAAAGCCTTTATCATATTGTGTTTTATAGCAAGGATCTTAATTCATTTGTGTATGCTAAGTAAAGACTTTGCTTTTAAATTGATAATCTGTGCTGAGAGGCCTTTTCATGGGATCAGCCTTCAAATTCTTGAGATAGATATGAAAATTGGGGTTACGTGTCCTTGCTATTTTGTCTTAAGAATTCACTCCATTGCTCAATTTTGGAGCAATCTGTACAACACGCTGTCACACCTGCTCCCAGGATTTGGGGTATAACTTGGTAAAACCAAGCAACTTGCCTATTTCCTAGAGTCTAGCCTAATAGGCTTCTGTTTGCTGATTCTCCTGAGTTTCCTTTGTCAATACTAAATTTTAACAATAAAATCTACCTGGTTTGGAGAAAGTATCGATCTATATGCTTTTAAATGCAGAGAATACTTTAGATTTTCGCTCTCAGTCTCATCAGTGTGAACAGGGACAGAGAAGAGGATGAATGCAGAACAGAGCTGCACAGGCCCAGGTGGAAAGTGTGTGTCTGTTGATTAGCTGGAGAATCATTGCAGCCTTAAAATTCAGCCACTGTGAGGTTTCTGCAAGTCTTGCAAACAGAGAACAATTGGCTTTTCTCTGCACTGTCCCTTCAAAAATGTTTGTATTACAAGCAGCTTTGGAAGACAGTGACAGGGGACAGGTTTACTTACTGCCTAAAATAGACAGCATTTTCCTCCAAGCAAGGAGAAGACAAGATCACTGACTATTATATATAAGATTCAAGTTCCATCAGGATTTCTCTTCTTGTACATAACCCACTATGTGTGCAGAGATCACCTCAAGTCCCAGCTGCAAGTGAAAAATGTATGCTCAGGATTATTTAATGAATACATTGAAGAAACTAGAAATGTAGAACACAGAAAAAGAGTTGTGGGGTTCAGCCAGTAGAAGGTTAATGCAGATACTGTCTTTGATTCCAAAGATAGACCTGGAAATAGAAGGGTTTATAGTAAGGCACATTTCAGATCACGGTCTTGGTACATCTTGAATTGAATGACATTGAATTGACTACTTCTTGAGAAAATGCGTCTCTGGTTCTTCAGGAGAGGTGGTATTGGCCAGGTGAGCTCTGAAGGGTCTCTTCCTTCTCTCTGTGGCTAGGAACTGTGCTATTGGGAATCTGAAGTACTGAAGGCTCAGAATTCAGATCAATTTCCTCTGCAAATTCCTTACTGAAGTACCTGCAGACGCTGAAAGCATCACATAGATTTCCACCCAAAGGACACCAAACGTGTACCTGTTTTCCCATCACTACATCTTTCACAAAACTGTCACCCAAGATTTTTTTCTTCTTCATAAATAAGAGAAAACATCCATATTCAGTGTAAGATTATTCATCAATACAAATGTGTCATGTGCCCTTTATCAAGGTTTACTTTATGCATGATCACAGTACAAATTTTGTTGGTGGTTACAGAACTTTATTCGATTATCAAAACTCAGAAAGAGCTGTGTTGGATGTAGTTCTGTGGCAGAGATCTTGGCTAGCAAGCACAAGGCCCTGGATTCAATCTAACATAGGGTGCAGGGCTACAAAATTCAGAAATATACACCCCATTTCAAGTTTTCTAAGGAATCGCCACACTGCTTTCCAGAGTGGCTGCACCAATTTGCAACCCCATCAGCAATGTATGAGTAACTTTTCCCCCACATCCTCGCCAACACCTATTGTTGCTTGCATTCTTGATGATCGCCATTCTAATTGGGGTAAGATGGAATCTTAGGGTAGTTTTGATTTGCTTCTCATATTACTAGAGATGTTAAACATTTTTTCATATATCCATTGATTGCTTGTAGATCTCCTTCTATGAAATGTCTGCTCATTTCCTTAGTCCATTTATTGATTGGGTTATTTGTATTCTTGGTATAAAGGTATTTGAGTTCTTTAAATATTCTGGAGATTAGTGCTCTATCTGAAGTATCCATTTGACCCAGCTATCTCACTCCTTGGCCTATAGCCAAAGGATTTAAAATCAGCATACTACAGTGATGCAGCCACATCAATGTTCATAGCAGCTCAATTCACAATAGCTAGATTGTGGAACCAACCTAGATGTCCTTCAATTGATGAATGGATAAAGAAACTGTGGTATATATACACAATGGAATATTATTCAGCCATAAAGAATAATAAAGTTATGGCATTTGCAGGTAAATGGATGCAGTTGAAGAATATCATGCTAAGTGAGATAAGCCAATCCCCCAAACCAAAGACTGAATGATCTCTCTGATAAGCAGATAATGATACATAACACGAGGTGGGAGAGAGGCAAGAATGGAGAAAGGATGGATTGTATAGAGGAAAAAGAGGGGTTGGAGGGGGTGGGGAGAATGAAAATAACAGAATAAGACAGACATCATTACCCTTTGTATATGTATGCTTACACAAATGGTGTGACTCTACTTCATGTACAACCAGAGAAACAATAGTTGTACCCCATTTGTGTACAATGAATCAAAATAAATAAATTTAAAAAAGAAATATAACCCCCAAGAAGTGAATTTTAATGAATGTTAATTAAGACATAACTCTTTAAGGCTGACTTCTAAAATTTCTTCTAACTCTAAAAGTCTTCATTGCAAGGAAGAGTTTTGCTTCCCAGAAATGCTTTTGAACACCTGAACAGTCTTCAAGGGCTTGCAGTAGGAGGATCCCAACTCATTCAGGAGATTTCACACATACCATATTTATCACAAACTGAAAAAATTTCTATTTCCAAGTGGTTACATAATTGACCATTCAAGGAATGGAGTCACTTATTGGGTTGAAATATTTTTTCCTGGGAGTTTATGGAACTTCGTTGTATTTATTTGAACTGGGAAAATAATATATTTCTGAATTGTTTTTCCCCAGTGTTAGAAATTGTAGCCAGGCCCTTGTGCAGGCTAGGCAAGAGCTCTTCCCCAGAACTACATCCATCCCAGTTGTATCTGAGTATTGACAATTGTGTAAAGTTGCATAATCACCACCAAAATTTGCACTGGCATTAACCCTAAGTGATGTTTTTCATTATTTCTAGGAATCGGTGTAAATTAATTGTGAAGATAAAGGCATTAACAAGTCTTTATATTTGTCTCTCACTGTGCAAGATGTCACACATGTATTATGACACATAATCCATCAAACTTGAGAGCTCAATTATGTGTATTATTTTCATCTTTTTACAGAAGAATACAATTAATCTGTTCCGTGCATGGTGCTTTAAGCGATTAATGGCAGGACTGAGACTTGAACCCAGAACTGGGTCTCAGGAGCTTGCCTTCAACACAATGCACAATTTGTCACACAGTCTTAGATTTTCTGAACTCTTTTAAATTGCTCCTGAAACTCATTCAGATGCTGGATAAATTTGATAGCATCCTCAGAAAGCAATACCAACTTACCCCTCTACTGATCATCTAAAATAGAAAGGAAATACCACCCTCAATTGCTTAAATAAGAACTTAGATCCACCACCCAGTCACCCATGTGAAGCAAAAACAGAAAAGTACCATTTGGTTCAGTGCACATCTCGCCTGTTGTGTCTACTGAGGTCCCGTCTCTCCGTGATTCTTTAGGCAACTGTACTATGAAGATATCAATGGCCTCTAGGACTGTGTCCATTGAGATCTGGGGAGGAAGAAGGCAATGATGAGCTCAAGTTTCCAACCCCCAAAGTTGTTCAAATGTCCTGATTCGTGGTGCAGAGCAAGACCGCCCCTTGTTATTCCTGGAGGGGCCACATGTGGATGGGACAGCAGGAGGTGAGGTGACACATGAGGATCCCACCCAGTTCAGCTGGAGTTTTGCTTCTGCACAATAAATTGAAACAAGTCACCCTCTCCTTCCGTCTACATCATTTTACTTTATCACGGATAGATTTGAGTAAAGTGTTACTGGGAGAGGTTGCTGTGAGCGGGCTGTGGATTTCATGCTGTCTGGCCTGTAAGAGGAGCTCTGTTAGTGATCCCAGGGGGGCTCTTACTTTTACTGTGAACCCTCCAGATGAAGGTCTCAAGATATGATGGAAATTCAGATTATTGACCTTGGGAATTTAGCTTTTGTCACTATCAAATCATCTTCATAGTATTGCTTTGGATAAATTCAAAAAGTCTCTTTTCTGTAGATTCCCACAATCATGTTCTATTTTATTCTTAGAAAATACATCTTTGTAGCTAGTGCTTTGGAAATATTAAATATATGTAAAGTTTTCCTTTTACTTACTATTATCATGTTTTCCTGTTGTAAGGATCTGACTTGTGAAGCAATTCATAAAAAAATATGTTCACGTGAAATACAAAGAACTGTGAATTAGCCCCAACCCATACATTTGGCTGCTGTCAGGATTCAGGTAGGAGGGAAGGAAGGCTTACGGTAGTGGCTTTAAGATACATTCCCTCCTCCACAAAGTGATGTCCTGTCTTGCAAGCTTTGCTCAGAAACTGTGTGCAGCAAACGTGTTGCCCGTGTGTGTGAGGAAGGTGCTCCTTTTGTTTAATCTGGACATGCTGCACACGGCGTGGTTCTGCTCAGTGCTTCCCCGCTCCCTAATTCATCACTGGCTTCCCTTGACCGTTCTCTGACAGGGAACATCTGTTCAGCAGCTCTGGAGTTCCCACAGGCTCCCCAGAGCCTCCCAGTGGCAAGGCAGCAAACCTGGATCTAGAGGCCCATGTGACTCCCAGGCAGTGGGTGCTGCCTGAGCCCCATCGGCCTGAAAACAGAAATAGAGAGAACAGGACAAGGGGAGATGCTGCAAGCGGTTACTGCTTTGAGTTTCCTAAGACGAATAATCGCACAACTCTTCCCGAGAGCATTAATTGGGAGTTAATTAATCATTGTTATGACTAATATTCAACTCCATACTTTTCTTTCTTATTGGAATGATGCGTTGTCCAAGCTAATTTGCAGTTTAAAAACCAGAGGTTTCACATAAGCATGAAATACAAATCATATGTGATGAAAACCTTTAAAAAACCTGCAAATAATCAGTCTTCAAGTTGCCACTTCTGATTGCTGGAGTCATCAAAAGACAACCGAAAAAGAAATCTCCAAGAGCTTCAGCTTATATTCAAATTCTAAAGAAGGAGGCAGTTTTGACAACCTGATTGGAATCCGAATGCTCAGAATCTCAATCAAGGCACAAATGCCACCAAGGAAAAATTAGTCTAACCACATGAGATGAGGGACCATCAGGCCAACCCTGTCCACCGAAATGCACAAGCTGCACTCTCCAGTGTTGGGGCTTCTCCCAGGACAGGGGCCCAGCTCGTGCTGAATGCTCTCAGACAGGACGCGATGAGGAGGTGAAACCCTCATCTCTTCCAACTGCAGAGACTCACAGACTGGAATGCAAGAGTATCCAGCATGGAGGGGCCCAGACAGAAGGAGCCAGGAGCACGCTTGCTGCTGAGTCGGTGCAATGCCTGCAAACAAGGCAGCTGTGTGGTACCCACATGGACACCGGGATCACACAGTAAGGTCAGCCTCCCTCACAGAGCACCCCACATCATGGAAGGGCCATGACACAGGGCTGGAGCTGCCTCTGCCATGGCGTTTGCACCCACCTCAAAGCACCCAGTGAGGCTCAGAGGCTGCCTCCAAGGGGAGGGGCGCTGGCCCTTGTGCTGCAGCCTTGGCACCTCTGGGAGGTGCGGAGATGTCAGCGAGCCTCAGTTCACTCATGACCTGCAGTGACCAGGAGATGGGTTCTCCCCACAGGGAGAGGGGGAAACTTCTATCATGTTCCAGAAGGTGAAAGTCACCGGGTATCATCCTGAGAAACAGGTTTTACTCTCTGTGACTTCAGAGAAAGCCAGGATTCCCTGAGACTAGCAAACTGGTTCCATGTCACCCAGCTGAAGGAATCAAGGCGTGTCTAAGCTCTGCCACCTCTTCCTGTCCCCCGCTGTAGAGGCTGGCTCAGGATGTCTCTCTCTAGACTTTTCCATAGTTGGCCAGCAGTGCACTTTCACCAACTGCAGTACCTCAATCTTTCTATCCCATTCAACACACAAGATTGTCAGGTTCCAAAACAAATTAAAAATTCAATGTCTGTGGAACATGTCTCTAGTGCTTTATTCACTCCTTCCTAATCATTCCAAGACTGAAGAACATCAGGGAGCTCCATTTTGCAAGTTAGGCACCAGGAATTTAGTTGGATCCCTGTGAATTGCTGGTCTCAAATGTCTTTTCCTAGACTGTCAAGGTAGGACAGGAACTTACCACCCCCTTGTGTTAGAGGCGTCCTAGTCATTGTGATTACCTTTCTTGGGAGTCTAACACCTATGCTTCACAATGCGGCATTAGAGGGTTATTCCCAGGAAAGTAAATCAAGGAAAGCGTTTGAGATCAGCTCCCTATTAGGAGAACCAAGAGTCACACTCCATTTGGTGACCACAGCATGCAGGCCCACAGGATCATTGGGGAGACTCTAAGTCAAAAGCCTTTTGCAGGAGGGAGCTTGGCTGCTGTAAGGCAGAAAGGAAACTCGCAGGGCTGCGCAGGCACAGGCAAGCAGAGGAGAGACAAACCGTGAGGAAGGCAGGCAGAGGCGGGCGCAAGGGCCTGTTGCACCGGACAGAGGAGGAGCCTGGCGCCTGCACAGCCTGTCGGGTGCGATTACAGGGCATGCCAGCTTTGATTCACGTGATGCAAGGTTACTGCTGCTCCCTAGGTTAGAAATGATTGTAGGGAGCGGGAAGACAGAGAGGCCCCCGGAAGTTGTAAACAAGTTCCCGGCAGCAGGTGGCACTAGTTTGAACCGTGTAACTAGCACTCGGAGCGTGAGAAGTGAGCAGAGGTGCTCATCGCAGAGCCTACTAGACTTGCTGCTGAAGCGACCGGTAGTGCGCGGGGAGGAGAGGAATCGGCCAGCGGGGGCGGCCACGGCTGTGGGGGCAGCTTTGGAGGAAGGAGACAGGGGCAGGAGCACGCCCTGGCGACCGGGAAGGAAACCCATGGCGTGGGGTTTATCGAGTGTGGGCTTATCCTTGATTCCATGAGGAAGTCTAGTCCACATGGCCTCCAACCTAGCTCCTGGGTCCTTCCAGATCCCCCACTTCTGCAGCCACTGATGTGTGGCCCCATCCTCACCTGCGGGTCCGCTCTCTCTCCGAAGTTCCACATTCCGGTTGCCATGGAGCTTGGAGATCCTCTGAACATGCAGAGCTGATCCTGTTACTTTGCTGCTTAAAGCCTTTCAATGGATGCCTCTCAGATTAAAGGCTGAGCCACGCTCTTCATATCTGTGGCCCCCTGCCCTCCATCCCCTGACCACACCTCTCTCCCCACCTTCTGCAGCCTGGCATAAGACCCTCTGCCTGTCCCCACGCTCCCTGAACTCCTGCCCATTCTGTGTACCTGGAGAGTAATTGCTATTCCCCTCTGATCTCTGCTTAGGGGGCCCCTCCTGTCACTCAAATCTCAATTTAAATGTCACTCTGCTGTTGGTTTGTTAGTTTGCTGTCTTACAGGTTGGCTCCTCTAAAAGGAGTCAAGGTACATAAAAAGGGGCTTTGTTCTCTTTGCTCAAGTGAGACAGAGCCTGACACAGAGAAACACAGCACTGTGGCTGGATGAGGGGTTATGTCCCTAGCAGCTCACCCCTGCATGAGCCACAAAGCAGAAGTTGTTCAGAGGCATTGTTTTGAAGGTGTTGGGTTTTCCTTTTTAATAAATGAATACAGGAAGTGCCCAAATAATATTCAAGAGTCATCCATGTGTCTCATTTCTCCTGTTCTGTCACTTGAATAGGCTCTAACAAATACTTTTTCTAATCTTTGAATCAAAATAATGCTGCCTTGACACCTGCCTACCAAGTAGTTGGATGTACCTGGTATTTTCCTTCTGTTTTGGATTGAGAAGGATTATCTCAGGATTTTCAAATCCAATCTGACATTCCTTGTCAAAAACAGTCGTTAAGCACCATGTACCTCGAATCTCAACATTTGGCCTGATGTGCCTCAGGTGGGAGTTAGTGCACCTGCTATCGTCCAAGGCTGAGGGATCACCTACCTGCTCAACTGGGGGAACACATGTTACTTCCAAAGTATAAACTGGGGCCTGATTAGAAAATCAGCCACACATTTGCAGATGAGCTGCAATATCAATTCATTTTGGGAAAAAAATAAGGAAATCGAGTAGCCAGCATCCCTTTACTTTCTCAAGGACAGAAATAAAAATAAATAAATCCATGGGCTGTAGATGTAGCTCAGTCCCCTAGTGCTTAGTATGTGTGAGACAATGAGTTTTTCCCCAGCACTGGACAAGAAAGAAAGAAAGAAAGAATGAAAGAAAGAGGAGAAGGAGGAGAGAAAGAAGGAGAAGGAGGAGGAGGAGGAGAAGAAGAGGGAAAGAGAGGAGACTGAGGAGAGGAGGAGGAGGAGGAGGAGGAGAGGAGGAGAAATTTAATTCATTCTAAATGATCAACAGAATGAGGCCTTGCTAAACCAGCTGTTTATCAAGTTGATTGTGTTGTGCTCATTGGTCCACAATTATCTTGACATAAACACATTGTCAGAGTGTGGAGGACGATTGAGGAGAGAGGAAATAGTACTGGAAACAGCATTACCAGCTGGGGCCTGTGAACCTCAGAATCTGAGGAGGTGGCCAGCAGCCCCAGGAGAACATGGCTGACTCAACTGAAGCAGTGATTACCTCAACATTTCTAAGAAAACGTTAAGCAACTAGACTTCAACATATTAAGGAGCATATTTTATTTTTTTATTTCTTTTTCTGTCCCCCACCCCCTCCCACCCCATTTTCCTCTACACCTTCCAAAGTTCCTTCACCTTCTCTCCTCCTCAACCCCCCATTATATATCATCATCCACTTATCAGAGAGAACATTTGGCCTTTGGGTTTTTGGATTTGGCCTATTTCACTTCACGTGTACTTTCCAACTTCAGCTATTTACCAGCAAATGCCATAATTTTATTCTTCTATGGCCAAGTGAAAAAGCAGGGGTTTCCATCCTTATTTCAGATAAAGTGGACTTCAAGCCAAAGTTAGTCAAAAGGGATAAAGAAGGACATTTCATACTGCTTAAGGGAAGCATAAATCAGGAAGACATAATGATCATAAATATTTATGCCCCAAACAACGGTGCATCCATGTACATTAAACAAATTCTTCTCAATTCCAGGAATCAAATAGACCACAACACAATAATTCTGGGTGACTTTAACACACCACTCTCACCACTGGATAGATCTTCCAAACAAAAACTAAACAAAGAAACCATAGAACTCAATAACACAATCAATAACTTAGACTTAATAGACATATATAGAATATTCCATCCATCAATGAGTGAACACACTTTCTTCTCAGCAGCACATGGAACCTTCTCGAAAATAGACCATATGTTATGTCACAAAGCAGCCCTTAGGAAATGCAAAAAAATAGAGATACTACCTTGTGTTTATCAGATCATAATGGACTGAGAGTAGAAATCAATGACAAAATAAAAAACAGAAATTACTCCAACACCTGAAGACTAAATAATATGCTATTGAATGAAACATGGATATCAGAAGACATCAGGGAGGAGATAAAAAAATTCTTAGAGGTAAATGAGAATGACGATACAACATATCAAAATCTCTGGGACACTATGAAAGCGGTACTAAGAGGAAAATTCATTGCATGGAGTGCATTCCAGAAAAGAATGAAAAATCAACAACTAAATGACCTAACATTACAGCTCAAAGCCCTAGAAAAAGAAGAGCAGAACAATACCAAAAGTCATAGAAAAGAGGAAATATAATTAAAATCAGAGCTGAAATCAATGAAATTGAAACAAAAGAAACAATTCAAAAAATTGACAAAGCAAAAAGTTGGTTCCTGGAAAAAGTAAACAAAATAGACAAACCCTTAGTTACACTAACAAAGAGAAGGAGAGAGAAAACTCAAATTACTAAAATTTGTGATGAGAAAGGAAATATCACAACAGACACCACTGAGATATAGAATATAATGAGAAGATCAATTTCAAGCGATGAAATAGAAGAAGACATCAGAATCTTACCAACAAAGAAAAGCCCAGGACCAGATGGATTCTCTACTGAGTTCTACAAGAACTTCAAAGAACTCATTCCAATACTTCTTAAAGTATTCCAGGAAATAGAAAAGGAAGGAACCCTTCCAAACTCATTCTATGAAGCTAGTATCACCCTCATATCCAAACCAGACAAAGACACATCAAGGAAAAAAAAAAATTTCGACTGATATCTCTGATGAATATAGACACAAAAATCCTTAACAAAATCCTGGCAAATTGCATACAAAAACATATTAAGAAGATAGTGTACCATGATCAATTGGGTTTCATCCCAGGAATGCAAGGTTGGTTCAACATCTGGAAATCAATATATGTAATTCATCACATCAATAGACTTAAGGTTAAGACTTATATGATTATTTCAATTGATGCAGAGAAAGCATTTGACAAAATACAATACCACTTCATGCTCAAAACACTAGAAGAAATAGGAATCGTAGGAACATACCTCAACATTTTAAGGAGCATATTTTAATAAATTAACACAATGACAGGAATTCTAAGAAACAGAATGAACTTCAACATGAATAGATGTGATAAAAGACAGAAGGAGAAAGGAAGAACCTGTAGGCACATGGACTACTTAGGTTCTGGCATCAGGGTGTCTCCAAGCGTTGGAGACCTCAGCAGAAACATCTGAGAAGCTCACATATGAACTAGACCACCTTCTACCGCCCACACTCCAAGTCCCAGCACACTTATCCACGCTGTAAGCTGTGCTTGCACTCCTTTCCTGGAGATTCCCAACTGGCTCTCCCATGACCCCTCCTGGAAACTCCCTGAAGAAAATCTTCCCCAAAGAACTCAAGCTATTGCAATAAATTGTTGTGAAATAGTTATTACATATGTGTGTGTGTGTGTGTGTGTGTGTATACCAACCCAACACCAAGACATGAATTATGGAGATGAAAAGACAAGAAGTGAATCCAGGGGCCACAAACCTGTTCCTAAAGGAAATGTGATTTATTTAAATACATGATTTCAGTTTGTAAATAGCACTTCAAAAAATATACTTTGAATGAACTCAAGATTTTGTGACATTACTGAGACAATGATCGACTGGGATGCCCACAGCATGGTCCAGGAGTCTCTGAGACCCACCGTTCCCCAGTCCTGTCTCTGCTCCTACACGGACAGCATGCTCCTCCTCTCTGGCAGATGACTTCACCTCTGCTTTCTCAATTTCTCCCAAGCATCTGGGCTCAATAAATCCTGAAGAATTCATGAAGTTTCCATTATGGACAATTAAAATGGACTTAATGAAAGAAAAGTAGACAAGAAAGTAACAGGAGCAAAAATAGAAGAAATAGAGGGTTGGGTGTGAGAGACAGTGACAAGAGACAAGGGGGAAGAGATAAGCAGGGACCTAACTATTCCTCTGTGTGAATCCAGGCAGGGGATCTGGAGTCAGAATAGGAGCCTTGGGACTTTCCATGGGTACTCTTAAAATGACAACTTTGTGACTGGCATATGGTGGCTGAAGGAAAGTGCTTTTAACAAACTGAAACAGTCCCATGTTTATAAATGCATCGCATCTTTTTAGAATTTGTGGGCATCTGCCTGACTCCCTTCTTGTCTTTTCACCTCTATAGTAGCTGGTGCTCAGCAGGGAGGTTTGGTAAGGTTGGGACCCAGATAGGAAGGAGACTACAAGATGAATATTAATTCCATATAAATATGCACTGTCCCTTTAACTCAAAAACTCTACTTCTATTCACTTAATAGAAAAATTCTTCAAAGATGCCCCAAGGTGATTTCATTGCAACTTTTCAACATACTAAAACATCACACGGTGCCCCATAAATACATAACATATACAATTATTATTTGTCAATTAAAATAAACATCTTAAAGTAACATTTTCTAGAACAGCAATCCAAATGCTTTCTCTAAGAGGTGTGTGCACTGAATCACAACACCAGGCACCTGCTGGAACCCACCATGGCACTGAGTGAATGTCATGCTATGCAGGGGCAGGAGGAGTGTGGGGGACCAAGGGAGAGTGCTTAGCACAGTTCTGCTTCCTTCGTGTGGATTAGAATTGTATTACTTATTGTCAGGAAAACATCCATTTCATTTTAGGAACATAGATATAGATATGAGTTTAGAGGTATCAGGAAGCGAATCTCAACTTCGAGGTTAGAGAGAGAATTTTTCATCTTACAATAAAAATGACCCTCTTCCTCCCCTCAGCTGTTTTTTGTTTAATATAGTGTTTGTATTAAGCTGCTGAAGTGCAAGAAAGATCTGTGGAGTGCAATGAGCCAGGTTTGAGGAGTTACTTTCATGCTCAACTTTTGTTCTTAACCATTTGTAACTCCTTTAAAAAACAGCCTTTGGCCTAAAGTTTCTCTCACTATTTTCAAGCCAATGAAAACTCTTATTTGGAAGGTTTAAGGGGATGGAAAGACAGCTCCTTTCAGTAATTAATATTTCAATCCGTGTGGTTCTTAATTCGCTGAGAAAAAGCTAACACTTGAACACTTTTTGTACATTAAGTAATTGGAAAAGAGTTACATCACACTACCCTTAAATTGAAGACTGAATTGAAGAAACAAAAACACAAAAACCTGTGTTTGGCAGGTGAGTAGAACAGGTGACTCTCGGTGTGCACGTTTCCAGGACGCACAGGTAAACACACCTCCGTAGCACCAGGCACAGCACCGCTGACCTCAGCCTGTCTCAATGTCTGCAGGAATCCAATATGGCGCTTCTTGCATCTTTACACTTCTCTCTCCCACTGCCTCCCTGCGGCTCTCTCTATCCTTTCTTGTCTCTCCCCCTCTATGTGTGTGTCTGTCTCTCTCAGTCTAGTTTCTGGCTCTTGACCCCAGGAGCAGTCATTATTCACCTTATGATGATGACCCTTTCTGTGGGCGTAGAACTTTGAAAGGCCACTGTTTATCAAAAGGCTTCCTTCAGCCTTCCTTATTTACCCCACCCCATCCTGTGTTCTGAGATCCTTGATGGTGCCAATTTTGAGTCATTTGAGGAGTTTTTCCCACAAACTGAGTGAATTTTTGCCTTCTCTCACCATCATCTCGGGGTACACAGGTTCTCTCTCTGCTTCAGGGGTCCCAGGTAAATTATTAAATGTCTTTTCCAGTATCCTAAATCCCTTTGCTATTGAGACATGTCTTGATCTCACCACACTTGTGTCTTCTAAAACTGGTCTTAGAAGTGATTTCTGCAGGGGGCATACTTAGCTCTTACAACTCAGATTCCATTTTCTGACTTATCCTAAAAAATGTGCAATATCTTTTATATGAGTGCAAGTTAATTCTCTTTTGAAAATGGCTCTGAAAGACTGAAATGGGCAAAGAAAATCTAACTGAGTACTGTGGTTCATTGCCGCTTTTTTTGGCCAAAAAAAAAAAAAAAAAAGGAAAAGAAAAGAAAGAGCCTCAACTCTCCAGAACTACATGTAATAAGTAGAATGGCATCTTATATGATAAGCATATCTCAAAACAGCATTACAAATGCAGTTAAGATCCTGAGAATTGAGAATATTGAATTAAAGAATCACTTAATGTCATACATATTAAAGGGCACAGCTAAAGGCTGACCTATAAAATATACCAATCAAGTTACAAGAGCTATCTGATACTGCAGTATGAGGAGGATGATCATTGCCAACACCCCAGTTCTAAGGAATTTATCTTTTAAACCACGGACTAGAGGAACATTTGAAGTGAGTTTGTAATCCATTTTTTATTATCTAATTTGATTTTTCCTAAAAGTACAATTAGAAATTTATGAGGAAGAAATATGAAATCATTAAGGAGTAGAGCTGATATCAAAATTCTAATTTATGGACTTTCAAACACAGCCATCTGCCCTTCTGATTGATTAAATCTCCCATTCTTTACTAATCCAAATGAACAAATACTTGAGCCCTATTTTTTCATTGCAAAATACATTTAAAATCCTTCTACATGTTCCTTGTTGATATAAAGATGTAATTCAAGTTAAATAATACTAACTTTTATGGGTTATGAATTAGTGATTTCCTTGGACTTCTCTTTGCAGGGGTATGACAGACTAACTGCAATCCAATTAGATCCTGGATGAATTGAAACAAATACACTTTAAATGTATTAAGGGGTTTCTAGATGCAGGGCAAATATCTGAAGAGCAAAAGGACAATTGTAAAAAGTTTTAGGGAAAATATATATTATAAAACCTGGAATTGTCCCGGGGAAAATGCTAGCCACAAGGCTGGTGTTAGGAAACTATGCACGGAGTGTGTGAATTTTGAAGACCCTGGTATGAGTCTCTTGGTTTTTTTTTAAAGATTTGCTGCTTTGAAAGTCATAGCATTTCCATGATGGAGTTTCATCAAAGGGAGAAAACCTTCACATCACCAGTTGCAAAAGAAAACAAACCAGTAATGAGTGCTTGTCAGTAGAAACAGCCCAAAGTGTGTCAGATCTTCTTAACAGGTTGGGACATTGAGAGTCTAACATGGAGGAGAGTGCTATGCATAAAATCTCTAACATATATGCAACCAAATCTTAAACTGTCAAGATAAATCTGTAAAATAACCAAACAAAACCCACGTAAATGAATAATGCAATCACTGGTAATAAAATCTCACTTGTACAGTTAATGTCAATTAGACAAAAGCTGAAGAATCATTGGTGACTTTAGAGATATAATTGAAGAAATTATGCAGCATAGAGGTAACAGATGTTACAGACAAATCCTAGATTCTATTACAACCCACCCCCAAACTTGAAACAACAATAGTTTCTTTACGCTCATGGATCCTAAGGATGTTAGTTCCTTCAGGATACAACTGCAAGTCAGGAGAACTTTTCTGTGATCAATAAAGTAAGGGCCTCAAAAACTGGGGTACCAAGTTCAGACTGCTCACTAAAGATAAACATAAATGGGAAGTTAGGACTAGGTAGCAGACCAATAGCCAATCCATTGTTATCAATTTATTTTCACCACTTCTCAATTTACTCATACAAATTCTTTCTTTGGATCTGATTTTTTTACACTTTTAACCTTTAAAAATTTAACGTTCAGAAGCATTTTTTATGACTTCTCCCAGCATCTGCCATGGAGAGGTGGACACACACAGGGCATGGACAGAGGAGAATCCCAAAGGCTCTAACAGGACCTGTGGATGTGCTCAGGCAAAGACATGGATGGAGTTAAGGCAAGGGAGACACATGGCCGATTTGCCTACAGGTGGGTGTCTGGCAACAATGATGGTTGGGTTTCAAACCAGTGAGGACATGGAAGTAGGCCAGGAAAAAGATCTACGAGTAATGCAACATCCGTGGGAATGAAAAGGGGGACAGAAAGGCTTTGTGAGGCATCTGGAGCAGCATGTGAGACCTGGTGGAGGAGAGGGGAGGGGGCAGGGAGCTCTCGGCTTTACACTCAGGGTTGGGGGCAGACCTGTGAAATGCTGGGGACCTGAACACGTCCAGCACTCCCTGATATCAGGAAGGGCCTGTTCTCAGGTGGTTACATGAAATAGTCAAAATCCAGGGGACAGACCCGGACTGGGACCCACAAGTTGTGGGCATCCTCTAGACTGGATGAGGTTAGCCCAAGGGAGTCTGGGAATCAGAACAAAAATCTGTCAGCACCCCTCGGGGCACACAGGAAGCAGTTTCTCTCCACCACTGTGTGTACGGGTAAGTCACCTGCCCTTGGAAGGAAGCAACCAGATTGTTTTTGAAAGACATATGCCTCCGGGGAGGGGGCTCGAAACAGCACAAGTTGGTCAATGAGATATGAGGAAACATGACCTGTGACCCAGGACATCATTTCTACACCGTGAAGGATTTATGCTACTTTTTGGTGGGGGGATAACTAAGTAATAATTACTATTAAAATTTAGAAATATACTAAGAATCAGCCTGTTCTCAGAATGTAGGATTTGAAAGCAATGAGGAGCTGGCAATGGAACACACAGAGAGCCAACTTACAGAAGGCAAGTCGCAGCATAGTGCTCAGTACATGTCCCCCAGCCACACGGGGTCACGTGGGACAGGGTTCTTGTCATTTTCTCTGAACTCGTCTTCCCTTCATCCTGATCCTGAAGTCCACAGGTTCTAGGTGGCAGAGCTGCAGGTGAGAGGAAACACAGATCAACAGGCAACATGTGTAAAAAGTGCTGCTAAGCCGCTACCTCGTGGGTTTGTCAGGCCTGGGGGCTGATGGCGCTTACTCTAATGAGTACCAAACTCTAGAAAAATCTTCCCCAGCTGCATCTGAAAACATCTAAATGTATTTAACGAGTACATTTCCACTGGATTTAGTCCTATTTGTATATAACTTAATTTAGTAGAAAAAGGTCTGCCTGCTTTCTAAAGTCAGAGAGTAACTTTTGCCCAAAACATCAGAGTGATGGTTCTTTAGATGGACACATAGGATCTGACCTGGCCCTCCTGCTAGTCCCATCCCCAGCCACCAAGGACTGGAACCATGCCTGTCCTTCATATTTCCTGCACACTGCTGGCTGCACCCTGCTCTGCCTGTCTGGGTAACGTCACTGAACAGTAATGAACCATGAAGAGAAATAAATTGGGAATAGAATAGAAAGGAATGCCTCTGGGGGACTAATCATGAAAAATAAAACCCTGTGACTCTCTGTCAGCACTGGGAAAAGGTAAAGGTAAAAAACACAAAAGACCCATATCTCCAGCGAAGCAGGTCAGGTTCGCGAAGGCATCCCATAGAGCCGAAGGAGAAAGGCTCCTGCTGGAGATGTCAGCCTGGATGCAAGATAGGCCCAGGTGCACCTTGGGAGGGACCGCCTGGCCCTGCAGAGCCCACGGCCTGGGAACAAAGAGCCCAGCTGGAGACCTGCGTTAGGGCCTGTGGTGGCAAGAACAGGCAGGCTGAGCCTGGTGTCTGCAGCAGTCTCTGCGCTCTGGTGGACACTTCCTCTCCAGGAACTGCCCCATGATGCACAATTCCACAGAGCGACCAGACCTGGAGAGGTGGAAGTGCTAAGACCATCCTGGGAGGAGAGGAGCTGCCAGGAGAGCCCTGAGATGCAGTGTCTGTTTGCAGAACTGGGATCCGGGCCTGGCATGGTGGGTACACCCACTAGAGTGTACTGAGTGAACAAACAAGCAGAATGTGAATAATGAAAGATGCTGCGTGCAGCCTCGGTGCCCTGCCTCCAGTGCTGTGCACAGGTGCCTGGACAGCCATGCTGGCAGGACCTGTGTTTGCAGCCAATGGTGAAACTGCATTCAGGTTGGTGCCTCGGGAAATGTGAAAGAGGAACAGGAAAATGTTATGACTAGCTTCGAGGTGTGGTAAGTGGCATCCTGACAGTGTCTTACAGAGCAGGAGGATCCCCTGGTTGTCTCCTATGTCCTCCTCTTGTGAATACACACCAGATCAAACACCCAGGGCCAATTGTGTGCTGAAGAGTTGCTTCATGTTCAAGGTTAATTTTGCACTCAGTATATTGACGGTGTAACAGAATCAAATCCATCTAATTCTTCCCCCTGATGGAGTCTGGATGCTGTTACCATAGCAACTCAGCCCACAAACTTAATAATTAAATAATTCAATGACATTTTAAAACAAAATAGGAAAACATCTTTACCTACTGGAGTTGAGGAATAAATTCTCAAAAGTATTAAGAAAAGCCAGGAGCCAAAAGAAATAAAGCATAGTTGGGCAGCTTATTGAACTAGAGAGATGTATGAAAGTTAAATATAAATTGCATAAGTATTTAATAATTAATGCTGCAAAAATAAATGCTTGCAAAACAAAACATGAATTAATAAAAGACATTTTATATAGTGTGGCAGTGTTGTATGAATTGTGGGGTAGCTCTTAGCCTGGATTCTTCAGAGAAACAGAACCAGGGAGACACATATCTCTTCATCCACTCTATGTGTAGCTACATCTAGACATAGAGACACAAGCAAAGAAATAATTCTCTTAATTCATGTGGTTGTGAAGACTGAGAAGTCCCAAGATCTGCATCTGGAAATCTGGAGACCTAGAGAGTCTAAGGCATTGTTGGAGTCCAAGCACAAGTTGAAGCAGGAGGAAGGCAGCATCCCAGCTTGAAGATGGGCAGAGAGAAAATTCTTCTTACTCTACCTCTTTGTTCTACTGAGGCCTTCACTGGTTTGGGTGAGACCCACCTACATCAGGGAAGGAAATCTGTTTAACTCAGTCCACAAATCCAAATGTTAATCTCATCCAGAAACACCCTCATGGACACACCCAGAATAATGTTTAGTCCAATAGCTGGGCACCCTGAGGCCCCTTCAGGTGGATGTAAAACTCTCTGTCCCAGGATATGTTTATGCTTTTTGTACTGTTTGTTATTTTGTGTATTTAGGTGTACAATTTGTGGTTTGATATACATAATAAAATGATCACTACAGTCAAATTAGTATATCCATCATTTTACATAGTTATTTTAGTGTGTAGGCAGCCAGATCAGCTAAAATTGACTCTTTGAGCAAAACCCTAATACAACTGACTATAGTTCTCAAGTCACACATTAGATCTCTGGATTTATGCGTCTTAAATGTCTGGAACGTTGTATCCTTTGTCAAACCTCTCTCTAGATCTTGCTTTTGTGCACAGCGCTGCCTTGAACATGGGAATGAAGATATCCTTATCAGTAATGACGCTTTCGTTCTTTTGAGTATTTACTCAGAAGAGGTATTGCTGGGTTGCATGGCAGTACTATTTTTAATTTCTTTAGGAACTTCCAAAAGGTTTTCCACGATAGTTGCACCACTCCACATGCCATCCACAATGCACAGGGCTCCCTTTCCTCCATACTTCTGCCAACACTTACATAATCTCAAGGAAGGCACAAAAAGTATTTGACAAAGTTCAACATCCTGTTTTGATAAAAATTCTCATCAATTTAGGCATAGCAAGAAATTTTATCAGTATGAAGAAGAGCCACTTATGAAGAATTCACAGCTGATATATTATTCAATTGAGAGAAACTGGAAGCTTCTTCTCTATGATCCAGTACAAGGCAACATTCAAAATAGTACTGGAAGTACCAGCAGGAGCAATTAGACAAGAAAAAGTACATAAATTTATAAATGGCAAGGAAATCAGAAAAGAAGTAAAATTATCTCTATCTGTAGCTGGCATGATCCTACATGCTTGTGTTTTTATTTGTAAAATTAGTATGACAACATGCCATTTAAAAAAATCCTTTCAGACATATAATTACATGTTCTCTAAAATATCTGCTTTGCATTTACACTGTATTCATTTGTATATTCTGCATATTCTATTTAAAAGGAAAAGTCTATGTTAACTCTCCTTGCTCTTAGTTTCCACATATGACCATTAAAATTCAGTCCCACCTCTCAAAATAATCACTTTTAACCTTTTAACTCTGTGTGTGTGTGTGTGTGTGTGTGTGTGTGTGTGTGTGTGTGTGAAATATGTATCAGAGCTTCTCAACCTGGCACTGTTGACTTGGGGGCTCTCTCACCCTGTTTTAGGGTGCTGTCAGCTACACCAGGTAGGATTCTCAGCAGAATTCTTGGCCTCCGTCCAGCAGATACCAGTAGCATATCTATTCCAGTTGTGCCAAATAAAACTCTTTCCAGACTTTGCCAAGCAACGTGACTACCCTAGAGAAATGTTTTTTACTTCATTTCCTTAATCCTATACTTATACTTTAATGAACTATGACAACATGAGTCTCCCCCAATAGGTTCTGAATTCATCTCACAGTTGCAATGGTAAGAGACCAGGGAGAATTTCTGAATTCTGAGCTCCTGGGATCATAATGCTTCATAACAGAATATTCAATCATTCCAAAACAGTCACATCAGGACTGGCTCACGCCTCTGCCAACCATCCCAGTGAGCATCTTCACATACACATCATAAACTGAGAATTGTCAATGTATGGAGTCTTTGCAATTTGCTGGAAGTGAAGAATGGCAGAAAATAAAAGCTTTTCTTTTGTCCAAGCTAAGTTAGCATTGTTGAGACAATGGAATGAAGTTGACACAACTTTTCTATGTGCATATATGAAAACACCACTGTGAATCTCCTCATCATGAACATCCACAAGACTGGGACCCTAATTAGAATAAGATAGACTTCATGTTTGTATAAATATGCTAAAATTGACTTCATTGTCATATACAGCCAGAAAGAATAAATAAAAATGTTGACATTATTACCTCATGTAGGTATATGACTACATGACCAATGTGAGCTACAATATGAATAAGAAAAATGAGAAATTACACTCCATTTATGTATGAACTATCAAAATATATAAATGCATTCTACTGTCATATACAACTAATTAAAACAATTTAAAAAATTAGAAAAATGTTGAATGTGAAAGAGAACATAAATTAGTACAATTTAAGGAAAGTAGTCTGGAGAATTGTAAGCACATATGCACTTTGATTTAATTATAGATGTAAAATATTTTGGGGGTGCCCTTTCACTCATGTAATATGTTATATCTACAAATATTCTCAATGAAGCACTGCTTTGTGCTAACAAACTGTGGAAGGCAACCTAAATATTCTAAGCAGGACTAAGTAAACAGATTACATCCATAAAATGTAGCGGTAAAAAAATCACATTTCATTGTATACCAATTTATATTTTATGTATTTTAAATTCTGTGCCTATGTTACTCACATAAAGACGAAGTGTAAAATAATGAGCCAATATCCTCCAAGGATAAAAAGAGAAGAGTATCTAATTAAGTAGCCAAAGCCCATTAATATTGGAATCATCATAATTTAAAACATATTTTGTATACATGTATGGTAATTATTCTGGTTTTAGCCACCTTGTTCTCCCTTAGATTTTTGGGTCCATTTCTTCAATTACAGGAATCTTCTGTCTATTCTGTGATTTGGAAACTCTAAGGCAATTGGAGCAACTGTAGGTTTCCTTAGACTCATTTTTGGTTTCCTAGAGCTCAGTCTCCTTTCAAGTATTTAAAAACCTCTTAAAAACAATTCTTTCAAATATTTCTACATTTTTATTGTTTTTCTGGGAAAAGGTGTATACTGTTTCTACATCTTCGCAAAAGTGAAACCTCCATTTGTAAAACAGGCCTAATGATCCTGACCAGCAGGGAGGTACCTCTCAAGAAAGCTGGAGTTGGCAGCCCTTAGGCCTCAGGGCCAGCTTCCTCCTGCATCAGCCAAGACCACATATCCTGTCCGCTGGTGATTCTGAGCCATGTGAGGTGACATCTTGACCATATTAATTCTTTCTATCCAAGAGCATGAATTATCTCTCACTTATTTATTCTTTTTTGATTTCTGTTGTTAGAATTTTGCAGTTTTTTCATAAAGACCTTGTTAGATTTATGCCTAAGTATTTAATTTTGGGGAGTACAAATATAAACCATGTTCATGTGTTTTAATATAGATGTCACTTACTAGTTGCCAGTGTTAAGGAAAGTATTTGACTTGGGCTTATTAACCATTTATCCTGCAACCTTGCTATAACTGCTCATTATTTTAGAAGTTGTTTTATCAATTCAGAATTTCTGCATGATCATGACATCTGCAAACAAATTTTATTTCTTCCTTATTAATCTGCATACCTTTGATTTCTTGTCTCAGAGCACTAGAGAACTTGCAGTGTGATGTTGCAGCAGGGAGAAGAGACAACCTTGTCTTGCTCTTGAAAGTTTCTAATTGCTCAATATTAAGTATAATGTTAGCCGTTTTGCTTGGAGAATTTTTGTTTGTTTTTTGGTTTTGCTAGATACCCTTTATCCACTGGAGAACATCCTATTCTATTCCTGTTTGCAGAGAGATTTTTTTGTTTTGTTTTGTTTTTGCTTGTTTATTTTTTCTTTAAATTTGTTTTAATTAGTAGTACATGACAGTAGAATGTATTTTAACATATTATACATATACGGAGTATAACTTCTCATCCTTTTGGTTGTATATAATGTGGACAGTTTTTAATATATATTAGTATTGAATTTTTCAAATGCTTTTTTTGTATCATTGATAAGATGTAAATTTTTCTTAAGTTTATTGATGTGATGGATGACATAATTAATTTTCATATGTTGAACCAGACTTCATGCTTCAAACAAATCCCACTTGGTCACATAGTGTTTAATTCTGTTAGTATATTGTTGGATTCAATTTGCTAATATTTTTTTGAGGTTTTTGCTTTCACCTGTGTTCAGGGGCATTGCTGGTGTATAGTTTTTTCTTCTTGTAATGTCATTTCTGGTGATGATAATAAGGTAATGGGGTCTAGTGGATGAGTTAGGGAGTATTTCCTCTGATTCTCTCTCCAGGTAGAGATGATAGGTAATTGGTACCATTTCTTCCTTAAGTGTTTAGTGGAATTCACCAACAAACCCATCTGGACCTTTTACTTTTTGATTTGGAAAGTTAGTAATTATTGATAAAATTTGTTTCATAAATTTGCTCCTATTCAGATTGTTCATTTCTTCTTGTGGGAGTTTCAGCAGATTGTGCCTTTCATAGAGGTGGTCTGTTTTTACGTGCTATCAAATTTAAGGGCACAGTTGTTGTATTTCATTATCCTTTAGATACAAGGAATCTGAACTGATTTCCTCTTTCAATTTAGTAATTAGTGTCCTTCCCATACTTAGCCTGGCTAAGAGCTTATCAATTAAAAACAGTTTTTGGGTTTGTTGATTTTTTCTATTATTTCCTATTTTGAATTTTGTTCATTTGGGCTTTAATTTTTATTATTTTTTCTTCTGCTCACTTTGGTTTTAATTTACTTTTCTTTTCCTAATTTCTAAGGGTTATTGTCTTTTTATATCTTTTTAATGTGTGAATGTAATGCTCTAATTACCTCTGAGCACTGTTTTCACTATAATCCACAGATTTTGATGAGTCATATTTTAATCTTAATTAAATTCAAAATATTTAAATTTTCTTTCAATATTTTTTCTTTGATCTCCCTGCTATTCAGAAGTATCTTTGTAAGTTCCTCATATTGGGGATTTTCTAGGTACATTTCCAATATTTGTTTCCAGTTTAATCTCATTGTGGTCTGAAAGAAGACATTGCATGACTGCTCTTCTCTTAAATTGACTCAAGTGTCTTTCACGTCCCAGTTTGCGTCATACCATGTCTCTCCCGGATGGTCAGAAGATGTCAGAATATGTCAATTATGCCCAGTTGATTGATGGAGCTGTTACATTCAGCGTCTTTACTGATTTTCTGCCTCCTTGCCGGGGCTCTCGGTTTCTGATGGAAGGTGTTTAAGTCACCCACTCTAATGGTGAGTTCATCTGTGTGTCCTTGCATCCTATCCATTTTGCCTCATCTATTTTGATGTTCTGTTGTTAGGCACATAAAAATTAAGGATTACGGTGTGTTCCTAGAGAATCCACTGCTTCGTCATTATGCAAGTCCCCTCTTTATCCTGGATCACTCTACTTGCTCTGAAGGTTTATCTTCCTTAAAATGTATAGCTGCTCCTGCTTTTTTGAGAAACGTTTGAATGGTTTACCTTTCTCCATCTCTTTACTTTTTATGGATATGCATACTCATATGAAAGTGGGTTACTCGTGGACAGCACAGAGCAGGGCCTTGTTGTAGATCCACTCTGACAGTCTGTCTTTTGATTGGTGCACTCATATCATTGACTCCAAGGGTTGTTATTAGTGTAGTTGGACTCCTACTTACAGTTGTGTTTGTTAGTTTTTCTGTGTTTCTCTTTTGCTTGTTCCTGGTTTTGTCTTCACTCATTTTCTACCTTTTGTGGGTTTAGTTGAACATTTTACAATGACATTTTCTCTCTTTTTAGCAGGTCCCTTATGATACTTTTGGACTCTTTTGTAGCAGATGCTCTGAGTTTGCAACACATATCTACAACGGATCCAAGTTCACTTTCAAGGAATGCTACACCTTTTGTAGCTGGGGCAAACAGCTTATAATAACAGAGTGTTCCTCCCTCCTCCCTCCACTCTCTTGTGCCATTTCACTTCAACATCAGCACACCAAAGGAGATCAGGAGGACATTGGAGCTCTAGGAACCAACCAAACAGGGGACCTCCTTGTGACAGGGTCCCTGGAGCTTTTAACACATGCATTGTCCACACTGAGCCTCCATTAATTTATCACTTATAGTTAAGATTTCTTTCAATTAAGGTACTAAAGGGGAGAATTGGTTTAAATCTTTTTTAATTAAAAAAATGTTGGTGCTTGCTATGTTTTGGATAGGAGGTATCCCCTGAAAGCTGCAGGGATGTTCAGAGGAGAGATGATGAGATTATTACAAGACCTGTGAGCTGATCAATGAACTAATCCATTTGATGGATTAGTAATTCCGAGGGACTAATGGTGGTAACTCTCGGCAGGAAGAATGTGGCTAGAGGAAGTAGGTCACTGGGGGCATTTCTTTGGGCTTACATTCTGTCCCTAGTGAGAGGAGTGCTCTCTCTGCTTCCTGGGGTTGTGAACTCAGTGGCTTCGCTCCTCCATGCCATTCTGCCACGATATTCTGCCTCACTTTGGGCCCAGAGCTGTAGAGTCAGTCGACTATGGACTGAACCTTTGAAACTGTGAGCCAAAATAAGCTTTGCATCCGCTAAGTTGTTCTTGTCAGGTATATTGGTCACAGTGGCACTAAACTATCTGTGTTATATGTAAAGAATCAGATTCACACTTTACAAATGTGAGCCTTGTATGGATACATCATTGAAGACTACCTCATAATATCTGTGTGCTTAAAATATGTGAATTATATGTCTTCTCACTACTGTCTCTTTTTCTTAATAGTCTCTCTCTCTCTCTTTCACCTATAGGTGTGTGCGTGCACACACACACACACACACACACACAAATATTTAACTGAAAACCTGAATTTCACAATTGAAATTATTCCTCAAGTGTATCATATGTTAATTATTTAGAAGTGTTAAAGAATGAATATAACATGATTAATGAACTACTTTAAAAAATACACATCATTTTCTAATTATACAGAGCCAAATTAATTTAATTATCTAATTCAAGTATGTTGAATTACTCCATAGATACCTTGTAAAATAAATACAAGTCATTAATTTATACTTAAAGTCTACAGTTTGATTCCTTATATAGTGAGTATATGTGAAATGTGACTTTTAAAATGTCGAAGCTTGCATCATCAAAGCAAACTAGACTTTTTAAACATATTAAAACATGAGAAACTTGAGAATAAATTGGAATAAACTTGGAATTAAGATTGGTATCAAACAGATAGTTATTTTATCAACCTATGGTCAAAATGCAGAAAGTTTAAGTAAAAGTGATTGTTATTATTAAAATTACAAAACTTTATATCACAAAATATTATTGCACTAAAATATGAAGGGTGACAGTATCATTTTGCTCTTTGATGAATAGACTAAAACTGTAAACACAATTTAATGTACAATACAAAACTTAGCAATAACATTAATCCACTCAAATTTATTAACATTTTAATCTAAGATCATTTTCAGCATCAATTATATTTTATTTTGTTTTAAGTTATGAAGTCTTAGTAATGAGACCATTTAAAAGGAATTACATCATAAAAATGAAATTTTTAGGATGGAAGAATTGAAATTAATTTTATCATTAAGAAAAATGTTTGCAAGACTCATGTATCATTACACCAATTACCTCTAGGCTTATGATATGGGCTCTTTAGAAGTTATCATTTATGACAAGACAGCAAATCCAGAAAATTCTTGTGTGCCTTTCCCCCACTGATAATTATGGAAGTCAATGTTGAGGCCTACAGAATTTTTGCCCACTTACATTTTTCCCCTGAGGGTAGCTTGACAATAGTTACACTTGAGCATTAATTTAAATAGAGTTGAAACACTTGGAATTCAAATTCAGACAGAACCTGTTGACCTGCTCATTTTTTAGTTTCCTTGGTGATTAACTGATTGATTCATGCAATAACTACCTTCAGAAAGGGTTTAAGAAGTTCCGGTTAGCACACACACCACTGCGAAATATGATTAGAATTCAAGTGGGTGGAAAGAGTGGGCTGTTCCCTCACTTGAGCACCCCCAAGATGTCCTGTTAGTCAGCTTCTCATCACCCTGACCAGAACACCTGACATGAACAGCTTAGAGGAGGAAAAGCTTATTCGAGCTCATGATGGCAGAAGTCTCAGTCCACGACTGGCCGACGCCATCACTCTGGGCTGGTGGTGAGGTGGAGAATCATGGCAGAAGGCACAGTGCAGGGAAGCTGCTCACCTCATGGCAGACAAGAGCAGAGAGGAGGAGGAGCCAGGGACAGCATAGATAATCCTCAGGTCACTCCCCAGTAGCCCACCTCCTCCAGCCAGGACTACCCGCCTACTGTTACCACCAAGTAGTCCATCCAAATAGTTAATCCATCAAATGAATTAATCCACTGACTAGGTCATGGCTGTCATATTCCAACTATTTCATATCCTGCATTAGCACAGGAACTTTTTGGGTGTCACCTCACATCCAAACCACAACAGTTGTGCTCTTTGGTGGGATCTTAAGGTGTAAGTCAAGCACCTTCATTATTTAAAAAAGAAGAAGAAGAAGAAGAAGAAGAAGTGTATGTAATTTTAGGTCACTTGTCAAAAGTATGCAAAATTAAAATTTTCAAAAGATAAAAATTGGCCATTTTAATAAACAGGCAATCGTCCTTATTGTCTTTATCTTTCCCAAAGTTAATAGGATTGGGGAAGCCCAGAAAATTTCACTCACTCTCTGCTGTCCCAAAATTTCGTTCTGTCCCTTCCTCCACTGGTCCGCCAGTCAAACAATCAGTCCAAAGGTGCTCAGGATGCACAATCTGCTACATTCCAGACTCACCATACCTGACAGGACCAACTTGTGTCACCAAACCAGGCCCACTGCGGGGAGTGGGCTGTCTAAAGAAGTAAGTCAATAAATGAATGGGACATAAAACAGATGATGTGTCAGAAAAGCAACAAGGAGCTCAGAGGTGGAGAAGGTGAGAAGATAGCGAGTGCCTTAGAGGGTGGCCTCTGGGCTTGACTGGCTGCACTCCTGGCAGACCAAGACACCAGAGGTAAGAGACCAGAATTTCAGAATGAAAGATGATGTTTAACTCTGTGATCCTGGCTAAGGGCCTCTCAGCTGTTTCGTCACTGTGGGCAGTAAGTCTGGAACCTCCTCTAGAAGGAGGTAGTAAATGTTAAATCCGCTGACCTGCCCTCCAGCCCCAACATTTTTAAAAATACAGTGGTAAGAACACTTGAGATCTACGTTCTTAACAAATATGTAAGTGCACTGTACAGTATGGTTAAGTATAGGTATAGTGTTATGTGACAGATCGCTAGAGTTTATTCATGCTGCATAATGAAAACCTAATGCCTGCTTCACAGCATTCTACTTTTTAAGTACTTTCAAATTTGATGTCCAGGTAAAGCATCAGTAATCTCACCTACTTCAAGAGCTAAGTCCTGTGCTAACCTAGACCTTAGCACAGCCTCCCCGATGTCAGTGACACAGGGGTGCATACTGAGCTATGAAACCAAGTGGTCTGTAGGATACTCTCCCAAACCAGCATGTGGGCCATTCCTGTGGTGAAAAGGGTGCATCTTTATTCACTAGGGATTGCCCGCCAAAGCCTCTGATCAGAGACAGAGTCATAGTCTCCTGTTCCTACAGTCTTGTCCCAAAATTTTAGGTCTAGTGTTAAGACCCTTAAACTTGTGAGAATTACTTTGTTTTTACTATGAATCTGTGCTGTAGGCAGAGGAAGGGCCACAAAGAAGCCATGTCCCAGTCCCTGAGTTCTGAGAATGTCATCTCACGTGGCAAATTCAGAACTTTGTGGGTATAATTAAGTGATGGGCCCTATAAGCCCTTGAAAAAAGAGAACTTCTCTAACTGTGGGCAGAGAAATATGATATTCACAGAAGAAAGAAAGATCTTATGATCTGGATCTAAAAATGTCCCCCAAAGAGCTCATACATTAGGCAATTTAGCAATGTTCAAAGGTGAAAATATTAAATTATGAGAGCTACAAACTCACCAGTGCTTTGATCCATTTGACAGATTAATAATTTGAATGAACTCTTGGGTGGTAACTAAATGCAAGTGGGATGCTGCTGGAGGACACAGGTCATTGGGATCGTTCCCTTAGGATGATATCTTCCTACGTGCTCCCCAACCCTGCTTTGAGGCTTCCTTGAGCAGAGCTGCTTCCCTCCACCACACCCTCTTCTGTGGTGTTCTGCCTCATGTCAGGCCCAGAGCGATGCAGTCAACTGACCACAGACTGGACCTCTGAAACTGTGAGCCCAAAATAAACATTTCCTTCCCTAAACTGTTCTTGTCAGGCATTTTGATCACAGTTATGAGAAGCCAACTAACACAGAAAAGCAAGAGGCACACGATGTTCCTCGCTTCGAAGATGCAGGAGAAGGCCATGAGTGAAGCCTGTGGCCATCTGCAGAAGATGGAAAAGACAAGGAAAGGAATGCTCCCCAGAAGGCACATGGCCTGCAGAGGCCTGGACTTGAGCCCAGGGAGGCCGGCTCGGGACTCAACATCTCCACATCCACAAGGGAACAGACCTGAGTCATCCCAAACCACTAAGATTTGGGCTGTTTGTTAAAACAGCAATTAGAAGCCCACTCGGTCTGGGAGAAGAAGGCAATGTGAGGCTACCACTTCAATTTCATAGCAGAGGAGGGGTTAGGAGAGGAAGAAAGGAGAGCCGGAAGACACGTGGGACACCTGCCTCCTCGCGAAGGGGTAGGGTGGGAGAAGAGAGCGTGTTAATAGGCCCCCTGCCTCCGTCTCATGTGGACCTTGGCATGTGTCTGAGTTCACATGGGCCCGCGGAAGGTGAGGAGCCGGCCGCCATCCTAGCCCACCCTGCGAGTCCCACCCTTCCCCCTCCACAGCTCCCATCCCAGCAGATCATCCCTCACCGGCTCTGGAACCAACCTGGGGTTGAAATCCCTGCTCATTTCCTTGGATGTGATTATGGACAATTTATTGAGGGATAAAGGAGTTAATGTCCTCCACTGCTGAGAATAATAGTGGACCCACAGTGAGGACCAGTAAACCAATTTTTTCCCTATTTTCCATGGAAATTATAGATCTCAACATTTATTTTAAAGGGGAAAATTTGAAAGAAAAATAAAAGCAGTCAGTCAAAAGACATTGATTTAGAGCACACAATTTCAAAACTGAGAGGACTCTAGGTATTGTCTGATTCCAATTCCTTATTTTCTGAAGTAAGGAGAAGAATTGTTTGTTTCATGCTGAATGTGTTCTGTGAGTTAGCAGCCGGGCCCAGCTGGAATGGAAAATGTCCAGGTGCCTGTGGGTCAACAGGCTTCCTGCTGCTCTGAGACCACACTCTGCAGAATCTCCTTCCAGAATCCAAGTGGATAATTTATCTGAAAGCCCCAAGTGAGGTCAGGAGAACAGACCAGGCCTGCAGCATGTACACTGTGATGCTCCTAGCTTCTTTCTCTCTCCTAGAACTCATTGTTCTAATTTTCTACTTATCATCAAAAGCAGGACAAATTCCTTATTATCCACTGTTCTGCCTTGCGAAGAGTCACTAGGTTGTCTATAAACATCTGCCGACTCTCAGCCTGGATTAAAAAAAAAAACCCACTAATTATTAATCATCAAAGTCATTAACCTTTCTCAGCACCCCAAGATGTGACAAGTCTATAAATATCAAAAAACATTCTTATTTTTGTCCATTGGGATGGAGACTTCTGTGATCGCTGTAGCACAGTTTTAATGTTTTCCTCAAACACCAGGAAGCAAAAAGAGTTGAAATAACATGATCCAGTTTGCATTCTGGCCACTTACCAAGCAGACCCTCAGTAAAACAGAGATGGTGTGCACCGTGAGGACTGAGAGATGCCTCAGAATCCCCACACCCCTGCCACCCGAGAAAGTTCTGCCCTTTGAAAATCCGAGAATTCTTTTTGCTTTGAAGGAAATACAGTTTTATTTCATATGTGCTCTTGGAGCTGAATGGAAGTCTAGCTCTGGCCCCAGATATACATATCCCAGGGATTTAAAGTCTCAATATTGCTGGGATGCACTCCTGGTCTGGTGCCCAGGCACACCCTGCCCCTCAGTCTGCAGTCCTGCTGGGACTGGGTCATTCCTATTTGCCTCCTAAGATCAAGCTCAGTTTTTACTTCCCCCAAGGCCTGTGTTGCTGGTCACTGGAGCAGGGTGGGCCCCAGTGAGACTCACATACCCCACTGTCATGGGGGTTAGCTCACTGTGTCCTCCTTACATTGCATCTGCACCACTTAGCAGCAAAACTCCAGAGCTCAAGAGTTGAGGCTTTAACCTTCATCTCCCTAGCATACAACACAATCCTGGGCATTGGGGGTCTTTAGCTGAGGGTGGGGAGGGGAGTCTTTAATTAATCAAACCTCAGCTCTTTCTGCCATCTGTCAGTTGACATGCCCACAGATACCCTGTGGGCTGGAAGCCAACCTCAACTACCCATGAAAGTGTGTTGGAATGCAAGTGAAGGACCATCACCTTCAAGGTAACACTCTGTTGTATAGTAAAAAAGGGACATTATTGAACTATTCCAAGTAGTAGCAAATGGCTTATAAAACATCTCATGGAAGAGTAGTGTTTACAGTTTTACTGACCTGTAATTGACTAACTAGTACCTCAAGGTCAGGATAAAGAAAGAGCTGTGTAAAGATGCATTCCCAACACTCAGGATAACACAGAGGTGACCTGCCTCAGGTCAATGATAGCAGCTGGACCCCTGTCCTTGTCACTCGATGCTTCTGAACCTTATCCATCTTGAACACAGAGATAAGGGTGAGAGCAGCAACTCACGAAGCCCAAATTAAACATACTCTTATGACAATGAGAACATTATTATTCTTTTAAGTTCAAAACATGTGTTTGCTCACATATTTTGTTAAGCAGAGAAATCCCATGGGATTCATTTGACTATATGACAGTGACATTGCTGATGTTTAATGTAAAAAAATCATTCATCCATAAAAGGCATCCATTTCAGCTTATTAGGGATATAACAGCAAATGTCAATTTCTAATAGTAACAGAGCATGTGCCAGGACCCTTGGCAGCAGAGAGCCCATGAAGAAAAGTCACATCTTTTCCCTGAAATCACTGGCTCAGAAGAGAAGATACAAAGGAGAGGGCAGAGCGGGGAAGAGAACAGCATGATACAAAGAAGCCCCTCGATGGAAGGGCAGGAGGCCAGCTGGGAATCAAGGACAGAGAGAGTTCAGAGCCTTTCCTGCCTCTGCCCAGGGCACGTGGCAGCTCTAGAGAAAGCGAGAGGGAAGACTACTTCATACAACTTCCACCGAGATTGGAGGCAGATGAGTGAAGAAAGGGGAGGGAAGGCCAGGTGTGGAGGCAGCTGCAATGGTGGGGGGGGGGGGACTGCAGTATGTGTGGGGAGGAGTCGCCTCCTGGGACCAAGGTGTTGCGGGCCACCCCCTCCCTCAGAAGACCAGAGCTGGCAATTGCTCCAGAGAGTCAGAAAGACTGCTTGCCTGCTCTGGGAAATGGATGTCACCGTGAGGCCCCGTGATGAGACACTGAAGAGGCAGTCTGTGAATGAGCCTGAACAGAAGGGTCTTTTGTGTTTAAAATTCCTTCCCTTGGTGTCCCTAAAAAATGCAGAGCCCTGGGAGTCTCCAGGACTTGTTGTTTTCTATTTTCTGCTTCCAACAGTAGAGCCCAAACTGGGTACTCTCTGGACCCCTGTAAGCATATAGAACAACAGGATTTTTTAAGTGTGGAGTCAGGAGGATTAGAGGTTCTCCAGTCCTAGGCCAAGGGGACAATAAACACGCGAGTGTCGGGTTCTGGTGCCCTTGTTCTGAATCCCCACAAAGTGCAGGCCGCCATCAGATACAGGGAACCACAGATAGAAGCAGACTAAATACCAGTTAAGAGCTGTGTTTTGAAGACAGACCCACTGGAATCAAATTCTGCTTCTGTCTCTGACCAGGTTTATGACCTCGTGGAGGCTGGTTATCATATCTAAACAACTCCTTTTGTTTTAATTAGATAAAATAATCAAATCATAATGCTACACATTGGTCATTAAAAAAACCAATGACAAAAATCATAGGGAGGGTCAGTCCCCTTGCACACTCGTTCCAGGTCCTCCCAGCTACCCGCCCTCAGAGGACGCTCTGTGCCACTGGGGGCAGCCGTGGGTGAGACCGTCCCTCCTGTTGGCTGTGCTGTTGAGAGAGGAGGCTGCCTCCCACAGCACTGCCTCCCCCAAGTGTTCCCAGGAGGTTGGTTCTGTGCTTTTGACTGTTTTTCAACCTGATCAGGAATGCAAGAAGGTGGTTGCTTAATTCTCCAATTTCCAGTGACCAGAGAGGGTCATGACATGTCCATTTGCTTTTCCTGTATCTTTAACTCATATCCTTCATCAGTTTTCTATTAGTCACTTTCTTTTTCTGTAATAGTTTTTAGAAGCCTGTGGCTGGTTGCATATTTTAAGTATTTCTTCCCAAATTGTTGTTTAATCTTCTTATTCCATTTTGTGATATTTGTTCTAAAAAATAAGGAATTTATTAATTTGTTATGCTAGTCTTACTTTTATCACACTTGATGTCTATTTAGACAGTCATTCATTATTCCACAGATATGAATTATATTATCTTCTAATATTTACTGCATCTGTTAATATTTTAGTGCATTGTTATATAACTATTTTCCCACTGGAATAAGAATTTGGTCTAATATTTTTATTCGGTGTTGGTTACTTCATGATACTATGCAGAAATCTCATACATATATTAAAGACTTGATCATTCTCTATTACAAGCACTGAAAAAGCTTTGAAGATTTTACTAAGGGAAAAATATGATTAAATTTGCTCCTAAATCTAAATGCCATTCTCCATAGTGTAGAAAGGATCAAGAATGCATGTTGTTAGATAACACCATCTCCTTGCTTCTCTCTGACATTAAATGCCCCTATTCTAAGGGAGAGTCTCAAAAACACTGCCAATTTTCTTTTGTTTAGGTCATATCAACCTAATCAAAAGCTAAGTTCAGTGTGAAAACTTTAAGGAATGGTATTGTTTTCTGAAAATGCAAGATGTTGGAAGTTTCTAAGAAATCTAAAATTAAAAGATGCAGACGACTTGGGAAAAATTCAGAATTGGGTTGTGTTCACCAGGATATCTGAATTCTGCTCTTATCCTTTTCAGAATGGCGAGAATTCGAGAAAGTTCATATAATTGCATAAATCATATTGTGTAGGACATCAGTTTGGGAACTTTACCATCCAGGTGACACATACAGGTTCACTCACAGTAAGAATTTAAATAGACAGCATTTACTAAATGAACAAGTTTCAAGAGTGAACAACATTTGTGTTTTCACTGGGTTAAATTCAAAGTGACTTTGCTAATGTTGTGATGCATGTTGTCCTACTTGATCAACTATGGATTGTGTTCTGATTATCTTCTGCAGCATAACAAACCATCTCCAACCAAGAGGGTTAAGATGACTTACTGTTACTTCTCATGGTTGTGATAGGTGATGTTTGAGCTGGATACCTTCCTTTTGGACTGGGTCCCACCCATTGCAGGTGGATTGAAGTGGATGCTGGACACATCCCAAGACCTGGTCACTCTTCCTGACACCTGAGCTGGGATGGCTGGAAATGCAGACCAGGATGAGGCCCTTTTCTCCAAGTGACTGGCTATCCATTCCCCCTGGGCATAGTGGTCTCCAGAGCTCAGACTCTGACACAGCAGAAATTCCATAGTGTCTTTCAGGCTCTCTCTCTTTTTTTTTTATTTATTTATCTTTTAATTTTTTAGGAGCCAAAAACATACAATGGAGAAAAGATAACCTGTTCAACAAATGGTGCTGGCAAAACTGGAAATCCATATGTAGTAAAATTAAATTAAACCTGTATCTCTCACCCTGCACAAAACTCAACTCAAAATGGATCAAGGACTTAGGAATTAGACCAGAGAGCCTGCACCTAATAGAAGACAAAGTAGGCCCGAATCTTCGTCGCTAAGGCTTTCTGTAACCACATTGGTTACATGGCCAGCCCTACCCAAGGGAAGGGCCACTTAAGGAAGTGAAGCCTGCAGGCTCTGCTCACCAGTGCCACCAGGGAGTGGGGGGACTTGTCCATGGGAGGGTGTGCTTTTATACTGGAGGGCAGAGAAGAAAAGGGTGACTTTAAGGGAGCACAAGGCTTCAACCCCTGTTCCTCTGAAAAAAGTGACTCTGTTCTGTCTCAGGGAGTGGACACCACCCAGGGAGCCAGCTGCAGAGGGAATCTCTTCATTACTTCACATATTAGTTGATATTTGAAGAGAGATTAGAATACAAGGTAGGCCTTATTATTCCTTGCTCCAAGTAAAGAAATATCTAAAATGTTTTCTGGAGTTGGTGGGTTAAATGTAATACTCAATGGAAATTTCAAGAATTATTATTTATTGCCAGGAAAAAGGTGCCGGCAGTGCTCACAAAAGGCCCAGCTACCAAGGAAGTTCAGGGCTTGTTTATTTGGAAAGCAGATCTGTGATTTTGCCTCTTTTACAGACAAGGAAAGTGTCAGCTTGAGCCACTGTAGACTGTGCTGCCTGGTAAAAATTAGCCCCAAGATTGGGGCTGCTCTCTCCTTCGACCTGGTCTTTGGTCCCAACTGGACACAGCCATCTCTTTGCAATCCTCAAATGCCCAAGGCCCTATGTAAAGCCCTGGGTATTACAAAGCTGAATGTCAAGAAGAAAGAACAATTCCAAAAATGATCCAAAAACGTTTCTTTGTTTAAGTTGGCAGCCAGAGAGGACAAGTGGCTTATCTCCAGCAGGACTGAGGCTGCCTCTTCAGGGAAAGCTGGCAGCTGCCGCCTACCACAGAGCACCTCTGTGCGACGGCTTAGGCCAGGAAAGAAATGGATGCCGCCTGAGTGGACTCACAGGAAGGGGAGTCTCCGAGGGCTGCAGCAACAGCTTCAACTGCAGAAGAGTCACCCAGGCCCCAAGCAGGGCAGGGACACTTGCTCAGGTGACTCTCACCAGGGGAGGCCCACCTGTCCCCACCTGGGCCTCACTCAAGACCCCTGTGGCTGTGGAGGGGACACATGCTGCCACTTGCTGGCCCTGGGAACACAGTGGTGGGCAGGACAGGAGGACTGTTTCACACACAGAAGGTGAAGTCACACTGGAGCCGGCTCCTCATGGACCCTTTCTCAGGGAAGAGGCGAGCGGGGCTGGCTGCACGGGATGGTTGACGAAATCCTCACTCTGCACTCGCCGCCTGTTTAAGGAGTTTGCTTTGTGCTCTTTGCTTTTGATAGTCCTGGATTCTGAAGTGGCCTGAGTTTGTAAAGCGTGTTTCCAAGGGACTGCGACAGTCTGGATGTGACTCAGCAAGCACGTGCGGCAGGGCAGCGCCTCTCCAGCTGAAGGCCCAGGGGTCCTGCTGAGGCTCCTTTCTCTCTGTGCACGTCTCTCTGTTGGCTGACGGGCGCTGGTCTCATCTCTGGAGGAGGGGTGTGCTGGGGTCCTGATGCCTCTTCAGGGACAGTCCCTCAGCCTGGGACTTCAAGCACCTTGTTGAAATGACACCCTGGAGCAAAACCTGACCTGTGGCCTCAGAGAAGAAACCTCAGGCTGGCTCTGTGGTCACAAGAACTGTGCACAGCGTCCCCGAGAGACTGCTGGGAGAGTCGTCACCAGTGCAGGCTGGCTCAGCACCACGACCCCGCTCTCTTCAAGTCCCAGGACTCCAGGGTAACAGGAATGTGGTGCAGGGGACACAGGGCTGCTCTAGGGGCCTCGTGACGTAGTTTCTAGGCACTTGGTGAGGCCTGGCCTTGGCTGGGAGCTCCATCCGTTTGGGCTCGATTCTCCTCAGGACAAGCATGGGGTTTAGAACCTCTGACTAAACAGATCAGGTCGGCAGACCTCTGACCTTCTGCAGCTCTCGGGCAAGAGCACAAATGATCATGAAGAATCATCAGTGCTGTTGGTTGTACTCACTCATCATCCGCTTATCCGCCATGTCTTTGAGTTCTGATGTGTGCTGGAAAGCTGGGTAACAGAGACCACGTGACCTGGCCATGGCTCCCACAGAGCCCGCACCACCATAAGGAGACAAGTGTGCAGTTACTTGTGATTATGTTAATTCACGGTGAAAGGTCATTGAGGTTAGCAGTTATCAAGAAAAAATGTCCTCCCACCTGACACCTCAAAATTTGACAGCACTTGGGACCATGAACGTAAAAGACTCCACACCCATGAAGCACCTGGAGTAGCCTGGAGGAGCGTGACCGCCATCTGTGGACACGCTGCTGGTTGTGACTTTCAGGGCACTCAGCATGCTCCTTCCCAGGTAAGCTTCCTGGATTGGAGCTGCCCCCTTCTCTGTACTTTGGACAGTTATTAAGCCACAAGACCATTCCTGTGCTCTATTAATGAATTAGGACATCTAAATTATACCCCCCAAATCCGAGACTTTCATAGAAGCATAACACATAGTCCATTTGGCACTAAGCATTTTTTTCAACCCCATTCACGTGCAATACTGCATGTGATCATCTCATTAATGTGTGTGGTACACTCAATAGAATGATAAAAGCTCTAGAAATTTAATCTCACATTTCCTGAGATGGTAAAGATGTCTGTTAACGTCATAGTCTGGACTTTTAGTTTAAAATCCTGCTCTCTTTTTGAAAGAAAGGATGTGAACCCCAAAATGGCCTATTTTCAGTTAATGATTTACCAGGCGTGCATACTGTCATTGTGCCTCAAATCCCACGGATGGCTGCCCACAGAGAAAGGGACCTCCTGTGGGTTCAGCCAACCTCTCGCAGCTGCCACTTCACACCCTGGTCCAGGCTCCTCCCTTGGCAGCTTTGCTCGGGGTGCCCTGGCTTCACCTCCAGGGCTCACGCTGTCCTCTCCCGCTCACTCTGCTGAGTGTGCTGCTTTGGAAGGTGCCAGCTCTCTGCACAGAGAGACTCGGGGCCCAGAGCTCAATCCCATGGTGGAGTGAGGGCCCCACTCACAGAGGAGGTCCACACGTGGAGCCCAGATGCCCAGAGGAGGCCTCAAAGTCAGGTACAGTCACCGTGTCCCACAAGGCCAGGTCGAGAGCCACAGTTGCCATGAGCAGGGAGGAGCTCCGTGAGGGGTACGCTGGTGCTGCCCGATTGTCCCTCAGGCAGCTTCTGTGATTAGTGTCCTGGAGGCTGAGTCTTGAGCAGGGCTCTCAACCCCTGTAGCACCTCGGTGGACGGTGAGGGAAAGGGGAGAACACTGGGGTGTTCCTGTGCCCACCAGCTGGAGGGGCACAGCGGGTCCTGAGGCCACGACCTCTGATCCCCAGGAGAACCTCCCCCTCCCTGGGGCCCTGGGCCTGGCTTCCCCTCCCACCAGTAGGAAAGAGAATTCTGACCGCGGAATGGAGCCTGCGGGCTGCCAGAGGTCCTTGAAGGAAAGGGTCCTTCACTGCGCTCCACATTCCCTGCGAGGCAGGATGGCTTGGGACTCAGCTGAAAACTGACCCGAGGCTCTGTGCACAGGGCCTTCAACAACTCGCCTCTCCAGGGCTGGGGGGAGACGCTGCGCCTGCGCGGTTGTGCACCTTCTTACCCTAGTGCTCTGTCCTGATGCGGGTGGTAAACCGAGTAAATACGGTAATGAGGAGGCGGACGGGGAACCCCAGCTCCTTCAGCATTCAGCAGCTTCTGACAGCGCAGGTCCCGCCAGGACTGAGGCTGGGCCCCAAGGCCAAGGACAAGTGTGTGTGTGTGTGTGTGTGTGTGTGTGTGTGTGTGTGTGTGTGTGAGAGAGAGAGAGAGAGAGAGAGAAAGATGTCCCTACGAAGACCCTGGTGTGAGTGCCTGTGATTTGCGTGTGTGGGTGTGAGAGTGTGTGTGAGTGTGCTTGTGAACAGGCAGGTGTGGGGATGGGCGTGGGAGGACGCGGGGGTGTGACAGCTGCCGGCAGGTGTGGCGTCGGGGCTCAGTGCGTGTGAGCGTGGGTGCTGGGTCGAGGGGCTGAGCCGAGGAACGGAGGGAGCCCCACTGGCAGGCCCCCGGGGAGCGTGGACCCGGGCATCCGCCCCGTCTGTGCACACGTCCTGCCGACCGTCCACGCTGCCCCAGGATCCTGGAAACCTGCCGCGGGGGCCCCTCAAAGAGAAACATGAGGCCACTTGTGCACCCGGCCTCCCCGTGGGTGGCGTCCTTGCCCGCAGTGTCCCCAGGCCGCCTGGGACCCCGACCGGTGGAAAGGCCTCCGTGGGAAGCGCCTGCCCTGCGTCCTCTGCCCCCTCCACTTCCCAGCCGTCCTCCCTGCCTCCTCTGCCCTCAGAGCACGTGGTGCGGGCACTGGCGGCCATCGGCCTGGCAGGGTCTGTCTGTCCGCTTTGCATTCTGCTTCCACAAGCCTATCCGGGCCGCTTGGGCCACAGTTCAGCACAGGAGCACAGAGGGTCCTTGAGGGGCTCCCTGTCTGCCCTGCGGAAATCCCCACCGCGGGGCCGCGAGCCGCGTGCAAGTTCCGCCAGGACTGGCCGCCGCATCGTGCCCTGCGGGAAGAGCGCCCTCCTCTGGGAACCGTCCTTCCAGGGCGCGCTTGGCCGAGCTGCCCTGGAGCAGGGGAGCCGGGTCATCGCAGCCTCTGCTTCCGCCCAGTCACCGAGGAAAGGAACAGAGGGCCCGCAGGACTCCACCTGGAGAGGGAAGCGCACTGCTCCCAGGCCGGGGTGCAGTAGCGGGGAGTCGACGCGGGGGGCGCTCCAGGCACAGACCCTCAGGCAGGGCCAGGGCTGCGCGCTCGTCCTGCGACTTGTCAGGTCCGAGTGTTGCTGTCCCATGTGCAAGTGCCTGCTGCTAACTGGTGGAGCCATCTGGCCTCATCCCATGAGCACCGCATCTCACGTCAGAAAGCTCGTCTGCCACAGACCAGACCAGGGTGAGCTGTCGGGACCGCACCTCCACCTGGGCGTGTTCCCCCACGCCGAGGCTGCGTGGGCGGGAGGTCATTCCATTCTTGACTCTGGCCTTGTCACTGGTGTGTTCTGCAGCTCTATGCAATGGCCACCACTACCCTTGTGCTGGGAAATAACTACAAAACCAGATAACTGAGGCAGGGATCTGTCATTCTTATTGTGACTCTGCTGTGCCATCGCATGGCATTGTCTGCTACTGCTTTTAGGAAAAATGCAAATGATCCCTATTCTTCATCTATTAGTATCTGTATATGTAAAGTATATGCTGATGTTGAACTCATGGGAGAATGTTACTTGTGATTTGTTTATTAAAAGACTATTGCTTTGACCTCATTAGTTTTTTTAATTATTATTTTATTTTTACAGACTGCATTTTGATTCATTGTACACAAATGGGGTACAACTTTTTGTTTCTATGCATGATGTAGATTCATACCATTAGTGCAATCATACATGTACATAGGGAAATTAAGTCTGTCTCATTCCACCATTTTTCATACCCCCCTCTCATTTCCCTCTACATAAGGTTCCTCCATTTTTCTCTCACCCCCACCCCTCCACCCCCATTATATATCATCATCCACTTATCAGGGAAAACATTTGGCCTTTGATTTTTTGGGATTGGCTTATTTCACTCAGCACGCGATATTTTCCATTTCCATCCATTTGCCTGCAAATGCCATAATATCACAATATTATTCTTCATTATGGCTGAATAATATTCCATTCTGTATATATAATACAATTTCTTTATCCATTCATCTATTGAAGGACATCTAGGTTGGTTCCACAATCCAGCTATTGTGAATTGAGCTGCTATAAACATGAATGTGATTGTGTTACTGTAGTGTGCTGATTTTAAGTCCTTTGGGTATAAACTGAGGAGTGGGATAACTGGGTCAAAAGGTGGGTCCATTCCAAATTTTTTGAGGAATCTCCGCACTGCTTTCCAGAGTGGCTGCAATAATTTGCAACTCCACCAGCAATGTATGAATGTGCCTTTTACCCTAAATTCATGCCAACACCTATTATTGCTTGTATTCTTGATAAAAGCCATTCTAATTGGAGTGAGATAAAATTTTAGGGTAGTTTTGAATTTGCATTTCTTGAATAACTAGAGATGTTGAACACTTTTTCATATATTTGTTAATTGCCTGTCTATCTTCTTCTGTGAAATGTCTGTTCAGTTCCTTAGTCTATTTACTGGTTGGGTTCTTTGTATTTTTCGTGTAAATATTTTTAAGTCCTTTAAAATTTTGTACTTCACTTTTTAAGGACAAAAACCTTCTCAAATGCATCTTTAATGCAATCATATATTTAACTTTGGAATTGCAAAATAGAATGATTTTTAACATATACTATGGAGGTATGATTGACATATGAAAAAGACATATCTACATAAGGTGTACAAATGGATGAGTTTGGAGAGAAATACATTCATGAAGCCAACAACACAATCTATGCCAGAAACATATCTAATGCCTCCAAAAGTTTCCTTTGGTGCCAGAAGTGTCAATATGGACCAAGTCCAGGGTCTCTATTTATCATCATTGTTATTTTCCCCACAGCTCCACCTGCTCCCCTGCAGGGAGCTTTCTAAGAAATATATTCTAGCATGGTCCCACAGAGGACAGGCAGGGCCTGAGCAGCAAACTCAGGGCCAGATGGTAATCTTCCATGTTTGGAATATCTTCATCCCATGTCAGAGACTACCAGTGAGAAAGTATCCAGCTCACTCACATATCACAGCCTGACTTGGGCTATTCTGTCACAGACAAATACACAAAAGAGACTTAGGAGCCCGGGCAATTTCCTTTGCCATAATAATTTGTCATAGCTAATGTGCCAGTCATGGTTTCTAAAGAAAGCAGTGAAAATCAGATCCCAATACTATCTGAGTATGTTCTTCACTTATTTTTTATACAGCCAATCCCTTTTTTATAACAACTTGCAATTTTTGATCAAATTAAAATGTTGATTTTTAACTCAAAAAGGTTCTGATGTAAGATAAAGTCAGAGTAATATAAAAAAAATTCAATTTCTTCTAATGCATTGCTTAGTGAAGGCAATATATTTGCAAAAAGAAAATTACAGTGTTAAAGGTTACATGAAATGGAAGCATGAAAAGAAAATGACAGAGGAAATATTAAATATAAGAAAACCTGCCCTGAGCAAATACTGTACATTGATGTCTTGATCCATAGCATTTCAAATATCAATTATAAGCTGCTCTACCTATCACCTTCAGTATTTTAAAGGAACTTAATGGACTCAGGCAAAGTAGAGAAGACCATTCTCTAGTGGATGATGTCACCCTTGACTTTCATGCCACAGTGGCAATGCAGACCCAGCCCAGAGGCTCCTAAAAGCCCCAGGTGCCACCCTGGGTTCACCCAAGTGCACGACCTCAGGGACTGTGGACAGAGCTGAGTGGTGGCACCAGGTGGGTGAGGCTGGCCTTGAGCCCCAGTGTCACTTTCAGGAATGAAGACACACAAGGCGCACTGTGGAGGGCAGTGGCGGGGGGACACCAAGGCTTTGGTCTCAGAGGTTCCCAGGACAGCCTACCCATTGCCTCCCTGAACTGCATTAATCAAGGAGGAGACAGGCAGACGCCGCATTAGAGTGTCACCTTCGATTCTGATAAAGGCTGCTTGGAGGACCCAGGCCAGAGCAAGAAGAAAGGATGCTCAGAGCTCAGGACCAGCAACTCTCCCTTCTCCTACCAGGCCAAGGGAAGGACCTGCAGGACAATGGCCCTTGGACTGGTAGGCACCCCCAAGGGGACAGCACGGGGCGGAGCCCACCCGCTCATTCTTTCTAGAGTCCCTGTCAGACTTCAGTGAGGATTATGTGGACAGAAGCCAGGAGCCACGCTAGGGGACCTCTCAGCCCAGAGTGGAAGCATCGGGATGGCCTGAGGCAACTCCCCTCACAGGTGGGCTTGAAGGTCTCACGCGCCCGCCTGGAGAGTGGCCCCGGGGTTACACCCACCCGGCAGGCTGCTGGTCCTCACAGAGTTCCTTCGCTCATACATAAGCTGGGAACACTGTTACATAGGGAGACGAAGGAGCAGGTCAGAAACGCAACACTCCCAGCAGATGCTTAACCCAGGGAAGCTAGGACAGGACTTGTCCCTCTGAGCCAAAGGTATACTCGGTCAGCTGGGTTTAACTGAGAGCTGTCCATGTGTAAATGCCTGCTGGCTACGGTGACCACCACACTGTCACACCACTGCCTCTGTCTGAACTTGATCTGATAGAAATCAGAACCTGCAGGACAGGGACAATGTGCATGTGAGTGAAACTGGCTGCCCCAGTTTTCCAGAAAATCAGTTCCTCCTTCTTTATGTGCCCAAATATATTCACCTTTCTCTACCTTCCCAGGGGTGACTGTGGTGGGCACGTCTCACCCGTCCTCCTGAACAGTCTCTGGCAATTGTGTTCCTCAAATGGCCCCCAGAGAGCCCCAAGAGAATCTTGTAAAAATACAAACAGATCCATGATTCCCTTCTCCCGGGAGACAAATGCAGGTCCTGCTTCTTCTGCCCCTTCAGCAAACCTGGGCACTTCCTTGAATGCTGGGCTCCAGCTGTCCTTGCCTTCCAGGGGCCCAGTGTCCCCAGGCTACTCAGTCTCCTGCACTCTGTCCTCCTCGTCTGGCCTGGTGCAATTTAACTGGTTCTCATAGGAGGTACTGTGGGTCCTCAGGTGAGAGCGACTTTCTCAGGCGTGCTCTCCTGATCACCCAAGGCTGGAATAAGCACCGTATTCCAAGAAAAACACAGTCAATTAAATATCATATGGGTGACTTGTGGCTCCTGCAGGTCCCCTTCAAAACCTGGCAGGAATCGGGCGAGGGTACTAGCAGAGGTGGTAGAGATGGTGAGTCCCCATCGCCTCTCAATATCTCTGCTGGGAAAGGGCAGTCCTGCTGCTCTGGCCTGACCCACCGACCCTGCACAATGATGCAAGGTGTCCCTCCCATGTCTGCTTTCCCCCCGCCCGTGCCTCCTCCCACGGCGTAACACAGCTCAGTTTGCCACCATCCTCAGTCTCTTCTCAGTCTCACACAGGAAAATGATCTCAACCTTGGGCTTCACTTCCAAACTTCCAAAAGGGGTCATCGAATCTCTACAAAGAGTCACTGTCTCCACTTTATCACCTCTTACCCACTGACCAGCCATTGCTAGTTCCTTAAAATCACCTTGATTTCTCTTTTACTTTCCTGCAATGGCATTTGCTGAGGTCAGTAGTGACCTGCCCTTTGACAGGGGGACTGCTCTTCTTCACAATTCCTAAGTAGACTGCTAGAAAGTGTTGGGGCTCTCCTGGCCTCTTGGCAGGGTCCACCTCTCCCCTGACTTCCCCTGCTGCCAGCACTTCAGAGTTCACCCCAGGGCCTTTGCACCTGCCCCTCCTCCTTCACTGTCTCCCACCATGTGGCATTATGCAGAGGTCTGGGGTGAGGCCTGCTGCCTTATTAGTCTCCTTCTGGAATACGGACAGTTCTGTCTCCAGGGCCTCACGTCCCACGGACAATGGGACACATTTTCAAACTCATGAGAACAGTTTCATCAACACATCCTAACGCCATAAAGTTTAAACTTCTAAAGCCTCATCTAGTTACATATCCCTAAAAACTCGGCTTCTTCTAACTCCTTTATGGAGCTAAGAGTGTTTGTTAAAAATTATTCATTAATGATTGAAAATCACTATTGTTTCCCATGATAATGGCCATATGATGGGGGAGTCTTTGCTGAGTTTTGGAACACTTGAGTTGGGTATAGAGTTTGGTTCATCCATGAAAGTTGAGTTAAGTAAATGGTTGGCATAAGCCAGAATTATGAGAGGCTGAATATTTTCAAAAAGAAAATGAACAGTCAGTATAAAAGTAGTGGGGAGAGAGATTTACAGTTAACATGAGGACATGTACAACAAATTAAAACAAATAAAACATAAAAATGAATAAAAGCGAGGACACAGAAGATAAACTGGTAAGCAGAGTTAGCAAGTCTAGCTGTGCTCAGGGAGTGCGAAGGGACACCGGTCACATAAGTGCCATCTCCTTAGCCCAGGTCCCCTGTGGACTGCTCTGCACGATTCAGCAACTGCCTTAGAAGAGGGGAAAAGTTGGAATGGTGTTTCCTGGGTTTGGAACGATGCCAGTGTAATGGTAAGTTTCCTGGAAGCACGCAGAGACCGTCAGATTCACAGAGCGAGTACATTTGGAATGTAGAGCTGCTGAGAACTGGACACGTCTGGGGGCCTGTTCAGCCCTCCACCCTTGTTGGAAAGAGAGTTGAATGGATGCTTTCTGGGTGTTAGGGGAACTCTGCAGTGTGCTTCTCGGTCAGAGTTAACAGCTCGACGGCGGCCATGGGGGGCCGGAGTCCTGATTGACACTGGGGTGGCCTCCAGTAGCTTCTCACTGCCCTCATCCCGGGCTGCCTCTGGGTCTGCCAGCCTCCTGGCATGCTTCGCCTTTCTCCTCCCTCCTCTCCCTAGCAGGACTCATCCATGAAAGCTGTGTCCCCTATTCTATGACGGCGTTATTCCAGCAGGATGCAGGCAACACGAAGCCCTAACAGGAGAGCAGGGGAGGGACATCTCTTCACCTGTCTCCACCTGTGCTGGAGTCTGTCAGTGGCTGGGCACCCTCTGTATCCAGAAGGAATTCTGCACTTGCCCTTGCCATTGAGCCACCCAGCCCTGGGCTCCTAAGGCTCCTGCCTCCTCCAGTCCAGGGGCCCCACTGTCGGTGGTCTTGCCAACTCCTTTGGATTCTGAACAATTCTGCTGCATGTATAAACCATACTGTTCAAATTCTCACTTAAATTTATTTAAAAATATACAAAATGATTTCCTTTCTCTTGTTTAGATATTCACTGACAAATTACTTATGGTCAAAGTCCCCAACAAGTCCTAAGGAGAATTATATACCTGTGTTTCACTTTATATACTGCATTTCAATGACCTCATTCCTGCATTTAACATGAGAAGAATATCTAGAGCATTAAGCACAGAATGTATTTTAAACACGTCAAGGATGAAATTGCTGTGGTATGCAAATGTTTTATTTAACACTTTGAGCCAACAGGACAAGGCAGGAAAGTTGTTCTTTCATTCATCTGCTCCTGGATACATCCATCCATTCATTGAGCAAACATTTACTAGTGCCTCCGTGAATCAGAAATTCTTTCTCTTTTTCTGTATTTTTTTTTTTTTTTCATTCAGAGGGTGGATTAAGGATCCATGCACAGGGATAGATGATAGTAAACAAATGAACAAACAAAACTGATTTTCGCCTCCGAGGAGTTCAAATTCAATTGCAGGAGAAGAGAACAAATAATTGCATCGACTCCCACCCTTCAACCAGGTTCCCATCAGAGACACAGAAATGTAATTTTGAAAAAATATTATCTTCTGTGTGTTTACTAGACTGCAATTCAGTTTTCTGATTTTTCTGTTTGACTTTGCTAAGCCTATTTGATGTTGAAACTGCCAATCCTGTCAGCCCTGCAACCTCACAGCTGTTGAGGGGCTAAAATCTACGTGTTTGCATAATTTTTTTAGCACATGAGAGATAAATGTGCACTCTGCAGAAGTACCAGAGCTTCCACAGAGCAAGACCTATTTTTAAATCAACTGCATCATGTGTTTTTCTCCAATTTCCTAAATATTTCCCAGTACAGTAATGCATTTAAGTTTGATATTTCACAGACTTATCTTTGTGCCACCAAATGCACTACCTCATTTAATTTAAAATTAGCTGAAGTCTAAGATGTAATCTACATCTTTCTTGAAGTGCAATGACATAAAGCAAAATTCAAAGCATCACAGAGTATGTGTGGTGGTGTGTGACTCTCCTCTGCATCTAGGGGACACTGAAGAGTCAGAAAATTCCCCGTGATTCAAAGCTCTGAGCATAATTTAAAAGAAGAGGGCACAAGGACATTTTTAGAAATCAATTATGTGAGACTTTTAATGTACACATGGATGATGGCCAGACCACAGATAAAAATAGAAAACTGACCCACAATCTGGAGCCCCAACCCAGGAGACTAGTACGTCATCTGCAGCAGCCAGCCCAGAAAGCCAGCCTGCTCTTGTAAGTCAGACTTTCAAAAGTCAAATTGCTGTCTGTAGCAAATCCAGAAGTCAGGCGAAAACTCCTGTAACAACCAGACCAAAATGGCAGGACTCAAGGAATGACTGCCAGCTTCCTTAAATCCTGTCCCTAACTTACAAAGGCGCCAAGGAGAGGAAGTTGGATACGCACTCGGACCCTGTCCGTAAGTTCCCTGTCTAGGCAGCCCAGCCCCAGTTTCCAACCTTTCCTGACAGTTCTGGACTCCAAGGAGGCTGCCCCAGCCCTCTGCCTGCCTGTGACCTCTGCCCCACCCAGGTGGCTTTCTCGCTTGCGGTGCCCAACCGAGCAGGAGCCGCTACGGCTGTTCTCCTGTGGCTGCTCCTCATGTGTTGCCACATGTGCTTTGTCCGCTTCCTCTTTCCACGTGCATTCACTTTGCTGGATGCAGTACTTACTACTGCGAATGAGGCACTTTGGGGTTTTCAACCCAGATCAGTTGCTAGAGCTTCGGTTGGCTGCTTCTGAGAGGCTGGGAAGCCTTGAGCCACAGGGTCTTAGCTCTGAACCTAAGTACACCCAAAAACCCAGTGAAGGTACAGGCAGAGGTCCCTACGGGAGCCGTGCCACTGGGCCAAGAAACAATCTAGGTTCCCACGGGGGAGAAAAGCTAAAGGGATGAATTTAGAATGTGTACAGAGGACAGCTCTGCCACCCAAGAGAGGATCCTCCGCAGCAAACATTTACTAGTGCCTCCGTGCGTCAGAAATTCTTCCTCTTTTTCTGTTCTGTTTTGTTTTAATTTTCTTCAGAGGGTGGATTAAGGATCCGTGCACAGGGATGGATGATAGTAAACAAATGAACAAGCAAAACTGATTTTTGCCTCTGAGGGCTTCACATTCAATTGCAGGAGAAGAGAACAAGTAATTACATCGACTCCCACCCTTCAACCCACCTTCGAGGGAGTCCGTGGGGAGCCAGGATGAGCCTCCTTAGAGGAGACCAGTCGCCAGGGAGTCGGTCCCCACAGCAGAGGTCAGAGGCAGATCCAGAGCCTATGTTGCATGTGTGGAGGGCTCTGTGGGGAGGGCCGGGTGGTCTTCGTTCTTATGCTCCGGTCTGCAGAGCGAGGACCATGTGTTGACCGTGGATGGAGAAGAGATTCGATTTCTAAAATCTCCTACGCGTTGTGATCCCACCATCTGCAGATTATAAATTAGGCAGGTATTGCAGGGAAATGTAGATGTGGTGTTTTGAGGTAGAGTGCATTCTAAACCACTTGTGACTATCAGCAGAATCCAAAGCCCTGGCTGCTGGGGACCCCTCTGACCCACCTCCTCAGGGTGAACGTGGCCTCTGGGGAAGCTGAGGGTCCACGTCACATGGGCAACTGCTGCTGCCTCGGTTTGCTCAACACCACGCAGGACCAAGGTCAGAACCACATGTCCATCCCCAGGTCCTCCCCCAGGGACAAGGTCTCTCCAGGAAGTGGTCACAGGAGGTCAAGGAGGCCAGCCGTGGAGGGCTTTGCCAGGTGAGGATGAAGGGAGGTGAGGACGGAAGGAGTCAGCATGCTTAGCCGGAGGAGAGGTCCTGGAGGAACGCTGCCATCCGAATCCAAATGCGGGAAGATCGTGGTATGAAATACGAATTTCTTGACTTTGCCTACTTTCCCTGCGGAAGCCCAGACAGACGGTGTTGGAGCTGCAGGGAAGAAGGCTGCATCTGAAAAGAGGAGACAGACAATAGCTGTGTGGTGATTCGTGATGCCCGGGAATAAATTCCGCGGCTTATTCCAGAGGAGAACCTGGAAAGGAGAGGGACATGGTGGCGGGGAAAGAGCCGCAAACGAAGAGTGCATTTTGGTTAGTGGTAGGGTTTCAAGGCAGGTGCGTTAGTGTGGCAAACGACACAGGAATTAGAAGGCGGCTGGGGAGCGTGGTGCAGTTATTTCTGTAACTTTTCTGTGCATTATAAACTATCATAAGACAAACCGTTTATTTAAAGAAATTACAACTCCCTGAAAATGAAACGACGGAGGTGCCTGATCTTGATCCCACCTTCGCTAGGAATCTCCAAGTCCAGATGCCCCCGAGGGACAAGGGATGGCAGGCGTCAGGCGTCATTCCACGAAATCCTGAGGTCAGGATGTGAGCTGGGAAATGCAGATAAAGTGGGCGGAGCTCAAACCACGCGGATAATCCACGCACGACCGGCGTCAGTGTTTTCTAAAGTGCTTAGACTCAGTCATGGACGGATTACGACCCAAAACCATCTTTACTCCATAATTTTTGAGGAAGCGAAACCCAGCACTGTGGGCTCCGCTCGCCTGAACACCAGGTGGCTCTCGGCAGGACACCGCTTGGACCCAGGAGCTATCCTTCCAGGATTAAGCCAACTGATAGCTCAAAGTGTGGGATAAAGACAAAAGCTAACAACAATATTTGTAAGTGACTCAAGTGATCATTTATGTGCCAACTTCCAGTTTTCATTAGAAATTCATTAGTCATTTGGATGTGAGAAAAAAATTTGGGGGGAAAATAATATTTTTTTATTAAAATCATTTTTATTTTTACAGACATTTTGATTCATTGTACACAAATGAAATAAAACTTCATTTCTATGGTTGTGCACGATGTACGTTCACACTATTCGTGTAATCATACATGTACATAGGGTGATACTGCCTGTTTTATTCTATTATCTTTCCATCCCCCACCCCCTCCCACACCCCATTTTCCTCTACACAATCCAAAGTTCCTTCATTCTTTGTTGACACTGGTCTATCATCTGTCACAAATACTCCCCACCGTCTTGAAGCGCCATTCGCAGGAGTGGTGTGAAGCCTGAGTACTGTCTCCCCAAGTGATCCTTAAATCTATATGGGGAAGATTGTCTAAGGGCTCAAAGTTACAAACTGTCTTTAAACTCCTCCTTGGATGTAGGTATTATAAATTAAAAGGTCATTTTTCAAATCCCTTGAGATAATGATTATTAGGCAAGTGATAATAGGCAAACTATTTAATCCACATTTTTATCTTCTATAAAGTACCTACTTTATAGGATGGCTAATGGTTGTCATTTTGTTAAAACTTTTAGTTCTAACTAAATGTGAGGACCCTATGATGCTAGTTATATTGTAAAGTGAGTTGCCTTTAATTACAGGAAGGCAGACCTCACTGCTAGTGTAGCTAATCCTCCACTTTTGTGTGTGGAGTTCACCACCCCCGCCTGTGGACTCAAGCTTGCAATCGGCTTCATTTTCTGTCCGTCTGAGGGACAGCTTTTATCCCTGCAGAGAGCACATGAGGACAGCGGGCAGTCTCAGCTTCATTAGCCTGAAGTCGCCTGATCTGGTCTTCACTTCTCAGGCTATTGCTGTGGTTTGAATGTGGTTTGTCCCCCACTGCTTCATGTGCGGGTGCCCCAGTGTAGCCAGCTAAGGTGTGGGAGGACCTTTGAGGTGAGACCGCGTGTGCCCTTTGTGGCTTCTGGGCTGGGGTGGAAAGGTGACCTCGTGGAAGTCTGAGATGCCCTGTGGACCTCGTCCTTACTGTCCTCTGCAAAGCAGTTGGTTCCATTTTCTCCATGCTCATCGCTTTAGCAAGGTGCTGCTTGTTGGGTCTTTGGGGGTGCTGCCCTTGGAAGGAACCGATGTGGTTCTTGTGGGACCCTGAACAGTCCTCAAGAATGGGAGGTTGAAAAGAGCCAGCCTGGCTGCTGCTCACTCTGGCTCCTGCTTGCTGAGGGATCTCTCGCTTTCAGATGGACTTCTACCATGATGTCCTCTGCTGTAATGTGACAAGGCCAAGGGAGCCTTCACTGAGTGAGGCAGAAGTCAGGACTATACTCAAGAACCTCCCAAACTATGAGTCAAATATGTCTCTTTTCTCTATGCATTAACCAGCCTCAGGTATTTTATTCAGGTTTACATTGAGATTTGAGAGCAAAAGGAAACATAATAGAAAGATTTGGAACGTTTGTAGCCTGACCAGGAAGAGCAAGTGAAGAGCCCAGAACCACAAAGGACCTGACAGTTCCAGGGAACCACGGGGCACTTTCTATGAGCTCACAGCTCAGGTCACATCAGAATTCTGCTCCTGGTTTTCCAGAAGAGGTACAGTTGTGTTCCAAGTGATCCCTGGGCACAGGTTGTGCCAGTAGCAGACCTAGGTAACATACCTGGGATGGCGATCTTGCGAGTCTGCAGAATGCAAGAATCATGGAGTCATGGAAGTTACCACCAAGATTTTAAGGAAAAATCCCAGAAGGCAGGCCAAGTTTACTGCAAGTCAGAGTCCCTGCAGAGAGTCTCTCCAGTGAATGTCTGGTGCACCCATGGAAGTGGAATTTCAGCCAGGACCCTAGGAATGTAGAACCACCTTCAGCAAAGCAAACCCAACCTGAGAAAACTGCAGCATCAGCCTGAGAGTGGCCACGTGGTCTGTGCCCAGCAAGGCCATGAACGTAGGGCTCTTTGACACCTTGGAGGCCTGACCTCTGCAGAAGGGTGCACAGGATGACGGATTTGGAGCTTTAAGTATTTGATATTTACCCTGCTGTCCTTCAGTATTGCTGACTTCGAATCTTACTGGGTTTTGAAATTCCATGATACCCTCTGCTTGTTCCACCTCTGTTTCATGAAAGTATATACCTTTTTTTTTTTTTTTCCAGGATGATACCTGGGAAGAATTTGTCTTGATTCTCAGATGAAACTTTGGGCTCAAAAGATTCACCTCATCAGAGGTTACTGTCATTCAACAAGCTGAAGGACAACCTTCAGAATGGGGAACACATGTGCAAGTCGTGTATCTACTAGGTTCATATCTAAAACGTATAAGAAACACATATAACCCAACAGTCTAAGAACAACCTGGCTTTTAATTGGTCAAAAACCTGAATAGAAATTTTTTAAAGGAGGCATAAAAATGAACAATAGCTGTAGTAAACTATGCTCAATATTAATAAGCAGCAGGGAAATGCAAATCAAATCTGCAATGAGGTGTCACCTCTTACCCGATACAACAGCTATTATTAAAAAGATACAAGGTGATGTGAAGAAATGGAGAAAGGGAACCTTGTATACTCTTGCTAGGAAATTGAGTTGATATGGACTTTATAGAAAACAGAATGGAACTTTCCAAAAAATTTTAAAAGTGGCTACCTTCCGATCCAGCAATCTCAATTCTAGGTATTTATATATATATAAAGGAAAATAAATCAATATTTCAATTGATATCTGTATTCTCAAGTTAACTGTGATATTCACAGCAGTTAAGATGTGAAAATAAACCAAATGCCCATTTAGGGATGAATGGATACATGCACACACACACACACACACACACACACACACACACAAATTATTAGCCAGGAAGTTCTGTCATTTGATGGATGTTGATGAAACTGGAGGACATTAGGTTGAATGAAAAAGCAACACAGAAATGTAGATACTTCCTGATCTCACTTATACTTGGAATCTTAAAAGGTGAACTCAGAAGCAGACACAGAGTATGGGTTTACAGCAGTTGGGGGCAAGGGGAAATGGAAGGTGTCTGTCAACAGGTAGAAAGAGTCAGGTGCGGCAAACTCTGGAGAGCTTAATAATGCACAGCAATGCGACTATAGAAAACAAGACTGCACATCTTCAGGGATACCAGAATCTTTGCCCTGCTTATTAAGGACTTTGCCACTTTTTACAGTAATTTTTTTATTTGTTCTAATTAGTTATACATGACAGTGGAATGCATTTTTGCATTTTGATAGATCACACATAAATGAAGTGTCATTTCCCATTTTTCTGATAGTACATATTGTAGGATTAAGTGGGTCATGCAGGCACATATGTACATGAGGTAATTATGTCTGTTTCACTCTACTATCCTTCCACTATTTAAAAATTGCATTCCATTTTCCTCTGGTCACTTAATATCTTTCTATATTAACTTTGGGTTTATCTACAGTATGGACCCTGCTAGAGCATCTTCCAAATGGCTAGTTACTTCCCTGCTCTGTGTCTATTTCAAAATCCCTGCTCAATTGCTGATTTAAATAGATTAATTATAAAATGCCTATTTTAATATAGGTAGTGTTAGGAGATGATATGCATGTACAATTATTCGGGATCCTGTTCCTGATGAAAATTATAAAATCCATATATATTTTAATATCTAGGCAGCTCAGTCCCTCTATTTCTCTCTTCACAGGTTAAAACCACTACCCTTCTTCAGTAGAGGGTCCTGCCCAACTCCCTGCAGTTTGCATGGAAATCCAGCCCGCCCTGGCTCAGGCAGTGTGAGATGACAAGTGGCACTTCCGGGCTTTGCCATAGAGGCCAACTAATCCAATGCTGTGTGCTGCCGTCCCCTGCCTTCAGCTCTGTGGGCTGGTGTGGCCTGCAGATGAAGGCCATGGAGCAAGGCTCCCCAGTGACCTGAGTGAGGAAGGAGCACTTGTCTCACTGCTAAGGGGCCTGTCACCTACTCACATTGCACGTATGCACTAAAGTTTTAGAATATCTTCTTGGATTTACGTAGATCACAGTAGATATTGATGGGGGGGTTATGAGTCACAATAATTCAAAATATCCAACATGCTTAGAGTGTTCAGTGAATTTCTTCAAAGACACAGTGTGTCTTTCCACACACATAAATCTTCTATCAGCCACCAAGAGGTGTTGTCGTGTCTTTTTTAGAGCATAATTTATTCCAACCTTTTCCTAATGAACACTATGTAATTATTTTTATCTTTAATCCATTAAGACTAGTGTAATGAAAATATTTTACATAAATATTTGACATGACTTCTAATTAATTCCACATCATAAATACATGGAGCAGGACTACTAAATTAAAGATAAGAATGGTCTTGAGTCTCCATTATTGTCAAAGAATGTATTAGAAAGATTATATGAATTTTCCTTCCCACTAGCAATGTGTATATTTCAGCAGTTTAATACAATCTTAGTGTTATTAAATTTGCCTTCATTTAGGTGTACAGAGACAGAAACAGAGACAGAGAGACAGAGGCAGAGACAGCAGTGTGTTTCTGCATTGGTGAATACACCTCCCCAAGTAAAGGGTGTGCAAATGTGTGTCTGTGTTCATAGGTATGTTTAGCCTACATCATGATACACACGTACGTATTCGTATGTACAGATCTGCAGCACATACTTTGTTGATTTCTACGAGAATTGCGAATCATTCTTTGGCCAGTTGTATTACATTCATATTTTCTTAGACCTGTACCCCCTGCCCACCAGAGTACTTTAAAGCAAACCCCAGACATCATGACATTTTACCCGTCAATTCTCCACTACGATTCCCTAACAACTCAGGATAGACTACCATGATTGAAAATAGACAAACTCTAGTACTTCCTTCGTGACATGTGATATTAAATCATTGCCAGATCTACTAAATCCTATCACAAACACTGTTTTGCTTTTAGATTTTTTTTTCTGTCCTTTTTTTTTCCTTGTTATCTATTAGTTGTGGGAAACCATGGTAGCTGTTGGGTAAAATTTTCCACATTACACTCATTCATTTGCACAATTAGTACCATTTATTCCTCTTCAAGTCTCCGGGTTGTGTGATCAGTATTTCCACCACCAGTGACAGCTGCTGGATCGGAGGGCACTGCTGTCTCTCTCTCCTCATTGACCTCCTAGGCTCTCCCACATGCTGTCATTTGTTCGTCTCTTTTAGGGCTAGTTTCTTAAAATATATTTTAAAGAAATAACACATCTTCATACTTTTTCTACTTCCTTTTTCTCCTTCCCAGATGGTGGCACACAGTAGGTAATTTTTTAGGTGTATGTCTAAGAAAAATGCAATAAATTTTTATCATGATGAACTTTGTGTAAGTAGGTTCATCCCACACCTACTTTCTTGAATGAGAATTCTAATTCAATATTTTTCTTAGTTCTACTAACATACACACATATAAATCTGCTTATTCATATGAACATATTACAGGTTATTCATTCAATATGCTATAATGAAGTTTTAATTTTAAAAAGTTATTGCAAATAAGACTGAAATTAACATGTTTATGCATATATCCTTCTATATATACAACCTATTTCATCTTTTGTGATCATGGGATGAATAAAATTTTGTTTTGGGATGATCCTAAATAATTCTGAAAAATGTTTATACTTTCTTATCAAAGCAGCAGCATTAAAAGATTATTTTTATTAATCTACATCCAAGGAAAGAAATTTGTCTGCTTTCCCCTTTGGTAGTGGAATTGAAAATAATTTCACATTTTTAAGCTTCTGTATTCTACCTTGATCTTTTGTTAAGATACTTTGCCTTCTTTTGCTAGTAAGAAGCTTTGTTTTCTTTAGTCAATTTGTGAGACATCTATTGTTTTCTGACTATATTACAGAATCCTCTGTAACAAGCATTCCAAATTTCTTCTACTCTGTGGTTTGACTTTGAGAGTTTGATATCATAAGGATTTTACATTTTAATGAAGCCAATCTTTTTCTTTATGGTGTATTCTCTTTGTTTCCTGTCGATAAAGTATTCCATGCTACCTACCAAATTATGAAGGTATTTTACATGTAGTTCTAAACATATTAATCATCTCTCTCATGTGTAGGTACTGAGTCTATCTAAATCTACTTGGAAAGTTTTCCACTTTGAAGGTCACTTTTCTCTATTCAGTTTTTCCCCCTTTTGCCCAACATCCATTCATCCCTAAATATCTTGTTTATGCTTCTGTTTCTTGCCTTCATTTTTTTTCTGTTTATATTCCTTTCTCTCTCTCCTTGAAGAAGTGTCAAAGCTTATATATTCTCATGATGATTATTTCCTCTTCTTTGACCAAGGACTACTTCTCCTTCTCTGTGTTCTTCAATATTCTTTATTGTTCTTATAATTTTATTCATTCACATGAATTTTATAATTTGCTTATCGAGTTTGATAAAATAAAATGGATTTGATTAAACTTATATTAATTTTTATTTGTTCTAATTAATTGTGTATGACAATGTATTTATGCATTTTGATAGATCATACATAAATGGAATATAATCTCTCATTTTTCTTATTATACATATTGCAGGATTACATCGGTCATGTAGTCATACATGTACATAAGGTAATAATGTCTGTTTCACTCTACTATCCTTCCTACCCCCATACCCCTTTCCTTCCCTTCACTCCCTCTACCAAATGTAAAGTAACTCTACTTTACTTTGGTTATTCCCATGTTTCCATCTTATTAATATTCTCTTATTTTTAAGGAACATTTTTCAACTTTCGCCACCTGTACTTTTCATCTTTTTATCATTTGCTCGTTCCTCAGGGCTGCATGGGCTCTTCTGATTTTCGCCCTTACTCCCAGTCTCTCTTCCAGACACATAAAGTTAGATTTGGACAAGTGACTTGATTTGATCAATGAGATGTGTGCAAAAGAGATATTTGTTATTTCTACATGGCACCATTTAAGAACCAGAATTACTAAATGCCCTTAGGAAAATAATGTCAGTAAGCAGTCAAATTATCTATATAATTTTACTTCAACTAGTCCTCCTCTGTGAACTCTCTCTTTAGAATTTTGACTGAAGCGATGTGTCCACCATTTTTCTGACTTAGCATGGAGATGGAGCAATGATTTAACATCCTTCATGCTGTTCAGAAGGGGAAGAGCCTACACACTTTTGGAATTAGTTTCTTGTTAATTTTCAACAATTCTCTTATGGTTACAGATACTTTAAGGCTTTCTATTCCTTGATCTAAATGTGACAAGCTTTTCTTTAGAGAATTTGATACTCCATTGACTCAACACTAACAGTATAAAAAAACACACAATTGTATTTTGTCATCTCATTACAAATTTAATTCATACTTTCTAACAAAATTGTGAATTAATTTATATTGAAATTGTGAATAGTGATTTCTATTGTTTGTAAATATAGGAAATATACTAATCTTTTTGTCTTATTTTCTTTCTTTCTTTCTTTTTTTTTTTTTTTTTTTTTTTTGGTTTGGTAACAGGGATTGAACCCAAGGGCACTCAACCCCTAAGCCACATCTCCAAATCATCAGCCCTTTTTATGTTTTATTTTGAGACAGAGCTTCACCAAGTTGCTTAGGGCCTCACTACATCACTGAGGCTGGCTTTGAAATTATGATCCTCCTGTCTTAGCCTCCTAAAGCTCTGGGACTACAGGCGTGTGCGATTATGGCCAGCTGTGCCATGTCTTATTTTCATTTCACATTTACTTTCCAAGTTGTATTCTATTTCCTTGATTTAGTGACTTTGATGCTATCTTAGCCCATTTTCAGTTGCTATACATGAATTCCACAGACAATAATTTCTAAAAGTAGAATGGAATTTAGCTCAGGGTTCTGAAGGTTGGGAAGTCCAAGAGAATGGCGCCCAGATCTGCTCTGCGTCTGCTGAGGGTCCCCTGGTTGGCTCAGCACATGGCAGAGGACACAGTACTGAGACGAGCAAGCATACCAGCTCAGGTCTCTCTTCCTTTCTCTATAAAGCCGTTGTCACCACCAGGAGGCTTCGTCCAATTCTAGTCAACTGCCAAAGGCCTTACCTCCAAATTCTGTTCAACAACGAAACTGGGGATTCTAAGTTTCCAGCACATGGACTTTGAGGGACTCATTCAAACCACTGAAGATGTTATTTCAAACTCTTTACATAACTCTATCTGCTAACCTCCAAGTGGCAATTCCTGATCAAAGCATTTACAAGGATGAAATGAGATAATGGCAAAAATCCTTTAACTCAGGGCTTAGCTCAAAGTGTTCTATGTCAAAATGATTATAAAATCATATTTAATTGCATCTTTGATTTACTTTAATATTTTGATACACATCATTCTCGCTAGCATTATTTTCTATAACTTATAATTCAATTTGTATATGCTTCAATTGGCAAATCTCATTTACAAATTGAAATGTATATAGTATTCTTATAAGCTAATTTATACATATAACATATAATACTTATATGGCATTTATTGAGATATAATGTGCTTAAATGATTAAGAAGTTAAAAATAAGGGAAGTTTGTACTTAATGGCTTTTCCTGCTAACACCTAACAGTGGTAGCTTCAGTGCTCCCTTCTTCTTAGACTCCCTGTTTCTTCCTGGCGATGCCCTGTTCTTTCCCCTAGTCCAGAGCCATAAGGTTGGTAGTGCAGCTTCAGAAAAACTGAAATCTGTATGGTGGATCCCACGTCTTAATGGTGAATATCAGGTGGATTTTGTACCATGTGCCATTATACATTCATTTTCCTAGAAACCTAGTATTTTATTTAGCCCATCTTCGAGTAAAATCGAATCCTCCTGAGGACTGGTCATCTTTACCCCATGACCCGTCTCCCTGACGTGCCCATCCCATTTTGAAAACCAAAGGCTTTTGGTTCTTAGTCCCCCACTTGAAAATATCCCTCAGGTGTCAGATCACGAAATGGCGTGGCGGCCAGTTGCAATTTAGTGTGGACAGACTTGAAGGCTCTTTCCTGAGAGGGTGTGGGTGTATCAGAAAGCGTGGTGTCTTCAGGAGGCTGGTGACCTGGGGGAGGAGCAGATATCTGAGCGTGACAGTAGAGACACAGACCTGAGCAGAAGAGTGCTGAGCGCTTGAGAAGCAAGGAGCCTAGGGAACCAGTCCTGAGGATGGAAGATGAGTTTACTGTCAAAGCTGGGCAACTTCCTTAGCTTCTGTACTTTAAAAATTTAAAAATCTAAAAATTTCTAAATCATGTCCGTTGAATTTCTAAACACATTTTGAAATAAAATCTAACATATACCCAACCTAAATAAGATGGAATGTAATAGGAAACAGTCACAAATATTTCTCATTTCCTTCCATTTTGAGATTAAAAACCCAAATGTTAAAGTCCAACCTGAGGTTATATGTTCAGGTCTCTCCTGTATAACTTAAAAGTTCATTTACAGTCGCGTTGAATCCTCTTCTTCAAATCATTTTCTCCTGACTTTTGATGACTGGATTATTCTAGTTATTTATTTAGCTTTGTCTTAGTTGTTTATATGCTTCAAACCAAATTATAATCTGTGCCAGTTAGGAAAGTTTCTTACCAAATGCCTTGAGTAGCCCTTATGTATTTTGTGATCTCTCAACACAATAAAATTTGGGCATTAATTAGTCATCCATAATCTAGCGTACAGAAGCCAAGGTGAAAGGACATTATTTTTATGGTTTAGCTATAAGGTGCCCCCAAAAGCTCATGTGTGAGAATTTGATAAAGTTCAGAAGTGAAGGAAGGCCTGGGTTACGAGGTCTGAACCTGATCACTGCCTTAATCCCCTTGTAGGGATTAGCTGGGCCCTGACCCTGGGCAGGTGGGTGTGGCTGGAGGAGGTGGCTTGCTGGGGTGAGCCTTTGGGATTTATATTCTGTCCCTGTGAGTGAAACCCTCTCAGCTTCCTGTGGCCTTGTCCCAAGCTGCTTTCTTCCTCCACACCCTTCTGCCATGATGAGCTGCCTCACCTCTGGCCAGAGCAGAGGGTTGACCATCAGTGGACTGAGACCCCTGAAACGGTGAGCCAAATAAAGTTTCCTCCTCTAAATTGTTCTCGTCAGGTCTTCTGGTCACAGCAAAGGAAGGCTGACAAACAAGAACAGACTGGAGATGCATGTTGGAAGGAGCCCCTGAGCCCTACCTAACACTCTTCCCAGCCCCTGGTTTTCTACCCTGCATCTGCCTTGCACCGCCTAGGGAAACTGACCACAGGAGGGCAGGCTTCCTGGGTCCTCTCCCCCTCTACTCTGCATCTGACCAGCAAAAGGGTCTGCCAGTTACTAAGTGCACAGCAAGATTCTGTCCATTCAAATAGTTCCAGTTTTCTCTAGGGACAGTGAATGCATTTTTAAATTTATGGGTTCAGGCAATGATCTTCAGAGGTGCATAGAGCACAGTTAACATCTTACTTTGCTCTTGGTACTTCTGAATAAGCTACCTCCACACGTAAGGTTATAATGAAGACACTTTAGAACTGTTTTTCTTGGGAAAACAGTGTATGAAGGCAGTGACTGATTCCCTGAGGAATGACTGGCATAACCAGAGCAAAGAAAGATGTCAGATTATGCATGGAAGCAGCAGGTTGTGTGATTGTCCTCCTCCCAGGATTTCAGATGGAATGTTATTGGAAGGGACTGGTGTAGTTCAATGATGTAATCAGGACTGGACAAATAATTTAGTTTTACAGAGCTCTATTAAAGGTAAGAAAACGGGAGATGGATTTTGTTGTTGTTGTTGTTTCATTTTCATTTTCTAAGTCAATTTGGAGAATCACTCCCCAAAGTTCTGATAGGAATGGAGACTGGATATGATGTTTTTAGGGAAACTTCAAGTAATTTTAAAGCACAGAAAAAAACAAAACAAAACCTGAAATGCGCCATGTCCAGTTTCAACTCCTGTAAGAGGAGGTGTTACATTTCCTGGTTTCCCTGTCCAACGCCAGGACTCAAGGGTAACGTCCACTTACCACGTGCATTTGGGCAGAGGTTTCTGAAGCTGGGAAGCTCAAGAACAAGCTCTGGCAGACGTGGAACCCGGGGAAGGTCTGTTTCCTCAAGTAGAGCGTCTTCTCAGATGGGAATGAGGGTTCTCTCTGGGACTTCTCTCATAGGCACTTGCCTCCATTTATAAGGGCTCCGTCCTCATGACATAGGTCACCTCCCCAAGGCCCACAACAGAGGCTATCACACTGAGCACTGGGTTTCACCATGTCAATTTGAGGAACGCCAATATTCAGTCTGTAGAACCTGTTATTAATCTCAGTCCATGAACCCACATAATGAGAAATTCATCTTTATTTTCTGTAACCATGCTTAGTTGAGATTCTGATCTACCAATTAGCCAGTCAACTAGGGAATTTAGTGCTAGCTCTTGGTGATATGAGCCTACTTAGGTCTGTGCCACAGCTCAGGGCCTTTCTCATGACAAGGCACTTGGTGGGCAGAGGAATGGCCAGGTGTTCCTTCACGAGTACACAAGGGGCACCCGCAGGTCCTGGATTACGGCAAGAGTGGAGGAATAGCTCCACACTCAATAAGCCTCTATTTGTTGACTTACTTACAAAACTCCCTGTGGAGAGCAGCCACATCTTTAATCATCTGTCTGCCTGTCTCTCTCTCTCTGTGTTTTCTGTGGATAGAGTAATTCCACATGCAACAGTTCAGCGACACCATGAGGCCACCCTTTCCTACACACTATTCCGACCTCTCTGGTCCCAAGGTGGCATGGCCCGGTGAGAGGATGAACAGCAGGGTGACTTCCAGCAGGGCCTGTGAAAGTGCCCCCAGTGTTTTCTCCATTTCCACCCCCTCAACATTTTCTGGAGGCCAGTTTCAACAGCTTCTTTAGATAGCTTAAGGACTATTAAGTCAACACTCTGCTATTCTTTTTATTTGTTTTCTAATCTGATAACTGCCAAACAATATGAAAAAATGAAGTTTTGGTTTATTTTTATATTACTTTTAAATTTTTTTATTTATTTATTTATTTTTATTTGTTCTAATTTGTTGTACGTGATGTGGATGCGTCACTGGAGTGTGCTGATTTTAAGTCCTTTGGGTATAGACTAAAGAGAGGGGTAACTGGGTCAAATATTGGTCTCCAAGTTTACTAAGGATTGCCTTACTGCTTTCCAGAGCGATTGCAACAACTTGCAGTCCCACCAGCAATATGTGAGAGTCCCTTTCTCCTCACATCCTCGCCAGCATTGACAGTTACTTGTATTCTTGGTAACTGGCATTCAGATCAGAGTGAGATGGAATCTCAGCGTAGTTATAATTTGCATTTCTGTAATTGCTGGAGATGTTGAACTTTCACCATCTTGACCTCAGACCTCTCGTCCCAGGACTCTGAGGCAGTACAAGTCTGTGTGTAGATCTCTTAGTCTATGGTTCTTTGCTACTGCAGCCCCAAATTAAAATGCATACTTGGTTGATTTTTCTGCTGTTTCATCTTTGTTTTTTACTTGAAAATTTATCATGTACATTGCTGGTGTTGTTCTAATAGCATCTTCACATTTTATTATGCACAAACTTTAAAAATTTAAATGTAGCAATTAATTACTTTCTTAAAGGTTTAGCCATCAATAGCACACTTAGAAGACCCTTAACATATTATCTTCTATGTACTTATTTTTAGTTCTCAGATGTTTGTGATTTACTCTTTCATACTTGAGTTTTAAATACATCGTTTTCAAATTTTGAATCAATCTTTGTTCATGTCTCTTTCCCTATATCAACTGTGAATATTTCCATTTAAAAAAATCTTGGCCAATCTCATTATTTAAATTTGCATATCTAATCATTATTTGATTGGCAATTTGAGGCAAACACAAAACCAGAAAAAAATCCTTTCCTCAAATGGGAAAGTCATACTTTATTACGGTAGATGACATTAAAGTAGAACACAGGAAAGATTATAGCAGGTGCTTAGTAGAGGTGGGAGCATCCGTGTGGACAGAAGCGGGTGGTGATGAGACAGAAGTTTCTGCACAGCAGCAGAGTCTGAGGCAGCCTAAGGGAGGAAAGAAAGTCACACAGAGAAGACAAGCAGGCTCTAGGGAGAGACAACTTCCTTTCTAGAACTTCAGCTCTGAGCAGTATGGCCCAGAGCCCTGCAAAAAATTCCACCTCTTGGGTGCTGGACTTCTGGATTATGGGAACGGAGGTTGTAGTGAAGAGAAGGAAACAGGTGGGGTCGGTTGGTGGAGGGTCTCAAATGGTGTGCTTTGCCATCTGATTATATTCTTCAGCCAAAGGAAAACCACTGAGTGATTGTGAAGCAACACTGCATCCATCTGTTTTTTCGAAGAACTAATACTGGGAATGAAAAAACAGCCTTACTGTTAAATGATGGCAATTTTAGTAGCTTCTGTGGCAAAAGTTCTTTCGATTTTATAACTCACATTCCTAATCACAATTGACAATTAAAAATGGACCGTTCCCACACTAATATGAGATGTGATCTAATAAGAAACAGATATGAACACCAAATACAAATGCAAGGTAATCTTAATACACTTCCCAATGTTGGTACAAGCAACTTGGTCAGGAATTCAGCCTGAATTAAGTCTATGGGGAAGGAGACACGGAGATTCCTTACAGGATGTCAGCCTATTCAACAGCCACAGATGGGTGATCTGGATGTAGGTAGGTAGGTTGCACAAAGCAAAGCCATAGAGCATGGACACTAAGGGGACACATGAACTTGGCTAGGGTTCACGGTACGTGGAGGGAGTAGTAGGGGCTAAATAGACAAAGTAAGCTCAACCACAAATGGCCTCAATAGCCCCTCCAAGAATCCACAGCATCCTACAAACATGAGGTCCAAGTAGCCTCACCCCCTGTTTCAGAGGTCAACTCCTTCTAGGCCATATTTGGGAGGAAGTCAGGTTCATCAAAAACTCCTCCAGTTTTTAGGTAGTTGGAACTGACGCTTCAGGCCCATGGGACACTCCCAGTCCACCCCTACCCCCATATTCTGGAACAGAGCAGAGCTGGAATAATTAGGTGGCCCATTTGACACCTGGGTGGCTCACCACAGCTTCAGATGTGGGCACTGAGGTGACGTGACTGAGGACTCCCCAGCTCACCATCAGGCAGGGGAGCCTCACAGCTATGCCCTGAGCTCATCCTGCACCGGCACTGGCTGCTGACCCCGGCTCACCTACCATTGCCCTGCTGCCTGGCACTACCCGCCCCAATCCAGGCATCAGCTGGACTCTACATTCATCTATGGCACCTGCGGCTTTTCCTCATCTCAGTGACCCTTGGGGTCTGGATGCCCATCCCTTCCCGGCCCAACCAGTAACACCTGCTTTGCAGGATCTAGACTATTTGTCCATCAGTGTAAAATCAAACATTGACCTGCCTGTTTCTGACTTGACTGTGTTTGGGCACCCCAACTCACTTGTTAGAGAAAATGACATTGTCACAGAGATTCTTTAAAATCAAAAGACCCAATTCCCCAAATTTCCTGATATGCTGTTTCTCTGCAATTGTATTTATGCTGTGAATTAAAACTGAAAAACTGGCCTCTACACCCAAACAGATGCCAGCAAGTGTGGAAAAACTAAAAACTACCTCTGACTAGCATAGCCTGACTAAATAGTCCCTGGTTTTGCGCCTAAAAATTGTAACATTACCATAAGAAAGGCAATGGTAGTTAGGCTGCTTTCCCAGCTTGGTCAATCTGAGATTAACATCATTTGGTTATTTTTTTATGTGTGCAGGTTACCAATCCCCAGCAGGGCTTCTAGTGCCAGCAAAAACATGGCCAGAGAGTAATGGAGGTCCGTAGCCTCACCTGGCACACCTGGATGGTTGCTCTGCCCTGTGTCTATTTTTCCTACAAAGTTCAGCCTAGGAGAAGCCACAGCAGTAACTGATCAGATTGGAAAACATCCCAAGTTTTGATTTAGCTTTACAATGTGGTCACTAGGAACCATTGCACCCGAGGACCTTCTGTGAGAAAGACCTCATCTCAGTAATTGAAGCCTTTTGTTTGCAAGAATCTAAATAGCATTGTATAAAAAGGGGGTTGTAATTTGTTTTAAAAAAAAAAAGCAATGTTTTCTTATTAGTTTGTGAACTGAGGAAGATAACTAGCATTTTACTGTGTACAGAAATGCATGTGAACAAGGAGCCTTCATATCATGCTACCTTTCAAGTCAGAGCCAGGATTCAGTTGCCATGGAGATCAGCTGCCTCTCACCTGGAATGCGTTTGTGACAATTAGCGTTAACTGTGGATATTATACTTTTGGTCCTGGGTAGATATCAGAGAGCCTGTGTTCAGAAATGTGCACCAAAAATCTACATTGAGATAAAATACTCCTTGCCTGGGTGCTGCCGCGAGACTTTAGTTTACTCGTTAGGTGATCAGGCTCCGAAGTTGGAATATTAAGGAGTGTATTCGAAATAATGGATTCCTGATTGCATGCAAAGTGGGAATTAAGAGTCAGGCAATTGCTCTAAAAGTTATCTTTGTCTTCTGAGACAAAGTTGATTTTAAAAATAATAATGAGGCAATTCTGTGGGTGCATACTCTCCATGAGTCCACTTATCTTTGGGAAAGTTTGGATTCGATGAACTCAGCCCCATCATCTTTCCTTTTCCCAGGAGCACCCTCTCTTTATGCACACAAGAAGTCAAACTCCTAGAGAAGGGACAGAATGCTGATAAATTAATTCTTTCACCAGGAGCACTGAGGCCAAACAAAGGCTCACTCACAGAGGAGGTCTTCCTGTCACTCATGGGTTTTGACTAGTTCTGTGTGGGGGATAAACTGGGTTACCATGCAGCTCCCTTTAGACCTGTGTTCTCTACCACCAGGAGAGCTGCATCATATGTTCAAGTATGTGTCTTATCCTTCTTTCTGGCACAGGGCAGGGCTGAACATCCTTCTCCCTGACAAGTGGACTGGTGTGTGGTTCCCATTGACCACTGGAATGTGAGGAGAAGTGAAATGCACAGCTGTGGGTAGGAGCCTCACTAGCTGGTGCATGATTTGCCACATTTCCATTCAACTGTGGGGCAGCTGTGGTCATGTGTGCTGAGAGGAAGCTTTGGTTAGTCTGGACATTGAATGGCTATCATGGGTGATGTGACTGACCAAACCACACTGCATAAACCAGCAACAAACTTTAGCAGTTTTAAACCATCCAGTTTTGGGGATTGTTTGTTACTGCAGCACCTCATAGATTTTTCTGATGAATACACTGTAACCCAACTTCCAAATCCTCCCTGGAGACTTTGAAAATGTTTTGTACTTTGCTAAGAGTAACTTAGAATCATATGTGATGGTGACAATGCTGATGATTCTAATCATATATTTGGCATATCCAAAAAGAGATTTTTGTTCATGTGTGACCACTATAAAACAGAATTATGACTTCATTTGGCATTTTTTGGCAAATGTGACTTATAGCTTTCAATATATTCCAGAATTTTCTGATTCAAAGGCTAATCATTAAGAAATTTTTAAGGCGTTTGGTTTTAAGTGACAACCATGAAAGAAGCAGAGGGGGCTACTTTTGCAATTAGTGGTCAATGACTCGGACATCAATGACTATATAGCTTGTAATGGAGACTTTATGGGAGGGTAATATTTTCTTTGAATTTTTATTTTTTGGGGCTTAAAATTTCATTCTTGAGATTTATCATTGGCTTATTCATGTGGAAATGAACTATATACATGGCATTCAGTTGAAATCATACGTGCAAAATTACACAAAAATTTAAAGTAGCAAGGTTCATTTACCACATCCGCTTGCTAATAAAGATACATTACTAATGAGGAAGTTTATCCTGTGACAGCAACATCCACCTGAGGCTGCAAAAATACAGAGATGCAAGTAAACTAAGTAAATAGGAATCATTCCCAAGTAAATATCAATCAGCTGATTGCTGGACCTCAAAACTACCATGCAAACTTTGCCGGTGGTGTAATGGGGGAAACTGGTTCAGCTTTCCGGTGATGCCACCCTGGGCTAAGGTGAGTCTAAATCATCGGTATACTCCCATCATTTGGAAATGCAGTCCCTTGAATCTCACTCTTGGTTCATTCATTTAAAGAAAGGGCAGATCTTATGGTTTGAATGTGTCCCACAAAACTCAAGTGTTAGAGCTTTAGTCTCTAATGCCACAATGTGACAGGTGGGGCCTGTGAGAAGAGATTGGGTCAAGAGGCCCTGCCTTCAGGAATGGATAAACGCTGCTGTTGCAGTAGGTGGTCAGGTACCACGCTAGAGGACTCCTGATAGAAGGGTAAGCTCCTGCCCTCACCCTGCCCCTCCTCTGTCAACGTGTGATGTTATCTGCCTTGACAATGCAGCAGGAAGGCTCTAGGAGAATGTGGACCCCTGAACCTTACACTCCCGTCTCCAGAACTGTAAGAAGCAAAGCTGTTATTTATCAATTACCACTCTCAGGTATTCTGCTACAGCAGCATAAAACAGATGAAGATAGAAACAATCAGTATTCAAACTTTAGAAAATACTTTGACAGTAACAAACACTCTTTGTTTCTTCTGCTGAAGAGTCTGAAAGGCTGTTCCCTTCTAGGGTCAAAGCAAGGCTTTCACTCGTATAGTAAACAGAGCCACCTCTTTCTCTTTAACACAAGCCACTGTGTGTACTTGCTTTAAAGAAGTACACAGCAAAGTTGAAGGGGAAATGGTTTGCTTTAGACATTTGTAGTGATGCTCTCCGGTGTGAGCACAGTGAACAGGCTTGGCAATGAACCACCAGGGCTCTGAAGCAGGAGGAGCCAGTGAGCAACACAGAGAGGTCAATGGCACCAAAGCAGAGAGGCCCGCAGGACAGGAAGGTCACGGCGATGGCAGGGGCTCACCCTGTCGGCACGGGGCCTGGACCACTCACCTGTTGGGTTGTTGTTCAAACCAAGAGTCTTGGCAAATCCAAAAGGGAATTTGGCAGGAGATTCTCATGATGCATGTCACAGTTTTTTTTTAGATTTTTTTTAGATTTCCACCATTAACAATGGTGTTGTTCCACCTTCATGATTTTTCTGGCTACAGCAGGACAATGTAAATGATATTTTGGATATTGACGTTCTCCCAGTTTGTGTTAGTTAGCTTTTGGTTACTGTGACCAAAATACCTAACCAGAACATCTTGGAGGAGGTAAAGTTGATTTGGGCTCACGGTTTCAGGCGTTCAGCCCATGGACAGCTCACTCCGTTGCTCTAGGTCTCAGAGGAAGCAGAACATCAGGGCACAAAGGTATGGAGGAGGAAATCTGCTCAGCTCATGGCTGCTGGAGGCAGACAGAGAGAAGGAGGCGTTGGGGGACAAGGTAGAGTCCCCAGGGAAATGCCCTAGTGACTCCTCTCTTCCAGCTACAGCCCACCTGCCTGCCATTACCACCCATTCAAACTAGGATGGGCTGATTAGGTTACAGGTCTCCCAGTTCAACTCGGCACCTCTGAACATTCCTGCATCGACACAGGAGCTTTGTGGAGATGCCTCTTATCCAAACGACAAAACAGCTCATCCAGCACATCTATCATGCACTTATGTGCTAGAAATGAGAATATTAAAATAAATGAGGCTGAGACCTTCTTTCAAGGAGGCAAACGGTTGGTCGTGGAGACTCAGGTTCTTTGTTTTTAGTAGCTCAGCAGAGGGGGCTCGACCATTAGAACGAGCCCAACAGAAGAGCAGGCTGATATGGGCCTCTGCTCATTCTCCATAACAAGGCCTCTTCTCAAACCCGGGAGCACCGCTCTTAGGAGCCACGCTGTGTTCTGAGTCCCTGACGGCATGAAGGTGTGCAGCATCAGAAGCCTGGAGGGGCAGGGTCCTAGGAGGTGGGCCGTGGGCATGAAGTGTGCGAGGGCGAGAGCTCAAGGGCGTGTGCTCTTCTGCGCCTCGGCTCCCAGCAGGTTCCTGTTCTCTCTGTAGCACAAGCTAGTGGCATCTGACACTCACTGCTTTTCAGTGCTCAGGAGGGACACAGGAAAGTAAACAACCAAGCAGTGCCGTGCTACATGAAAGACATATTCTTTCCCGCTGCAGAGGCAACAGCGCTAATCCCATCTGCAGTCTATGGAGCAGTTTCTGAAGGTTCTGGTAGTTAGGCTGCACCTGAAAGGCCAAGTAGCTCATGAACAGAGGAAGGGAGCAGGTGTTTGGGGTGCAGGCAGGGATGGAGAAAGGTGCACAGTGCTTCAGTGAATGGAAGTTCTGTGGAGCTTGGCTATACACTCTCTCGGCAGGTCTCATCTGCCCAGGCAGCAAAGGGCACGTGGAGCAAAGCCTGCAAGGTTCCATGCTATTGCCTTCCAGGAAGACCCATGTGAGGAGGTCCATTACCAACAGGGAACCTGGAACATGGCGCTGAAATGAACCTGAGACCCACTGGAACCGTTTCTCTCCTCTTTCAGGACTTCCTCCTCCAAGGGAGTCAGTCCTGGGCTCTGATGCATAGCACACATTGGGTTAAACATTCACTAACTTTAAATGTGTGCATTTTACTAATTTTCTTATGATTTTTCTTGGTATTTGATGGTATTCAGTAGGTACCACTTCTTTTCTCCAGTACATGGATGTGTTCCTCTTCTGAAAGCTCTGTGGTTTGCATTTGTTGCTAACATAGTTCCAAGGCTGTCAGTATCAAAGGAAATAAGAACAGGGCCCTATTAAAGATCTACGAAGGCATCTGTGTTCAAATGCCAAGGAAACCATTTAGTAATAACGTGATGTTCTGTAAAGAACCGTCATTTTCTACTGAAGCTTTTTGATGTGACTTTAGCAAGATAAATACCAGGAAAAAATAGAGATGCCACCAAATTGCTTCTTCATAACATTTTCTCAAAAACCTGCAGTATCTCTGACCTAAAGTAGGGTCTTTTATTAAATTAAGTATTCCTATGGACTGTTGACCAAAAGTTCTAGTGACATGAGGCTAGGAGAAGATGAAAAACTGAATAATACAACCCAGCCTGAAACCCTCGCCTCTGCCTGTGACCCATAAATTGGTAGAAAGGGCAGATTTCACCTTGAATTAAACGTGGCGTTTGTACTTTTGATCTATCGTCTGTCTCACTTCATCTGCTTGGTCCTCACAGGAAGCTCACTTTGACCTTCTCAAATAGCCATTTTAAATAGCAGGAGGCAGACCAGAGAAGCTGGCAGTGGACCCCACAACGTGCTGGGGAAATGTCTGCCTAGATCTGCAATTCAGCTCACAGAGGGAGTGTGAGTCTGCGTGTGTGTGTGTGTGTGTGTGTGTGTGTGTGTGCACATGTGCACACGCTGATCTTCTCTACAAGACCTGATAAAGAAATCTCTTTACAGTACATGGAAATTTTGAAACATGTAAAGGACTGTGAAGTCCTGGAAATGGTAACTCTGTCAATAAATAAGACAGATATTTCCATAGTTTATTGGAAAGGTACTTATGAGGACTTTCCACACAGTTTTGTTTCACTATAAATTTATAGTCATAAAAATGACTGAAGACTCCAGAGACTGTATCACCGGGAGTCATATTGATCAGTTGGCCATTCGTATGCCTTATTTTAAGACATGGTTTTTGCATGTTTTTAAACGGGGTTATTTGATTTTTGACTCTGGAGTTGAGTTTCTTACAAATTTTCTATATGAATTCCTTTTCAGATGTGTCATTAGCAAATATTCTCTCCCCTTCCGTAAGTTTTCTCTTCATTCTATTGATCCTTTCCTTTGCTGAGCAGATGCTTTATAATCTGATGCAGTTCCATTGCTTATTTTTGCTTCGGTTTCCTGTATTTTGGGGTCTTCTCCAAAAAACTCATGGCTCAACCAAGGTGGCAAAGCATTTTCCCAATACTTTTTTCTATTAGTTTCCTAGCTTTGATCTTCCATTTAAGTCTTCAATCCGTTTTGAGTTGACTTCTGTACACGTGAGGATGAAGGTCGATTCTCCTGCTTGTGGGTATCCAGTTTTCCAGAAGCCCTTTATTGAAGAGACTGTCCTTTCCCCAGGGTGTTCTCTTGGCTTCCTTCTTGAAGATCAGTTGACTGTAAGTGCATGGATCTGTTTCTGAGCTATTTTTCTTTCCCGCTAGCCTTGTGTCTGTTTTTATTCCCCCACGGCGCTGCCTTGGTTACTATAATCTCGTAGCATATTTAGTCAGATAGTGTGATGTCTCCAGCTTTGTTCTTTTGGGTACAGATTGCTTCCACCATTCAAGGCCCTTTGTTATCCCACAGGAATTTTAGGATTTTTTTCATTCCATTAGTATTTCAATAGGGATCATATTGACTTTGTAGGTCACACAGGTAGTACGGAATTTTAACAATATTAATTCTTCCAATCTTTGAACATGAGATACCTTTCATTTATTTGTATCTTTTTCAATTTCTTTCATCCATGTTTTATAGTTTTCATTGTAAAGACCATCCACCTCCTGGTTTAAATTTATTGCTAGGTATTTCTTTTTCCTTTCTTGTAGCTATGTTAAAGTAGTTTTAAAATGTCTATTCCAGATAATTCATTACTCTTGTATAGAAATACTACTGATTTTAAAATGTTTATTTGTAGCATGCTATTTTACTGAATTAGTTCATTAGTTACAATAGATTTTGGTGGCATTTTTTTGTTGTTGTTGTTGGCATTTTTAAGATTTTCTCTGTGTAGGGCTGGGAATGTTGTTCAGTGGTAGAGTGCTTGTTTTGCTTGCATGATGCCCTGGGTTTGAGCCCCAGCACAGCAAAAGAAAAAAAAACATATATGAAACACCATGTCAATAAGAAAAATTTAACCTAAAAGTTTAATCTACTCGTTTGTAATTTGGATAACTTTTATCTATTTCTCTTGTCTAATTGTTCAAAATCTCAATTAGGTATCACCATACCCCAGTTAGAATGACTATTATTTTAATGAGACAAAATGTAATAACTATTGACTAAATTGTGATAGAAAGGGAGCGTGGGAATGTAAACTAGAACAACCATTATGGCAAAATGTGTGGAGTTTCCTCAAAAAATGAAACTTCTGCTATAGGATCCATCAGCCTGCCTAGTGGGTATATTTCTATGGGAAATACAATCAGTACGTCAAAAAGCCATGTGTTTCCCATGTCTGTCACAATTGCCAGGGTGAGGAAGCAGCCTTCATTCCCACCCATTCCCACCCATAAAGAAAATTCAGAATACAAACACAAAGTAATACTATCACCCACAAAAAGAATGAAAAGCTGCCATTTGCAACATTCTGCTAAGCGAAATGAGCCAGGCACACAAACACCACATGCGGAATCTTAGAAAGTTGATCTCATGGAGGTGAAGAGTCAGATGGTGACAACCAGAGACTGGGGTGGTCAGACAGGAGGAGGAGATGGAGGACGGTCAAGGAAAACAACCACAGTTACATAGGGTTGACACATTTCAGGAGATCTGTGGTACAGCAAGGCATTGATATTAATGCTGACATGTTCTTGAAAACTGTAAAGGGAATGAATATTAACTTTCTCACCACAAAAAATAACTGTGAGGTGAAGCATCAGTCACTTTAAAAGATTTTTCCACTCCGTACTGCACATATATGCTAGATACCATATTGTCATTATAAAAACACACAATATTCTCAAACTTGATTTTTAAAAATTCTCTTTCAAGCATAAAAATATCAGGCTAGGTTAAAATGCATCATCGATGATTGGTCTGGGGAATAAAAAATGCAGACTATCAGGGTATGAACTCTTGAAATAGGTATTTCCCCATATTTCACTTATATGAAGCCAATTCATACAAGAATGGCATGGATTTATCACACCTTTTCCCCACCATTAGAGCTGGAATAGCGACAAAAAAATATATATATATTTCTTAGGTTCTTTGAACTTAGGAGACTAGGAGGAAAGGAGTATCTTGGAAGTGCCCACTGAGGCCAGTTTGAGCCCCACTCCCGGTGCTGGAGTTCTGTGAGCCCACCGCCCACCACCCCTCCTCGCCACATGACTGAAGCACCCATGCACCCGTCTACACCATGAGAACTCACAGGAAGTGGCTGGCACCGCAAGGATCATCCTCTGAGAGCTGCCAGGTTAGGAACGCGTGTGTTGTCTCCAGGCAATGCCCTCTGTACTTTCGTTTGGCAACAAAACAAGTGCTTCTTACCCAAGCCATTCACAGGACATCAGTGGATTTGAGTAAGGAATATTCCAGTTGCAGCTACTCTGATAATGCATGCCAATCGTCTCTGTAATGACAGACTCCTGAACTTGATGTTCTGCTAAAGCCATGAGCAAGGACCAGGCAGCCATATTTCTGGTTCCAGCCTGGATCTTGCTCATGATCTGATGGTTTTATTGGCCACTTTAAGAATACAGTCTACATAACTGCTGCAAGACTTGAAATTGTCAAGCAATTACACGAAATAGTCCTGCATTGGGAAAAGATCGTCTATAAATGGGGAACATGATGAGAACAAGGTGACTTGTAAAAACAATGTCTTTTTTAAAAATAACAAAACAAGAAGAAAACAAAAAACAATTTAAAAAATAAAACCTGAGTGTACTCCATGCTATACATCTCTCCCTCAATGAGAGAGTAAGGCCAAGTTTGGAAGGATTTATTTTATTAAATAAACGAACTGAGAGAGAACATAAAGTTAAATTTAGAAATTATTGTCTTTTAAGAAATATTTCCCTTTTCAAATAGATCTAAAACAAATTGGGGTAAGGAGCAAGCAGGATTTGTTGATCACAGAGCTCAGGGACCACACGGGATCCAATTAAGGAGAAAGGGATGGTCATTTCCCATCAGTGGACGTCCCACCACCCAGGCCTGGAGTTTTGCTCAAAGGGAAAGCAGCTTCCTGCTGACTCCTCAAGCAACATGCCTGTGAGCCTGCTGTGTCGATCTTTATCTATGACAGTCACACGCCATCTCAACAGCAGAAGACACCACTTAACCTGGATGCCCAACACGGAGTTTGCTTGTGCCAGTGGGTTTTTAATTAGCAGGATCGCTGTGGATGATGAAACTTGGGCACCCATCAGCCTTTCAACTTAAGTGAAGTATTTGAAATAAAGATGCAAAGCAACTGCAAATTACGGGAGACCAAAAGCTGAACAGTCCACAAAGGTGAGTTTCTTCATTCTGCTACCTGGCAGGATAACAAAGGACTTTTAACTAGGCGGGCTGATCCTAATGTTATTTTAGATTATGTCTTACTTAGGGACAGAATACTTAGTGGTGCATTTAGAGTTGTGAAATTCTGGGCTGTGTGTACTGTGAAGTCCTACAAGGAGAAAGAGCTGAAGATTCTGAGCAGGCTAATTTTAACTATTACAAGAAGGCAAGCTTAATGTTTCGGAGAGAAACAACTGGACTCGGTGACTCAACATAATAGAAAATTATTTCTTACTCCTGTGAAGTTCATTGTGCATACTCAATTTCATGTGGTGGTCCAGGGGCCCACACCATTGAAATCTCAGGCTTGGTAACACCCACATCCTGATGACCTTCCTGCTGGCCAGGAGTGAGGTATGGCTGCTGACTTGGGAGGGTTTGGCCCAGAAGCAGCATAAATTGCATGGCCCACCTCCAGTGAACTAGACGTCAATCAAGTGGCCATATCTACACAGAAAGTATGGAGCACTATGGGTGCACATGGCTAGAGCTGGCTGAGTCATTGGTAAAGCCATGCACTGTCTTCACCACAGACACCAAAGCGCTATTTGAAAATTACTCTAAAGATTCTCAGTGCAGTAAATTACTTTAGAGAATCAAAATTAGAACTGTTTGCCTCAGACAACAGAGTACCAAAATAATGACCCAAGATTATCCACAAAAAATCTGCTAAACAGAGAAAAACATTCCTATTTTAAGGGACAAGCAATAAGCATAATTGATAAAAATGTGAATATATACACATATTTGCACATGTTAAGAAAACGGAATGAACATTTCTTAGGAATTGTTCTTAAGTCACAATTAATTTCTCTATTAGAGGGTATGAGTGAAAATATTAAAACATAAAATATATTTCAAGTGCAGCTCCTTTACTGAAAGGCAACATACAAAATTTGCACAAATCATAAGGGTCCACTTTAGTGTATTTTCACAAAATGAACAGAGCTATGAAACCAGCCTCGCAATCAAAATAGAGAAAAAAGATAAGTGGCACTAATCACAGTGCCAAATAAAGTTAACCACTGTTTCAACTGCTAGTATTTTAGGTCAATTTTATCAATTGTGAATCTTACATAAATGGTCAGTCATTGGGTACTGTTTATCAAACCTCCTCTCCTTACCATTACATTTGTCAGATCCATTCACTGTGTTGAATGTAGAAGTGTGTGAATTTTGTTGCTGAATATTATTCATTGCTCCTTCTGAATCCTTGATAGTTTCCAGAGGTTTGTGCACAGCCTCGTCCTTCTCTGGGATTTCCTTTCCAAAGTCTGCATATTGCTGTATTCCCACATCTGCCACCTTAGTCTAGTTCCCTCTTCTAACAACAATACCTATGTTTCTTGCACACTCACTAAGAGAAGGGACTTGAGATGTGGGGAATGACGGAAGTGATTTCTGTATGCTGAATTCCCAGACTCCTTTGCGGTTAGGCGTGGCCATTCAACTAAATCTAAGGCAATCACAATGTAGTGTCTGAGACTTGCAGAAATGGCCCAAACAAACCTCTCCCACTGACCCTCCTTGTTCTTTCTGTTCTATCACTATGAAGAGGGATCCTGGAAGCCACGTGTTCAAGATGATGAAGGGACAAGAGAGAAGGAGACACTGAGTCACTGCTTACGGGAAAGCCTCCTGTCGATCAACTTGGATTTATGAGCAGTGATGGCTTTCTGCTTGTGTCTGAGATATCACAGAAGTGTGTATGTTTTTTTTTACTTTGTTTGAGATATGTGAACATGCTCATTTTGTTAGCTATAACAGCTAGAGTCACCTTAACCAGCACATCTGCTGAAGGTCCACTGACATCTCCTCTGCATATTTCACAGCATGGTCAAGTGAAGCAGGCCCAGAATTGAGACTTACCCACTCATTCCCTTGATTCTGTGACCTGGAAGTCAGCCCAAGATGACCACACACACCCCCGCTGGCGTAATCCATTCCACCATCTTAGCAGATCTTTCCTCCCAAACTGTCCTTTCCCTGATCCACTTCTCTCAAAAATTTCCTGCATGGCATAGCTTGAGTCTCTTTTATCTTGGACCAAACATCCATGATATTTTTGCTTTTGAGAATATAGTCATTCCAAGCTCCCAATTCCTTCAACATTCCTTAATTTCTGCAAAAAATGCCCAAAGTATAAGGCTCCATGTGACAGACAGTAACCCCAGCTTCACTCTCTGACACTTTTCCCAGCCAACGTGCCGTGATGACCCCATGCAAAGCTGTTGACTCCAGCCTGGTACCTTATTGTACTTGAACTTCCTGTGACACATCGCCATGGTCCTTACTTGGGGAATTTGCTTACTTTGTTCTCTGCTTAGCATATTCTTTATCCTTTTGTGAACTTCTAGGGAATCTGCTCAGAGCTGCCCTTCACCATAATTCCCCTTATAGGGAAGCTGGTGCTGAAGACTGAACACTGTCCCAAAATCCATATGTTGAAGCCATAACCCCCAAAGTGATGTATTTGGAGGTTGGATTTTGGATGAGTCATTTGGGTTAGATGAAACCATGAGGGTAGGACATCATGAGGGCATTTCTGTCCTTACATGGAGAGGAGACAACACGGCTCACTCCTTCCATCATGTGAAAATACAGAGATGAATGTGTCTGCAAGCCAGGAAGATGGCCTTCACTGGGAACCAGCCCTGCCCATTCCCTGAACCAGGACAGTAGTCTCTGCTGTCTGGGCACCCAGCAATGGCATGCTGCCTGAGCTGCTAGGACCCTGGCACTCCCAGGGCCTAGCATAGCACCCAGAATAGGGTGAAGTTTTTGCAAATGTTTGAGTTTTATTCCTCTTGGGCACCTATGTTCTATTTTGTGTTACACTACCTTGTTAGAATTTGGGACACCATTAAAGCAAACCCAGGAAAACTTACATTGTATTGAATAATTTTTTATTGACTTGGAAAAAAACACTCTTTATTTGCATTTTTTTTTTCATCAGAACCTCCTTTTTTTTTTAGAGACTGTAGAGGTAACACTCAGCACAGCATGTCTGACTGATGTGAACTCTGAGTTAATGGACCTTGAATGAGACTTCAGTACAGAAATTACTAGCTATCCTGGAACAAGATGATTGACATATTAATAGCAACTATACAACACTTGAAGCTGAAGACTTGAGTCAAGTTAATTGCTTTACAACTTAGTAACTTAACCTACAGAAAACTAGCATTGGTAATAGCAGTCTTAAATGTGGTATCATAGGATTTAAATTAAGTCTTTAGATACTGTCTTAATCCAGTATGAAGGAAACACATGACAAATACACAGGTTATTAAGATCAAACATCAGCTAAAAAAATAAAAATAAAGCAAAGACATCTATAGTCAACTAAATCAGTCATCAGTCTCACAAGAAAATAGGGTGTGTACTCTTGATAAGACTGAAAGAAAAATCTAGAAATAACAGTGAATTTAGGGAAGAGTCTAATTTGAATGCATCCTCAGTTATCTACAAAGCCAGAAACAACCACAGGAGAGTTGAGATGCAGTTTCTATACCAACCGCAAGGAGGGCAAGGAAACCAGAGAGGTCACAAATCCTGATCCTTGGAGGGCCCAAGGGAGATGGGACCCTCCTTAGTCTGGACACCATCAGTACTTACTCTGCTTCATGTACACATGAAACTGGAATTCCACCAAGGACTCCTTGAAAGACAGGTGTCCTACAGAGGCAGCCTCTGCATAGCTGCATTTGAAGGACAGAGCTGTATCACGTCACCTCATTCCTCCCACAAAAATAAGACCCCATGAAAAGAAGTAACGATGAAAATTCTCCATGCTGAATTTCTCAGTGTTTTTCTTTCTTTCTTTTTTTCTTTTCTGTTATTTTTTTTCCATTTTAATGTCACATTTGCTTCCTGCTCCAGAGTTCAGACAGTTCTATTTTCCAGAAAGTTTGCTCTTCCAGTGCTACCCTGACTTAGTTCACCTGAGCCATTTCTTCTTGTCACCTGGTGCTGAAGGGCCTGGCCTGCCTGGAAAAGCTAGGAAACGCAGAGGACAGGCATCGTCGATGGCTTTTCAACAGCCCTTGGGTTTGCCACAGTTGCAACCCTGCCTGCTGCAGGATCCACTCTGCCTTCAACTGTTCCAGGTCACAGGGCTGCCAGTACCCGGGGGCGGCAGGAAGGGGGGAATCTCATTACCAGTGGGAGGAGGTATGCATTTCTTTTCTACACTTGAAGTTCCTTCTTTGGCTGATTTAGCAATTAAAGATAGGCTTTAAACTTAATGAGCCTTTTATTCAATATAAGTAATGTTTCATTTTTATATGATTCTTCTAGACTCGGATTAATGAAATAAGCATAATATTTTTCTACTTCATTACTGGGTGTATTTAGGTAATTAGTTTCAAAGAGAAGAACGGGTTTTGTGTCTGCTCCTTAAGCTCAATTTTATAAATTAACCTCAAGAGTTTTGGGTTGCTTTTTCAAACTGAAGAATATTCTAGGTAATTTTCATCAATAAGTTATCACAATTTGATTGTCTACAATACATTTTAACAATAGTCCGTCACAAAAGCACATGGTTCAGAATCCATTGTCACTGAGTCTGTTGTGTTTCTTCCCTTCCCTCAGTTCTTTCTGGGGCCTCGTGGGGGCTAGGACAGACTCAAGCCTGGCCTGCAGATGGTTCTATACAGTATGCTGGGGACACTGACGGTGGATGGCTGTAGAACCACAGGTCCTGCTGGAGGATTTCCTCCCCCTGTCGTCCAGGTCATCTCTGGAGGGTGGGGAAGGCCCCCGTCACTCAGCCTCTGTACAGCACTAGCCTAAGACCTAGAAGCCCTGAAGCCCTGGCCAGCTGTAGGTTTATACTGTTCTCCTAAAGCTGGGCCTGCAGGAGGTCTTCCAGGGACTTCACAGGTAGAGCTCATGGCCACATGAAAGGAAAGAACCAGCCTTGTATGTTGGTGGGCAACCCCTGAGGACTTCCATAAATACCAGGGAAGGAACCTAGGGAGGCCAGACATTCCATCCCTAACACAGAGGGACTTTATCAATGCCACCAAATGCATCTTTATTGCACCCTAGCATGTCACTGTCCCATGAGCTGTTCCTGTGACTTCTCGTCTGAGATGGTTTCCACCATTCTTGCAGATGAGCCTCATGCTGTCAGCATCCCTCACCATTTCAGAGGGGTTTCTCCTCTGAAATCAATATTAAAAAAAAAGAAAGAAAAGTCAAGAAGAATCGGTAATTCCCCTGCCACTTGTGAAGGCATTTGGAAATGAGTTGGTAATATGAACTGAGTTGACCTTTCTGAAGAGTCATTTAGCAATCAAATCAAAAGCTTTGATCCCGTGGCTACACTGACAGGAAATGTTTTAAGACATACCTATAAAGAGAGTCATCCCAGCCTAGTTTGTGATAAACAGCCCTTGGAAACCACCTAAATTCCCACGAGCAAAGATTATAAGTTTCCCACATGGAAACTGTTGAGGCACTTAGTATGAGGAGAATAACCAACGGCTTGCTGTACGGAACATATTCCTGCATGATGTTAAAAGAGGAAAACAAGTTAAGGGGTATTCTATTCCATGTTTATAAAAATACGTATGTTACATACATGTGCCTAATAGGACAAACATCCTCACAGGAGTACACAGATTCCGACGTTGATTTGCCTTTTCATCACCACTGTTAACAGGCTCACAGCATCCACATCTCTCGTGATTTTCTGCACAATGATGCTTCTGTTTAGCAACTTCACTGTATAACAATAAGAGCAGCAATGAGCTTCTGTGCATGAAATTAACTGGCAGTATCACATATCCCATCCCCTGAAAGCAGATGGCCCTATCAAATGGTGCAATAGCTTCCTGGAGACTCAGTTACAGCACCAGTTTGAGGACAGTACCAAAGCACTCTGCCTTACAGAATGCTGTGTACTTCTTGAATAATAATTGACTCTACAGTGTTTTCTCCCCCAGAACCAGAAAAGGAGGCCTAAGGAGCAAGGGTGAGGGCCAGACAGCTCCTCTCAGAATTATTCCTGATGGCCAATTCACAAACATTTACTTTGTTCCAGAGATATTGAACTCTGTTATTTTAAGGCCTTATTTCCTAAAGGGCCATGGTATCACCTGGAGAGACAATAATGGTTCATTGAACTGGAAAATGAGAGCAATCTGGATATTTCGGTCTTCTTATGCCACTGAGCTAGAAGAGAAAAGTGATTCTGCTGTCTCCAATGACTGGTCCTTATTATTGGGGAAAAATTCCATTTCTTCTGCACAGTGAAGGGTAGAGAAGAGTGTGTCTAGAACCCAGAAGAGTTCTCAGGGCTGATGCGTGTCATTCTATAGCCAATGTAAGAAGTGAATGGAAAAGTACAGTAATTGAAAAAGTGCAATCTTTGAGTATCAGTACTAAGCAGGGATTCAACCAGAGTGGGACCCCCTGACCAGTTTTGGTTTTTGCTGAGGACAAGGGAACAGAAATGACTAACAGAAGACAAGTCAGAGGTACCAATTACAACCTTCTGACTGATTTCAAAAGCGAGAAATTTGCATATAATATTTGCATATTTTCTCATATTTAGTATATATTATTAGTATATGATATCTATTTTTCTCTTCTTTTCATTATTTCTTTATGTGCAAGTTATTGGCAGTAACTTTAGTATATGGTTTTTAGGTAAAATTTTGAATGGTCTCCTGATGAAACTGAGGAATCACTAACACAGCTAGTGAGGGACACAGTGATGTTAGAACATGGGAGCAAGGCCACAAATTGCATGATTTAGTTTATGTGCAATGACCAAAAGGGCCCAGAGCAGGTCTGTGGTAGCCGGATATGAGGGAGGGAAAGCAGGGAAAACCTGCTCTTGTGCATGCCTGTTTTGGGGGGAGGACGTCATTCTGGAAATAGATTATGGCGATGACAGCACACCATTGTGAACTTACTGAGACTGCTGAGCTGAACAGGTTACGGTGGCAAACTATTCTCTGTGAATCTCAGTTTTTAAAAATACTTTTAAAAAGGGGACACAATGCAATGGAAAGTCATCGGTGAGTTTAAGGAGGAATCCAGCGATTGCACTATGTAGGCCATGCCATATCAGGTCACAGGAAGGTTTAAAATGCCATCCCGAACCCAAGTTTACATTCCAAAGTAAGAACAATATTGTCGCCAGGCACAGTGGCACTGTCTGTAATCCCAGGTACTTGGAGGCTGAGGCAGGAGGACTGAAAATTCAAGGCCAGCCTTGGAAACTTAGCAAGATCCTATCTCAAAATAAAAAATGAAAAGGGCTGGTGATGTGGCACCAGTAGAGCACCCTGGGTTCAATCCCCAGTTCTGAAAATACAGAGGCACATGCATACGTGTGCACACGCGCACAGAGAGTAAGCAAAAGGGTAGAAAGAAGAGGACGGAGTCCTGGATGCTCACTGCATAAGTAAAGCCTGCAGAACAGACAGGAAGCAGAGACAGCAAAAGAGAGTGCATTGCAGAAGTCCAGGGGGAGATAATGAGAGTGTGGACCTCGGGCAAGAGCAGTGCAGAAGAGCAGAGAGGCCAGCAGAGCACGGAAAGTAGGACAGAGTGGCTGCAGTGACAGAATGAATCAAGCACCATTGCCCTATGTAAATGTATGATTGCACAAATGGTGTGACTACTTCATGTACAACCAGAGAAACAAGTTGTACCCCATTTGTTTATAATAGAAAGAAAAGAGATACATGTTGGACATGCTGAGGCTGGGGTGTGTACAGTAATCTGAGTATAGCTATTCAGTGGATAGTTGAATATTTCTGCCTATATTTCAATAGAGCTAAGATGGAGATAGGACTTTGTACCTATAATTGTACAATTTTATATCTAATATATAATATAATTGTATACCTGTAACTATAATTGGTAATTATAATCACCAGAGGTCTTCAGTTCACCAGTCCTCCAATTTAAGACAAGATATGTGAGTTCTCAACACATAAGATGCACTAAATGCCAACAAGTGTTCAGGAATTGAGGGAAATCAACCGTCAGCTTGAGAAGCCAGGGAAAGTACGTAGCCGAGATGGTCCGGCCATCCCAAGTCCCTAGTTCTCTCTGCCCTGTGTACTGTACAAAGAAAGCGTTGTGCTGGTGCAGAGTAAGAGCAATTTAAGAGTAGTTTCTCCTTCCAGAAGCAAGTTCGTCAGCTTGGGTATCTTTGATGTCACCTGGATGAATGTTGGAAACCACGATTGCTTTAGGACAACATACAACCTTCCAAAGCAAGCCATGCCTCACAACAAGATCATCTCTCACCTTGCCCTCAGGCGGGGACTGGTTCCCTCTACCAACAGCTAGCAAAACAGCCTTTGCACTGTCTAGGTCCAGAGAGCAAACACCTTGAAGTACATTCGAGTGTGTTGGGGTGGGAGAATTGCTTGTCTCCTCCTATTTAATTTATTGCTTCATCTACCTTGGGTACCATTATTCAAATTATTACACATTCCTATAAAAATTGAATAACAGATTATCAATGCATAAAAATTTTAGAAAGGTGTTTTGTCATCTAATCAGATGTAAGAGAATAAATTACATTTGATGCAAATAGTGAGAAAAATATGTACAAAATACATTCCAGAACATCTTACACTCATACTAAAACATTTGGTAAAAATTGAGATAATGCTGCTTTTATAAAGAAGCATCTAATGCTTAATGCTATTTAAAAATGAACCACTCATCAAAATGAGTTAACTAAAGAACAAACAAAACCTGCATGGAGGGCTAGAACCTATGAGGAAAAGAATCAATTTATGTGGAAATAAAAGTCAGCTGTGCTTTCTTTTTTGGAAAGATCCTTGTGTAGGACACACAACAATAAACGTCAAATTATCAGACATATTAGAAGTGACACGTATGGAATGTCATAAGCAACAAAGCCATTTCATTATAAAAGTAAGAAAATGAATCTTCCAACTTTATTTCTGTAGGGTTTGTTGTTGTTGTTGTTAGAATTACAAAGAAATTTGCAGAGGAAATTATGCTTACTAAGAAAAAAAACTAATGTTGGAATTTGATAGCCTGAGCTCAAATCTCAGTTCTGCCAATGCCAAAATTCACTCAGAAAGAGTCTCAGTTTTCTCATCCTTAAAATAGGTACAAATATTCATAAATTCTGAGCAGTCACCTCTTATTGATAGTTAAGATATTGGCATAAAAGTTTTATCGCCCCCTCGTCAAGCTGCTTTGCGAGTGGGATGGTGACATGCCACTGCAAAAACAGGACTTTCTGTGTGAGGTTCAGAGCCACTGCAGTTCTCTTGGTGGTGAGAAGAAAAGTGCTGGGTGCATCCGGTCCACACTTTTCATTCCAGCACCAGGTGCCTTGGCCAGGCCAGAACAGCAGTCGCGTCTCACAACACGTGCACTGAGAGATGTCCCCTTCTGTATTTCAAAGGAGGTAAATCTGCTCTGACCCCCACCTGCCAGGCCATAGGAAAGCCTAGTCTGTGCATCATGAACCTGGGGACAGATCTCAACTCAGGTGGGATGGCTTCTTGGAGACAGGCAGAGACAGAGTCCCTGTGCTCTCAGGATCCAGGAGGCCACCAGGATCTAGGAGGTCACCAGAATGCAGGAGGTCACTGCTTGGTGCCATCCATGATGTTTTACCACGCCCTTTGAGGGCAGCCTCCTGACTGTGTCCTCTCCAGGCCAGGCCCACCCACACAGAACCCCAGGACGTTCAGAATCCACTGGCCACTGCCTGTCCCAGGTTCAAGACAGTCACCTTCCCAGAGTGCACCAGGGCACTTCTGCTGCTTCATTGTCCAGATTCCTCCAGATCTAGAAAGTCCAGGGCACACACCTTCAACGAGCCAGGACAGAAACTATCCCCCTCCACCTCCCCAACGCTGGGACCTCAGAAGCCGAACAGGAGTCAGCACACCCTACGGCAGGCAGCACCCTGCTGCTGTTCCCTCCCGTGGAGCCCAGCCCTCCACCGGCACTTAGAGAAGCACCACTCAGTCGGGTGCACTCAGAGACAGACACGTGCACACACAGTGCATGCATTTCATTACTGCATAGCTAGCATCCATTTCTCCATTGACCCCCCGGGGAACTCAATTGGGCCAGGTGGCCATTACTCTCAGCTGACTCGTCAACCCGGTTCTACCCCCTCATTCACCTGTCCTTCACTTGCTTTGCCATCTTTTCCGCAGTCCTTACTTTGTTTAGATATTGGTTTTGAACATTTATTCAAAAATAATCACATTTTCCAGTGTATTCCCCAAATAATCTAACCACCTGGTTCCCTCCAACCTCATGACCTGTCTTTGAGAAAGAGTAGACAGAGGGCACTGTCTGCAAAGACGTGTAAGAAGAGGTTTGTCACAGGCCTCAGGACGTTCCTGTCGTTCCCCTTGGAAAGTGTGAAAGAGGAAGCTGTGGGCCCAGGTCCTGGTCACTCCTCCCTCAGGAAACCAGCCCTGGGTATTGGGGACTGTGTCTCGGGAGCTGAAGAGAGGAAACCCCCTTGGCCCAGCTGAGCAACGAGACCCATGGGCACCAAGGCCTGCAGCACTTTGGACCTTCAGATGTGCCCTGGGGGTTTCCTTACGTCCTTGTCTTCTAGCTCAGCTTCCGGAAGCCCTTCAACCTGAGGGAATTAAATTGTTCCTAACTATGTGGACAATGTACAGTGAAAGAGAGAAGCACAAGCGGATTAAGTCTAAGGAGTTTACTCTAAATAGGAGACCTAGACGCAAAGAACAGCTTGTCTTTTAATTATAGGCAAATTTGTTATTCTCTCTTTCCATGCTTTGGTCCTTTCTCACTTATGTAAGAAAAATTATCCTATGGGACCCAATGAATATGCAAATAACTAGCAATACCCACACGAAGTCAATTATAATTAAATTTATCATGATTCCAGCTTGGTCTGGCTCATTATGGAAAGGTGAGTTTTCAGACAAATTTGAATTAGTTCCAGAATACAGTTTTGGCCTCCAGTTCATTCCCTGGAAGCACTATTAGCCAGCTAGCAGCTGTGATTTTAAATGCATTTCATTTGGAATCATGCCAGGGGAAACTCCCTTATAGAAGTAAAAGGAAGTGAAATAACTTGACATTTCTATAGGCCTCTTTCAAATCGTATGTCAGCAAAATTCCTAGAAAATGCATTTAAAATTCAGTTTCCAAATTAGTTAATTCTTGTCTGGTTGCATTTCTAAGAAACTTTTTGAACTAACACATATCTTCCCAAAGTTATAGGAAAAATCTCTTAACTCCTGGCTGTGCATCCAAGGAGTTCAAAGTATGTGGTTCTTAATAATTGGTAAAAACCAGGAGCAAGTTCATTATCACCTTTGAGTTTCAGTTTTCTGTGAAAGAAAAGTCTATGGGAGTTAAATGAGATTTTATTTGTAATAGTACCGTGAGGATCGCCCAGTGGATGTTCTATTGCTATTTACCTCTCGCCTTTTTCTAATCCAGAACTTCAAAGCCTCTGCTCTAGTATTCATTGTCCTCCTCAACTTGGCTCAACTTTAACCTCAACTTTGACCTGACCTTAAACTTGTCCCCTAATTAGTCACCTCTTCTCTGGAACGTCTCCTGCCCCCTGCGCCTCTGCCATTGCTACTCTCCCACCCTGGCAGACTCCTCCTTCCTTCCACCCTCCCCGACCCTTGCTTCTTCAAGAAGGTCCCTCCTCCTGCAGCAGTTGCATGCGGGCTTGCCTTTCGTTCTGAACGCTGTCTGCGCCGCTCTTTCCCAGAGGCCCCCTGGCCATGCCTGCTGTCCACAGTGTTGCTCACGCTCAGGTCTCAGACTTCCCACCAACTAGACACCAGGTTTCCCAGTCAGGGAGCCTCAGGATATGGTTCTGTCACAGGCTAACAAGCCCCTCTGCAGCCCTTGATGCCGTCCCTCCTCCTCTATTCCCTGATTGGAAACTGGGCACCTTCATTCATTTCCTCTGTGTTGATAATTGAGCAAGACATTCCTTATTGAACATGACATAATAGAAGACAATGCCTTTCTTAATTTTGGACCTGCATATTTATGAACCACAAAGTTAATTTCTATGATCAAAATTGATACAGAAAACTATTCAAAATAAACAAGAGGAACTGGATCTTTTGCAAGTTTGGAGTTTTGTGGGTGTGTTCATCGTCGTGACTGGCCAGGCTGCACAGTAGGAAAATTAACGGGCGGGCTGGGGATCCAGGACAACCGGCCTTCAAGCCTTGCTCTGCCATTTACCAGTTCTTGGACATGGGCAAGTTCCTTAAGTAGACTTGATGAGCCTCAAAGCCCAGCTCTAAAATGTAATGACAACGGCGACGATCTCACAAGTTCATTGTGCAGGAGAATCAGATGAGGGAATGCACCCCAAGTGCTGGGGATGGAGACGAGCACCAGGAGCCTGCTCAGCAGGTGTGCCCTGCACCATGCAGTGCCACAGTTGTCCACTAGGAGGCCAGGTTCACCGACTGACCCCAGCACTCCAGCAGGGAGACAGGGAGACATGATGGAAAGGTCTGGAAGTGCACGCCTCCTGGTGCAAGCAAAATCCCACAGCTGCCCACCATGGAGAGCAAATGGAGGTTAAAGACAGGACATATGTTTCCTTTATTTCACGTGATGTGACTTGATTATTTTCCCTTTGTATTTTAATTAATGACATAATTCCTCTAGGAAACTGAGAAACTTTTAATTAAGATCAAAGTGTCAACACTTAATATTAATTATGTTACCCAGTCTATACAGCATGCTGAAAATATGAACCTGGACGTTAAATTCTGTATGAAAAATTACTGGTTCTAACCTTAGAATAAGTTGTTTCCCTTCAAAAGCCTCACTGTCTTTATTTAAAACAACATAAACTAATCACCTACCTTCACTACCTAATACACTTAGTGAAAGTTTGGATTGAAATAATTTGTGGGAAAGATCTTTGAGATCTTTAAGTCACTACAGCAGCACAAGTCCCTATCAGTAAACTAAATTTACACCAATGTGTTTAAATTTAAATGTTCCTGGTGACCAACATCCACTGTGTGAACTGTTCAGTTTACACTGAACAAGGGGTTATTAGTTCAGTCTTGCTATAATATTGATTTTTGGAATTCACATTTAAATCATACTGGATAGTAGGAAGAGATGTGGACATTTTCTTTTTTAACTCTCCTGTTTTAATGAACCAGTATCGATGTATGTGTTTGTGTAAGTATGAAACACACAGCCATATATGTTAATGCCTACGCTCACTAGATAAACCGTAGACAAAACACTTGTACTTCTGCTGGAAACAGATTTGACAGTGTGTAAAGTCCATAAGAAGGCACAAGGCTCCTGATCATAGTTCTTTTTTTGGCTCCAGGAGAACTGTACCCACTTAGATTTTCCTTCATGGGACAATTGTTAGCTTCTGTTCTGTCTACTTGAAGTGACCATGCCAGGAGGCAATGTGACAGTCAACTTTTGCTGCTGTGATCACAATACCCAACAAGAACAACTTGGAGGAGAAAAGATTTATTTTGGCTTATGGCTTCAGAGGACCTGTCCATGGGTGGCTCTAGAGAGAACATCATGGTGGAAGGGCATGGTGATGGAGGACAGCCACTCAGGTCATGAAGCTGGGAAGCACAGAGAGAGGAAGGGAGCAAGGAGAAGGTAAACCCTTCCAGAACAACCCCCCAGTGACCTACTTCCTCCAGCTGGTCCCCTCCTCCCAGTAGTCCACTCAGCTATCAGTGGATTAATCCATTTTCATGGATGGACCACGGATCTGAGATATGCCAGAGCCTCATGATCCAGTCATTGTCTTCAAAGCCCTACCTGCAAACCTCGTCACCCTAGGGGCTGCACTTTCAACACATGGACTTTAGGGGACATTACAGATCAAACCATAGCAGAAGAGTCCTCAGCTAAGCAGTGCCAGGTCTCTCTGTTGCTCACAGGCTGTCTTCGGGAGGTCCCTGGGGAGGTAAAGAACTGCTTAATTCTCCAGACCTCCATTTCCTCATCTCTCTAGGGATGTCAGTGGGACTAATCTTCTCAGGACAGAGGTGAGGATTAAGTGAGGACCGGGCATGGTACCCTTGAAATGCCCTGTGCCTGGGTTCTCTTCCCTCCACGCTTCCCTGGACACAGGCTGGTGGCCTTCAGGCTGCAGGACTGTGCAGGAGGCCCCAAGGAGGCAGCAGAGGCACAGAGGGTACCTGGGCGGGAGAAGGCTTGCCATCTGGCTGTGTGTTTTCCGTGAATGCTTCCTAAGCCCTCCAAGGGAAGTGCCTTCCTGGCTTGTCCAGTGCAGACCAGGGGAGTGCAGTCTTTTCCTTCAGGGGGCCGTGGAGAGTGCAGAGGAGAATTGGGGGGGAATGGAGACATGTAACTGCCGTGTACCTGATTGTCCTCCCTCCACACTGCGGCCCCGGGTTGTCCTTCCTCTGTAAGAAGAGATTGGAAGGAAGACGACGTCCCAGACACTCAGAGTGGACACTCCACACATGTGTGGCCAGGTTCACGCCAGAGTTCTCTGAAGACCCTGCCTCCCGCTGGGTGGAGGGATCAGCTCACCTCCAGACCCCAGGGCCTCTAAACCTGAGGTTAGTCAGGCAGGAGGAGAGTTATTCTGCAGCCACAGAATGCACGCCCAGGGAGAGGCCGTGGTTTGAATATGGCTTAACCTCCAAAGCTTCGTGTGTTGGGTTCCTGGTTCCCAGGGTGGTAGTTGCAGGAGGAGGTACAGAACCTTGAGGAGGTGAAGCCTTGTGGCAAGTCCGTAGGCCTTGGGCATGCCCTGGAAGGGAACATGGTCTCCTGGAGTTGTTGTAAAGCATGCGCTTGACCCAGTGACCCTTGGCTTTCTGTTGGCAATGTCATCACTCAGTCCCCCAATGGGTCCTTCTGTTCTACCATGGAGTCTCCTCCTCAGAGCCCACACCAGGCTACTGGACTTTGAACCTCCAGAACTGTCAACTAAATGCATAACCCTTTTCTTTATACAGTCAGCCTGCCTCAGGCATTTCGTTACAGTGATGTAAAGCTAAGTGATCCAGGAAAGCATCTCCTTTTTTGGAACTGGCAAAGGGGGCCTTTCTTCCTTCCTGCCAAGAGTTTTAGCATTCTTCTCTTCAGTAAATTGATTGTACCAAAAAATCAGAACTACTTGGCAATGTCTAGCTCCTGTGGCTGAGAATAACGTGATGACTGGTTCATGGAAGGTAATGGCCTCTCAGATGTTATATAAAGGCTCTCAGCCAATCCATCCCCCGGATAGAGTACGGCCCTACTCTGTGCCATCCCTTAGTCTTTGCCAAAACATTTCTCAGTCAAAACGAGTGTGTGTCTTTTCTGCAGAGACTTTTTTTCATTATTGGAAAGGACTAAAAGGAATATTCATTTAGTTACTTGGAAAGTACAAAATGGAACATAAAACTGGTCAATTTAATGTTATTCACTTCATTCAGCACTGAACAACGAAACTTGTTCTAGATGTTGCAAAACGATACTGTCAGGGAGAAATGACTGTCATTTAAAGGATCTTCTACATAGGGGGCATTTGTTGGCAGCAAAAGAAAATCTTTCAAAGAATCTAGTGACTTGTAACCTGGCCAAGTTCAGAATGTACAAAGTGTGGATTGTTGTTAGATATTGTGTCCCAACATGGCTTACAATAAAAAATTGACAATCAATTTTTCATCCATACATTGTCATTAAATATTTATATTGAGTTCTTCAGTTAACTGCATTTCAGTTCCATGCATTGAGGAAAACTCTGCATACCTGGGGGAAAATAGACATCATGCAATTTGGATATTATAGCCAAAGTGTTTTAACAGATTTTTGGACTGGGATGATTTTAGAGCGGTGGCATTTGCATGACTTGATATAAGTTCTGAACACGGCACATGGGCTGTGTTACACTGGAATGTTAATCTAAGATGTGTGAGGCCAGAAACAGGAAGAGCAGATGAAACATGTCCAGGGCCGGCAAGTCATGACACTGAAAGCACGGTCCCCTTCTGCAGATGTCACCTGGGAGTCACTGACCCCATGGGGACAAGAGCAGGAGCCTTTTCATTCCACAGGGGACGCAGTGACAGAGCACGAGAGGTTGAGCATTGTACCGGATGGTCTCACCTTCGGGACCTCACAAGGAAATGAAGGCAGGGCTCAGCCACAGGGAGAGTAGGGGGCTTGGCCAAGTGAGGTGGTACCTCTAAATATGATTAGCAAGGTGTTCTCTGCCATCCAGGAAGAATTTACAAAGCAGTGATTTCCTCCTTTCTCTCTCTGTTTCTCTCTCTGTGTGTGTGTGTGTGTGTGTGTGTGAGAGAGAGAGAGAGATGCTGAGAATCAAACCCAGTGCCTCCCACATGCTTGACCACCGAACTACGTCCCCAACCCTGTGAGTGTTTCTTAATAAACAGCACATGTCAATCAAAGAGTTCTCGTTATTCTGAATAACCTGTGAATGAGTACGAAGTGATGATAATGAATGAACAGAAAGCAAAGTCAGGAAAAGGGAGATTAAACAAGACTAGATGATTAAACAAAGGTGAGGACCTTCCTGCACATCGCCCCACCCCAACTGCTGAGGTCAGACCAAATTGACGAAGCTGTTTCTTGCTCTTATTCTGTCATATGCCCAACTGGGCCAGGGGTTAACAAAACACAAGCTGAGGATCCTCTTTGTTAGGTTGAGGTTGCACAGTGTTTCCAGACATGCAAATGGGGATTATTTTGGAAAGTAGTTAAATTCCATGTGATTTTTTTGTACATGCACCATAATAGAACCTCAAGAGAAATCTTCACTACAATCAAAATTGTGAATGCATTTGAGCTGTTTTTTTGTACTGCAAATAATTACAAGTTGGATGAAAAATCGGGCCATCATCTCAGCTCATTCCCCCACCTTGACTTGGGATACCCAGTTTTCTTTTTATTTTGTTTTGTTTGTTTGTTTTGCTTTAATTTCCTATCTAAAAACTTAGGGTGGTTGAGAAGTTATGTCATGAGAAGGTCTCATGGCTCTGAGGTCAACATTCTGGGCCAGACATTTTATAATAGTACTACACGGAGAAGGTCAGAGCGTAGTTTCCTGCTCAATAGGTGAATCTCCTCTCCAGCTGGGACTGCATCTCTCCCAACCAGAGATGCTGACACATGCACCCTGAGTGTTCAGGGAAAGCAGCATGTGAGAGACTCTCCAGAGGGTCCTCAGGACCCCAGGGAATCCTGAGAACCACCCAGTCACAGTCGAGGTGGGAACAGTCATCACAACCAGCCCAGGGCATCGTTTGCTGCTTGCCTCCCCTTGATGTGGAGTTGGGGGTCTCTGTGGGCCACCGGAGGAATCAATCCCCACTCTGAGCATCAGTAGAAAGTGTGCTATGTTTTCTAGAGTTTTCTAGTGTAGGACGCTGAAGTTTACAGAAGCTCTTTTCCAGAGATTAACGTGGTATATTGTCAGTACTTTTATCAGATGCTTGCATCTCAGCTGTGCCTGATAACTGTTCTTTGCTTCAGTACCACTCAATAAATAATTTTCCAAATTTTTTGTAATTTGAATTTTTTTCTTAGTTGCAGAAGCATAAGAAGCAAATAATAGTTTTTGACTTCTTTTGCAATGTATTTTTAGTAAAACATTTCTAAGTTCTAAAAATTCAGCCAGCCCGTTACCGTGCTGTGGGAGAGTGGCTTTGGCACACAGGCCACCTTGTCACCAGCAGGCCCTCGGCAGTGTGCCCCTGGGCTGCCTTTGTGCTCCTCCAGCCGCACAATGCAATAACTCACCCCGGAGATGCGGCTCTGGATTTTTCTCTTCTGATGGGAAATTCCATAGCAAACGACATGTGCATGTTATGATCATAATATGGCATATATCAGTCCGTATGACACTTTCAAGTAAAAGCATTTGGGAATGTTCCTTACCATTTTTAGAGGCCCTGAAACCAAAAATTGGAAAACCTTGATAGTACACTGTTTCAGTAAAACAGAAATGGAAGTGAAAAATAAACCCTAGTCATACCAATAAGAAGAGAGATAATCATCTTCCTTCAATGTGGCCAGCAACTTCCACCAGCACATCCATGAGGAGGGAACATAAGTTTGTGTCCTAACCAACTGCACTTTTATACGGAGCCATTTTAGCATGAATTTGATTGAACCAGTACCTTGTAAACGGTGGCTGAGAGAAACCATCCCTCCACTGAGGAGAACTCAGACTGGCCTGAGAGCTCAGGCTGACCAGGGCGGAGGTGCACTGGAAGCCCAAGGCGCTGAGCCAGCCTGAGCCGCCTAGTGTGAGCCTGGCCCTGGTGATCACCACCCTGTGACTTAGCTGAGCTGGGCCAGCTGCTGCTTTCCTCATCTTTAGTGTTGGAATCTCAACAGCATCTAAATCTCAGGGTGTGAGGACCGTGCAGATTCAGGCAACGTCTCGTCAAGATGACCCAAGGTGAAGTGTGGCTTCCTGCATGGCTCTGCCTGCAGCCTTTGGGTGCCAGGGAGTGAGAATGGAAGCAGAAGCCACCTTCCCTGTGAGAGCGGCTCTCAGACTTGAGAACCCTCAGCAGGACACTGCAGGACCTTGCCAATCCGCTGCCAGCTCTCCTTCTAGTCTCAGCGTCTACAACTGAATGAAGAGTCTGACCTGGGGAAGTTCCCCACCTGACTGTTGGCATCCCTGGACTATATGCCCTTGAACTCCCCTGTCCCGCCAGTCAAAATGGACCAGCATTTCTGTGTCTGGCTCATTACACTTCGGTCTGTGTCCTCAGGTTCATCTATCCTGTCACGGATGACAAGACTTCCTTGTCTGGGAGGCCGGGCAGCATTGTATTGTAAACGTACACCACATTTTCTTTATCCAGTGCCCTGACAATGGACATTTAGGTTGTTTTCACATCTTGGTTATTGTGAATAATGTTTCAGTGAACATGGAAGCAGATATCTTTTCAATGCACTGATTTCATGTCCTTGGGTGTGTACCCAGTCATGGGATTGCTGGAGCATATAATTCTATCTTTAATATTTTCAGGACCCTCTATATTATTTTCTGTATTGACAGCCCCAAGTACACTCCCACCAATGGCACGCAAGTGTTTCCTGTTCTTCCCGCCCTCACCAACACTTATCTCTGCCTTTTTCATAATAACTGTTCTAACAGGTGTGAGGTTATTATCATTGAGGGATGGGGAAATGTTGATCAAAGGGTAGAAACTTTGAGTTATTAGATGAGTTAAGTACTGGGGATTGAATGTACTGCGCAGGTGACGTGCTAACCAATTTGATGGTGCTAATCATAAAATAAAGATATGCTATCAAATCATCATATCATGTACCTTAAAGTTTGATTTCTTTATTTCAACTAAATGTCAAATAAACATTGAATGAATAAATGGTTAAATAAATAAATATACAGAGCAGCCAAGTTACCTCTTCAAGAAGACTCACTTACAGAATGCTACCTCCATATGCCCATCGCACCTATCAGAAGATACAAACCAGCCACCCCAGGCTTGTCTGGTGCCCGTCTCAAGCTTGCTTCCCATCACCTCACAGTGGACCACCACCTCAACTGTCCTCTAAGTGAAATGTTAAACCGTCTCCATTTAATATGCATGAGCTATTAGTCACTGATGGAAATCTAGCGGCTAGTTCACATGGATAGTGAGTGTTCTTATGATACAAACCTCCTTTAAGTCACTCTAAATTCATTTCTCCCAACACAACAATTTGAAGGTGGCGAAGGTCACCAGTGCAGGACTTGCTCCCCACTGCTCTCTGGACGCTTCTGGGCTTGGACTAAGGCACAGACAGCACCTTCAAATTCCAGCGCTCGGGGTCATTGACATGGCAGTAATGAGTTGGGTGACATCTGGGAGCCTCAGCTCTCCTCGGCTCTACAGGGAGGGCCGTTCCTACTCGGTGCCTTGTTGAGGAGGTGAACATCATAAAGTTCTCAGAGGGCTCTCAGAAGAGCCTGCGTTTTACGTCTCTGCTGCTCTGTTTTGTTGGATAGCACCATAGACTTCAGGCTTGCAGACGTCACAGGAGCTGCGTGGACAAGACTACTTTCACATTTGTTAAGGCTTTAAGGATATTGCACTCATGTTAGGGGCAAAGGACAAATTAAACAATGACCAGCATTTAATCAAAAGCAGGTGGTTGCTATGAAGAAAATTACGAAAGTCAGACACAAAATTTGGGTTTAAGACATCTGGAAGATAGGCATAATCATCCTTTTCTGTTCCCACAGATGTGTGTAAGATTCAGATGCATAGATGAAAGCACTCTGAAATTCACGCACAGTCACACAAAGCGTGCTCATTTAGTTCTGAGAATGGGAGGGAAGTTAGGATGTAACAAAAGAAGAACATGACAACGTGGAAAGCATTTCATTATTTTCACTGTATTCTCTTGGGGAGCTTGGAAAACACTTACTGAGGACTCAGTGTCATGAGCTCTTTCAAACAATTATTTAGCTAACTATATATTTTGGACTCTGTGACTGGCAGGGTGTCCACCTTTATGAATAGAAAGAATATCACTCTGCCTTCTGAAAAGACAGGCATTAATCAAAAAGATAACAAATAACTTTTATCTGTAAACTATGATATGTTTTATAAATGAAAATAGGCAAATATTCAAAATGACTACCTGGGCAGGAACTGATTTAACCAGACCCTAGGAATATTGCTTTCCAAGGTGGTGTTCATGCTGAGGTGGGTGTGGGAGGGAAGTGAGGCAGGCGAAGGGAAGGATAGTTTGGGAAGGGGTGCTGTTGACCACCATCCTCAGAAGAGACGAGGGGTCCCAGGGCTGGACCTGAGAAAGCAGACAGGGGAAATTCCAGGAGAGGAGTGCAGAGAGAGGACAGGACCCAGGTCAAGCAGGACCACAAGGACACCTGAGGAACTGTTCGACTCACAGGCAATGGAATCCATGAAGGGGTTTCACCTGGAGACTGGCAGGATCCAGGAAGCTCACTCCAGCTGCTCTGCACAGGATACACAGGAGGGCAGCAGGTGGGAGCAGGTGGATCCGTGAGGACAGCATCTTGGGCACCAGGGAGGAGGGCAGCGTCCCACTCAGGCAGATGTGAGGTGGAAGGCTGGCCCTGGAGGGAGGGAAGGAGGCAGGTGACATCAGACCTTGTCAGGTAGAATGGCCAGTGGGGTCTGCCAGATGACAGCGGCCAGGCATCGAAATCACCACTCTGCAGGCAGAAGACGTGTCAGAGCAGAGGACAAAGCATGTGCCTTTAAAAATATATCTCACTAGGTTAATGGCTTCTGAAAATTGTTTGAAAATATGATTTGAAGTGTTCAGATAACTCCCCCTTTCCCTCAGGAAAAAAATGACAGAAGTCTAGCAACTGCTCAAAAATAAATAAAAGCAAGGTATTTGGTGATGCTAAGAGAAGCCTTAGTAATCCTTGGCTCAGTATTATCATTTCATTTATCTGAAAGTAATTTCATCTTCATAATTCCATCATAGGGATTTTGATCTCTATAGGGTTTTATGATTACACTTCAACAGCCGTAGCATGCATTTTACCTGACACCTGTTCTTTTCTGAAGTTTACCTACATTTGCTTTTTATAGAGGTACTTGTATGTTAACTCCTTAAAAATATTAACTATCCCACAAGTACAGGGCTCACACCTCCCCTTACCTTTTCATTTTATGACTTTCATTTTTTTGGATGTGAAGAATAAGAAACACCACATTTTCCTTACAATTTTACAAATACACAGGATGATAATTCTGCGTAATTTTCACCTAAAAAATAGCACTGTGACTAGTTGGTGGGGAAGGAGACCTCACCTCTGCAGGTGCATCCATAGAATCAAAGTGTTATAATAGACTTTTCTTTCAGCAGCTTGTGACTGTCCTCAGTTTCCCGCTCCCATACTGAAGCCCGCCCTTTCTCCCGCATTCTTAACAAGCACTGAATCATCTGCCCTCCAGCATCTCTTCCCTCATAATGCTCCTTCTGGGGAGATGGGCAGGGTGGCAGGAAGTTTTTTCAGATAATATTTATTGCAGATGGAAATGATACTGATTTTTGCTTGTTGACTTTGCTGATTGCATTTATCAGTTTCAGTAGCTGTTTGGTGGAATCTTTGGAATTTTCATTATGTCATCTACAGTGACAATGTGCTTCCCTCTTTCCAATTTGAATATTCTTCCTTTCTTTCTCTTGCCTAATGGTTCAAGCAAGGATTTTTAAAACTGTGTTCAAGAAATGTGGTAAAAGTGCATATTGCTGTCTTGTTCTATATTTTAGAGAATATGTTTTTAGCTTTTCCCCATTTGCTGTGAAGTTAGGTGTGAATTTGCTGTTTGGCCTTTATTAATTTGAGGTACCATGTTTCTATAGCTAATTTTCCCAGTTTATCGTGAATGGTCCTTGAATTTTATCCAATGTTGTTTCCTATATAAATTAAGGTGAAATACAGTTTTTGCCTTTCCTTCTGTTGATGTGCTGTATCACTTCAATCATTTGTGTATTTTGAAACATCCTTGCATTCTGGGATGAATCCCCCTTGATCATGGTAAAAGATCTGTAATTTTTTTTTTTTTTTTTTTTGGTTTGTCTTTAGTTTCTGCAGTGCTGTGATGGAACCCAGGGCCATGGTCATGCTGGACAAGTGTCCTACCACTGAGGACCTCCCAGGATTATTTTAAGAGACAGGGTATTCCTAAATTGCTGGGCCTGGCCTTGAACTTGTGATCCTCTGTCTCAGCTTCCTGAGTAGTTGGGATTACAGGAGTGTGTCACTGTGCCCAGCTGAATAATCTTTTTAGTGTACTGTTGGATTCAGTTTGCTATCAATTGATTGAGGATTTCTGCACCTGCAACTTTGTTGTTTTGTTCTGTCCTTATCTGGTTTTGGTATCAAGGCAATGCTGACCTTGTAGAATAGGGTTGCAAGGATGTATTCCTCTTTATTGAAATACTTTGAGAAGAATTTTCATTAGTTCTTCTTTAGTTCTTTAATTGTGTGGCAGAGCTCACAGTGAAGCTGACTGGTCCTGGGTTTTCCGTTGATGGGAGGTGACACTGATTCAGCCTCCTTCTAATGTTGCTCTCTTCAGCTTTCCTGCTTCCTCACAATTCAGTCCTGGAAAGTCCACATGTCCAGGAACTTGTCCATTTCTTGTAGCTTTTCTGATACCTCGGCCTATAGCTGTTCATAACAGTCTTCAAAACTTTTTTTTCTGTGGTGTCAGTTGTGATGTCTCCTTTCTTGTCTGAATCGAGTCCTCTCTCACTTTTTCTTAGTCTAGTTTAGGGTTTACGAATTTTCTTTTCCTTTTCCAAAAGAACTGTTCAAACGTGTTTCCACCATCCTTTTAGTCTGTGTCATTTATTTCTGCTCTTTTCTTTACTATTTATTTCCTTCTATTAACTTCAGCTTTGACTTGTTCCTTTTCATAGATTCTTGAGTTGTGCCAAAGGTTGTTTTGACAAAGGTTGTTTGCCATTTTCTGGCTCCTTTCAGTGTAGACATTGATTACTCTCCATTTTCCTCTTACATTTTGGCACATTGTGTTTCCTTTTTCATTTGTTTTAAGAATTTTTAAAATTTTCTTCTTATTTATTAGTCCATTGTTCAGGAGTATGTTGTCTAACTTCCTGTGCTTATATATTTTCCAATATTCTCTTCTTACTGCTTTATAGTTTCATAGCTCTTTGGTCAGGAACAACACTTGATATGATTTCAAATTTTTTAAAAGGTGTTAGGACTTGTTTTGTGAACCACCATAAGATCTATCCTGGGAAATGTTCCTTGTACTATTGAGAAGCATGAGGATTCTGCAGCTGTTGAATGGAATATTCTGTAGAAGGCCGTTAGTTCCATTGAACCTAACATGCAGTTTCACTCAGCTGTTTATTTATTTTCTGTCTTAATGATTTCTACATTGCTGGAGTGTTAAGTCCTATATATTATTTTTTAAATTATTTAAGTTGTTGATGGAACTTTTATTTATTTATTTATTTATTTGTATTTATCTATTTATTTATTTATTTTTATTTATTTATTTGTTTATTTATTCATTTATTTATTTATTTATATGTGATGCTGAGAATCAAACCCAGTGCCTCACACATGCAGGCAAGCCCTCTACCACTAAGCCACAACCCCAGCCCTAAAGTCCCATATATTATTGTATTGGAATCCACCTCTCCCTTTAGGCCTATTAATATTTACCATGTATAGTTGGGCACTTTAGTATTGGGTACATATACATTTACAATTGCCGCTTCTTTCTGACATATCAATTCTTTAGGATTACACAATGACTTTTCTTGTGTATTTTGCCACTTTTGGTTTACAGTTAACTTCATCTGACATAAGTATGGCTACTGTGGCTTTCTTGTGGATGCCCTTTGTGTGGAATATCTTGTTATGTACATTCACTTTTAGTTTATGCAAGTCCTCATATTTGAGGTGAGTATCATGTCAGCAACATTTGATTGGGTCTTGATTTTAATTCATTCGATCTCTATGTTTGTTTTAATTTGAGAATTTAACAAATTTATGCTAATGATAATAATCTGTGGGTAAAGTTTTACTACTATTGTATTCATACTTATCTTCCATATCTTGTAATTATTTTTTCTCTTATAGACTTTTTTATGTTTAACAAGTTTATCTATAGTATCCTTTGATTTCTTGTTTATTACTTTTGACTATTACACATTTTTTATTTTGTATTTATGATGATACTTATTTTTTATTTAAGACATCACTTTGAAATGATAGCAAGTTAAATTTATTGCAAAGGTAGGAGAAAAAACAAATAAAATGTAAGTTTTTTTAATGTTTTATCCCACACATAAATGATAAATAAGAACAAGAGATATGATTACTTTTATTTGAAAGTTAAAAATATATATAATGTATCAAAACATCACAAGACCTCCCAAATATACATACAATTTCTATGGGTCATTTATAACATAAATGGAAAAAAATCACATTCAAGTTCCATTTCCCCAATGTTTGAATTTTTGATGTACCATTTTTTATATTTCTGTATTGCTTATGTCTCAACATAATGCAATTATTTGTTATTTTTAATTGCTTCACTTTTAGTCTTCATATGAAAGATATAAATGCCATGTTAGTGTCATGATTTGGGTCTAGAATTGTGTATTCAGCAATGTAGCAAAGTTCAGAAATGAACTTACTAAATTATGAGGGCTAAAACCTCATCAGTGGTTAATCCATTTGATGGATTCATAACTTTAATGAATTTACTGGGAGGTGATGAAAGCTATTGGCAGATGGAGCATGAATAGATCAAAAGAGGAAGTAAGTCAACGGAATGTGGCCTCAGGAACTATACCTGTCCCAGATACCATTTCCTGTTTCTTTCTCTCTCCTCCTCTTCCTCCTCCTCTTCCTCCTCCTCCTCCATCTCCTCCTCCTCCCTCTCCTCCTCCTCTTCCTCCTCCTCCTTCTTCTTCTTTTCATCTTCCAAGAGCTAACTCTCTTTCCTGTGCCAGACCCTTTTGCCATGATGGTGTCTCACCTCAAGTCCAGTTCAGTGAAACCAGCTGACCATAGAGTGAACCTTTGAAACAGAAAAAAAATTGTTTTAGTTTTCTTCTCTAAGTTGTTTTCATCAGATATTTTGATCATAATGATAAAAAAATCAGTTCTCTGTCACTGTGACAAAAATACCAGAAAAATTCAACTTAAAGAAGGAAAGATTTATCTTGGCTCATAGGTTCAGAGGTTTCAAGTCATGACCACTTGCTCCACTGGTTTTAGGTTCTGCACTGAGGTCATGGTAGAAAGAGCATGCTTAACTCATGACAGTCAGGAAGCAAAAAGAGAGGAAAGGGTTGGGGAGAAGACAACCTTGGAGCACACCCCCAAGGACCTACTTCCTCCCAGCTACCACACCCACACCAAATTTCCACCACATTCTAAAAGTCAACTAAATTATGAATGCATAAATGAATTAATCCATTGATGAGGTTAAAACCCTCATGATGAGGTTAAAATCCTCATGATTCAACCCCATCTCAAAGATTCCCCCTCTTAACATTGCAGCATTAGGGACCAAGACTTCAATGCATGAATTTAGGGGTGGGGGACACATTAGATCCTAACCATAACAATGGTTTATACAACATGTGTACAACATTAGAACATTCTGAATTTGTCAATGCAGATACTCCTACCAATGAATTCCATCCCTTTTAATGTCCTCTTTTTGCACATTAGCATCTCTTTTTTCAGCTCAAAGAACTTCTTTTAGCATTTTTAGTAGGAGAGGTCTGGTGATAAATTTTCTCACTCTGGGAATTTCTTTACAATGGAAATTCCTTTTTAAAGGATAACTTTGCTGTACATGGTTTTCTTTGTTGGATTTTTCTTTTCCTTCAGCACTATGAAAATCTCATCTCACTCCTTCCTGTTCCTATAAGATTTCTGCAGAGAATTCTGTTTGAGGGAGAATTGGAACATGTTTTTGCATATATTTTTTTCTTTTTTTTATTGTTCTGATAAACCTCTCTTTGTCTTTAACATTTGGGAACTTGATTATTATATGTCTTAGAGTGGACTTAATGTAGATGAAGTTGGCTATGACTTTTGAGTTTCCTGTACTTGGATATCTATACCCATTTGTAAGTCTGGAAAGTTTTCTGTTATTATATTTTTGAATAACTTCTCTTCTATTTGGAATTCTCAAGTCTCCCTTCAACCCCAATAACCTAAATTTGTTCTTTAAATGCTATCCCAGAAGATTTATTCATTTTTTCCCTTTTTTATTATTTCTTTTCTCTCCACTGTCTATATTTTCTAATACTGTCTTCAAGTTCACCAATTCTGATTTTCCTATACTACTATTGATGCCTTCTATCACATTTTGCATTTAATTTAATATACTTTTAGATCAATAATTAGTTTAATTTTTTAAAAAATGACTTCAAACTCTCTAGTTTTTCTTCATAAAATACTGAACTTTAGCTCTGTATTTTCTTATTGTTGAGTTTTCATAAAATAGTTGTTTTCAGTACTCTACGAATTCATACACATTTTTTGTTTTATTTTTAGTTTTCACACTTTATCTTGTCCACTGTTCATTTTTTAAAATTCCTGATATATTCTAGGTATTAACCCCTTGTCAGATTATAGTTTGTCAGCATTTTCTCATGGTCCTGGTCATGGTCTCTGAAAAGTGTTGATGTTTCTTTACATAAGACACCATGTGAGCAGTGAAGGAGTATTTAGTTCAGTCTTCATAATCTGGATTTCTTTGTGATTGTCTTTCCAGAAATTCTAAACAGGCTGCCTGTTTCCTCTAAGGTTGGGACCCTAGCACTAGACCGTGTCCTAAGTCCAGGTTTGTCATGTGTTCACAGTTGGTGTGTGTTGTCATCAATTCATCAGCAGTGGATGTCCCAGTCCATGTTATTTGCAAGTACACAGTTGATTTTATTGTTCAGATAGGCTATTGAAATACCTGAAAAGGATGTCTAAAGCCTCTAACTAGAGCTGTGATGGGCTGAGTTGCCTAGTTAATGGTCATTGTTCTGTGGTCATTTGCTTTGAAAGTCTTCCTGGCACTGGTTCTTGCCATGGAAGATCAAGTCCTAGGCTCTAATTGGACTTGAAGCCTATCTCCCTTCTCTTCTTAGAAGTGGAAAACAAATCTTTCCATGTTATGTTTCCTGGGGTTGAAGTGGGTCTGAATTGGGTAGTCCCATGACCACCAAATCTGCAATGCTGGGTCACAGTTAAAGCCAACATCCCAATGATACCAATGTAACAGGGACAGAATAGAGACCTATACTGCTGTGTCTCACTTGTTTCTGTGAAGGACATATGACTAAAGACCACTGTAGCCTGTGCTGCTGGTTAGAATCCAAATCTATCCCACTGGTGTTGTGGGTTTCTGCCTAGCCATAGGGCAGGTCCAGAGGTTTTTCTCAGTACGGACCTAGGAACAGAGTGTTTGGGACCTGTCCAGATTTATGTTTCACCAGCCTGGCATTTGAGTTTCAAAGCAGAATCTTGTGTTTGCTTCCCTTCCTACCCCCACCATCCAGCAGATGGAGGATCCTTTGCAATGTTCTGTTTTCTACTTCATATTGATGGGACGGGGAACTAGATGATATATGCAGTCCCTTGGTTTCCATGCTAACAGTGGTCCAAAGGCTCAATCTTGAGCACTGACCTGGAGCTTGGTGACCATGGGGTTCCAACACTTAGTTTGACCATGGTAGATCTCATATTTGGTTCAAAAACATGGAGGGCATGGGCTTTGATTTTTTAATTTCCTTCCTCCAAATGAGAGGTATCTTTGCATTGCTTGGAGTTTGGGGAAGGGTGGCACAAGTAATTCCCTTCTGCTCTTTACAATGCATCTTTCCTTATTATCATTTTGGAACAAGATATTGTGATCTCTCATCTTGTGTGCTTGGCTCTTGTGAAGGTATATTTGTGTGTGAATAGACTTCAAAATGATGTTTCTGTGGAGAGATGATCACTAGAAGGTTTTACTCTGTCACCAACTCATTCTATCTACCTAGCTGAGAGTTTTAAGACTTGGTTGAACAAGTTTACTTAAGGTTTGTTAACAACTGTATTAAAAGATCAAAACTCAACCATTGGGACTATTTCCAGTAAAATATACAACAGAATAAGTGGAAGTTCTAATACTTCTTATTAGATTGTTGTCAATAACAATTTATAAAGTTGGTTCCTTATATATCTATACATATGGACTGACATGGATTAAAAATGACTGAATAACTTTCTCCCTAAATCAAAACTAAGGACTGAACTATGTCATTCCTCATTTATGCTTTTGTTCAGTCTTTTTCCCTTGTATATTTGTCTTATGAAAGCCCTGGGATTATGAGTCAGGAAAAGGATCAAACTCTGCCAGAGTCTTGAAGAAATGGAAACAAGAGAATACATAACCAGTAGTCACAGATGCCCCCTCACATTCAGAGTGGAATCTCTAGCTTTATCAAAATCATTTCTAAAATTCATGAATTTTTCTAAAATTTTTTAAATTTTCAGTAAATTTGGCAAATATATAGATTTTCTGTTTGTAATAATATCCCAGAAAGGAATGAGAGTGTATCCCCTTCCAACCCACTTTATCATATCAGTAGGTTATGACCAATCCTTTCCATTCTCCTAAAACTCCATCTGTCCCTGATTCTACAGAAGTCCTATTTCCACCATCTCTGAGAGTTCCACCATTACTGGATCTACCTCAGACTTTTTCACCAGCTCCTGACACCTTCTTTTCTTCATGTTCATCATTTCTTTCTTCCATCTTATCAACAGAGATGGGTCCTCTTCATAAACCCAGTTCTTCCCCAGGTATGCCCCAACTCCCTGCCCTACCACCTCCTTAGTGCCCAGGAACTGTGACCTAGAAATTATCTTCTTTCTGCTGAATATTCAACCTCACCTTCTTGACCCCCAATAAGTATTTTGAAATGAACCTCCTATTATTTAAAATTTGACATTTTCATATCATAAAATATTCCTCATTATCCACGTGTCTCTTTCAAAACATTTTTATCCCATCAAAAGTTTTTGTTTTGATGTCTCTTCTCAGAAACTTTTTTATCCCATGAAAAACTCCCTGGAAACTTGCCTACATTTGCTCTATTTCCTCATGACCCCCATCACTCTTTTCTCTTCGCTCCCAACAGGAAATTAAAACTGTTGTATATAAAGCACAGTAAGTCCTTGTAACTTGTGCTAGTCAGTTTTCTATCATGACAAAATACCTGAGAAAATCAGTTTTTAATGAAGGAAAGGTGTATTTGGGATCATGGTTTGGTATCAGTGGTGTCAATCTATGGTTGCTTTTGTTCAACTTACCTTTGGGCCTGTGGTGAAGCAGCACATCGTGGCGGGAAACATTTGGAAGAGGACACCTCCTCTTAGTACCCAGGAGGAAAGTAGGAGGACAGAGTTCATTTATCCATTTCAAGGGCACATTCAATTGTCCTAACTAACTTCCACCGTGCTCCCCATCCTAAAAGTTCCTACTCCTTCCAATAGTGTCAAAGTCCACCAACAGCAATTAAGCCTTTGACACATGAGATTCTGGGGGACATTACCGATCCAAACTATAGAATAGTCCATTCGATAAACATCTTCTTATTTTCCTCCTTCCTGAGCTTGGTACTTCTTTCCCAGTGCACCATGTTCCCCCAGTTGTTGGAGCCAGAAATCAAGGAGTATCAAATGGGAGTAAGCATCATCCTCCCGTTCTACCACCCTCTCTTCATGGGATTCTGCCATTTCACAGATGAGGTATATCTCAATCAAATTTTAAGGCTTTTAAGAATTTTTTCCCCAATTTTCCCTGAAAATTAATCTTCATTTATAATTGTACTAGAGGTATATAAAAAGGCTGAATTGGACATTATAATATTTTTGTTCTTTTGCTTTAAACATCTTGGTGACTAAGAAATGGTGTTTTGTACTTTTGAATACCAATAATTCCTGACTCTTTCCAGGTAGGTGTTGACCCTGGCTAGTTTTGTGATTTGCATTTTTATCCTTGGCTCATTTGTTTTTTGTTAACCACTTGTTGGTTGGTAAAGAGCCTAAAAATATGGAAAGTCTTTGAAAAAGTTTTGTTTACCAATGGAATAGAATTAATTTATATGTTTTTAAAAATCTATCTACATATGTGTATAATAAAATCGAATAAAGATAAGGATATGGAAAAATGAAAAATTGTCATTAATAAACATCAGCATCATTGTAGACCCAGCTCTCGGGCTAGGAGACATTAACGGGAACACATGGAATACAACCCTCTGCAGGCCAAGGAAAACCTTGAGGTCCCTAGCTCACGCTACCCCAGCCACTCTCTGCTTCTCAGTGAAGCTCAGAGTTACTGATTTGAATTGATCTTCAAGGCAGTGAGATTGCTGTCCTGCTTTAGAGGGAACTCGGGCTGGTCTTCGGTCTGCTGGGTCCCCTCCGCTGCTCCTGGGCTGGGTCAGGAAATGCTGAATTGGGGCGGGGACATGCAAGAGCAAGCCGTATGGCTCTCACCTCCAGTGTCCATGGAAAGGCATCCTCTTTCTTTACAATTATGCAATCTAAATGCTAAAAGCAGTACTATGCTGAAATCTGAACCAAAGCAGTCACTATTTGTCAACCGTGGGCAGATGGACTTAAGGAAGTTTCCTGACTATGCCCTGCCTGAGGCCTGATCTACCCCTTGCCTGGAAGATGCAGTCCACTCCCTGTCACCAGACTCCAGCTTTCTGAGAGTCACCTGGGGAATTTGCTAAGCCTTTGCAGTCTTTCCCTCATGGTCTACACCTCCGAGGAGTAAGAGCTACTGCTTCAAACGGCCGATTCAAGGCCTGCCAGTTTGTTCATGAACAGTATTCGCACCTTCACCAAACCTTCAAACATGGTAAGGACTCATCAGTCCCAGTTGGAGTTAGGACCCCACACCCGGCGGCACCACACTGCCTGTCCCCCTGTCCTGGCTGCTAGTGGGATACCTCCCTCCAGCTCAGGCTAGGAGTCTGTGCTTCCTTCAACAGCTCATGGGCCATTCCTTCTGTGACCCAAATGTCTGGAGGATGCAGCCACCAGGTACAGGTGTGGCCAGTGAGGCTATGTCCCTGGAGACGGCAGGAAATGCGGGTTTCCGCCCCCCACAGACTGAAACAGGTCTTGAAAATCAGAATTGGGTCCTCCCCTGCCCCCCACCCTGTGTTGAAGAAATGAAAAGGCAAGAACAAAAAGTAAATTTTATTTAAGAAACCAAACAGAGAGAGGGAGAGAGAGAGAAATTCCTCTGCAGAGGAGGATTTCCAGAGCTGGTGCCCGAGCGAGAGGGGGTGTCTTGCCTCTTTTATAGATTTCAGGTTTTCTTTCTCCTCATGCCCCCTTCTCCCACCCTGCCTATGTGACCAAAAGTGACCAGAAGGGCAGAAGACAGCTGTCCAAGGTGATTGCTTGTGTTGGAAATGTGATCCTTCCCCTCCCCCAGGGGCTGTGAGCAACCAGGTGATGGGGAAATGCTTCCGCCCACTTCCTTTTCTTTGATGATGAGCTACCTGTCCTTTGCCCAGGTCTTAACACTCTGGAGCAGAATTTCACCAAGTTTTCCTGACTGTTCCTAAAAGTCAGGGAATTTCACGTGACTACCTAAAATGGATTATTCCGTTTTAGCATTTTGTTACCCTGACTCCCCTGGTATTGTCAATGATCACAGATCCACATTGGGTCCCCAGTGCCCAGGTCCCTATGCACCACCAGTGTCTGGGGGCCTAAACTGTCCTTACCTTCCTGGATGCCCTACACCTTCCCCATGGTGGTCTGGGCTCAGCCACACCTCCCCTTGACCCTTCTGGACTCACCTCCGTCCAGGTGATGAGCACATGCTAATGCAAGGAGGAGGCTCCCCTGGAGGGCAGGCAGGAACACAGCACTATGCCAGCGGCCTTCTCAGGAGCCATCTCCCAGGGCCCTCCTACTAGACAACGCAAACAGAATCTGTGGTTTGAGCCACCCACAACTCTAAGCTTTTAGTTTGAATTTTGATGGACTCTCAAGGACTTTGGCAAGAGGAATTTCCCTTTGAGTTCCTGGGTAGGGGTATGCACCGCAGACACACCACTGCGGCTAGCACCCAAAGCCCCTCACATTGACCTGAACACATCAGGGTTTACTCTCCTCAAATGGCAAGAAGTCCAGGGATGTTCAGGTACATAGTCTCCTGACTACTACCTGAGCAGGTGGTCCCAGGCAGGGTCACAGGAAGGATGTGGTCTGCAGTCCAGACCAGCAGTGGGCAGTGGGGAGAAGAGCTACAGTCTTTGGTGGACCCTTTCGGCCGTGGCTGGCTAGCTGTGTAAACATGCACCTTAAGTCCTTGGATCTGCACCAGAGGCATGCTGGAGGATTTTCAGATAGGCTCCTGTTTCCCACCCCTCGGAGAAAAGAGACTCATGTTAATAAGGAAACACGGAGAGATGAACACCAGGCAGGGAATGAGCAGTGGCCGCCTCGATGGTCCTCCTTCCTCAGCCAGCCAGAGAAAACCGAAGCTCGTGCTTGTGTGGAATTGTAAATTGCCCGTGACCCTCTGGCAGAGATACCAGACCTGATTATAAAATGAAATTGTAAGAACATTATGATGAAGAACCAGTGTCTGGGGAAAGGGTTAATTTGCCCCCTCCCCTTGGTCAGTCTCTCTTGAGGGAACCTAATTAACCCGGGTCCCTGCCTGTTGGATTGTGAATAGCTGTCTCTGGGAGTCTCGCTTTGGAATGTAAACATCCCTGTGGGCTTGCAAGGCCAGAGATTCTACAGGTGCCTATGGAAAGACTCATTTCTTCTTACACTTTGAAACTTTCTGAACTCTAGAAATGTAGCTACATACTTAATTGCTAGGCCAATTAACTGCTGTCTGAATTATAACCTTGCAGGCTCAGCTTTTAGAACTATAGCTCTTAAAGAGGTAAGCACAAGTCATCTTGAGTCACTGCTGCCTGTGGTGAAGATGCTTCATGATGACACCCGCAGGTGTTTTCCTGTCTTTATTCTACTCCTGTGAACTACTTATCACAAATTCCCTGTGCATGGTCTTTGGTCACATAGGCCAAGAATTCAAATCCACTAATGTTGTAATAGTTAAGAAATAATGTCAAATTTTCTCTAAAAGTCCCATGTAACCTCAGCTCAGAGTCCAGGACTTCAGAGCATTGCTCATTTGCCCACTGGACATGAATAAACCTGAGTTCTCCAACCCTCTGAGCGATGCTTGGTCTCTTGCTGAGCACGACTTCCATTATAACCCTATTTTTAAAACTGGAATACTGTGTTATCTTTATATTCTTGGTGTCTAGGTCAGATAAATGGAAAAGTCTCCAGGCTTCATATTTAGTTGATGGTAATCACATAAGAAATGCTATTTATTTTTAGACAGTCCATGTAGACAAACTTTCCAAAGTGAGACAGAGAGAGATTTCATTTCTTTAGTTCACTGACAGTTTGTCTACTTTGGTCCTTAAGTTTCTTATTTTTCGTGCTTTCTGTGAACAGGATTGGGTTTGTGGGTTTGTTGGGTTTGTGATCCTGGGGATAAAATCCCTCTTCTTTTTTGGAGGTTCTGCCTGGTGTCTTCCGACAAGAATCTGGGAAAAAAGAGGGAGAGAGGAATAAAAAGGAAATGACAAAAGTCGATTCATATCTGATTCATGTGGTTTTCGTGATGATAGGAATCTTTTAACTCCACTGAATGCAGAAGCCATTCTGATGAGTTCCCATGTAATTACAGCACATAGGAACATTGATAAAATATTTGATGATTAAATATGTGAAACATCTATAAAGATTTATATTCATGCATATCAATTCATATTGACTTCTCTTCAAGTCTGAGTTCCCAGATCAAATTGAGAAGGAAACATTTGAATCATGCAGTTACTGTCAAAGATGGTAATTGCCCAAATGGATAATTCAGGGGAGAATGGCCTCCATTTCATGCCTCAATTATCAATATTCACTGATCCTTGCAATTTCCATAAAAGAGGGAAAATAGGAACTTATTCAGTCTAGTCATTGGACAATTAATGTATCTGCTCAGAATGCTAGTCTGTTCTAATTTTGCGATAAATTAAAAATTTCTTGGAGACTTTTAGTGTCATTTCTTCATTGATTTCCTCAAAAAAGAAAGGGAGAAAAGTTTACTGTATTATTTTAACAGTTCTTCTTTCCTGTTTGTGAAGCTTGAAATCATAATCACCAATGAAACTTGTTTAGATAGTTATATCAACAGAAAATAAGAAAAATATCTGACTTGATTCACATGTGTGCTGGCGTTGTGTAATCTGAAAGTTTCTATCCATCCAGGGAGAGTTTAAGGAGGAAATGTGTGTAAACAGTGACTATCTCACATCTGAACAGCTAAATGTTTCTCCTGGTCTTATCTTCCAAGAACTGCCTGTGGTCTCTGTTGGTTGTCTTGTACCAACAAGAGATCTGGCAGAGAAAATAAACAAATTTATTTTATATCCAAAAGGAATACAAATCTACGTTTCCCATTCAAAAATTCAAATCTCACCAACCAGATCACCACCAGAAAGTTCTTCGACCGATGGCACCTTTGTGTTGGTGAATAGGGTTTTAGTAACACTTTACCTGTCCCCTTACCTTCCCATGGGGCATGGCCAAGACACACTGAAAGGAGGACTCCCCAAAGGGAGATTTGGGCAAGAGAAGTTTGTTGAATGGAGTTGGAAGGAATTTTTCCTAGATGGAAACCCAAACCAAACTAGCTTTATGCAAGATAATAGGGTCAGAGTTTCCAGAGAGGAAGACAATCATCAGCCTGGCTGGTTCCCGCACGCAGACACTGTCTGTGGGCTGCTCCCTCTCTGCATCGCTCCCCTGCCCTGCCCTCTGAATGGTCATCAGCCGCAGCACTGTGCCTGCCATGCTGGGGATGGTGAATGTCATGCGTCAGCTTGGCTAGACTATGATGCCCAGCTTTTAGTCAAACACTAGTCTAGATGTGCCTGTGAAGATGTCATTTAGATGTGTTTGTTCGATGTGAGTAACACTTAAATCAGAGGACTTTTGTTGTGCCCAAAGGCTCGAGACCCCACAAAGACCACCAGAGACCACAATCAATGCAAGCAACAAAGAGTCATTTATTAGCAAGCTCGAGCCTGGTACTCCGTGCCCTCGGTGACTGGTGACGCTAAGAGGCCCCGAGCCCTCGTTTAGCAGGGTTTTTATAATGAAAGGCAAGCAGTTTTACTTTGTTCCTTTAATTGGTTAACATTTGAACAGCTAAACATTAGTCCTCCTCTGGTTGGGTCCTGCCAATCTATTTGATTCTCATTGGGTCCCGCCAGAACTGAACGGTCCTAGTGGAAGAAGGGAGGAGGGAAGGGGTGAACTATGCAGGAGATGAGTCGGGGCTAAGCACCCCCGTCCTTGATAGATAAGGTCTCCAGGCAGCTGCACATTCCTCAGACAAATATCTCTTAACAACCTTGGTAAGCACAGGGGCCCAGCAGTCCTGTTTGTCCTGTATTGCCTGCATCTGGGTGATTTAGACAGTTAGCAGCACAGATACCACCCTGTTCTCAACACTTTCAACAAGTCAGATTTCATCTCTCTTTCCTGCGTGTGGGTGTGGGTGTAAATTTCTTTTCATTGCTTCTTATATGGGTGATCTTCATCGATGCCAAACACATGAGGATTCTTGGAGAGTCCATATATTCTCAAGTCCCATTAAATTGTTTTGTATCCAGGAAATGAACTAATCTGGGGTCTGTGATAACACACATCCTTGTTCCTTGGCAGGGCAGCGCTGATGCCACCAGATCAGATCACACCCGCCTTCTGTCCCCCTGCTGCTGCAGAGACAACATTCCACAGGAGACCCCACAAACTGACCTCACTGGAAGCCCCCGTCTCTTTTCTCTCCCACCATGAGTATGAACTCAGCTTTCAAAATACAGCCTTTTATACAGCCACTTTTAAATACAACTATTTTTATTTTTTCTTTCAAACATCCATTTAGAAACCCGGGTAACTCCTGGGACTAACTGGCCGTGTTTCATGTTGACAAGAAAATCACCTGTTTATATGCACAACCTATATTCCATGCACAAATAGCTGGTCTTATTTTGTAGAAGGTAATTTAGTAGCATAAATTGGGAGCAAGTGAATTTACACATCTAGAAATGGAGGCTGAGGTCTTTTATGCCTTGACTAATTGTCTCAAATTATTTTTCTCACATCCCAGAACTTTAAACATGATGAAATGGTCCTCCCTACCTCCTTCTACTCCTTTATTAACCAGGGAGGAAAACACAAACTGAAATCCCCCCTGCATCACGGTGTCACCACGCTACGGTGACTCTTTCTGGCCGAGCTCACCCTGAGCAGAGTCCCGGCCCAGCTCAAGTCCAAAAGCAGCCGCAGATTAATAGACCATACCATAAAAATTGAGTGCTAGCTAGCTCTGCTAACTGTGGCCAGATTATTAAGAACCAGTTAACTAAATTACTCTTATCAGTTGTTAACATTAAATTGACAGCATTAGAGCTAAGGATGAAGGCCACCTTCAGAGACTGGCTTTATTTTCTCTTGTTTTCCTTTGGACAATGCTTCATAGTGAGTGACAGCCAAGTCGTCCTTTGATTTTTCCCAGTGTTGGCTGCTGGGGAGGGATCAGAGGTCTGGCCTCCTGGTTTCTTTAGGTTGGAGGGTCACCTTCATACAGGTGAAGACAGACATTTGAGGGAGGAAAGGACCACACACATGGCAACTTCTGAGATGTGTGTATCAGAATTTTACCTGGGTGTGACCCTCCGTGAGCCTCTAAAGAAAATGCAGGGGTGGGTCTGCCAAGAACAATTGCTGTAAAGATGTCATCATGAGGTTGCTGGCAATTATCTAAAACAGTACATGGATTCCCTGAGAGTAAGGCAGCAGAGAGAATGAGGCATTTTTTCATAAGAGAAGAAAATGCCTAAAAGAAAATTCTTCAAAAACTCTAGGCATAACTAATCAAACACAACACGTAAGAATACTGAAATGGATTGTCCAATAACCCATCTGTATGTTCTTCCAGGATCATGGGGGACTTGATGAGGAAACTCCCAGCACTATATGAGGAATTTACTCAAAAGCCCAAATTAGTTTCCTTCAGCATCTTGTGAAAAGCCGAATGATCAGGAAAAGCCAGAGAGGACCCCGTCTGCTGGAAAGTTTTGTCCTTGGTGTCTTAGAAGAGAAATGCAGATTCCACTATAAAGTGAACCAGCTCTGCAGGAAAATAAGTTGGTTATATAAACCAGACAAAATTTGCATCAATATCTATGAAGAAAAATATTCATTGGGAAAAATAAAATGAAGAAGAGTCTATGAATAATGATTGTGATGATATCATACAAAATAGAAAACAAATTGTGTTGTACTATAACTTATAGGACAGTGTTATCTGAGCCTTAATTAGTCTCCTTCATTCATCTTATATTGTATTCCAAACTTATTTTGTTGTTGTTATTGTAAATTGTCTTGGAAGAAAGCTACTATGTGTGATATCACATGTATCATCTCAGTTAATCCCAGCAGCCATGATACAAGTATTTCTGATTTACAGGAGGGTCTGAGGCTTCCTTGGTGCACGTACACTGTCCAGCCCATTCATGGTGAGCAGAGCAGTTGGTGATCAGAGTGGGATTGTCTGAGCCCAGTTCTGGGCAACTCCATGTTCTCACCTCCCCAGTTCCCATTGTTTAACACCTGGAACTGAGAAGTTTTTTGAAACTATGTTCTTTAATTCCACCTCCCCTGGAGACTTGAGTTATTGAGGAGTATCACCCCTCTGAAAGTGTCTTTCTTCTAAGAGATTGAAATCAACTCTTACTGCAGGGGCACCAACTAGCCATGCACAGGACCAAGCAGGAAACCCCAATGTGTGAGACCCTTGAGTATAAAATGATATGAGTAGGGAGGCCCCTGTTCACACACACGGACATGGACACCAACCCTGGCATTCAAATTCACAATGAAGAGCACATTGGACTGTAAAGATGTCATCATAAAGTTGCTGGCAATTATCTAAAACAGCACGTGGATTCCCTGAGAGTAAGGCAGCAGAGAGAACGAGACATTTTTTCCATAAGAGAAGACAATGCCTAAAAGAAAATTCTTCAAAAAATCTAGGCATAACTAATCAAACATAACACGTAAGAATACTGAAATGGATTGTCCAGTAACCCATCTGTATGTTCTTCCAGAATCATGGGGGAGTCCTGCCGTGTGGATGGCACCTGTGGTCAGGTGCTTGTGGCCCTTGTTCTAACGTCTGCAGTAAAATCACAGAAGTGCTCAGCAGCCTAAGCCCACAGCACAGTTTGTTACGAGGATTGGTACTTTGGCAAGCCTTCCAGACAAGGAGACTCCCTGAGAATTCTTTTCAAAACTGAAAAGGAAAACTGTTGGGATGAAACAATAGCACTGAGTGAGCATACTGAGCAGCAGTGAAATAAAATGGGAGCAATGAGAAGCATTTTTGAATGCTGTATTCGGTAGAGAATTGTAATTTTTCAAAAGTCAAAGTCTTCCGTTTCCATCTAATAGGAACAATCTGTGATTGCTACTAAATGAAAAATCAGAACTGCCAAAATGCAATATCTACCTCATGCAAACTATTTGAACAGCTGAATCTATTCAGCAGGCTAAGAATTAGGAAATCAGTCTTCTACAATGTATCTTGGTTTAAATTCAGAATATTCAGGTGATGAATCAAAGATGACTGGGAATTGCTTTTTACAGGATTGGAGAATGTTAATAGGTAATTATAAATGTAGAGTTGAAATCTGTATGTGCCATGATCGTCGGCTATCATGACAATTGCAGTGATCACTATCCATGAGAATCACTGGTGTGGAAAGAATAAAATTTTAAATTTAGACTTCAGTTGCATTTTGTTGTCTTTGCCAAAACATTACATTGGCTCCGTGAATTCACACAATTTTTACTGAAAATGGAAATAGGAGACATATAAAGAGAGAGGGTTTTATCCAAAAGTGATGGCAGAGAAGGAGGGAGAAATCCTTGTGAAGATGGAGGATTCGTGGGTGAATCCATAAGCCAAGGAGCACCAAAGATCACCAGCCAAGGCCTGAAGCTAAGGACAGGCGGGAGAGAAGGCCCCTCTGGTGGCCTAAAGGGAGCTGGCACTGCCAGCACCTTGATTTCAGACTCCCCGCTTCCGGAATGCAGGATAGTGAGTGTCCGTTGTTTTTAAGTCACCTGATTTGGTGTTTCATATGGCAGCCCTAGGATGCAATGCATGGAGAAGCGAAAGGAAACCTGATTGTTACCGTAGTCCTGCTTTCTTTCCCTTTACCCACGACACTGCCAGTTTGCAGGGACTTTCTTGGTGCAGTTACTAATAATATTCTTAACTCTCAAAAGTGACCCCGTTCATTTGGATGAAAGGTGTTGGCACCTCACTCCATAGCTCAGGTCCAGCCAGCTTCAAAGCCTCTGTAATCCCATGTGTGTGTGCCTCGGGCAGGGAGATTACCAGGCTAACGGAACAGCCTCCTAGCATGAAGTGACAAGTCTTTAAAGTCTCTGAGATAAAAAAAAGAAATACTCATTTGAAGTGTAGGAAAACCGGTTGCTTTAATTCTTGGTTCAGTCAGTTTGTGAATGGGCAACGTCCCAGGAAGAGGAAACGGAAATCCAGACAGAGGGAGGCAAACTGGTGCTTTCTCCTGTCAACCTCTCTTGGCTGGGTGAGTCAGAGCCATGCTGACACTTAGGAGGACACAAGGTCTTGATGGCTTGAGATGAGGGCACAGAGTTCAAGGCTAAGGGGCAGCTCGGGAGCGAGGCAGGAAATACTGAGGAGGAGGTGGACACAGAGGGGCACAGAGTCTGCACCAGGGTCTCTTCCTCCAGCCATAGTGACTCTCCAACCATCCGCCACTGGACAGACTGAGCCCAGCCAGGGCTAGGGAGGAGAAATTGTTATTGCGACTCATTTCTAGGGAGACAAGGTAGGAAATTTCAGTTTAGACAAATTAACTGCCAATCAAAAAAGAAAAATTAACATTTTGAGAGGAAGGTATCAGAATTCAGATTCTATATTGTCTCAGTAGCAATGTCCAAAATACACTAAAAAATTCAAGACACTGAAGAAACATGGAATATGAACCTATGCTTAAATGGAAAAGCAATCAACGGAGACCTCATTCCCTGCACATTTAATCGGGTAGATTGGAGAGGAGTTAATACGCTCAACTAGAAGAACTGTGCGGGTATTCACACGGAGCCGCAAGCGCTGCTCAGGCGTCTTTGCCGTCAGTTAACACACGGCTCTATGGTGCTGGAGAGGAGGTCAGGAGCACCTGCGTGGAAGACAACAGGAGTGAGGAAGGAGAGCAGCTTTGTGTTCCTGGTTGGGCCACTTTGTTCTCGCTTCCTGGGCTTGATGATGGATCCTCCACGGGAGTTGTCCGCGAACCACTTCTGAGCTCTGGTGAGTCTGCTGTTCCTTTATTAGACATCTGCAGGACTGAGCAGAGAAGGTAACCATGTGTGTGTTGAAGATTAGGCGGCCTCCATTGCCCCTAGGACTCATTCCCTAGTTTTGTTTATTAATTTGGTTTCATGGGAGCTGAAAGGGGCTCTGAAGGACATCTAGCTGCCCCCATCTCCAAAGAGTGAGTCCACAGGGTCAATCACACAAACGCAAGGTTAAGCAGCTGGTAGTGTCAGAACTGCACCATGTCTTGATGGCCAGCGCTGTGTGCCCGGCGCTTCCGCATCTTCCCACCAACTGACTGCTTCATCGATTCAATAAATGCAATTTTTATCATATGCCCACCAGACACTAAGAATGGTCCTGGGGAAGCAGGTACAGTAATGAGCATGACAGACCGGGGCCTGCCCTCAACTGTAGTTGCCATTCTTTCTTGGAAGGTATATGTTTTCTGACTTGGAGTTTTAATAAACTGATGTGCACACTATCAGAATTTTCTCTTCCAATATAGAAGCTCCATTTGTCAATTTTCCTAACCTGCTATCATCCTGCTCTTGCTTATCTGTTACATGTTAAATAAAACCACACATTCTGGAAGACAAATGATGTCTATTTACTTTTGTTATAAGCAGGTCTTCTTCCAAGCATTCTGTGACGCACCCACCTGTCACTCATCCCTGTGACAACTGACCCACTGCAGCCAACCTGAAATCACACAAGGTACATTCCATGGAGCTTTCTGTATTCCAGAATCATTCAGATGTCGTTTGTACACACTCCACAGCTGCTTTTTGCACTGCAGAGTACAAAGAACACAATTAAATAGAGTTGTCCTTTACTTTGTTCTAATTTTTTTTTTTGCAAAATGCATTATGATACAGTAGAAATTCATTTTCCAAAAACTAGAATTAAACTTTTTCCTTAATCACATAAAAGATTCTTATTGTTTTTCATGATCATTTGCCTTCTCTTTTTTTGAAATTTGAATCAAAACATTTAGCATTTGCTCATGTTGAAATTATTTAAATTAGATCCAGCTAAGTTGCAGATACAGTGCTGATACTAAGTCACTGTGGCGATCTAGTTGCCCTATAGTGAGGTAGTGTGTAAGTATGAACTCTGCACATGGGGTTGTTTTATTATGTACATGTCACAAAATACAAAAACTAACATAATTTTTACTGGGAACATGTGGATCACCATTTACCACACATTAAGCTACGATTATTGTTTGTTTATGGATGACTCAGAACTCTGTTTCTAAATATATACTTTTATAATATTCAAAATCCTATATTCAAAACCTAAAAAGGGGTTGACCAACGTTTTAAGTGCCTGTATTAATTATGCCATTCATTATTTGATTTAATGAAATAGTTTTGTCAATCAATCAAGAATTGCTGAGTGTGGCATGGTGGCACACACCAACAATCCCAGTGCCATGGGAGGCAGAGGCAGGAGGATCAAAAATTCAAGGTCAGCCTGGAAAACTTAGTGAGACCCTATCTCAAAATACAGTCAAGGACTGGGGTTATAGCTCAATAATAGAGCACCCTGGGGCTCAATCCCCAGTACCTATTAGCAAACAGATAAATAAATAAATATATTGCTGACTCGTCTAGTCCCTTCATCTGTATGTGAAATTCTTAATGAATTTCTTACTAGAAACAAGAAACTTCTTAGACAAGAAACTTCTTAGAAGATTTACTGAATCATGAAAATACTCTTGGGTTATCTTCAAAAACCATCCCTTTCCCTGCATCTTTCCACAGTGAGTCATTATTTCTAATAAGATGAGTCTTCTAGCCAAAAATAAAGCGTACACGAAGAACTCTGCCATCTACTCAAAGATGTAGAAAGAGAGCAGACGGACACACACATTCAAAATAAGGTAAAATGTTTATGAATGTATGTGTTGAGTGGAGCCAAATAATTGGGCCTATAGAATACTGGAAATGAACCAGAAAGTGAAGGTTCAAATTTAATTTGCCCACAGGAATAGCAAAGAACACACCCCCTGTTCTGTAGGATGACACAAAACAGCTCCTAGGAACAGTGGGGACTGAGTCTGAGTTCTGGCTTGGAGCAGAAGGAGAAAATGCTGTCCCTCTGCTTGAGGTTCATCTGAAAGCAATTTGATTACATATTGCAGAGGGAAGAATCAGAGACTTCCACATGACAGGACCTGGATTCAGTCTGATTTCTGGCTCCAAACCGTGACAGAGAGATCCCAAGGGAGGAACCCCTGAGTCTCTGACACAAGACCTGCTCTGCTTCTGGGGACGGATCCTCACAACTTCCAAAGCAAGCGGTGAATGTGGAAGAAAACAATGAAACGAAACCCAGGCAGGATGGAGTGGGATCCATGAAAAATAGTTGATTTGAATGTCGCAATTTTAAAAAAACGCATCAACTCCATGCTTACATAATCATGTCAAAATGAACCCCAATATTGACATGACTTAATGAACTACCGAACAAACACGTCTGAGACAGGTGACTGTGCAGTTGAAGGTAACATTAGTGACTGGGAAAGCAGATCAAAGCACTCACATGACACAGCACAGAGGGACAGGGATGAGGAGTGAGGTCGGGGAGACAGGCTGAGACACCAGAGGAGTGAACTGAATGCCAACCTGCAACCTGCGCCCTGAGCAGTTAAGAAGAAAGGAAACTGTGAGAGGCAGTGAGGATGAGCATGTTCCAGAATTAGCAAAAGAGAAACTGTCTCGGTTTGGTTGAATGAGCAGACTCAAAGTTAAATGGATTTTTAAAACAGTATATACCTAGACAAAAACAAATATTCCTACTGAAATGACAGAAGCCAAGGGTGGTGAGGAAAAGTTAACAGCTGTCAACGAAAAGCAAACGATTAACAATACAGCACGAAGTGGCCTGTGCACCCCTAGAGGGGCTTCTAGCTTTCTCGTTAGAAACTGGTGCAAAGTGACATGGGAAGATATTTTCCTCTCAGTGGCGTGGGGAAATAGCATTCTGCCTAAAATGCTATACCATGCCAAACCATCACCCGAGAGTCCGGCAAAATAAAATGAATTTCAGGTTTCTCAAAATATTCAGTAAGAACAAACGCTCAACTTGAAGATAAAAGATTTACTGAAATACGTAATTTATCAGAAAAAAATTAACTGAGAGGAAAGAATAATATAAAAAAATTAATTTTTATAAAAGTCAAAAAACAAGTGTAGACCATGAAATGTCTTAAATTTTGATGTGAGAAATTTTAAGGAATATATGAAATACTATAGGAAGAATTTTTGTCCAATAGGGGATAGTTGTTATATTTTTCCAATAAAGTTTCGGTTATAAAGAAAAAAATAATTAGGATTAAACAATAATAGCCAAAGAATCAAAAATACATTTTTTTCAAACCAAATGAAGCAAAGTATATTGCATATGTTCATGAGAAAAAAACAAAACAGATCCATAGTAAAAAGTTGTAGTGGCTAATCTGGAATATGATAATAACTTAGCAGAGAGAAATCCAAAATTATCATCCACAAAAATATATGTAAAGTACCAAGATGGTATCTTAGTGGAAAAATACCCTCAGATTGAATTTGTTAAATACTGTCAATACTACTGTTTATATTTTCAAAATGTTAGTAGCTGATTCAATCCACACTACATAGAAATAAAAACAATAACCTTATTTTCAAACTCTTTGTTTTCCATCAGTGTTTCTTTTCACAGGGACGGTTTCCTGTAACACTAAGTGATAAAGAGTTTGATCCAGGACCCTGTTAAGCAATTCTAAATATCCTTGTCTGTTGTGCATTTGTTAATATACACAGGAATTGCTGGTGAAGAGTACATTTCCTTTATTTTGCAAGTTGAATAGTAACTGCACATGACAATTTTCCCCCAGCTCTATCACTTTTCTTGGAATTATTACCAAGGATATCAGATTAGCAAAACAAAGAATAACAACAAAAAATATGTTAATCTTTGCAAATATCAGGTGTCCAAGAGTTCACAGCTGTTAAGAGAGAAATTTCAATACAGGTAGATTTTCAACACAGGGATATACTTCTTACTATTTTCCATTTCTCATCCCATGATTTTTACCTTGCGACCAATTGTTGTTTAGTATATGAGGTAGATTTCATTTTCCAAAATGGCAGACCAATAGCTTCCCACTTGCATCCATTTTTTGCACTGTGACTGAGACACATGTGGAGATGCATAGGTGCTCCAAACAGTAGAGATCACAGAAATGATATGTGATGTGCAAGGCAAGGTCATAACCTTTCACCTCTCTCTCTGGTTCTCACTCTCTCTTTCTCCTCTTCCTCCTCTCCTCCTCCCTCTCCCTCTGCTCTTTTCTTCCTCCTTTTTCCCTTCTCCTCCAGTCACTAGTCCTGCACTTGTACCCCAGCTACTGTGTTGTGAGGAAGCCCAAACTGGCCATCCCCAAAAGACCACTTTTGGAGACTTACAATGCCCAATGCCCAACGGAAAACCAGCATCTAGCAGCCCACAGTTGAGCAAATGAATTTTCACATGATTCTAACCTTGGGCTCTTCCATATAAGGAGTTGGACTGTGAAGTGGAGACCAGCTCTCCATGATGTGCCCAGTCTGGATTCCAGATCACAGAATCCATGATCATCCTAAATGTTTCCTTTACACTGCTGAGTTTTAGTGTATTTGTTCCATTGCTTTTGTAACTATTCACAACTTATCTCTGTAATTTGCCAATGCTGATTATTTTGGCCTCTAGAGCATAGGACAATACTATGATTTATGATCTTTCTTTCAACATTATCTTTGCATTCAGGAATAATGCAAATAAAGATATACCATCCTTGTTCTACTAGCCTTTCATTTCAGTGTCTTTTGGCAAAATACATTTGCTGCTTAACTTTATACAAATAAATTGGAGACATTCTTCATATACAGGGCTTCTCAGAATAATTTTTCACTGAGATTTATTGTATCTATTAGGTGCCTTCTCACACCTGTTCCACATTCTCCCCAGTTCAGGGATTAACTAGCCTCACCTTCCAAAGTCAGCTGTGCAAGCACTCTGACAGCAATGTGTCCTCACTGTAGTGCTCCAGCAGAACCACACAGAAGTCTTGCCCTGAAAATAAGTAAATTTAAAGACCAAGTCTGTATACTTTCCAGTATCAATCAGGAATTAGAAGTTGAGAGGAAAGTGAACTCTATTCTGAATACATGAGGTCTCTAAATATTTTTTCAGACTTTTAAAAGCATGTTTTCTATAAGTTCCCCCGTCATGTAAAGACATGTTATAGACTTTTCTTTGGCTAGCCTTGCTTCTGTGAATAAATTAATATTGGCATAATCTAGCAGTTTGGCCTTACGCCCTTTTCCCAAAGATGCCGTCATTGGAGTGCAGCACAAACTCCCCATCCCCAGGCCTGCCGCTCACAACTGTATCGTGTGTTATTTCTGCCAGACCCAGATTGCTCTCTAGCCAGCTGACTGCCCACCGGGAGATCTGGCTTCTCACCTGAGCTGCCAACGGCTCATTTTCATAGACGATAAATGAGACACAGACTCTTTCAGAGCTGACTTCAGGTGGCAAGTTTTAGGGTTATGCTGAAATGATGGTTAATATAGGTTCTGCTAAGGCCAATTTAATTTCACTGCTTCATAATCTATTATAAAAGGTGATATATAAAATGAGATCTGTTTGAACACCTGGGTGTCACACAGGATGCTGAGGATGGGGCAAGACTGGAGATAAGTGGTACAGGGGAAGCCGGGACACTTAACGCCCTCAAGCAGGTGATGAATTCTTCTTTGATGCCTAATATCGTTCTTTCTTTGTGAATATTGTTATTTTCCAACGGGAAGCAGCGTGCCTTCTTCCCACATTACCCTCTTCATTATTATGGAGTCCTAGCTACCCTCTTGATAAGAGAGCAAACCTCTTCTCCAACCATGTACATTTTCATATATGTTTAATTCCCCCATTCTTCTTTTCTCAGTTAAAAATCTGGGGAATCAAAACATCATGAGTATATGTCACCTAATTCGAGAGAGTCAGGGCTCTGCTCATTACCATTTAACCCTGTGCTTGTCCAGCATGCTGAGTGAGACTGTCTCAAACTGTCCACCCGCGTGTCATGAGCATTTCAAGCTACATGGAGTGAAGACTTCCTGTAACATGATTTCAACACTTAGAGGGGCCTACGACTGAAAGTAAAAAGGCTGAAGACTCTGATACTCATTTTTATTCACTTATTTTTTATTTTGAATCTAACTTTCAGAGAAGACCTTTTGTGTCACATACCATGCTAGATAAGACAGACGTGAAACCAAGATAAAGGCTTTTCATTCATAAAGATCACAGTTTAAAAGAAGAAAAAGTGGGTGTCAACTAGAGATTAAATAAATAATCCATGAGCTGAAGTTGCCTGGCCTGTGTCATCTCTTCTGTGTCATCTCCTTCCTTCAATTAATTCCCTCATTTTTGTAAATTCTGCAGTCAGGTTGGTACCTGGGTCTAGAATTGTTAGGCACTGGTGAGTAATGAGTGGTAAAATGTGAGTGGATAGCATAGCAGGTCACAGGACTCTGTGAATTGCCTCTAATGAATAATCAAATAATGTGCAGAACAGCGATAGGTGCCCTAACTCGATAAATGAGCTGAACTTCTCTCCTAGCTTCTGCATTTTCATATCAGTTTTATTCTTCCATTTTCCTTTCTTTTTTCAATTGGAAATTTGGAGACTTAAACATCATGACAAACAAAGGGAGTCAATTAAGAAATACAGCAAGAAGGAAAGATCAATGGGGCTAAGTTCTGACAGGTCATTGTAGGGCTCGGACTTAACAGCCATGAGATTCTCAATATATTTCAGAAGGGAAATTTCAATAACAGTACAGACACAATAAGATGAAGTTTGTCCAGTCAGAAGCCCCAGCACCTGTGTTAATGTAGGATTGACTTGTAAATGAAGTCCCTCTGAATGGCATGGTCACCATCGTAGTTCCAGAGAGGACCAACTCCCTATCCAACATGAGGAATGAGATGAACGTCTGATTGGCAACAACGGCAGAGGGTGGACCCCAGTTTTCAAGGCAAGCAGAAACCAGCAATGAATGTGGAAGTAGCATTGCTTCCCCTGTTGTGCTCTGAGTGCGGACAGCTCTCTCTCCAGAGTGTTCTCTGTTGGAGCCTCACGTTACTTTCACTCATAATAAAATTTTCCTTCTTGACTTCTGGTGTCTGATTTTCCATTTTCCATCTTTCATCAGGGCCAGAGGAACCAAGGTTTGGAGCTTCAGCTCCCTACTCTCCTGTGACAACTTGATGGACATCTCTAGTGGAGATGGGACAAAGACCCTCATAGCAGCTGGGGAAGAAAGTTTATGGCTGAAGATGTAAGAAGTCAAATCAAGCCCATTGCTTCAAAATCCAGTTTAGCATTTCAAATCTTAAAAATGAGAAATCTCTTAAAATTTATCCCCTTATTTTAAGAATTGGTTTTATTTAGTTCCTTTTTCTGGTTCTTTCCACAGTTTTTTGGTGCCTTATGGTTACACATGACGATGGAATTGGTTATGCACATCGTAACAATACAATGTGACCAGTACCACTCTCCACCACTTCCCCTCCCCCTGGCCTCCTGCCCCTTGGTCCCTTTGCTATACTTACCTCCCTTTGATTTTCATGAGATCCTCCCTCATCTTTCTCTTCCTTTTTCCTTCCAAGTTGGTTACACTGTTTGGCTGTGGTGAACTGTGCAGCTATGACATGGGTATGCTTGTATCACTAGAGTACGCTGACTCTCATTCTTCAGGATAAATACAGAGGAGTGGTATAGCATGGTCATAGCTGGGTCATGCCTGGTCCCTTGAGGAACCTCCATGCTATTTCCACAGGGGTTGTACTCATTTACAGTCCCATCAACAGTGTTCCTTTCTCTGCACATCCTCTCCATTTTTATTATATGTATTCTTGGTGACTGCCATTTGACTCTGATTCTGAGGAAATCCCAGTATAGATTTTATTTTTATTTCCCTAATTGCTGATGATGTTTTTCATATATTTGTATTTCATTATTTTGAGAAGTATCAGTTGAATTCATTTGCCCATTTAGTATTTGGGCTATTTGATTTTTTTGGTGTAAAGTTTTTCAAGCTCTTTATACATTCTAGAAGTTAGTCCTCTGTCAGAAGAGCAGCTAGCAAAGTTTTCTCCCATTCCATGGGGTCTGTCTTCACATTCCTAATTTTTTCCATTACTGTGCAGGAGCTTTTTATTTTGATGCCATCCTATTTATTAACTCTTGCCATTATTTCCTGACCTTTTAGGGGTCCTAATGAGGAAAGTCGTTGCCTGTGCCTGTATGTTGAAGTACTGACCCTACATTTTCTTCCAGGATTTGCATAGTTCCTGTCCTAATTCCGGGGTCTTTGATCCATTTTAAGTTGTTTTTTTGGTGCAGAATGAAAGAAAAAATTCTAGTTTCTTTCTTCTACATGTGGATAACCAGTTGTCCCAGCACCATTGTTAAAACACCATTACCCTATGTAAATGTATGATTACACAAATGGTATGCCTCTACTTCATGTACAAATAGAGGAACAAGATGTATCCCATTTGTTTGCAATAAAAATAAATTTGAAAAAAAAAAAAAAGCCTGTCTCTTCTCCAATGTGTTTTGGGCACCTTTGTCAAGGATCAGATGACTGTAGATGCTTAGGCTTACCCCTGTTTCTTCTGTTGTGTACCATTGGTCTATATGTCTGTTTTTATTCTGGTATCATTACTTCTAAGTATTCTAATTTAGTTTCCTATGAGACTTCCATTGAGAACAAGTAGCCACATTTAAGTAACGTGCTGACTCTATGGAAATGTGATGATTTGGGGTTTGAGATCTGAATACACCAGTGGAAATTCCTTCCCCGCAGTGAGTTGCAGAAAGGCACACCGTGCAGAGATGCGAATGAGGCACTTTGCTTCTCCTTCTCTCCTCCCTGCGGGAAGATGGCTGCCTCTCCCCTGCATTAGCTTTCGCCTCGTACCAGTTTTTTGAAGCTCATCAAATATCTCCCTTGCATTCTTTAAAACTGAACAGTGAGTTACAAATCCTGAAAAGGCTGTTGCATGGTGATGGATGAATTCCTTTCTCGTGGTTGGTCCTCACAGTGGTTTCTGGATGTGGAAGAATCAGCTGCAGGGTCCTCAGCGATGCTTTAAGTTCCCACCCCCCTCCTCAAGAGGGTAACAATAGCCCATGAAAGGTTCTCTTGTATTTAAGAGATAACATTTTCCAGAACATGAAAAAGCTATTATTTTTACTTGCCAGAAAGCACAACAAATCTGTTCTCTGCCGTGTTCATGAATTACACTTGGCTCAGCCTACTGGCTTCTATGGACAGCAACAGTTTACTCCCGCACTCCTGCATTCTCTCTCTCTACATAGACATATATGTGTGTGTGTGTGTGCGTGTGTGTGCATAACATGTATCATGTGTATTACAAATGCATACACAAACACTCACTTCAAACCAACTTCAAGTTCAGCAGCTCTCTGCACCTGTGCATGACCCAGGAGACAGGTGTGTGATACCTCTCCTTAATGCCTACAAAGTGGGTCCTGTCTGAAGTTTTAGGTGAAGAAAGAGGACAGTGCCATGACTCGGGCATCTGTGAATCCACACAATTTAGGATCCATCATCCTCTTCCTTGGCCAAACTGAGAGGACAGAATTTAGGGACCTGAATGACATCTGCAGAGGGAGGCAGCCCTCAGGCTGTCAGAGTGTGTATTGGGACGAATGCACTCAGGAAACTCTGTCCCAGGACTCCGTCCAAGACATCAAAGGGCACTTGGGGGAACATAAGAAAGTGGGGTGTCAGCCTTGACCCTGTTCCCAAAAGATCTGCCACCCAAAAAGTGACTTTGCTGCTCCTGCCTCAGTTTACTCAAAGTTGGGAAGAAAGGGACACACCTACCCAGCTCCCAGGGTCTGTGGGCATTGGCACTCTGTTCACTCAAGATGCCAGGGGCAAACACAGGCTGCCTTGAGATCTGCTGGATGTTGGGGAGTTTATGGCTTAAAACAATTAACGGATGCAGCTACGTCTAGAAAGGGGGCCACCGTGAGACATTTGCAGCTGTTGCCAGCATGTTCCCATGGTTGAGGAGCTCTACGTGGCCATAAATGACAATGTGACTCTGAGGAACCCAGAGTGTCCCAAGACTTCCATCTTTCTCCAAGGGGGGCACTGCAGTCATGGCCCACAGAGACAACAGGAGGAGTGGCTGGGTCATACCACCACAGGAGGTGAAAAGGAGTGAATGAAAAAGAGATGTGAATGCAATTTTTTGGCCATTTGGTGTCTGTTTGGACTTGTTTTTTATTAGGAGAATTCAATTAAAGTGTATGACTGTGCCTTGAAATTCTGGAGAAAAAATCAGGAGGTATAGAAATCAAAGCAACATGACCAGAGCATGTGTATCATAATCTTGGTCACCTGGGGCATAAAAATTGCCTGCAGACTTTACCACAGATGTCCCCTCTTCTTCCTCATGATGATGACTGTTGCATAAACTATGAAGTCCAATTAAGTTTCCCTTCAATATGCAAATTTCTAAAACCTACCATGTGTAAAATATAAGGGTCGTTAAGTAGAAGATGAAGCAGCTTTTATAAAATCCTTCCACGGTCTCCTTGCTGGTGCAGAAGACTGTGACAAGCCACTTCTGTGTCCAGGATACTGCTCCAGGAGGTGATTTACAGGTGTGTGCCATCCCCGTCTTTCCTTTTAGGAGTTATAATCCTCAAGAAATAAAGAACACACAGAAAACCACAGAACAGCTCAGGGACACAGGAACACATCTAATGAAGCTTCTCAGTCTCCACGGTTCATCCTTGAATATTAACTTTATGGATCCTCTCCACAAATCTGGGGAAGAGAAAGGAGTTGATGAGATTGTTCTGAACTTACCAATGAAGATGCAAATTCAAGTCACCCAAGGGCACAGTTGGCAACTGAGAAATAAAGGTTTTTATTTCCTCCCAATACACTAAACTATACTTAAATTCAGGGGCAAGAGTGGTTATTATCTGCACCTGTCAAGATTAGTAATCAGAGAGATTTTTATTTGAATCAGGAAGCACAGATGTGAGTTACTTCCGTGGAGAGGAAGGGGTTGAGCATTTCAGGTGGAGGGAAGAAAATAGGCATATCAGTCTTGACCCTGAAAAAGAGCAAGGGGTGCACCAGCTGCTCAGAATGCAGCACACCATGACCAACCTGTGAAGTCCTTGTGTAGGAACAGGGCAGGGGACCGGGTGCATGTGGCAGCTCTGTTGGGTTCAGGAGTTCCTTCCATGGAAGTCGAGACTCATTGGCAACATTTAAGCAAGACAGTGGTGGAGCAAATAGGTAATGGGGAAGAGGGCCTGGGGAAGTCTTGAGGGCTTACCTGGAGGGAATCAAGTGGAGGTGGTACAGAGCGGGTAGCTGGAGGAGGGTAAAAACCTCAGCAGAAGTTGTCTCAGCACAAGAGAGGATGCAGCACAAACTCAGCAGGTGAGAGGCGCGGACTCTGAGTCCAGACACTACAACTCTATCATCGTTTGTCTGCTTCTCTCCCCATCTGCACAGATCACTTTCCTTCATTAGCCTTTCTGCTCAGATAAACATGTCCATGCTGAAGACAAAGAAGGCATGGAAATCTCAGCTTACCCAGGACAGTGAGGGTCTTGGGATGTGTTCTGTCCACTAGCATAGGTTTCTATCTCTGAGGACAAGTTCCTGGGTCCCAGGCAAGCAGGGTCAGATGGGTCAGTGTGGGCCTTGTACTAAGGGCTTACGTTCTGTCTTGATCAGTGAACTCTCAGTATCTGCTGAGAGCCAACCAGGTTCTGCTCTGCTTCATCTCCAGTGCTCGACCCAGTCATGCTAAGAATAAAGAGTGACCCGTGCTGGTGCTAAACCCTTCATCTGTCAACAGCAATCCTACCATATCTCACTTTCCCAGCTAGATGTAAGCCAAGCCCTGACCATTCCCAGCTTTAAATCTGCCAATCCCACAGAGAGAGACTGAGCTTAAGAGTGTCTGTCTTCCTTGGTTAGGAAAATAAGAAACTCAGCTGTGTCTGTTAGACATTTCATGCCAACCTCTTCTTTTGACAATGAGAGTCTACCACAGGGAATGTTATTAGGGCAGGAAAAATACTGTTTGGGTGTTTGACAGTCAGACAGAGGGTAGCATGTTTGGTAGCATGAATTTGGTTGGTTGGTTTGTGCATGAAATCATCTACAATTGATTGTTGTCTTGAGCGTTTAGGTAGCCCTAGGAAGGAAAAGTCTGTCCCCAGCAAGTACCCTTGAAGATGTTGAAAAATCATAAATATTAAAAAAAATTTAAATATAGCTAGGACGATCAGACCCCTTGGAATTCTAAAATCACTCAAGTAGTGGAAATTTCTAAAGTCATTTTTCATGATTCAAATTGTAAGTGTTATTTTGAGACCACTCTCAGAACAGAATTCTCTGGAACACAACTTCTGTAAAGTTGAATGAGTAGAGATTTACTCTGCAAAAGGAACTGTCAATAAATGTACTGTGGAGTGACTTATAAATGTGCCTGAAATCTCTTAGACCTTATCGAGTTATAGCTGATGTAGACATTATAAAGTTCTATTGCATGGGATTCAAAATACAAGCAAATAATAAGTCATATTTTAAAAAATCCTGATTACAACGGACTCCTCGGATATGGGCATGATGGTGGGAGAAGAGTTGCTGAAGCTCCTGACTGGTTTTCCCGGGGGTCATAACTGTTATGACCTGAGCCCTAGATGTACCAGCACCACATCGTGGAAATCTGATTCTGAAGTGTCTGAAATGGGTAATGTGCCCACATTCATAACCAACGTGTCAGACGTTTGCATACAAGAGTATGATTGATATTATTTGCAAATGGGTTTTTTCTTAAAGATGAAAAAGAGAAAAATGAAAAAGACACTCTCGTGCCTGGTTATAGTAACACTCCAGGTTCCCTTGCAGGGTCAGACCCATTCCAAGTAACAGACGATGGAGAGGAGATGAGCCCCCGGTCTTCAGCTGATCCCACAGTTTGAGCAAAAACCACACCTGGGAAAAATTCCTTGCCAAAGGCAAGGACATTATCAGCCTTAACTCTCAGCTCCGGATTACAGATATCAGATGTGCCAGGACCATAGGTTTCCTGGGTACAGCAGGATAATAGCAAAATGTTCTTAGCACTGCAACAGTAGGATAACTGCAAAAAGGGTTTCTAACTGTAACTTTTTAGTGTATGAATAAGTCTCTGACAACTTACAAGTTATTACCAATTTACAGTGCCCCTATAGTTTAACTTCCTGATTATGGGACCCTATAAAAATAAATTTGAAAAGCTAGTTCTGGGTCACTGTTCCTCTACAGAGTGCAGTGCTCCACCTGGCCCCAGCTTTACTTGACAATATCTCTGTTTTCTTTGTCTCTCTGTTTTTCTCCACCTCCAGTTGCCCCTGCTGGAGAATCCTTGTTCATGCAAGATGAACACGGCAGCAGACCATCTCAAATGGGTCAATTTATGGCCTTCTCTGAGGCATGTTACATTGCTATAAATCAAAACAGTAAATAAATCCACTTATAGTCCATACTCTTTTGGGATAATTTGTGACTTCAGAATGCTATGGAAACAGAGTGTTCTTAACTTCCACAGGCATCCATTTGAACATGGCAAAAAATATTACTTGATGTCTAGATGCTACAAAAAAATCTTTTCACCATAAATGTTCTAGAGGTAGGGGTTCAGAATAAAAAGAAAAAAGAAAAAACATTGTCAGCTTTCCTGCCCTGACGGAATACCTTACCACAGAGTGAGTGGAAGGTGAAATCACAAAGGGGCTATAAACACGGGGCTCTGACAGAAGCAAATCTCAGGCTGTGCTTCCTGAAGAATCCTTTCAGCATTTCCAAATGGATTTGTTGGTTTTAGACATGACCAGTCATAATAAATTTATTTTTAAACAATTTTGTTGTTGTTGTTGTTGTTGTTGTTTTAAAGAAGCCTTAAACTACAGAGATCTTCAAAAATAACACTTTGTGTTCTCTAGTTACAGAATTCCAGCTTCCCTCCAGGGATAAAAACATTTTGGGAATCTTATTGCCAATCTACTCAAATCCTTATCCGTCAATCAGAAAACTCCCTGTGTTTTTTGAAAGTGAAAGGAGTAAGTAGAGCATTGAAATGAAAATTATATAAAATATCAGATCCTTTAAAATAATATGGCCTAAAATGTTACCCTTAGCTTTCATGCCCTAGCATGCTGGCTCCCTCAGGAACTTTGGGGTTTGTGTATCTTCTTCTTCAGCACTGGTCACTGGCCGACTCATGTCATGAAAAATAACTCCACTGCCTGCGTTGCCCACTGACCCTCTATATCTATTATCATCTAGCTATCATCTATCATCCCATTCTCTGTCTATCCTATTCTCTACCCTCTATCATCAATCTATATCTATTATCTATCATCTATTATGTATGTATGTATGATCTATCTATCTGTCAATCATCTATCTATCCCCTGTAGTACTAATCTAGTTAAATACTGCAAACAAGGAACCCAGTGCACTTAGACCTGCCATGAACCTGGTCATGCACAGAAAGTTGTACTCAGTCTTTTAACCATCTCCTAACTAATCTAAAACTTCCTGAAAAAAGATCTCAAGGAAAGATCGCCTCCCCTCTCCAGTGAGAACTCACATAGCACTCATGGCTAACATCATGGCATTTAAGTATCAGGAATGGACCTCTAAGTATACCCTTCCTACTAAACCAGCACCACTCATTTTTACATGAGAAAGATGGAGGGATTGCAATAGTGGATGGAGAGCTTAAACTGAAATTCTACAAAGAAGTGAATGCAAATGGCCATTGACAATTGAATAGTGACCTAAGGTCCTCAGAGCAAACAGATCACAGCATGAAATAATTTCTGCCCCAGACCCTCAGATCATGAGTTTCTTATAGCTCTGGAACATTCTTCACACAATCTTCTATTTTTTAACCCATTGTGTTTCTGTAAATAATCATAACAACTTGCCTAAGTTTGTTTTCCTACGGGTGATCACAACTCCAACTTTATAGTTTAGACTTCACAAACTATTGCAAGTAAAACAGTCTTAAGAATTGACAAGCATGCGACACCTTGCCAATTAGTAAAACTCAAATAATCACCAAAACAGCAAGTGATGTTATCGAAGTACAACTTATCAAAAACATCATAATCTTTACTTATCTTTAACAGGATGAGGCCTATAATTTTTTATGTAACAACTGTAATTCAACCTGATCATGTGATTTAATCTATTCCTAACGATACTTTCTCTATGATGACTACCTATGACATTTCTTTGGTAATAATACTATAATACTATAAATCAAATCCCCAATGAGACTCAAATACTTGAAGCTGCATCTTTGATTGTAAAATGACAGAAATTCAAAATGGACAATTCTATATAAGTAAAGCATGAATTGAAGATGTGTTCCACTAAATCACTAAACAATGATTCAAAGACAAACACATAATGAAATATTGGCATTCAAACTCTAAATCGGACTTGAGTAAATGAACCTTAGCACTGAAGACAATCAACCTCTTGGACTGCAAAATGGCAGTAATAAATGAGATTTGCTTCATTCCCATGAAAAGATGGATTATCCATAATCATAACAAACAACCACCAGAATCGGCTTTAATCGCATCTGATGACTGGATTAATGGCAGCTTGGCTTGCAGACATCACCTTGTAAAGAAGCCGGCCAACCTGTGGTAGGCTGCTCATCTATGAATCTACCATTTGGCAGCAGAAACATCAGGAACTGTTCTTGTGAAGCAGAAAGATAGCAGACACACCTGCCAGAAGAAGTGACAACCCAGGTAACAACAAACTCTAACAAGACCACTCCCGAAGTCCACCCATGTATTCACTTCAAACTTCTCAGAACCTGTATAAACACCACGTTTATAGGGAGGAAGGAGTCAAGGGTAGAACCTAGGACAGAAAATAACTCTGTCTTAGACACAAAATGTGTTCCATTTTATTTAGTAATGGCCTCCTTCTTTGGCAATCTCATTACAGGCCAGTCTATATGGGCAATGACCAAACAGACTCCATTTTACCCTGAGACTCCATGTCACGTAAGAAATGCTTCTCCCATGGGAACACCCCACCTCTGTACCCATCAACAGTTACTTAGCAGAGCATGTTTGGCAGCACAAAATGGCAATTTCTATACAGTGTAAAGTTGTTCTTCTTGGTTCCTGTTTTTCTTGGGCAATGTACCCTGCCAGAAAATGATTGTCTAGACATTAGTAACCATTCTTTAAATTGTACTCAACTTTGGTCATTTTGGCCCACTTCCCCTTCTGCTCATGAGCCTAAATCTCATGATGTTTGTTTGTAGTTTTGAATCATAGCAACAGCCACTTATGATTAATGTGCCAACATGCACTACTTATGGTATGAAAGGTGTACTTACTAAACCATGGAGGGGGGTGGGGGGTGTAGACTTACAGCCTGCCCCTTGGCCTGCCAGTTGGTGAATCCAGACCTCCAACTGGTGAATGAATGTTCCATTTCCTGCTTCAAGATTGACTCGGTGATTTATTGCAATCTTGCCATAAAAATCTAATAAAAAAGTCCCAGTGATTAGCTAGTGTCTTACAGCAATGGTGTTGCTTTCTTCCTTTAATTCATGGAAATTAAAGCAGCAAACAGCAGGCAGACATCAAGTCTGCTCAGGTTCACCAGGGGACAACTTTGGTTCTTGGAAACTAAATAAATAAAAAGATAACTATTTTATCCCAGAAGATGTAGAAGCACTGAACTAGACTGCTAGTCCACATCGCTCCCAGCACCCTCAGGAACACTCGGTTGAAGTGCTGCCCGTTGCGGCTCTTTCCACGTCTTGTCTGGCTCTGGTTTCTGCACCTTCTGAACTCTTTGAACTCAGGATTTATTTCTCTTATTTTATAGCTTTGCCTGAGTTTATTTGAGAGAAAAGTAAATAGTTACACCATACGCAGAAGACGATGATTTTACATCATGGGTATCCTGTGTTCTAGATTTCTTTTTTTTTGCCTAGAACAACCACCTCCATTTGGGTGTGATGACAACTCAGAATACCCAGCCACCTCCAACGCCCCCAACAAACACAAATTATAGATACATGACCGATTAAGCCTCTCGCAGGAATGAAGAACCCCCACGGCACTGAGCCTTTATTTAAAGGAAGCAGAGCAAGGGCTCCACGGAAGATTGCCTGCTCATTTGACCTCAACCCACTTCTTGCTTGAAAACTCATGCCTACCTCTATGAAATGTAAAAAACATCAAAAGAAAAACCATAATCTCATATTAGAAAGTGCATAAAATTTGACTTCTCCCGAGGTGGTGAGAGGATAGGGAGTCATCCAGACGAGGAACACAGGAAGATGAATTAACAAACTCTTGTGAGTAAAAATAATATGGTCATGAATGTGAAACATTTCCTTAAATGTTATTCGAATTTAATTTCAATTTTAATAGTGCCTGCATTTCCCTGATCTTTAAATGGTATGTGAGACCGATTTCCTAAGAACCATTGAGTCGGCTTTTTTACATTGGCATGATTTAAGAGACAGTAAACGCACTTAATAATTTGAAATGTTTCTTTAATACCCTAGTTAACATTCTTGTTTCTAATGAGCTGCTACTAAATTGTATTACTCCTTAGAGAATATGCTTAAATATAGTCTTTCCTTCAAACTCTTTATTATAACAGTGTGCTTAGCCACAAATACAGGATCGGTTCTCCCGAAAACTGTAGAAAGAGGAAGAAAAGCAGAGTTGGAACAACAGGAAAACCGATGTCATGTCACGTTCCCTTTATTTCAGGTTTGCCTTCTCCGAGGCCGAGATCATGATCGACATTCAGTGGGCAACCGAGCTCGCTCTCCTGATGTCACAGCCGATGCAGTCGAGGAAGGCAGAGGCTGAGACTGCATGGTGCGCCCTTGCGGACCAGTCAGGGCCCCGGGGAGTTCGATGGCGCACGCGGATGGGGTGTGTATGATGATGCGTGCAGGAGGGTGCTGTGTGCTGAGTTCCACAACAGAAAAGGCCTGTTGCCAGCTCCCACGCCTGCCCAGAGCAGGGCGCTGTGCGGGAAGCCCAGAGACACTGGAAGCTTACGTAAAGGCGCTGGAAGGAGGCGGATCACAGCAGAGCTCCGGGACGTGCCTGGCTCTGTTGTTACCACTGTGACACGTCCCTGCCAGGAATGACATCGCAGGAGAGACGGGCCCTGATGGAGGAGCCTCCCGCCTCCCACCTTCTCCAGCTCCCGTCTTCTGCTCCGTTAGGCCTCCTGTCCTCATCTGGGGACAGGGCCCCGACTCATTCCTCTCAGGCTCAGAGAAATGGCTGCCAAATCCACCTGCACGTAGTCTCTCCAAATCAAGTGAAGGTCACAGGGTTTTATGTTAAATTCCTGAAACAGAGAGCAAGGGCCAGTCCACGTTTTCATTTGCAGCCCGTCTTCCAGCTGTGTGCTGCTGTTGTAGACCTGGTCTTCAAGGGACTTCTCGTCCCTTCCTGTGCCTGTCCCAGGGAGCATCAAGTCCCTCACGCCTTGACTCTTACCAAGGCATCTCAGGAGTCTCCTCTACTTCACTTGAGGTGGCTTTTATAAATCAAGTTATGTCTGTCAAGCAACAGCGGTGACACACAGAGCTCAGTGTGTTGTGATTGTCACCAAAGGGCACTTTGGGAAAGAAAGAATAGGAAACATCTACATGGAGCGAGTTCTCTTTCTCAGTTAACTGACTTATTACTATAAAGAGCTCTGTACAATAAACACTTACCAACACCATTTTAGGAGGTGTGAAACAGAATGTAGTTGACTTACCCTTTACAAAGACGCACAATGTTCAACCCATTCTGAGAAACACCATGACCTTGTGCTCTTTGTCCCAATCAAGCCCATTTCTGTTGCCTGGCCATGAAGAAACCCCTGCACTAGATCCTGGAGAAGCAACGTCCGGCTGAACCAGAAACAGGAGCCTGTAATTTGTAGGTGTCAGTGCCCAGTGCTTAGACTCTGGGAGAAGCCTGCAGAACACAGGTCCTTACTACCAGTGCTTCTTAATCATGAACTTGAGGGGCATTATTTAACCTCTTTCATCTTGATTTCCACATCTGAAAGTAAGAATAATAATGGAATCTGCCTCAGTAGGTGTGGGGTGAAAATTCAATTAGCTCAGGGGTGTTCATACTGACAAATGACTTACATCCTAGCCCACCGTAATTTACAAACTACATTTTACTTACCAAACACTTATACAAACACTTTACTTACCAAACACTTATACTGAAGTGGAGATACAGCTTCAGGCAGGTAATGCAATTTCCTGAACTTTCACACTCAGGAGCCTATAGTTGTTGTCACACAGAGCAGGAACTTGAAAATGCAGGCCCTTGACAGCCTTGCAAGAGACAGGCTGGGATGAAGTCCATTTTATACTCAGACTTACTTGTGACACCAGCCCGTGCTGACTTTGCATGGGATCTCCTTTCGTATGCTTATAAACTAGGAAATGCAGTTATTTCCAATTTTTTATTATTTTTTATTTATCTTTTAATTTTTTACAGACTGCATTTTGATTCATTGTACACAAATGGGGTACATCATTTCATTTCTATGGTTGTGCACGATGTAGATCCATACCATTCATGTAATCATACATAGGATAATGATGTCTGTCTCATTCCACCATTTTTCATAACCCCCTCCCTCTCATTTCCTTCTACATAATCTAAAGTTCCCCCATTCTTTTCTCACTCCCCACCCCCCATCCCCATTATATATCATTCTCCACTTATCAGGGAAAACATTCCACCTTTGGTTTTTTGGGTTTGACTTATTTCACTTAGCATAATATTCTCCAGTTCCATCCATTTTATTTGCAAATGCCATAATATTATTATTAGTATTCCATGGTGTCCATTTTAATGATGGGAAATGTAGTGCATTCTTAGAATTTTATGTGACCTTGGCACCATTTTTTTACTATAAATTGAGTTTTTCTTCCAGATGCCACCAGTGTTAGTGCCCTCAACACCTTTCCCAGTTACCTTCCTCCCAGTTCCTCAAGGTGTTCAGTGCTACCATCTGCCTCAATCAACCAACCCTGGTAACTACCTGCCCACATGGGAGCTAGATACAACCTACGTGACTCATGCCCTTCACCCCCACGCCCTGTGTGACCCATGCAGGGATGCCACAGTGACCCCTCTCAGTCACAGCCTGCCTCCATGGACCAGTACCTGCTCTTCCTAAGCCCACCAGTTAGAGCTCCCTGCAAGGAACCAGTTTGGGTCATGCTCTGGACCCCAGCAAGTGCTTCACCCACAGGGCCCTCTCCCTCAGCTTCCCCTCTGGTTGCGAGCACACGCCCCTCAGATCCACTTTCCCCCTGACCCTGGGAGGCACACTACCCTCTTCTCTCCAGAGCAAGTAGTACCACGCTTCTGTTATTCCTTGTGTCCTGCATCTACCTGACCAGCACATGCAAACCTAACTCCAAACAAGAGCTCAAGGATGTCTTCCAGCTGAGCAAGTTTCCTGTGAGAGGGACCTGGAGACAGGACACGCTCCTGGGCATTTCAGTGACTGACATGATAAGGCACCCCACAGAAGGCACGTCATAACTCCCACGACAGAGGCTTCTGGAGATCTTTCAGCGCTAGGGTTTATTCCCACTGTCGCGTGAGAGGCCACATGTCTGAATTAGGAGAAAGAAACAGGAAACTTAGGGTTCTACAGAATCACAATCTTCAAATATTAGGTAAAGAACAAGATGGGGGTAAAATCAGGTGTATTAGTTTTCTGTTGCTGCTATAACAAACTACCCTCTAAATTATATTGTCTTTAGCCACACACATTTATTATCTCACAGTTCTAGAGATCCAAAGTCCAGAACAGGCCTCAGGGTGCTAAGAGCAGATGGTCAACAGAGCCACGTTCCCCTCGGGGGCTCCAGAGGCACCTTGGCTGCTCGCCTCCTCCTGCTGCAAGAGGCTTCCTGCCTTCCTTAGCTGCTGGCTCCTTCCTTCACCTTCCAGGCCAGCAAGTCTAGTTGAGTCTCTCTAACTTCTTCCACTGGCTCTTCTGTCTCCCTCTCCCACTTTGAGTATTCTTGTTACTGTATGGATCCATGTGCACAGCCCAGGCTCTCTTCCCATGTCAAGGTCAGATGGTAACCCTTAGCTCTACCTTGCTTTCATTCTCCTTTGCCATGTGGCATAACCTAGTCACAGTTTTGGAGATTAGGATGTATACACCTTGGTGGGGGGTGTTATTTAGACTAGTTTATCTGAATTCCAAATAATGTGAACTATCACATTGTAGTGTTACTAAATCAAATCTGCTATTAATATACTTAGATTTTATTAAAAAATTACAGTGACTTATTTAAGATGATGATTTTTAGGAGTTGTGGGTGTGTGTGTGTGTGTGTGTACACTCAGGATCAAACCCAGGGCCTCATGTCTATCAAGCATGATCCCTACCACTGAACCACATGCCCAAACCAAGATGATGATTTTTTAATTTGAACTCTTAAGAATTTGTTCCATTTAGATCCAAATGATCAATCCAATCACTTCAAGGAAAACCACTTTCATCTCCTCTGAATTTGGGAATAACCCCAACATCATCCCTGCCATGGCTCTGGTAGAGGAGCTGCTGTGTAGACACACACATCTCAGTCTCCAAACACTGACATGATTTCATTCTCTTGCAAAAATAATATCAGATTACAGGGTCTGAATATTGAAAACTGGTTGCTCACCATCCATTTCTGCCCTGCAGGTATGCAGAGAATTGTTCTTTCACCCTGAGTAGAATTTTAAATTAAATTTTAAAAAGTTAATATTTAAAAATAAGGAATCTCCACTCTTTCAGAAATAAAAATCAGATGACGTTTGTCTGGCAATTCTATGTCCCTATATGCTGACAATGTGCAGCTGCCCTGGCTTTGGTTCTGTTGCTTCTTATACCTGCCAAGAACAGGGAGATGCATGTGCTTGGGCCGGTTATTCTGGGCTGCTAGCCTAGAACAGCAAAGGAGGTGTGCTCCCTCTTCATTCTGTGTTTCTGGAACAGACACCAGAGACTAGGTAATTTATAAAGAGAAAAGATGTATTTCCCACAGTCTCAGAGGATGGGTAGTCCAAGATCAAGGGGTCTGGCATGGCCGAGTCTTCTTGCGGAATCAGCCCGCGGTGGAAAGCAGAAGAGCAAGAGAGACTGAGGGAGAGGTAAGGGGCAGCACGCATCCTCTTACAAGGAATCCACTTTGCAACAATACAACAGTCGTCCATTCATGGGCAGACACCTTGTCACCTGATCACCTCTTACGGATCACCTCTTACTGAACCTCACTCCTTAACGCTGTCGCATCGGGGGTCTGAGGCTGGGGCCACCGGGAGGCTGACAGGGCCAGAGCAGGGCTCTGGAGAGGGCTGCAGGTAGGGAGCCGCAGCTCACCCGAGGCTTGCAGGACAGTCACACCACTGCCCTCCCACGGAGCATGCGGGAGCTGGCGGCCTGGCCTGGAAAGGGGCTGTGGGAAGTGGAGATGTGGAGACAAAGGCAATCTAATAAAAAAAGTGGGAGGTGAGTCTCACTCAGAAAGCAAGACAAAACAAAACCAGTATCCAGCCAAGCAGAAAAGGCACAGCCTGGCAGAAATCAATCCGGAGCTGCGGAGAGGCCCGTCACAGCCCGGAAACAAAGCACCCCTCCGGCCCATCCCCAGCAGCACAGGAAGCAGGGGACACTGGCCCAGGGACCATCCACAGCAGAGGGTGACATGGGGGGGCAGAGCAGAGCCTTGGTGATGTTTCAGAGGAGTCTGCAAGATCCACCACAAGAGGGCTGGGGATGTGGCTCAGGTGGCGGAGTGCTTGCCCTGGGTTCAATCCCCAGCACCGCACACACACAAAAGGGTCCACAACAAGAAAGCAGGAAGCCCAACAAGGGGCTGGGGAGAGAAAGTCTGGAGAACTCTGCTTAATGACTTTTTAAGTAGAAAATCAGCTAAACGTAATAATTTTGGGTGCTAGTTGAGAACTTCTAGACGTCAAACATGCTGCTCTGGGCTGCGGACCTCCTGGCTCACTAATCCTCCCGAGGAAGTCATCCCACACTTCCGAAGCGGAGCTTCATCTGAAAGAGCTGAGACTCAGGTGCGGAGTGAATTTGCCAAATTACAGAGCCAGTACAAAAAGAAAAAGTAAGAGAGGGGAAGAGAAAAGAACAGGAAAGAGAGGAACAGGTAAGAGGAGGGAGGAGTGAAGGAAGGAAGGAAAGATGGAAGGAAGCAGAGAGGAAGAGGGAAGGAGGAAGAGAGGAGAGGGGGAAGGAGGAGGAGGAGGGAGGAGAAGGGCTGGTCCATCTTGTCCTCCCGTTCTCTCTCTCTCTCTCTCTCTCTCTCTCTCTCTCTCCCCACTTTGGCTGCTACACAGCAGCATTCTGCAAACCTCCAGGTGGCTCCAGAGTGAAAGAACAGCCAACCCCTGATGTTCCCTTAGTGACTTATAGTACATCCTGGCTGCTGCAGGTTCACCAGGCTCCTTTGCCAAGCAAACCCGTGGGCTGGCTCACCTGCTGAGAACTTCCGAGAAATTCATAGAAACATAACACAAACCAAGTTAGCTGGTCCAGCTGCTGCCCCGCGAGCCTCCGCCAGGGTCTCCCGTTCACTGTCACACCCAGGGTTTTTGGTTTTGAGAAGGGAAGGGGGACATGGAGATCCTGGTGAGGGAGAGACCACCGAGGGGAGAGGAGAGGGCTCTCCTGTGCTGGGTTAATCCTCCTAGAGACGGGCCTGCAAGCTCCAGGTCGGCATCGTCTGAACAACTTGGTCACCTGTGCCCCTGATGAACAGCCTTATGTCCAGAGTCACAGAGTGAAGCCCCTGTCCAGGGAGCCCTGCTCGGGCTCTGTCAGCCTCCAGGCGGCCCCAGCCTCAGACCCACAGGCGTCTACAGAGTTGTCAGCAAGTCCAGGCCTGCACGGCCGTCCATCAGGGGAGGAGACTTCAGGGGAAAGGACAGACGTGGCCGCTGTGGGAACCCTCCATCCAGGGACAGTGACAGGGACAGAGGACACACTCGGGGAATCACCCACAGGGCTGTACCAGGTACAGCTATCCCTCATCTGTGGGGGATCCATCCAGGAGCCCTGCAGATACCAAAATTTACATACGCTCAAGTCTCTTATATAAAATGGTGTAGTATTTGCATATGACTTATGCACATCCTCCCATAGACTACATACATGATCTGGAGGATCACTTACAAGGCCTAATGCTGTGCAAACAGTAGTTATCCTGGCTGGTTCAGGCAAAAATCATCTGCACATCTTCATAGATACAATTATTTGCAAATATTTTCAATTCAGAGATGTATTAGCTGACTCCACAGATGGCTGAATCTGCAGATGTGGAACCCACAAATAAGGAGGACTGACTGTACCTCCTTATTTCTCACATTTGACACTGTCCCATGAGCAGGACTGGTAATCTCACAGTTGAGATATTTTATTTAAAAAGATGGGCTTCATCTTCTCTTAATTATCTGACTCTTCTTAGTGTCTCTCCCAATTCCAGAACAGTTTTACCAAAGATTTTTTTTAATCATTCCCCTAGTACTGATAAAGACACTCATGACAGGATGGAAATGTAAATTGTGATAACCTTTCAGAAGGGCAATTTAGCAATCAAGAGAAGCAAGAGGCTCACATCTTTGATCCCGCAACTTGGTTTCCAGAAACCAACCTGAGACATACTCATGAATATCCTCATCATAACCTCATTAATGATAAGAACACTTGGAAACCACCTAACTGCCCCCAAACAGGGACTGCATGTTTCTGACATGGAAACCACAGAGAGAACATGACGATGTTACAGCCTATTATGGGGAAGATATTCATGTGTATGTTAAGAGGGAAAAAAACACGTAAAATGGTATTTCACTGCATGTTCTAGGAATATTTGCATAGGCCTAATAAAGCAAACATCAGAAATTAGTCACCGTCCCTGGATGGAGGGTTCCCCAGAGTCACCATGCTGCCTGTGTATTGTCCACTCTTCCTTCTTCCTAAGAGCATCTCAGCTGCCTGGAATCCTATTGTACCAGGTGAAGCACTCCAGTTGCCAGCCCCCCATCCCAGGTGAGATGTGCACAAGTCCACTCCAGGTTTCAGCACAACTGTGCTGCTCCGCCAGCCCAGAGAGCCCAGGCTGGTTTCTCTCTGTGTTCTCACCCAACACCACAGAGCAGCTTGGCTCAGTCAGATGCAGGTTTTTTTCCCAGCAGGCTTGAGCCCAAGCCAGGACTTACACATTTGCAGGCGTTAATAAAGACACCTAGACCATTGCCCAATGCAGGGACAGAAACTGGCCTTCACCCTGGGTTGAAGTCCATGAACTCATACAGCTCATCGATTGTACATGCTATTTCCAGGTGTGATGTCTGTCAACTGTTTGGAAAGCAAACTCTGAACAATTTGCTGTTTTCTGGGGACCTAGTGCTATTTCAGGAGATAATACACAATTTGGCCTAAAAAGTAATTTGGAAAACATATTCCTCAGATGGAAAAGAAAACAGCATCTGTCTGTGGCCTCGGACAACTGTCTCGTCACACACATTTCTGAGCTTCGGGGACCTTGGGATTCCTTCTCTCCTTGGCTGACCTCCCTTCAGGCTTAAAATCAGCTCATTTCTTTCCTGCTGTTCCCAGGCACCCTGATACATCAGAGCACACGCCAAGGCCAGCAGTGAAGGCTCAGTGTCTCCCAATCCTGTCCCACCAGTGGAGGGCTCCCAGAGCGGTCCTTTGCATGGAGTGTTGCCTGCCCCTGGCATAAGGAGTCTGAGATCCTGTGCTCGTGTTTGCTTTTCATGCTTCTGAAGTCTCTGACTACAGGACAGAGCTGTCCAGGACTTCACATTTCTCAAGATAAGAGTCAACTACCAGGGAGCAGAGGGTCCCTGGGCATGTCCTAGGAATCACAGATCACTAGGAAGTTTCCTCAGTGGTTCTGAAAATGTGGCTCACCGGTGATAGGCAGGGTGAGAAAGGCATGTAGGCAATGCCTCTAAGACGTTGATTATTTGAAATATTTTAAGCAGGTATATATGCAACAATTTTCACTTAGAAATTTAAATCAGTTAAGTAAACCAGAATTTAACCGTACTAATCAACCATTTTAGCAATGTTGGTATTCCTGAAAATTTAGTAATACAGTTCATGTTTATTTGATCTTGCTCATATTTCTAAAATTAACATTTTTATTGTTGTTAAATTTATATGAAGATGATTAACATTGTTTTGATGTACTGAAAGTCTCAGCATTGTGGAGCTGTGTGACTAGCTTTACCATCAAAGATCCAGAGACTTCAACACCCCCAAACTCACACAAGTTGCCTCTTTAGATTTACTTTCTCCCCTAGAACTTATCCTGGATGACAATAGGTCTAATCTTTCTCTAGATTTTCCTTTTCTACAATGTCACACAAATATAATCTTTCAACATATAATCTTTAGCAATTGGATTATTTCACTAAATATAATTATTGTGAGACTTGTCTGTATTTGTGGCATGTGTTTCTAATTGTTATTCTTGCTGCTAAGTCAGCTTCCATTATATGGATTGCCACAGTTGGTTTATCTGTTTATATGTTGATGTACATTTTAATTTTTTAAGTTTGGGGACATTTTGAATAAAGCTGCTATCAACATTTGTGTACCAGTATTTGTGTGACTCTAAAATTTCATTGCCACAGGAGTGAAATCACTGGGCCATATGGAAAATGATATAGAACTGATAAGAAAGAGCTAAATTGTTCTCCAGACTAGTTGTGATATTTTGCATTCCCATACCACAAGTGTCCATCAAGAGATGGTGTTGGACCTGCTAATTTCTTTACCAAGATCTTTCTCTGAGATTACTTGCTCCCAAATTTAGCATTCAACATTTTTATGCTTACTTAACTCTGATATTTTAATAAAATTGGGCTAAAGGAATGTCATAAATTGACTTTTTTTTTTTACTTAAATTATTATTTTATTTCACTTGCATGTACAGAGGTCAGCATCTGCTCCCCTACAGCTGCAACATAACATTATTTTGATCCTGGTCAAGGGAAAGAAAAGCAATGAGGCAGAGAAGGAGAGCAAAACAAGTCTCCACCAGGGAGCAGATGAATGGGGAGATTGATTAGCCTTGGAAAGTGCTGTAAAGTTCTAAAACTTCAAACCACAGCTGCAGTCTTTAAAAGGTTTTCTCCTTGAAGATACTTAAAACATTTTATCTTCTTACAGGATGCATAAGTTTCAGGAGCCCAACAATGATTTTCACAGAGGTTTGGCATTAAAGATACTGGAATTCTTTATAGACTCTATCTCCTTGAGGAGTTTCAATCATAACATAGAATCTGTCTCTTCAATGACATCATTTGCTAGTAAAGTTCTTCGATTATTTGGAAAAACATACATTGTGTAAGTTCAAGGTCTTCTTATGAATGGGCTTCATTTAGCCTCACTCAAAACTGATGGCACAGCAGAACCAACTTACTGACAAATAATCGTCTGGAAGATGCAAGTTGTCCCTTAAAGGCATCAGAGAGTTTAAATTTCTGCCACTGAAAGCTTCTCTAACTGTTGTCTTGGTAACAGCTAAAGGAGCTCACTCATTTAACATATAGACCCTGAATTTCTGAATAGCTCAAAAGTTTGCTGCCACCCTGCATGGCCAAACTTGCAGTTTTGGTGAGGGGAGATAGGGGATTAGAAAAATAAAGATGCACACACACAGACTTTGAAGATAAATAGTTTGGGATCAGGTGGAGTGCTACTCTCTGATAGAGAAGCAGATCTAAAGAGTTATGCCAGCAATCTTATTTATATATGTCTCATTATCACATTAAAGACTACGCAAACATTATTCTTTGTACTCAGAAAGTTACAGAAACTAGAAACATCTATGCAGTTTTTCTGCAGTTGTGATGTGCAATGTTAGGAGTTCTAAAGAAGGTCCGTTGTTTAAAGTTACTGTTAAGCGGACAGCAGTAGCAGAGCTGGTGAAACTTTGTGGTTGTCTGGCATGCGAATTCCTCTCTCTGAGAGCTACATGCCTGAGGTTGATGTTGAACTTGCTAAGACTCTTCTGCAGAGCCTCCTCATGCAGAGCATTATCATAGCAGCTAGGCATCCTGTGCCTTTGCACAGAAACATTCCCAGGCGCTAGGCATGCCACAGCCATGAGGTCATTAGAGACCCCAATCTCAGTCACTGCTCTCCCATCCTCTGTCTCTGTTCTCCACAGTTTGCCTGCTTCCAGATCAGTGAGGGGAGAGGGAACTACTAAGGTAGTAAGAACCCAAGTGAATCTCATAAATCTCATGCCAAATCTTTCAGGGTCTCCAGGGGACAGTGCAGAGGCCTCTGAGGACTCCTGGACTCTGAGGGTCAGCATGGGAACAAGGACATTTCCCATTGCTCATACCCCCAGCAGAACCAGTTACCAGCCCTTTCCTCAGGCTCTAGAAGAAGAGAATTATGCCTCTGCTGCTTAGGGGCTCACAGGAACATCTCCACCTGTGGACACAATGACCATCCTTGATGGAGAGTAAAGTATCTTTCATAAATTATTTTTCAAAGATTCTGTCAATTGTTTTATTGATTCACAACACACAATGGGGCACTGACACCTGTCCTGGATGTTCTCCAAATTTTTCAAGGGCCTAATCCTTTCCTTTCTGCTCTCAACATTAAATCTACGCCAGAACACACTAGGTGGTAGAGCACGTAGTGAGTACTGCTTCTCATCAGAGTTCTCCATTCTCATTTTCACTCTGAGGTGTATACTAAGCCATCTCCATTCCCTGGTCATAGCTCTGAACTTCTGCTTTATATTTCCAACCTGGGTCTTCAGCTTCTTCCCTCAGCAGTTTTCTAATCACTGTCTTCTCTTCAGTAATATCTAGTTTACCATTTGACCCTTTTCTGAGATCTTTTTCAGTGATGTTAGATTTTTTTAGAATATTGGTGGTATCTCTGCATTTCTTTTTTGTTTTTCCACTGTCTCCCAAGTTTGTCCTCTAGACTCTTCCCATCCTCCATTTTGAACATCTCAAACATACTTATTGCTATGGATTGAATATGGGTTTCTATCCTTCAAGGCTCCGTTGTGATTAAAGACTTGGTCCCCAGGGTGGAGCTGTTGGGAGGTGGCAGACAATTATGGTGGGATCTAATGGAAGATCCTTAGGTCATTGAGGTTCGGGTGGTTCATGTACAACCCTTGCGTTCTTGCAAGAGAACTGTCATAAAGGAGCAAGCCTGGCCCTTCCCATCCTCTTTCTCTCTGCTCCTGCTCAAGATTGGACCATGTGCTCCTGGACATGCCTCTTCCATGACATTCTACAATCTGCCACCCTCATTAGAGGCCAAATGAATGTGACTGCCCAATATTGAACTCTGACCCTCAAATTGTGAGCTAAATAAACCTTTACTTATAAGTTAGTTGCCTCAAGTAATTCACTGCAGCAATACAAATCTAACGAAAACACTTTTTTTCATTTTTTTCTCTTAAAATTTTAAATAGTCTCAAACTAAATGTTACCTGAATTGTCCTGAACTGGATAGAGAGAGATTCACAAAGGTTGTATAGGGGACAGACACTGACTTTTTCCAGGGAGACCCATTAGTGAGGGAACTAAATTCTCTGTCCAACTCATAATATTCTATCACTTATATACTAATTTTTTCCCAATAAGCATGACAGAAATATGCAAATAACACAAATAAATTAAGTTTTAAAGGTTTTTATAAATTATGAAAATATAATTTTTATAAACTTGACAACTGCAGACATTCATATAACCATGACAGTTATTCTATTACTGTACAAATCCACCCACTCCTTTGTGGAGAATACATTTTCCTTCCTACTCCCAACCCCAGGCAAATGCAAATTGCCTCTCTATGATTTGTCCATTCAGAATTTCACGTTAACGGAATCATAGAGCATGTGGTTTCTCTTGAGTACGTCTGGTTTCTTTCACTTAGGGTCACGTCCTTGAGATCTATTGGTGTTGCTGTGTGTACTAGCGATTCTTTCCTTTTTTCATTAGTGGACCACATTCCATTTCATGGGGATACCACACTTCAGTTATTCAACAATTAGTGGACATTTAGTCTCTTTTTCACTCTTTCACTACTGTGAATTTCATGCCATGAATTTTGCCTAGAAATATATATGGACAAATGTTTTTATTTCTCTTTGAGTAAATATCTAGAAAAGGTTTCTAGGTTGCATAATAAACATATTGCACTTTACTAAGGAAATGTCAAACTCTTTCCCAATGTATACAAAATACATTCCAATACAATGTATTTTGTTTCATCACCAACTATACACAGGAAGTGTCTCTGCTCTATTCTCACTAATACACAGTATTGCCAGTGTTTTTAATATCAGCCTTGTAGTGAGTATATTGTAATATCTGAGTGTGGTTTTAAATTTACACTCCCCTAAGAGCTTAAGATGTCAATCATTGTTCCTTGTGTTTAATTGCACCTATATCTCTTCTACGATAAAGTGCATGCATGTATCTTGTGTCTTATTTGGTGTTGTATCATTGGGTTGTGTTTTTACATAGTTTGGAGGCAAGTCAGATTTGTATTCCAAATATTTCCTCCCAGAACATGGGGGACTTTTTCTTTCTATTAATAGTATCTCTCGCAGAGCAAGTGTTTAATTTTGATGAAGTTTAATTTATCAAAATTTTTTTCCATAACTTGAGCTTTTTGTGTCCTAAGACATCTTTGCCTTGCCCAGGGTCACAAAAGATTTCAGTCTGGAAGTTTAACATTTTTAGTTTTTGCCTTTAGCTATAATCCATTGTGAGTGAATTTATATATGAAATGCATAAAATTATTGTGATCAGCTTTTCTCTATGGAGATATCCCATTGTTCCAGATTATATTTTAAAACACTGTTTTTTCACCAGGGAATGCACTTGGGCAACATTCTGTCCTATATGATCTTGAATACACAGGTTTATTTCTGGACCTGTATATGCCACCTTTGTTATTGTACTGATCAACATACTACCTATTAATTCTACACATGGAATAAGCACATAATATAGTTATGCTTTCATTGACATTTTAGGGATAAAATGAGGAGAAAATGTCATAATCTACACACACACACACACGCGCGCGCACACACACGCACACGCACACGCACACACACACACACATATATATATACTCACAGACTTACCACTTCTAGCACTCAACATTTCTTTATTGAGAAGTATTTTCCACCTGGTATCATCTTTTTCTTCATTTTTGGAGGAAATTATTTAACACTTTCTCCTATAAAGAAAGCTTATTGGCAATGCATTTCCTTATCTTTTGTTTGCATGAAAAAGTCTTAATTTTTCTTTATTTAAGAAACATTGTCACTAAATGTGGACTTCTACATCGACTGCATTTCCTTTCCAATGCTGTAAATATGTTGTCCCTGTCCCTTGTTTCCTTAGTTTCTGCTGGAAAGTCAGTTGTCCTCCCAGTCTGGCTCCTCTGTGCAATGTGTCACTTTTTCTAGGTGCTTTAAATTTTTTTATTATTCGTTTTCAGAGATTTGGTGATTATGTGCCTTGGTGTCCACTTCTCCATGTGTCTTCTTTGAGAGGTTTGTTGACTTTCCTGGATATGCGGGTTTGCAATTTTTATCAAATTTGTAAAAAATAAAATAAAATAAAATCGGCCCTATTTCTTCAAATATTTTTCTACACCTTTTTTTCCCCTAGTCTTTTGAGATTCTAATTGTACATGTGTTGGATGTGGGTCCTGCTGCACAAGTTACTGATACTGCTTTCTCCAGTAGTTTTTCTTTCTTTACCTCATTTTGGATACATTCCCATGTCCTCTGATGGTTTCTTATATTTAAAGTGTATTTTTTTTAGTGTCGGTTACAAAGCTTCTATTCCCTAGAAGTCTCGTTGCTCATCTTACGTCTTATGCTACCTTCCTTATTATGTTCATATTTTCCTTTGTACTTTTGGGTATTAAAGGCAGTTGCTGTTTTAGTCCCTTGTCTGCTGAATCCATCATCCATGCTGTCCCTGTTAGTTTTTATCAACCGATTATTCTCCTCCCTGTGAATCACAATTCTTGCTCACTTCCATGCTTAGTATTTTGTGAATGGATGCTAAAAATCGCTAACTTAGGCTGGATTGAATTTTATTTTGGTGTAAAATGTTGGGATTTGTCCTGGTAATCAATTATGCTAGTGCAGATTGTCTTAACCATTTCAAGATTTCCTTTTTATTTTGGGTTGGATACAGTTGATTTTGACACTGTAGACTGATTTTTAACCTGGGTTTCTGTAACGGTGGTAACTTTATGCTTTGAATATAGATATCCCTTGCTGCTCCGCCTCTGCAATTTTATTTTTGAAAAGGGCATGTTTCTTTCTTTCTCTCTCCCTGCTCCTCCCTAATTTCTCCCCCTCCTAATTTCAGGGGGAACAGGTGTACCTTTATTCCCCATCCTAGACATATTTATCTGTCCTTGAGCACACACCCACCATAGGAACAAAGTAATCCTGACTCTGGGGATGGTACCAAAGTTCTCAGAAATGACTGTCTCCTAAATTAACAAGTGAATTACAACTCCAAGAGAGAGCATGTGGAACGTAGCCTTTGAGTCACCTCTTTAACAGCCCCCTTTCCTGCTGATGGGCAGAATCACAGCCACTGGGACAGGAGTCCCCTGTGTTTCTCCTTTGCTAGCAAAGCAATAAAGTTCTTTTTCCTTTTTCTCAAAACTGTGTTCTCATTATTGGATTGGCACTGGGGACAAGGACTGACCTTTTGGCAACGTTTTCTAGTCTAGATTCTTCGATGTCACACATGCTATGGGTTCTTTTTCTCAAGGGGTACTTCTTTCCAATCATCGTCCCTAAATAGTCCCTCCATGAGCTTGGGTCTCAGCAGTGAGCACTAGTTGTTCATCTTTTAGGTATGGATGGGATCACCTGGTTCTTCACCCCATGGAGAAATAAAATTCAGTTCGAATTCCCCAGCCCAAAAAAGTACTGTCCTTGAAGTGGCATTGGATGATTCCAACTGTACCATCCACTTCACAAGAATTTCTATAACCTTGATTCTAATTGGTATAGTCTTCTGTACAAAAAATTCTTAATGAATTATTTATCTTAATGGTATTTTGGGTAGATTTTTCTGGATGGTAAAGACTTAGATACAACTTCTTCAATATATATTTATCCCCTTAGAGTATGTTTTGAGTCTGAGCAGTGTGGAGCAGGATGGACTTACCTCTGGAATAGACCACAGCACTTTACAAGTGATGTAAGGGCAGTGTAGGCCAGGTTCCCAAGATAAAAGTCTCCTTCTTCAAAACACATTAAAGCATTAAAGGAAACAATCAATGCAAAGTAGAAAATATGATGTTCATCTTTCCAAATAAGTAAAACTTTGGCCAAGTTCTCTCTAATTAATGCATTTGTGAGTTCCATGTGTTAACTTGCTTTTTGCTTTAAGCCATCAAAATTTTGTAAATAACAATGCCCAGGTGTGGCAGGGAGGATGTAGGATTGAAATGCGGAGGGGATCTTCCTCCTAAACCCTTCCCTCTCCATTCTTTTCAAGCTTCTAATTCTTTTGTTTCCATTAGCCACATTAAACTTGTCAAGGTAGGTGGGCTGTTACACTCAGGGTACTAGAAACAGATTGAAAGGGCATTTCCACTGGGGCTGGCTAAAATTTCATTGCCTCACAACTGATGACCTTCACAAGCCCCCAAATCCTATTATACAGTTTAACAAAATGGTTTATTGTTGCCTAGGCTTGATTTTAATTTTATGACACTGTTGAAACTTGTTTTCTACAAAGCTTCCAGAAAAATAATCTGGCAAAATGGTAAAGTTAGCAGTGATGCTGTTTAAGATAAAAAAGACAGTTGTCCCTTTCCCAAGCCCTGAGCAGCCACCCTGACACCCTCGCTTACAGGCTTACTGCCAACAGCAGAGGCCAGGCTGACCCCAAGCTCCAGTCCCCAGACCAAGGGGCCTTCCTCCCTCCCCACACCTACCCCCCCCCCCCTCCATAACACACCCTGTTCCCCAGCCGCGCTGTGGCTTCTGCCCAGGGCCACAGATGGAGGACCCTTCCAGGGACATCTCCAGGTGCTGATCTCCAGCCCTAGATTGGTTTAGACGGGCTGGCGGCCACTTCCAGGGCCTCAGCTCAGGAAAAGCAGGTCTCTCCCCACGGCAGCACCAGCCCCACCTCTAGTTGCTCCACGATGAACTTTTTATTGTAAAAAGAAAGGGGTTCCCGAACTTAACAAAAAGGAATCTAAGCCTTTAGGGAGGAAGGTTGTTTTCGTTCTGGGAGAGAGGCCCCCAAACCCTCCACCCGGGCCTCTTCCTGATCCTTCGACCTCTCTCTTCTCACTCCGATGTTCTTTATTTTGCCTAAAATGTGCAGCTACTTACTGTCAGCTCTGCCCTTTGGGAAGTGCTGGGTCCCCACCTTTGCTGGTGAGCAGCCTGCTATTCCCGTCCCCTGGTGTCCCTGGAGCCCACAGCAGTCACAGCAGAGCCTCCCGGAGGCTCCTTCTTGCCCCAGCGTTGTTCAGAGGAACTGACCTGTCTCACCACCAGGCCTCCCCTGGTCCTGCCCACCTGAGAACACTCGGCACAGGCAGGCCTGCCACCCGCAGCTGACAACTTTGCTTAAGGCTCCAAGTCCTTGCTCTCCACATAACTTAGATCAAGACTTGGAGTTTGAGGAAGGTCTTTCTGTGAGCCTGCCTCTGCCAGGGCGGATCCAGAGCAGCACTTCATCCGGGTGCTGGACGCTGCTGCTTCTGCTAAGTCGCCTTTACCCGAGTGGCTGCCAGTCCTCCCGCCGTCAGGTGTTTGGAAGCAGTCCCTCCACCTCCTCCGACAAGTGGCCTCCACGCGGGAAGACACGCAGATACGGGCGGAAGAGAAGAGGAGAGCGGACAGTGAGAGGACCGGAGCTGGCCCTCTGCAGCGAGTTCCGTCACGCTCGGCAGGGACACGCCTTAGGCTTCTGAAAAGGCTTCAGCGTCTGCCTGCTGGCCCTCGCCTGCCCAGCCATTTCCCACAGGCTCTGCTGTTAGAAGGGGTCTCCGACTCCTCCCTGAGCCTGCAGGGACCGTTTCCTTCTGCTCGGGGACAGGTCCTCCCGCACTGGCTCCACGTGCCTCCAGCGCTCAGTCACGCGTGCTTGCCTCTCACGCTGACGTCGTGGGACCCGCTGACCCCTGGGAGATGGGCAGGAGGAGGTGAGTTGCCCCCTGAGCTCCTGCAGCTGGGGGCACCAGAGGCTCTCCTCCCTGTCCCCACCTGTCCCCAGGTGCTCCTGCAGGTGCCCCAGCCCCACAGCCACATGCCTCCCCTGTCCAGGGGTGGGAGATGGACTCAGGGCCACACCACAGGAGGGACTGTCCTCCTCCCCTGGGTCCACGCCCTCTGCTGTAACTGCTGCCCCTGCCCCTGCCTGGAGTCACCACCACTCAGTCCACCCCGGGAGAAAGCCAGCAGTCTCCCAGTGACGCTGTCCCACATTCCCCAGACCAGGAGGCCTCGGGGGACAGAGAGCTGGGCCACACACAAGTGGGGGCAGATTCTCCCCCACACTCCCACCCCTCACTGTCAGGCGGAACGGCTTCCCCAGAGACTCAGAGCCCTGGCAGGGAGAAGGATCCTGTCAGAGCACAGCAGGGAGGCTGGGATCTACCAAGGGTCCCAGCTCCAGGCTGCGAATGTGGTAGGCGGACCATGAGCTTGGCTTTCTCCGCGGTCCCCTCCGGCCAGCCTGCCCACAACTACCCCACTCCTGGCCAGGACTCCTCAGGCATCTATGAAACACACTGAAGCCAGTCGGGTCACCTGGTCATCTTCACGTGGCTTCTGCTCCCCCGCTGCTGACAGGAGGCTCCCTCTGCCCTTCATCACCCTTCGCTGCTCATCAGCCACACCAGGGCACTCCTGATCCCAGGGTCTCTCGGAGCTCTGCCCTGTGTTGTTCCCAGTCCAAGGTCACTTCGGATCTGACAATGGCAGGTCCAGGCCCTGGTGCCTCCTCCACTCTCTGCCTCGGGAGGGAGCGTGGGGACTTTCGTGTGGAAATGGTCACACCGAACACAAGTAACACCTGAGCTTTCGCTCGCCTCCTTTTCCTGGAACATACTTTGCCTGGAGAACCAGATCTCACAGCCCAGGTCAAAAGAGACAGGTGACAAGTTAAAAAGCAGAACCGGGAGAAGAAATGCAAACTAAATTATCTCAAAAGTCTTGTCTCCATTACGTTCTTCCTTTCAAAGGAATCCGTGAGGCCCATGCTAGCGACTGAGGGTTTCATACATCTCTTCACTGGCCTCCCACAACCTCACATCATGTTACAGAGGCCTCATCTCACGATGCCTGGGCATCTGCCTGAGGCCCTGCTGCTGGACAGCGGGGGCAGGTGGCAACAGCAGTGTGGTCCTGCAGCTGGTGCCGTTTCTGGCCACCAAGCTGGGCTGGGTGTGCAGTGAGCTCCCCGGGCTTCCTCTTGACTGGCTGCAACTTCCTAGACTCCTGAGTTTTTGTTTGTGGCTTTCTCTTTGGACTAAATCACACTAGATAAAAATACACATTTATATTTGTTTTTGTTTTCCACAAAATTTTCTTTTCCTATTATTCTCAAAAAACAGAATTTGGCAGCTTGTGCATGCCACTTAAGTGTCACCAAATGTGAATGACACCTGCGCCCTCTAGTCCAGGTGACCTCATGCTCCACACCTCACCTCCAGGCCCAAGAAAACACTCTGGGAAATCACTTTCTGAATTCTGGTATATTTCATAAACTTTGCCAGTTCTTACATCTGTAAAACTTTTGGAAAATATGAAGAAGTGAAATATCACACTCAAAATCAAATGGAAAAAGCCTGAGCTGTGCACAGGGTAAGTTTTCCTTGGCAGGGTTTCCTCCGCGCCTGGAGCAGTTGTGTGGCTGGACGGTGACCTGGATGTCCGTTTTCTGAAGGGAAGTTTGGAGGTTACGTTTTTATTCTATTGACCTCTTACACCTTTCCTACAGCATTTTTTTTCTTTTTGCAAAGAAAATATACCACAGTGACTCTCGCCATGGTGTACATCCACAAAACTGGGGTCTTAATGATATTAAGATATACTCCACGCTTGTACAAATATGTCAAAATAGATTCAACTGTCAAGTATAACTAAAAAGAATGAATTTTTTTTAAAAAAGAAAGAAAAAAAGATCAGAAACAATAATAACTGAGGAAGGAAACCCTGAAACTACCTGTCTTTTAAAACTCTTTCTTCCTAAAGAGCAGAGGGAATAACTGCCTTGCTCTGGGTCCGTTGCTATAACAGGATCCCACATACTCAGTGGTTTATACACAGTAGAAGTTTATTTGGCTCACACACTGGAGACTGGAAGTTGCAGATCGTGGTTCTGGTGTCTGATGAGACCATAGTGCTGGTCATGACATGGTGGACGGCCAACTGGGCACGTGGAAGACAGAGTAAGAAGCAGCCGAACCCATAACAAATCCACCATCACGACTCCCTGCTCCTGCCACAGTGAGGTGGTGGAGGCCCCTTTCCTGAATCACCTCTGAAAAGGTCCACCTCTTAATTTGCTGTTACAATGTCAATTAAATCTTAATACATGCTTTGTAGGGAACATTCAAATTGTGGCTCTAAAATAATTAGCAACCTTGACCACTGCCGACAGAAAATCTATCTTGTTCATACTCCTTGGACAAATTAAAGTACTTCCCAGTCCCTGTTTAACTGGCACATTCTAATAATGACATCATCACCTCGGGCCACAGGAAGACTTCCTTCCATGAGCCGGGGTTCCATTGCAGCCGAAGCCGTTCCATGTCCACAGGAGGATCGGAGGCACCTTCCCTCCAACAGGTCAGTTACTCCAGAGTCCACAGAACACAGCAACTGAGAATCCACACACGCCTTCCCAGCTGCACCTCTGCCCTGGATAAACACAACTTATTGTGTTTTGTTAACTCTTAAACAACCCCCCAAAGATACTTCTGACCCACCTGCCTTACCAGTTCCTTGTTATGGACATATCTGTTCTGATTTTCAGTAAGAGCACATTTCCCTTCTTCAAACACTATGAAATAAAAAAAAAAAAATACCGCTCTACATGCCAGTTGCCACAAGAAGTGTTAACAAAAATGCTACTTCTTCAAGGACTGTTTAATTATGAGTTTGGGTTGCACCAATAGGCATCATGGCCCTGACCTATGTTTGTTCAGCATTTCCGACATGACCAAGCATTTTTCTATGAGTGTTGCGTGTGTTGATTCAATTAATCATCAAAATAAATTTTCTTATGGATTCTCTGATTATCCTCAGTGAGGCAGAACGCTGGTGAACACCCCCAGGTCACCCAGGCAGGAAGGGGCAGAGGTGCTGCCAGAAGCCAGGTCAGCACCTGCTCTCTGCATCAAGGCTTCCAGACCCTTTGAAAGGACCACATCTACAGCTGCCCACCAACCCTCGCTGATTTCCAGGCTCCCAGCCTGAGCCTCTCACAGATGAAATTCCATGAGGTCCATGTGTGGCATGCACCAGGGGCCTTGCTCGCACAAGTTCATGAGTTCTAAAATGTGAACAGGCAAGGGCAAGTGCAGGTCATGAGCTTTTTGCTTCCTCTTCTGCTCTTCTCTCTCACAGAGTCTCTTACGTTAGGTTGGAGTGGCTGTGGGCATTTCATGAGGTTCCAAGAAGAGACTTAGGCAGATAAATGCATGCATGTGACTTTTGGTCACGTCCACGTAGGATTAAGTCACTGTGAGCCTTCTTGCATGAATGTGAGTTCTCGCCCTGCCTCTGGCTCCCCCCATCCACGGGCTGACTTTACGAGGTAGGATCAGAGGAGCTGTCCTGTAGCACACAGCACCTGAAGCTGGCAAGAGACACACTAGGTCTGGGCCCCTGATCTTCCTAGTCCCTTAGCTCATACTTGATGAATGCTGATAAAATTGTTCCAAAATTTGTCAAAAATACTGAAAATGGATGTGAGATTACACATAGATGTTATTGGTAAAACATAACAACCTGATTAACAAATATTTTCCATTCTCACCATGGGAAAGTGTAAAATGTGATGTGAGTTAAAGTATATGCAAACAAGAAATATGGGAGAAATGCGCCAGACGTGTACCTGGCAGTTAGTGAATGTAAATGTTCTATTATTTATCTTTGGTACCTTAGAATGTGGTTTTTATTGTTTTTAAATTTTTTTGAAATTTAAAGTTTAGTCTTTTCTAAAACTAAACAAATATTTACATTCATACTCATTATTTAGTGTTAATTTTATATTTCCACTTTTGCCAGCTGACCCTGTAAATTATATAAGCCTGTGACCCTTCAAAGATGAGGGCTATAGCTAAGTATGTGCTAAAAATGTGCATGTCATAATGATTTGCATCAAAATTGCCTAGAAGCACATGGAAAATGTTTCTCCCAATTCAGAATGGGCCTGTCTTAGTTCAGGTCACTGTAAGTAAAGAGATTCAAACAAATCAGGATGGCTTAAACGGCACTGCTTTCTCTTGGCTCTGCAGACTGGGGAGTCCTGGAGACTGAGGAGTGCAAGGTCCAAGCTCTAGCAGGCCTGGTGTCTGGTGAGGGCTCTTCCTGGCTCCTGGAGGGTCATCTTCTCACCATCCACAGGTGCTGGAGAGAGCTCGCAGAACCTAGTTACCTCCCAGAGTCTGAATCTCCCAATACCATCACCCTAGGGTGAGGACTTCAGCATGTGAATTTGAGCTTCAGTCCAAAACAGACCCCTCCTGTCACACTTGTGAGTACGTATTACCATGGTCCACTGAGAAAATGTGAGCCCGTCCACACTCAGAATGGAGCCCTCCGTCTGCCACACCTATCTGTGCAAGAGTACGTACATATACGAGCCTTGTCCCCTTCCCTCATGTGCTTAGCAAGCATCTCCTGAGCACCTTCTTGGTGCTGGGTGCTCAGTGGGCCACGGGGCTGGAGAAGATCCCTCCTAGGGTTCATGGCACAGGGCGGGGCCGTGGATCACGGGAATAGAGACGGGCCCGGGCCCTGCCAGGGGAGCTGCCCCTTTCTTCCTGCTGCGCCTCTCCTGAGTCCCTGCTCTGCGGCTCCTGAGGAAGTGACTGAACTGCTGGAGCAGACTGTCTACTTCTCTTTCTGTCTGTCTGTCCCTCAGGCCCCTCCCCCTGTCTCTCTGTCTTCGCCTCCTCCCTTTCCGGCCCCCTCTTCCTCTTCTCTCCCTCAGGGTTAGCCGGATGATTTTGATGTAGCTGTTGGCTCCTTGACTTTCCTGGGAGACTTCAGGGATGTCACTGAAGGACCTTCAGTCATAAAGGAGTCACTCACACCTGGCTGCATGTCCCACCAGGCTCTCTTGAGGAGCGCATGCCTTAAGAGACAAGCATGAACTGGGACAGATTTAAAGTACGGATACTTGATGGTTGGTATCAAGGGCATGAGGACCATTTTGCAGTTTTTTTTTTTTCTTCTTGAATAATTTAAACAAAATGATAAGTGAGGTATTTGGGGAAAAGAAATACATGTCACAAAAACTGGGGGGAAATGTTTCAGAACATGTGATATTAATTGTCTTAAACTATTACAATGGTAACTGTTTCTCTGGGCTAATGGCATCGAAGGAGCAATGTGTTGGTGGGCAGTTCCTGTCGGGCACCGGGGGCACCTGCCTCCAGCCCCGCCTCCTGCAGTGTCAGACTCGTCCGCACTGGGTTGCCTGTAGATGCCAGGGTCTCTCTCTTTTCCGGCCATGCTGTGACCCTCTGCAGTGCTGGGCACTGAATGCCTGCCCTTTTCTCCTCACTTCAGCTCCTGAGTTAAGAAAAGGCCATGGCTTTGACTTGGCTGTTTGCCAGAGAGTAGTGACCCTAAGCTTGACCCCATCATTTTCCAGTATGGTCGAGATCAAAATGCCAGCAAATTCACTTTCTGGTGATGTTACTCATCACAGCTCGTAGAAGGGCACCTTCCCTCTGTGCCCCACAGGGTCCTTCCTCCACATGGAGAGAGAAGCAGCGAGGCAGCACAGAACTCTGCCGCCTCTGCTTCTAAGCACAACGATCCTCCTGGCTCAGGGCACAACCTTATGATCTCATTTAACCCTCAGGACTTCCTTAGAGGTCTTATCTCCAATGCAGCTGCCTTGGCATCAGAGCTGCTGCGTGTGAATTTGGGGGTAGGGGACACAACTTTTTTTGTCCATAACTGCTGACTCAGCAAAACCAGACATAATATCGTAGCTTCCCTGCAAGTTGAGACGGGTACCTCCCTTTCCACTGTTCCAGTTCTTCACTATCATGAGTTCGTTTTCAAATTTCTCTAGATTTATTCAGATCAGAGACCACTGAGAAGCAGAGTCAGATGTGGGCTTCATAATTGATGGGGCTGGTCTTGCTCTAAGCATTTGCCTTTGATTCTGTATTTTAATTTTCTAAAAACAGCGTCAGTTCCTCTTTCTCTCTCTCATGACAGACTCAAGTCTTGCCTTGTAGTCTCTCCAGTGAGGACCAGAGCTCCGTTGGGAGGCTGACTGATGGAGAACACTCAGGTGGGGACAGAGCTGAGCAGGTGACCTTCATGTTCATCACAGGTGTGTGACTTTCACAATCAACTGCCAGTTCCCTGGATTATAACCTATTGGTGTTCAGGTAACTGTTCTTTTCTTTCCTTTCATCCCCTCTGTGTTGGCCACACTGAAACCTATTCTTTTTTCTAGGTTCTTAGAGAAAATGCTGACCCCACCAAGCCTGCTGGTATGGTTTGAATATGAGATATCCCCCCCAAAAGTTAATGTTAGTCAGTGCAAGAATGTTCAGAGGTGAAATGATTAGATTACAAGGTCTTTTAATGCATTGATGGATTAATAATTTGAAAAGACTACTGCACTGGAGGTAGGTATGCCTGGGGATGGTGCCTTTGGGATACAGATTTTTCTCGGATTCCTCGCTCTCTCTCTCTCTCTCTCTCCTTCCTGGCTGCCATGAGCTGAGAAGTTTTTCTCCACGCTTCTGCCATGATATTCTGCCTCACCTCTGCCCAGAGCAATGAAGTTGGCAGACCATGGACTGAAACTCTGAAACTCTGAACCCCAAATAAGCTTTCCCTCCTGGCCAATCAATCAGACTCCGCTTCCCTCCACAGACCTTTTTAAAAGAAATTGCTGCTGTTGGCAATCACTGGATGAATTGTGACTTTAGTCTCCATGACAGTGTTTAACAAAAGCCTTTCAACCTAGAAAGTGCTGCATCATCTGAAGTATGTCTACTGAACTTCCTTTATCCACAACTAAGCCAATTTCAAAAGTTCAGTGTTTACTTACGTTATAAAAATCACCACTGGCAATTTTTTTGTGTTTGAAGTACATCTCTGCTGACTAAGGGCTTACTTGGTTTTCTTTCTTGGTTAGTTTTCTCTTGTTGTCCTTGACCAGAGGTCAAGACTAAACATGTCCACCTGACTCAGACCTTGGGATTACCCTTTTGTTTTATCAAGCATTCCCTTCCCCACTGACTTGTTCTCATACAAAACTGGTCTGTGATATCTTTGGATGCGCTTCACCGGGTTCTGTAGAGCAGTCACAGAAGGCCTGTGCTGGTCTGCAGAGCTTATTCATGAAGCCCATCTGTACTCTGCATGGACATCTGGCCACACAGCATGAAGATCTGGACATCTCAGAGCTCTGCATTCAAGACTGATCAAGTCTACAATGATGAAGTCCTGTCCTGGGTAAAACTAAAGCAGTTCCATTGAATTTTCTTACCTAAAGACCCGGAGTTCATGTTTCACTAAGGAAACTTGGGTACTGTTACCTATTAGATTAGGAAATATCCATCAAAGCTCAAATGACCTTCTCTCTGTTCTGTGTCAGTGTAGACATGCCCGGCAGGCAGTACGCCCTGCATGGAACTGCTGCTGAGTCAGTCACAGGGTGACAGTCATGGAATGCCATTCCACACTTGGAGTAGGTCTCTTGCAGAATTAGTGTGGTAACCCAACACTGCCATCCCAGCTCATCCATCCTAGGCTGAACACATACATGCCCATGGGTCTAGAGGGACTTCTCTCCAGGACTGATGCCTTGAGGAGAGGCACCTCACTCCTGTGTGCTAATCAGAGTGGAATGTGACCGTCCCATGGCCGCTCATCCCCCCTGGATGGGCGGCACTTGGTCACAGGTCTCACAATGCCTTACTGGCACAAGTGACTCCCCCATCAAAGAGGAGTCAAAGCTATTAAGATGATGCTCCTTCCAAGGCTGGTTTTCAGAGTCAGTGCAATCCCTACCAAAGCCTAAGCTGTATTTTTCCAGGATGTGCTGAGCTATTCTAAGTCATTCCAAAATGCAAGAACCCAGAATAGCCAAAGCAATTTTTAAAAAGAAGAATGAAGTTGGAGGACTCATCCTTTCTCATTTCAAAACTGCCTACAAAGCTATAGTAATTAAGACAGTGTCATACTGACATACGGGTAAACTTTGACCAGTAGAATAGAATTAAGAGTTCAAATATTCTTCCATTCATACATTCATAATTGATTTTTGACAAGGGTGTCAAGACAATTCAATGGAGAAATGTCTGTTTAAAAAATTAATCCTCAGAAAACCACATAATCACATGCAAAAGAATTAAGCTGGACCTTTATCCCATGCCATATATAAAAATTCACTCACTTACTATAAGCTCACATCTCAAATATAAAAGCCAAATCCATTAAACTCTTGGAGGAATCAGATATGAATTTTCATGATCCTAGATTGGGCAATGGTTGCTTTGATATGACACTTGAAGAACAGCTTTAAAAAATATAGATGAAATAGACTTCATTGAAGTAGAAAACTTTAGTATTTCAAAATGAATTTTCACTGCAGTGGAAGACACATCATCCCCAAAATGGAAAGAAAAAAAGTGTTTGTAAATTATGAATCTGGCAATGGTTTGCTATTCAGAATATACAGAGAGGTCTTACCATCCAACAATTAAAGGTAAATAACACAATTTAGCAATGGATGAATACTCTGGATAGATATTTCTACAAGTATCATAAAAAAAGACAAATAATGCTAAATATCATTGGTCCTTAGTGAAATGTAAGTTAAACCCATAATAGATAGCATTTTACATCCATTAGGTTGACAATAATCAATCAAAATCTAATTTTGGTAAGGTTGCAGAGAAATTGAAACACCATAAATTGCTGGTAGCAATTCAAAATGGTGCAATCACTGGAAAACAGTTTGGCATTTCTTTAAACTATTAAACATAGAGATCCATGTGGCTCAGCAACTGTACTCCAGATTCATACCAAAAAAAAATCAAAATATATCTCCACAGTGAAATTTTTACACAAATGTTCATGGTACCATTATTCATGATAATCAATGGTGGGATAACCTAATGCCCATCAGGTGATGAATAAGTCAGAAAAATGTGGTATATCCTCACAATGGAATATTATTAAGTCATTAACAAATAATAATTCGAACAGCATTGATAAACTTAAAAACATACCAAGTGAAAGAATAATGCTACAAGAGGCCATGTGTTGTATGCTTCAATTTATATGAAATGTCCAGAATAGGTAAATCCATAGATTTCAATAGTTTATTCGTTGTAGCCAGAGGCTCAGGGGAGGGGAAAGGAGAGTGCACAGGGTTTTGGATTTTCTTTCAGTTTTGAAGAAAATGTGATGGATTTGAAAGTGGTCTGAGTTATATAGTGTTGCGAATATACTGAAAGTAATTGAACTTTGCACTAGAAATGATGAAATTTAAAAAAAATTATATTAAAGAAGATGTTCTGGCTGGGATTGGGAGAGGCCCGATTCTCACGAGCAGCAGACAGCAGTACCCCACTTTGTGTTGGTGGTATGCAGAGAGGTGGGGGTTCATGGAGGTGACCCAGATAGACACATCTCAGAGGGTCCCAGGCTGATCAAATACACCCTGTTTCCTAGGCTGATCTGCGGAAGTTGAATGGGGCATGCCACCGTGGCCTGGAGCGTCTTCCTCTATTGGCTCATAGTGACCCTGTAGATTTCCAGTATATCACCTCCCAGCCTTCAGTAGCCTGAAGTCTTGGAAGAACTTGATAATGCAGTGCTTCCAAAGAAAGCTGCCTCTAGCCCACTGCTGGGGTTGGCTCTGTGCAGAAAAGCTCTCACTGGGCGGGCCTGCCGTTGGAGGGAGCAGGACTGCTTGGGGAAGTCACTCGCTGCCCTGCCCTGCTCCAAGAAGCTGCCCACTGTCCCGGCCTGCCGCCTGGGTGGAGCTTCGCCCAGCGGGAGAGACTCACCCAGAGGCTCTGTGTTGGTCCGAGTCTCTCAATACCTCCCCTTCTTGAATCCTGAGTTCTGGAGTGACAGGAGATGCAGTCACCCTCTAGTCCGCCATCTTGGATCCCTCCTGGAGTGTCTTCATGGGAAGCTGCGTTAAGCATGAGAAAGGCCAACAATGTCCCGCTTCGGTGACTTTGTCCTCTTCACACCACGAAAGTGCTGAATCCAAATGGGAACTGGGGAGCAAACCCCACAAACAACAGGCATAAGTAAGGCATAATTCAACTAATTGAAATAAATTGACAATGAATCATCTTTGTTTACCTCAATTTGCAAACTCAGTCACACCTTGGACTTTTCTAATGGATCGTTTTTAGTCATACATCACATTAGGATACATTCTGAAACGATCACAAAAACATGGAACACATTTGCTCTAGTTCAGTCTCCAGCCCTCTCCGGCCCTTGCTTCCTCTCCTCTTGTTGGTCTTCCTCTACTCCACTGATGCTGCACATTTGATTATACATTTGTTTCCTTAGTCCTAAAATTTATAGAAGTTTATAAAAAATGATCTTCCATTGCACTTATAGTTATTATTACTAAGAAAAAAAAACAATAACCCTGACCAGGAAAATGTGTTTTGGACTTTATCATTGCTTTAACCAGTTCAATCAAATGGTTGTCAATGGATCTGAATTAAATTGTGCTTGAGAAGTTGAGTTCCACCTGTTTTTCATTTGTCTCCACCTCCCCCAAGTGCTCTGTGGCCACCTTGACCTCCCTTCCCCCTCTTACATGCGCATTTTCCGGCACTTGTCTGACTTTGGTGGTTACATTATGACGACCACAGAGAAAGCACTCATATCTTTCAACAAAGAAGATTTTGAAATAATCATAATTATGTGGTTGAATGCTTATCTTTTTGGGGTGACCACTATTCAGGTTTTGGTCATCCTGTCCCACATGGACATTATTGTCATTATCAGAAACATATAATTAGTTTCTTCCTCTTTTGTCCCTTCCAAGATGACTCTTGACATGCTGTACAAAGCCAATTCCATGCTGCAGATCATCCACAAAGGCTCACATTTCAAAATCATTAAGAATTTGAAAAGATATACTTAATTAGGAAATATTATTTTGCCTCCACTAGACACTGCATTTCTGACCTTCCACCCTTTTTCCATCTTATCAATGATCATTATGATTTGACAGATACAGTCTTATCTCAAGAGTATATGTCAGAGAAAAAGCTAAACCTTCAGAAAGACTGCTCACTAAGAAACAAATTAGCTTTTGATATGAAACAATGGAGCTCTAGAGCTTGACAGGTTGCTCAATTCCATTTCCCCAGAGGAGACAGAAATGATTCTGCAAAGATGCTTGTCTTTCCTTCAACTGCTCAGATTGCTTTTGAGACAAAGAAAAACGGAAGTTATGCAGGCAAGAATGAAGCAGAAGCCTAATCCCCCTTTCCGTATCAGAATGATCTCTTGTGTTTTCAGAAATGAGGCATTGTTTACGCACATATGCATTCTCACGGGTTAATTTCCCTCGTCACAGATATGGGGCAGATGAAATTATACAGCATTGAATATCCCAGGCGTGGCTAGTGAGAGCTGTTTCCAGAGATTGTCACTGGCCTCCATAGCTGCTAACCACAGGCATGAATTTATTCTCAGGCCTTTTACCTTATCCTCATCTGTATGGAGTGTTTATTTCATTAGGTCTCCAGTGTCTCTGCAGCCACGCCTAATAATTTGCAAATTGGTCCACCTGCTCCTTCAGAGGCTAAAAGGGAGAAACTAGCCTGTATGCCTGAGAAGAAAAGATGAATATTGATGGAGCAAATCTTTGAGTGATAATAATGATAACCAACACCATCATTTATTGCAAACCCGCTATACATTAAGCATTGAAGGTACACATTTCAATTTTATTTTCATATACATACTTCCTAAGTGATACTGCCATATGTAAATAAGGAGGAAATTGGGGTTCGGGAGGGGGAGAAGAGGAAGAAATGCCACTGCATCATTTATCATTGCATCTCCAGGCTTGGTTAGGTCCATCTGGTTGTGACATCCAGGGCCTGTCCTCCCGCCCCTTCTCCATACATCCATCTGCAAATGTAGGCTGGCTAGGTAGAGAACAACTCCTCTTGATAAAGCAGAATCTTCCTTACATGACAGGTTCATGAGTGTATCAGATGTTCAAGCAAAACCTAGAAAAGATTTTACTTCCTAAGTTACCCCTTTGTTTTGACGTTTGTGGAATTTATGATGAAATGAATTTTTCCAAAAAAATTATGGTTCAATTAGTTTCAAGAGTGAACAACAATACCACTTAATGACAGAGGAGAAGGACAAGTTGCCTGTCCTGCTGGAAAAGACTTCATGTTTGTAACTGCCAATGCTCAGTTTTTGCAGGCTTTTTCTCTGCTACTCACTGCTGCTGAAGATGGTCTGTCTTTTCTTCCAGTAAAATGAGCATTTCCCTGTTTATGGAATTAACTGATTGAAACCTCAAGTCTCAATCTCAATTCTCCAAACTTAGACTAGGGGGAAAGAATGTCAATGAGTGATGGTTTGAACTACAACTGTCAAGATCTCTGAAAGAACCACAACCAACAGGGACGTTCTTTTTCTTCTGAGAAAGGCCCATCACGCCTGGTCTGCAATGTATTCTGGTCTTAAGGAAAGAGAGTGATCAAAAACAGACTGTTTCCCCCTCCACTTGGAGGAGGGTTGAAGGGGAGGTAGAAGGAGCTGCCGGGGAAAAGTGAGGTGGGAAGCAAAGCCTGAGATTTCCTCCTGTTCCATTTCTTAACCTAGTGTTCTACTTGGGGCCATTGAGTGATTTGCAATCTAAATTAGTTCATGGTCTTTGGGAATTGTGCATGTGCTATGTGCTCCTCAGTCTCACATATTCACCTCCTTAAATTTCTGTCTCCATAGAAGACCAAGCACTTGGGAGAAGAGCCATTTAAAGGGCCTGAGCCAAGCCGTGCATCTGTTTTTATGCCCACCTCTCTGCACAGTACGGGGTAGGATGTTGGAAGCCATCCAGCTCTCTGTGAAATGTGTTCCTACTCTGTCTTATTTACCTGTGGATTACCTGGGTTCTAGAATAGAATGGAAAGACCTCCTAAACGCAGAATCAGAACATGTCCTAGAGCAAGGGAAGTTTCATGTCTTATCATGAAACCCTTTCAGAAGAGCTCACAGAGGTGAAAGAAGCCACAGACAGTCTCAGGCAGGAGTCTGAGGTTCTCTTTGTTCTTTCTGGGTGAAGGGAAATCTGCCAAGGGAGGACAATCAAGAAAGCACTCTTGGTGGGAAGCTGCCAGGCTTGGTTGGAACCCAGCTGGCACCTGTTCGTAGTCCTTGAGTCACCCATTCCTCCTCTGTAAAAATTCAGATTTAGCCACTATCGCTTCGTCCTGAGATAACTTCGTGTTCCAAGTCTACTGCATCATTTCACAAAAAAGGGCAAATATTTTGGTGTGTTTTGTGAAACCGGGTAAAAACGGCCCTGCGAGCTGCACAGTTGCATCAGATAGTCTCTGAATGAGGGTCCCATTGTGTCAGCTCATTTATATTCCTCGCAGGGATTCCCTGAATGACCATCATGTCGCTGTCACCACCATCCTTCTCTCAGGAAAGAGTGAGGCTTGGCCACCAGAGGGGGCAGGGCCTCAGAAGAGGCACAAAGAGAGCATGTGGCATGTGACATGTGTGTACCAGCAGGAAACAGGAAGTGACTCTGAGGTGGAGGTGAGAGAGAAAAGGGAAAAGGAAGAAAGGCAGCATATTGACCTCGTCCATCAGAAACAGCCCATGACACCAAGACTGTGACGAACAGCTGCCCTCAGAGAAGGCTGTCTCAAATACCCGACCCATGAAGCCCTTGCGAGGATTAAGAAGTCATGATCCAGCAGGCTTTTCTGTGTTCTGTGATAAGACTCAATTTCAAAAGCATTTCTAAGAACCAGAGACAAACTTGCAGCTCCTGTTCATTGTAGAGGAATAATTTTAAAAGGCATTATTTTTGCCCTTTATTTCCCTGGCCACACATTCAGTAAATGCAGTCTTAAGATCTGGGCAACACCAAGAACTGTTAGCCAGGGTGATCTCCTTCCTCTCGGTCCTGGTTCCCACTGTGATAACAGGTGAGGACCTCACTTGTCTCCAGGGAAAACGTGACCAAGCAGGTTGAGAGAAATTTTGGATATCCGTTGTTTGACTTTATAAACAAAGTCAGATCCACTTCAGAAAAACAAGAATAACTCCAGAAAAAGAAAACTGTTTTTTTTTTTTTTGCAATTTAAAACTTATCTATTATTTACTTTTGGAAATTTCCATTGCATCTTTTCAGACTGAGGTTGACTGTAAGTGAAATTGCAGAAAACATAGTCATAAATTATTATATTTATGTATAGATAAGTATCTGTGTGTTGGCACATATATGTAAAGAATGCTATATTTATATGTACAAACATAATCTAAGCAATTATGATCATTAAGCAATTATGTCATAGTTATATATATATTTTAAGGAGAATTTCCTCTTACATTAAACAGCTACAGTTGTGCTTTTGGTACACTCAGTCATTTCTGCTATTCTTCACAAACTGGGCTTGAAGAGACATTTTCAATGCAAAATTACATTATATATATTTCAAATAGGTCCAGGAAGATATTTCAAATCATATTTCAACTTTGTAGGAGCAAATGGAGAAATTTATAAAAGGAGCACTTGGATACACAAGCACTGTTGGAGACCGTCTGAATATCAGAATATATAGTAACACAATTACAAATTTCAGAAACAAATTGCAAGAAAATTGATATAGCATGCATTCTATTTACTAAATTAATGGCCAAATACACATTCTTCATTGAATGCTTTAAATTTTTAATATTTCAAGGTTAAAATAGTTTGATCTTTATAATATGCTTTACTAGTTTACATTTATGTTAGTTTTATTTTATTGTGCTAATTTATAGCCTCTACATTAAGTAAGTTTTGTCAGTTTTTTGGTCAACTACAGAATGTGTGTGTGTGTATAATTATACTCTTGTATATTTACGTATACACACATATGAATTAAATGTACAAATACACATATGTACTTTTTTTTTTAAACGAGACCATGAATATAGGACTATATTCATACAACTCAATAGTTGTTTTCCTAGGTCAAGAATCTTCCAACTTTGTTCATACTGATGACTTGTCAGCAGTTCACTCAAAAGTCCTTATTTTACGCAAGGAAGAGTGGAAGACAGTGTGCTGAAGTAAAGGTGATTGGAACAACCCAATCCATCCATTATCACCAGGACCTGACACCCACTCCTTATAAGCAGAAAATCTGATTGGCCTTTCTTGTCACACAGTCCCTGCTGCCCATGGCAATATTTTACAAAGTTCTTTGCTACATCATCATGAATGTGCACAACTGTCCTGGCCACCACTCAAGAGGCCTGAGGGTCTGAGGAGCCGACAAAAGTGTGTTCTTCGTTTCCAAGAGGTTGTCCTCTTGCATCAGAGGAGACTCTCTCCTTTGTGGGACACATCCTGGGAGACACGTGTGGAGGCTCTACCAAGAAAAATGCTACTAAGGTCTTTCCTAAATGGCGGGGTTTATTTCAATGCTCACATACAATTGAATGAGACAAACTATTTACATAGAACTGAAGTACAAAAAATATAATACAATTTATACTGTACATAATCAGGATTCTCTTATTTTGTTTCCCCAAATTGTAGGCAGTGAGAGATGATAAGGGTGAGGAGAGAGTGGCATGGAAGGGAGATTGCTGCACTCCGGGAAGTAGTCAGAAGCATGCTTCATGGATGGGTGTTAAGAGGGGTGGATGGGCTGAGCTCGGGAAGTGGGCAATGCCCCAGGAGCAGTGAGTGAACACAACATTATTAACTGCTGGAATAGCTCATTTCATCTCTTGTGTCTATTTTCCTCGGAGGAAAGAAGCTTGGAGCAAGTGTGAACTGTTCTTTTTTGCTGATTGGCTGGGTAATAACCCATCTGAACCCTTTCTTAACTTCCATAATTGATCCAATGCAAGACAGAAGGAGATTCCTGCTCAGGTTACCACAATTAGTGTCTTAAAACTAATTTCTGGAAACAATGTTACTGTCAGTTGTCATTAAGCAACAAGGTGAGGCATAGTCTTGGACAGCTCTCAGGGAGAATTTAAGACCAGTGTATTGATGGACAGAAAACAAACCAAAAGTGATGGCCAGTGGAAATTACTATTGCACATGTCTACCAAGAAGGGTTCAAAGGAAACCTTGAGAACCAAATGCAAGGGCTGGGGAAAAGTACAGTGTGCCCGGTGACCTCACAAAGAAATATCCAGGCACCCCAAGCACGCCAATGAAACAACCAACATTCTATTTTCTCATTCAAAAAAAGGCGAAATATAAAACTATTTCATTCTTGAAAAAAAAATCCCTGCAATGTTTAGTATACATTGCATTTTAAAAATTAACTTTATGTCAGTAATGTCTGCAAACTTACCAAGAGCTGAGTAAGTTTTGGAGAAATTTCAAAGAAAAAAAAATTGAAACAATCCCAAATAAGTTTATTTTGTATCACAAAACAGGCAACAGTAAGTGAACACAAAATGAGGCATAACACGTTTAAATTCAAATCAGTGGCAGAACACGCAGGTTTTGCTACACACTTTTGAAGAACCCTGTGCAGGACCAAGCTTGTGCATTTTCCTAGCAGCTGGGGTGGAGCTGCAGTGGTCTCCAGGTGCGGGGGCTGAAGGCTCCGATGGTGTGATCCATCAAAGTGCAGAAATTCAAGCTTGATTTTAGACCATGGCATGGTACAAAGCAAAAGCAATCCACTTTAGCAGAGAAAACATTGTTACATTTTAAAAAACAAATGAACAACTTTTGCAAATAGGTGAAGCAGTTTTGACATTGAAATATAAAAAATAAAATCAATCAGGCAATGTTCTAGGTGGTCCTCATTCCACTCACTACTCTGTGCCAACTGTTAGCAGCATGTGTCTGGTTTTTGGCTACCTATGCACTTGCCTGGAGAGTAACAGCAACAAACACCTCTAACTTCTACAGGCACCACACTGACCTTCCTCTTACAGACCAGACACTATGGGATGTTCTGGAAGATGTAAGAATTAGAGCCATGTCAGTTTCTGGGAGACTGAGGTGGGGTTCCCCACTATTCTGAACACACCATTGCTCAGTGGGAACCAAGTCACACCTGGAGATGAAGGGTGTCTTGGTCATTTTCTATTCCTGAGTTCAGGGAGGCATGTAAGGATGATTTTCCTTAAAGCACATCCAAACAACTGTCTGCTTCTAATTGAAACCCACACTATCTGAGTGTCCTGGTCCTCCATCATCTTAAACAAGGCACTAGTGACATTTTACAGGAAAGCATGCTATATGCAATGGCTGAGAGGGCAGCCAGTGGTGCCCTCCTTTCAGCATCATGATAGAAGAAGGGTTTCCATTTTCCAGAACACAGATTTTGCTCCCAGACTGTATTTATTTAACCAGTTGGCATTAAACTGTCAAAAAGCCAAGAAAGAAGGGGGTCATGTTGGAACAGCTCTCCTCAACTGAATAAAGAAGTGGACAAAGTATCTTTACCCGACTTACATTCAGCATGAGGAAAGCCAAGGAGTAATTTTTCCACTGCTACTTTTCTCCTTCCAGGTCCGAAAGTGTCCTTGACTAGTTCTCTCCACTGTGTCCATGTTGGCAAGAATTGATAGTGAATGAACAAGGGCAATCGTCCTGAATATGTTCTAAGGAAGAACTAATATATTCTTTCCAAAAGACCACCTTCTCCTACCTGTGCAGCAGTAGGAACTGCCCAATTTGTGACAGGGTCTGAATTTGGCTTTCATGAGGCTCTAGGTACTTTGCAGGGTGGATGATATTTTAAAGAGAACGGGTCTCCCTTCTTGATGCTTCCATAATATGTACAACATTTCCGATAACACAGGTGACAATTGAATACAAACTTTGATTTATGTGGTAGAAATGTACATAATACATCTTTAATATAAGTCCAAAAGAAAAGTCATTTTGGAAATGGGCACCAAAGATTCAACATGGCAACTTGTTCATTACGTGTCCATTTTGAAAAGGAAAAGAGGCAAGGTTTAAAGTAACATTTTTCCTTTGTTGTATCTGGCTACCAAAACAGAAATCATGAAACCTTAGCTCTGTATTTGTAAAGTTATGAACTATCATTAAAATAATTTTAATTGATCACAATGGGAGATACTAGCAGAAATAAATTCTGCAACAGTCCTTGGGCTCATCTTGCATGTTATTACACTGTGCATGACCTTTCCTTCTGTGCATTTCATAGGTCAAAATGGGCATTACATTATGTTTCCCCATTTCACACTCATTGTCCAAATAAGCAGGGTGCTCAGAATGGCTTCTAGTGTCTAATAATAGATAATCATGGATAATGCTAGGTAATCAAATACTGCCAAAATCAAGTCAGCAAAATCTCCGTGAAGTGATGGAGGCTTTTGGAAGAACGGATGTGCCGGGCATGGCCAATGCCATTTGGGAACTCCAGCTTGTATCATTAAAAACAAAGGCAGAGAGTTTGCATATGAGTGGATTTAAGGTTACTATTTTAATTTGAGACCTTCTTAGAAATTGATTATTGGAGCTGTAGGACTGAGTCCCAGCTTGTCACTTGGAAAATGGCAGATTTGGTTTTGTCAACCTTTGTGGCCTCTGGAAGTTGCTCCAGAGCCATCTTCTGAGACAGAGACACTTCACTCACTGGAGTGATCCCCAAACGCCACTCAAATCGGGGAAGACCCACTGAAGTCAAAAGAACACTTTGCAGCAACAGAAAGCTGATGGCCCTGGGCCAGGAGGGAGATGGAAATGGCTTGACAAGTGTTGGGGAATGAGTTTGATTTACCCCCAAAGTAAGAAAAACTGAGTAAAGAAGCAAGGGGATGTCTGTAAATTCAAATGCTATCAAAGCTGTGTTTAGGCAAACTGATTAGCTGGGTGCATCCCTGATGCATGTTTAGGATAAAATTTCTGTAACATCCCATTAAACCTTAATGTACCCCTTAGGTGATATCTTGGGGACATGTAGTCTGCTTTGATGAGACTTTGTCCACAATGTTGAAGGCAAGACCCATTAATTCTGCCAGATATTCTGGTCAGAACATTCACTGCAATAGGCTTGGCTCCCAGGTTTTCCATCCTTTTGTAGATGAATAAGAAATAAGGACACCTTTGCCTCAGACTGCTGTACTCTTGGCGGCTGATCCTGGAAGAGTCCACAGGTTGTACCCACAAAACTGTGCATGTGGACCGTGATCCACCCCGGGACCATCCTTAAGCCTCCCAGGGAAGTGACCATCTTTCCACGGCACCTACTTATTGTTCCCACATGTGCTGCTTCTTTTTTCTCTGGCATCGCCTGAGTCAGTGGGGCCAGACCCTGGTCCTGCTTCTAATTCCTTTGCCCACCACTCCATGCACACAAGACCTCTTCCCTCTCTCTCAGGCTGATGCTAATTCCAGTCAGACTCCATTGGAACAGGCTTAGAGGCACATCTCTACAAGAGGGTTCATGTGGCCAGGAGGGATCCGGAGCAGGGAGCCTGCACAGAGCCCACGAGGAATGGCCATACAGTCATGGGGAACAATTAACCCCAGGTGGTTAAAAGACCTGAACTGCAGTTCAAATCCCTTTAAAGCAACCGAGGCTCTGCTAAATAAGACAGAGGGTGAGGTGGGAGGCCATTTTCCTTTGAAAAGTGTCAGGAATGGACAGTGAGGGGCTTTCTTCACAGTGGTACTCTAGAAAGCATCTCCTGTCCAGACCCTGAGCGCTCTGGGGTGGAGAGGGTGTTCCCAGCAGTTACATACATTTATTAGAGAGCAGCTTGGAGGCCATCAAGCTCATCAACAAGTCCTTGAAACTTAGTATCCTCCTTCCTAGGGGATTAAAACAGCTTTGAAGCTGAGAAAGTATTCACAAAAGGGAAAGAAGGAAGGAAGGAAGGAAGGAAAGGAAGGAAGGAAGGAAGGAAGGAAGGAAGAAGGAAGGAAGGAAGGGAAGGAAGGAAAGAAGGAGGGAGGGAGGGAGGGAAAGTAAAGAAAGGACAGAAGAGACAGAAATAAAGAAGAAAGAAAGAAAAGAAAGAAAGAAGAAAAAGAAGAAAGAAGAAAGAAAGAAAGAAAGAAAGAAAGAAAGAAAGAAAGAAAGAAAATAAAGGAAGGAAGGAAGGAAGGAAGGAAGAAAGAAGGAAGGAAAGAAACTTAGTCCTACAGAGTGAGGATGATTTTTCTTATCAGAAATTGAAGAGTCCAAGCAGTCAACGAAAACTCCACCTAGAAACAATTTGGAAGCCATCTGTATGTTCCACCTCTCGGTGTAGATTTTGAGGACATGTGTGTAGCAGAGGACCCTTGCTGGGTGCCTGGAATGCATAGAATGCCACATGAGGTCCCACTGGTGAGGTCCTGACATATCAACCATCTACAGTCTAATATTCTAGAGCCAACCTAACATGTCTCCTAGAGCCACCTGCCATTTCTTTAATTTTAATAAAGAGTCCTTTCTGCAAATTTGGGCATTTAAGAATATTTTGAATTCTACAATATTCATTATTAATCGTAGTTTTCCAACATTTTCTGAAATTGCTTCTTTAAATTGGATAGGGCAGAAACACATATGCTAATAAAGTTCTGTGTTCTTCACCACCCATACTATCTATTTTCACAGATCTGAAGGCTCATTTATCAAGAAGAACATACCTAAGTATCTCCCCAGGCCTTTATCACAATGCCCACAGGATTCAGATGAACGTTTTCAATTTTATTCTTTCAGTAATTATTGAACCAGCTGCCACATGCTACGTGTCAGTTGTGTATAATTTTTATCTTTTATTTTTTTCCCCTTCTGGGGACTTCTACCAATGGCTTTAAAACCCTCTGAAATGTTAATTAATAATCAAGGCTGAGCCCATGAAGATCATCCATCCTTACTTCCAAGTGCACCTTGAAGTGCTGTTGCCTCCCTTCAGGGAACAGTGGGACCGAGAGGGACTCGGTGGATGGGAGGCAGACGAGGGTAAAGAAAAGGCACCGGGGTCAGACACTCCCTCCTCCCCTGGCCTGGGGCAGTGCGTGACAGCCTGCACTGGGGTCACATCAGAGTAGACAGTGATGGGCTCGGGAGAGCCGCTGTACATATCGTTAATGCTCTAGTAGGGGCTGACTGCCAGACATTAGTTATATCAGGGCGATGGAGAACAAAAATATATTTCATTAAATGTCAGTTCTTTCAATACTGTGCATAACGTGGAAAATAAAAAGTTTTTTTTCAATTATAGTTCAGTATTTTTAATATCTTCCTTAATCGCCATGATCAAGGTCCAAAATTGCTCTTTGCAGGGAGAAAGAAGGTGTAGAATTTGTCCAAATGCTGCATGAGTGGTTCCTCTACATGCTGGCTCTTCAGGAGGTCACTGTGACCAGACAGGAGGCTTCCAGGCCAACAGTGTGGTGAGGAGCCCTCTGGAACACCATGTAGTCCAAGAGTGGGAATAACGCTGGTTTTGCAGCAAGCTGCAGGGCACTGCCACACCTCCCTGTGTCTGTGCCTCTGCTCTGTCGCTCACCCGGACAGGGAGAACAGTCCCTGACCCCAGGCCACAGCAGGGTATCCTGGTTGAACCTCACCCCTGCAGGTCCAGGGCTAACCCCTGGGCTTCCTGGGAAAGGATCATTCCAAGCCTGAACACAAGCTTGCTTCTGAGAATCCACAATATTATCCAGATTGGGACCTTGGGGGATTCAGGGTGAAAGTGCCTGGCCACGTTCATGTTCCTTGTTCTATCACATACTATGGACCTTGTGGAGAGAGGGGGGTCTCTGATAAAGTGCCTATTTCCTCCAATTAAAACATCAGGAAGATTTACACTTAAAAGCAAAAAGACATTTTTCTTTCTAAAGATTCCTTCCAATGTGGGTGGCACATTTATAAAACAAAGCTCATGGAAACAATACACTTTTAGAGAAATGGCCTGAACACAATAGAAACGTGTCACATCATGGCTCAGTCCACAATGACCGAGCATTTGTTGTGGACCAGACTTTCACGAGGCCACAGCGGGACTTCTGTTGCTTTTCAGGATGTGTATTTTTTTCGCAGCAATGGGACACTATTGGCTTGAAATGCACTTGAAATACATCCACACTTTGTCTCTGAAGCCTCAGGAACATGGGCAGTCATGGAGCACAGGCTTTGAGGAGCCGAGGATTTACAGAAGCCGAGGACTAAGAGCTACTAGTACTCATCGTAGTTATTGAGATCTGTGAAGTAGGCGTTGGAGTAGGTCTTCCCCGTCAGGTGCGGGTTGAAGTATTTGTTTCTTTCCTCTAGGATCAAGTTGTTTTTGTTAAATGCCTGCAAAATACATTTTTAAAAGATTTAAGAATACTCAGCAAGCAGCACTGCAGAAAGAATATAATAAGGAGGCCATTATGTTAACTTGAGTTCTCTCCTAAGAGTCTCTTATTCTAGAAAGTATTGCTTGCTCACTGGCTTTCCGAGATCACTTGCCCCTTGGAAGGCTTGACTAGTAACTAGAACAAGATTGGGTATTTTCCGCTCTACCTTTGAACTTCAGTTTGGAAGTTAGGGAGAAAAGCAGGGAGTCAAGAAACCTAGATCGAAATCCCTAGGAAACCAGACTTGATTGGTTTCAAGTCAGCAGGTACTTTGAAAGTTAGCACATGTATCTAAGTGTACGTTTAGGGAGCTTTCAGATTTCCACGGATTGGTACACTCATCAGAGACCTTGGCAGAACTTATTTAAGCAAAGGCATCTGGTCCAAGTGCCTTGATTCTCCTCCCTTTGCACTCAGAAGGTGACTGTTTCAGCCATCTCTGACACGGATGGCTACCTCCTTAGCAGTCATTAAAGTCACCTGTAATTTCAAAGAGTAAAACTATATCAAATAGAGAGTAAATACTGGGAGGCCCAAAATAAAGATGACGTAGAAGAGGCAGAGACCAACTGTCCAGGACTAATGTGGACAAGGTGTCAGAAGGAAGTTCTAGAAGGATTATTAAGGACCAGGCAGCAGTCCAAGCCCTCAAGTTCCTCTGACTTCACGACAGCAACGTTTCTGATCATCTTAAAAGTGACTGTGTATTAAGCGGGAACACAGACCAGCTAAGTTCTGTTGTCTGACTTAACGGGACCACTGGTAAATGGATGTGTCGGAATCACGCAGAGGAGACCACTCATGGGTCCTGGGAGCCTTGGGAAGGTCCTTGCTGATAGGAGGAGTCATGTTCTTCCTGGCCCTCCAGGGGTTAGTTTCTGAGAACCTAGGAGAGCTGGTTGTGAGTTCCTGGGCCTGTCACCTGGTAGAGGTCAGTGCTGATGGATTTTGGACCAAGGTTCAAGCAGAGTCCATGGGTAAAGCCAATCGGCCATGCCTCCATAAAGGAGCAGAGGCCACACAGCAGGGAACGGACAGGGAGAACAACACAGCTCCTGGGAAACAAGCTCTCCCACCACCCAAAGCTGTGAGTGAAGATGTTCCTACTCTTGTGGAGGAAGGAAATCTGATTTCACAGAGAACCACTGGAAACGAGAGTGGGCATGGGAACCCCCTAAGAATGCGAAGGGAGAAAGTCGGAGTTTAGTGAGACTCGGCTCAGGAGAGCACCTCCTCCATGTGGGTGCTAGGGGTGGGCAGGTGCAGCCTCAAGACCCCTTGGCCTCTGTGTGGATACAGGAGGAGCAGCAGCTGCTATCTGCTGGGTACTGGCCTCTTGCATGTTAGGACACTACCATGACAAGTGTGCAAGAGTGTGTGCTTCGGAAGAAAGATAAAGACACAGAGGTTCAGCGAATTTGGGTCTGCTTCTGAAACGCGAGTGGGTGTCCAGCTGCCCAGCAGTGGGCAGGCTGGGAGCAGAGTTCAGGTCCAGACAGCACAGGTGGGATGGAGTTGAACAGGGCCAAAGACCTCGGATCTCCGGCGGGGTATGTGCTGCTGTTTTCATGTCCCTTTTAAAATCCATTCCCACAGGACAGGCTGTTTTCCCAGGCAAAGCAAAGCTAAAGAGGTGGATCCTCACCGGGGACCCCTTGCCCTCCACCCCTGTCACCAGTGCCAGTGCCGGGACCTGTGCTGGCAGCCGTCACTGGCAACCCCTCACCTTGATGGCCTCCACCGAGTCATACTTGTCCAGCTTGTTGATGTGGTTGGTTATGCTGGTGTTGAGGGGCGCGGGAGAGACGGGGTGGATGACAGTGGCGTCGTGGGCCTGCTGCTGGTACCGCTGGCAGTAGGTGTAGATGAGCAGGGTGAGGAGGCAGCCGAGGATGGAGCTGCTGAGCCCCACGGCGAGCATGTGGAACACGTTGAACTCTGGAGGGCAGAACCACAGTGAGGCTACACTCGAAAAGAAGGCGCCAGCCATGCTCGGGCGCTTGGGAGAAAGAGGAAGATGAGAAGCCCCACTCCTCAGTTAGAGAAACCGCCATCTGCTCTTCTCTGAGACGCCAAGGCCACCAGGAAATGTCTCCACGGTGAGCACCGTGAATTTGAATCCACGCTCTCAAGCGTTATAATCAGTCTTTCCAAGACACCTTAATGTGGATATGCTAACAGGATATCTATTTTATTTTATTGTTTTACTTTGAAGGCTTATATAGATGGCCCTCTTGGGTTCTAAGAGCATTATGATCCCTGGGCTCTGGGGTCTCTATGGCACAGTCCGTTCACATCCCTTAACAGGCTGGGCTTCTCTGCATCCAGCCAGGTCCGAGGACCAGCAGGAGAAGCACTTCCAGCTTCCATTTCTGTACACGGACATGCCAGGCCGCTGCTCTCACCCTCCTTCATCATTTCATCTTGTTTAAATATTGCCTCCATTTACATGGAGCCTCACGTTTTCCATTTTTTCATATACACACATTACATGGTACTAATATTAGAGACTCCCAAAGTTCTGAAGGGAAATGTCCCTTTCCTAAAGGCGGCCATCCTTGCTTCTTCCTCCCAGGTCCTGCAGGAGGAACTGCACAGACTTGGGCTGCGTGTGTGCAGATACCGTCCTGTGGACCACTTGGTTTTGTTTAGATTGTATTTTGGTGATCTCTTAAGAACATAGTTTACTTCAAAGAAAGAAAGAATTCTTGTTAAAGGAATGGAATACAACCTCCTGGTAACCATAAGCTACTGTTTTTGTATTTAATAAGCATCTCTTCTCTTTGAGTGACCTTCGTCCAGCAGATTTAGACCTGATTTCTAAAAGAGAAGTGGCTTGAGTGACATTAAGAGAACCTGCCAAGACCTGCCTGTGTGAGCCTGAGAAACGCGGTATACAAGCACGTCTCCACCACGTGCTGGAAACCCTCACATTAGTGTCACATCTTTCAGGGAACAAACGCCAACACTGGAAGCCCTCACATTGCCCAACCTGAGGACAGTCCCACGAAGTAGACTATGACCTGACTTTTCCTACACTGTAGTGGCCCTGTGTAAGCAATCACCTGCGGGTCACTGGTCTCATGTCCCCAGTACTCTAAACACATCCTGAGGACCCTGCTTTCCTCTAGGTATCCCCTACATATAGTGCCACCTGATGCCCTCCTGTGACTGGTCAACTGGACCCAAGAGGGACAATGGAGATGCCTGCTGGGCATCAGCCCAGACTCCAGAGGAGCCTGTCTGGCCACAGCGGCTTCAGGACTCTTGGGGCCAGAAGAGCCTGGAGGTCTGTCCTGGCACCCAGAACCTGAGCATTTGCCTCTCAGCAGCCCATCCCTCCTCCCAGAGGCCCACAGAGTCCTCTCCTGCATCCTGTGTTCCTCATGCCTGTTCTCAACGCTCACTGCTCGAAGGGATCCATCCCATTGGTACCTGGTGTCAAAGGTCACTCATTACTAGTCACCAAGGTCCCACTACAGGTTGGGACCCCAGGGTATGGCGGAGACCTTCCTGCTCCCCACAGATGCCGGAGTGGCTGAGAGATTCTCTGAGAAGCTGGGCCTCAGGGGACAGGAGACATGTCAGGGACTCACACACAATAGATGGTGGAGGCTGAATATCCCTGGTCTTCTCCTAACCCTGGGCCTTCCACTGCATACCACGCTCCTTTCCTGAGCCTTCCCCTGCCCACCACCCTCCTTTCTGCTCCTGGACACTGTTCCAGGAACCCAGGGTCCTAAGAGAAGACTAGAAACTGGAAGAGAGACCACTACCCAGTTGGTTCCATTTCATGGTTCTTTTTTTGTGCAAATTGATTTTTCAACAAACAGAAACCATGTCTGTGTTGCCTCTTGAGGTAGGCGGGCGGACACAGGGAACCAAGGCTGCCATCTCTTGGGCTTACGGTCAGCCAGGACCAACACACTTCCTAAATGCACTGGAATTCCAAAAAGACAGGCAATTCTTTACACAGGAGCAGGGTACTCAGCACTGAGAGCTGGATAATCCAGGTGACCATTACTAGAACATTCCATAAGTATTCCCTCATTTCCTGACAACCACCTTAGGTTTTTGCTTCCATCTTATTTGGTCAGTGGTACAGGATGACAGAAGGACTTCATGGACAGCTGGCCTTTCCTGGTTTTGTCAGGAGCCTCTATGGTTGGAGGGCTTCCAGCTTGTGACAGGTGGGACCTTTCCACCAACAAACACTGAATACTTTCACTGTAACACTGAAGCTGTATTTAAGATATGCAAGTGCCGATGCCACATGAACTTCCACTTCTTTATACGTTAGCTGTCAGGACTCCCGGGGTCAATACCACATACTGATAAAAATACTCTCTGCTGCACTGATAACTCTTGTTTTTTTTTTTTTTTTTTTTCTTTATAAAATATGGAAGATGTATCACCATCTCTATATGGAGATACTTTGTCATTAGTTTTGTGAATCATTCCTGCAGGTGCCTGGGGAGAGTGAGGCCCAGCTGAGATCTTTATGACAATCATGTAGTCTTTGTGTCTCATGCAACTAAAAATAGCTAAGTTGAAAAATCTTAATAGGAGCACATTTTCCACAGAGGGAAAAATAATGCCTATCAAGTCTCTGTTGAATCTGTTTACTGTGGTTCTTTCCATGGAATATGCTTTTATTTTTTCTTTTCCAGCCCCGCATAAGCCTGAAATAAAGACTAACTGCCCAGTTGGTTCACTGTATGATATTTTGTGAAAATTTTATTGATTTTTTAACAAACTGAGAAAACACACCTACATTATCTCCCTAAATATCCCAAACATCCTTGCTAGGCAAACGCTTATTTTCACCTGGTGGCCTTATGCAAAGATCCATTTATTCTCTTTCCTGTTATGGAATGTCCAAGTCAGAAGCTTAAAGACCTAAAGCAATCAGTTCTGAATAATGCAGAGTAATTCAAGCTTCTGTGATTCAGCCTACAGCATCTCATGGCTGGCTCTGGTTGGTACAGCCTCTTGGCACAGTTGGTTCTGAGACCCAGAAGCAGCATGGCAGTACAGGATGGGCTTTGACCCTGCCTCCTGGGTGCTTGAGACCCCTGAAGGATTTGCACATTGGCCTGGGCTGGGGAAGGTGATGGGAGCCTCTGGCAGCGAGCATGAGTGACCAGGCCCCGGCAGTGTGAACCCTTAAGTTCTGTCTTGGCCTCCTGGGAATGGAAAACACCTTAGGCGCTGCTCCACTCCTGACCTGTGGTCCTCTTAGGAAAGCAGACAGCCCTGGACCTGTGAGTTGAGCAAGATCGTCACCCACCAGGGCTGCTGTAACTTGAGGTCCCTGGACACTGACACCCTAGACCCTACCAGGTCGCTTTTTCTGTAGTGCTATGTGTTCAAAGCTCCCACTGAGCCCCCTCGCCAGGATCCCATCTCTCTTGAGTATGACCTGTGTAGACCTGGGCCACGGCTCACTTTCTGAGCCTCCCAGGTCCCCTTTATGACAAAAACAAATTCACGATCGCTATCCCTTTTATGCATTCCCATCTGCAAAATCCCTGAGAAATGGGTTTTCTCTGTGCATCTGGCAGTGGCACATGGTTTGGTGACTCCATCTGCTGCACTGGCTTGCACTGTCCACGTTTCATGGCAGCATTGTTGAAGAGACTGATTCTGGAGCACAGCTCCAGACTCTCTGGGTGTTGCATAATACACAGTATGAAACCTAAATCGCCCTTTTAGAATCTTACACTGCTGAGTTTCAAACTCTTCTCTATCTCCAAGGCTTTTCCATGAAGAGCTGTGGACTGCAGCACCTAGTGAATGCTCTTTGTACAGACTGGAAGGGAACTTCTTGCCTGAAGCACTGAATACAGTATCTGGCACACAGGGCTGATCTGAAAATATGAAGGGACACCAACCACTGCCATCATTTGTATATAGACCCTTGCATATGTGTCTTACAGCTGAGGCCTGCGGTAGCAACTGCCAGTTGTTGACCTTGCTGCATGACTTAGGTCATGGGAAGATGAACATCCGGGTCTGTCTTAGGCAACAGAGTCCATTATGAGTTCCAAAGGTGCTGGGGCTGCGTGGGTCTTCAAAGTAAACCTGATGCCCTCAAAAACTGATACAGAGTGAATGCTTAGCAAAGAGTCTTGAATAAATAATGGACAAATTAATAGATGGCTGACTACATAGGATGTACAGACAGCAAGCTCTTCCTCTATGTAATTATTAATGGTAAGCACATTCCTAAAACATGATAAGGAAGCTCCACCTTCCCTGAGACCATAAGCAAAGACCAAAGTCTATTTGCTGAGTGCTCTGGATTCCCCTGATGGGATGGATCATGATGGGCATGGATATCTGTTTGTCATCAGCCTCACACATGAAGATGTGGACATTGGCTCAGACATCAAAGTGCTATGCTTTGGTCTTCAGATAATCAGTCTTCTGTCCAGGCATACTCACAATGCAAACAAGAACTTTATAGGTATTTGGAAGGCACTGACTGCAAAGTCCAAACTGACCATATACTTGAACCAAAGAATGTGTTTTTTGACATTCAGTGTTGCAGTTTGAAAAATTTCTCTAGTAATCTAGGTATAATCTTGAACTCCACTACAATACAGCCATTTCAGTGGGCTAGAGATTCAAGGGTAGGTTCAATGGATTTGCACATAAATATAAACAAACTCCTTGGATTTCATTTTACTCATAAAAAATCTCCCTCAACTCATATGAACATTGCTGGTTCATCAAGCTTTGCATCCAACAGAATCCCCTGCAGAGCTCACTTAGCCACGGATTATCGTGCCACACTCAAAGAGGTTCTGGTTCTGTAGATGAAGGTGAGGCTTAGAATCTGTATGTCTATCAAGTTCCCAGGGGATGCTGATGATGCTGGCCTAGGGACCCCACTCAGAACCACTGGGCCATGTTTTAAGTGCTGACTATTAACATTTATGCAAAGGCAGAAGATGTGTGGGGGCCAGGAGTTTCCACAGGGTGTAATTCTTTGCCAGTAGCAGAAACACAGAAAATATATGGGGGAGGGAAACATTTCAAGACACCAGAATACCAGTAAGAAATTAGTTAAAAGGAAGAACTTACCTCCACACCTTTTCTCCTCTACACTGCTTGATCTTGCGACAGACACTTCTGGAAAAACAAAAATCCAATCACAATGTATAAAAGGTGTTGGGAAGGAAGTTCATTTACATTAATGTTTCATTTACAAAATGTCCAGTGATTTTTTAATCTGTTGGGAGTCCAAGTTTCAAAAGCTTGATTAGTTCTCAAAACCAATTTATATTTGTTTATGGTTTTGATCAACCTGAGGAGGACTGGTCCATCACTTTGCCTAGGACAGGATGAGATTCATTATCACAGAAAAAAAAAAGAGAAAGAATGTTGTGACCCCTGAGGCTGCAACCAGAGCACCTGCTGATTCCTGTTACGTCTCCTGCCAGCCTTGGGACCTCTGTTCCTCTGTGAATATTCTCTTTGCACCAAGACAGTGATGTTGTAGTCTGGGCAGAGTGGGGACCAAATCACCAGAGCTCAAATAAAATCACCATAACAACCAAATCACATCCAGGAGCCCATTGTGCTCTTTATCATGCCACATGTGAAATCCACAAGCAAAGCGTCAATGAGAAGATAAGTCTCAGTGTCTCCATCCCCACCAGGGTCGGGGAACACTTCAGGAGTCCAGAAATGCCAACTTCTCCTGCACTGATTTTCTGTCATATAACAAAAATTTAAAATATGTCTAAGATTAAACAGATAAACACCACCTATAGTTCTATACCATTCAGGGTGGAGGTGCCTTACAAGGCTAAGGCTAGTAATTTTTTCTAAGATACTATTATTTTTTCCACAAATGCAGGGAAATGAAGACAATTTGGCTCATGGAGCCCTAATATTTGTTTGCAATAGGTTGGCCTTTGCTTTGGTCCACATAATAGTCCTAGGTGTGCGGTGGGCCACAGAAGCAATGGTGATGATCTACCCAGAACAGGGGAGCCCTGATTCCACACCCAGTCTGCGGCCACAGCCAGCCCACCCTTCTCCAAGGTCAGAATAACGATGGAAATCCATTTCCCCAAATACATTAAAGGTTTTATGGAGAATGGCCTTTTTTCTCTGTGCAAACACACACAACATTGCCAAAGCATTTAACCCCATATGAAAATAATCAAATAACACACTTCCATTTTCTTTTGAGAAAAATCTTCTGATTATTAGAATCAACAAATTATAGAAGATATCGTGCTTAAAATTATTAAACTCATGAAGTAATTCAAGTCTAAATCTGAAGTTATCAATAAATCTGCACTTTTTTCACCTACAAACCATGAAAGTTGATAGAATCATCTTCTCTACTTCACCAAACACAGCCTCTAAGATCATACTGAGACCTGTGAATCACTTTCTTTCTAAATGTCAGGATGATTTTGTTCACAGTTACAAATACTGCTGCCCTTACCTGGGATGAAATTAGAGTCAAAAACGCATGGCCGGCTCTCCGTGGTGTTTCCAGAACACTGGCCACCCACAGGAAACAGAAGGATGCACTGGCGGCACGGATCTGGACGCCAGACGCGTCGCACGCAGACCAGTCTGACCACTCTGACCAGCTTTCTGCAGGGAGCAGAAGAGGGGAGGTGGGGCAAGACCTCCTGCTAGGGTTGACCTGCAGGGAAGCACTGCCAAGTCACATGTACTAGTTTAGATTCTCCTGTTATGTTTTTGATAAGACGTAGTCGTATCTTCTGACCAGTTCAGTAAATAAAATACATAGGAGGATGAGGAAAAAAGAACCTGGTGTACTTTACTCAGATATAATATGCTTAAACATTTCTAAGTCTCACCTTATTTTAATGCAATAAGAAATAACTGTATTTAGAGTCAATAAGCTAATCCATGGGCCCAGCTGTGTATGAACGACAAGCATAGGGGTACGAAAACCTCCGTGACACCACCATTTCCCACAGGGCCAACCCCCCTCCAAAGAGCAGCCTCGGCCGCATTCCTGAAAGATCGCTGCACACTCTCCACAGGCCTCAGTGCTGAGGCGACAGAAGGAGGTGTGCTGATGAGAAACCCCGGTTGCTGGATGGGAGTTTAAAGCACTCTCTCCTGTCTAACGACAGTTTTACGGCGTCCATGTAGCAAAGCCAGGAGACCCTCAGGTGAACTGACACAGAAGAGCCTCAGGCCAGTTCACAAGCCTTGGTCAAGTCCAAAAGGGAGAGAGGAAAGAACTCCTCGTCCTATGTAGAAGATTTGCCAAATCACTCAGAATACAGATGTGTGGAAAGAGAGGGAGCCACATGTTCATGAAAGAATGTTAAAGAATGAAACTTCATACTAGAACCAATTAAAAGGACACACTTTCTGTGCAGTTTGGATGCAAAATTTGGAAAGCCAACTTGCACCTTGATCCAGGTAAAGGGAATAGCTCTTCCTTCAAAGGGTACAGAGGGCCTGCTACTGAAATTTGGTCTTGAAGCTCTTTTCAATAACTGGAAGCTTCTGGAAAGATCTCTGGGAGCAAGTTAATAAATTATGAGTTCTTCAGCATCAGTTAGACCCAGCAGAGTGGCTCACTTTCATTGCAAGAGGACCGGTGTGTCAGAAGTCAGGCTGCTTCTGCAGCAGCAGGGGTGGGGGCTGCCTCAGTACAACCTGCATCTCCCAGGGGCTTGGCTCTCCTCTCCCAGGGTCTGAGGTAGGTGTGAGGTGTACCACACGGGGACTCTCACTGCTCCTGAGGCTGACCTACAAAAGAAACTCAGATCCTGCCATCAGGTAAGATATCTGTAGATTTTTTTCCTATAATCTGGTTACTGATTTGATTTCGTGCTTTATGTTTTCTCTAACCGTACCACCTCTGGATTACAGGCCACAACCTTGGGTGGGGTGTCCCCAAAGAGTGCCTGCTGCCTCCCCATGATCTTCTGGCATGTGTTCCTGGAATGCAGCCCTGGGCAAGCCAGTAAACCAAGGCCTGCGTCGAGGCACCCACTCTGCCCTCCAGCTCTAGTGGGGGCTCCATGGATGATTGTTTCTTCCCGACTTTCTCCCTCAGCACAGCAAGGTGCTTTTCTGAGGCATTAGTGTTAATTAGCACGGTTCAAGTCAAGTGGGGATCTATTTGTTAATTAAAGAGCTTGGGTGTTACAATGACACGCAGGCACTCACCTCTGAGGTGATAAAGGCTTTGAACATTAGCCAAGTGTAAACGATTTTATTACGGAACAGTATGCTATGAAGTCACGTGGAGGTGCCCGTGTGGACTGATTTGTTCCCCCTTCACTACTTGCTCTGATGGGGTTCCCTCTGCCTCACCATTTATAAGTGCGGTAGCTGAGTTACAGAAACATCCCTGACGTCCATCAACAGATGGATAGATAGGGAAAACGGGTCTATGTACGCAATGGAGGTTTACTCAGCCATAAAGAATAAAATTATGGCATTTGTTGGTAAATGGATGAAGCTGGAGAACATCAAGCTCAGTGAAGTGAGCAGACTGAGAAAGTCAAGAGTTGAGTGTTTTCCCTCAGATGTGGAAGTCGGTCCAAAACAAAGGAAAAAGGTGGGGGTCAGATATCATAAAGATAGAGGGACGGTCAGTGGAGTAGAAGGAGATGATGAGGGAGGAGGATCAGGAAAGGGAGGAAATGTGGAATTGGTTTATCAGAACCATGTTCTGCACATATATAAACCTATCACGGGAATTCTACCTTTACGTCTACGTAGAGAGCACCAGTCAAAAATGAATAAAGAGTGAAGGGAAGATCAGCAGAGCAGAGGAGGAGAACGGGGAGGGAGTTGGGAGAGGAAAGGGGCACGCCAGGGACTGAAATGGAGTAAATCAAACTCCACGCAGTGTGATTTTGTCAGAATGAACCAAACTATTATGAATAACTATATGCCCAATTTTTTTTTTTAAAGGGAAGAAAAGAGGTGAGTCTGCATCCAGCTCTGGCAGCGGCCAAGGAGCTGCTTACCTGGGCAGGGCTGCGTGCTGCAGAGCGCCTCTTCTGTGTGCAGTCCCAGGCAGATGTCCCCTCCGTAGGCTGGGGCTGGGTTCGTGCAGGAGCGGGTCCTCATGTAGTGTCCACCGCCACACGTGGCTGAGCATTTTGACCAGGAGGACCAGCAGGACCACATGCCGTCCACTGGGAAGGGACACAAAGCCACAATGCTTCTGAAATCCCAAGCTGACCCACCTGCTGTAACCACAGTCAGAATCTGCGATCCAGAACACGCGGGTGCAGACAGAGCAGTTCTGGCCACGCGGGGGTCACGTGAGGGCTCCCTATTGGCGAACCATCCAGCTCGGCACATCTTCCCTACCTTTTCCTGTTCCTCTTATTTGTTCTTTCAGAAAATGGTTCTAAATGTATACTGTCTAAGGACGACAGAGGAGCACAGCGCATGCAGCACAGGAATCCCAGTCCCCCAGGACCACGCACCTCTGTGGTGATTAAGGCCGTGCCCTGGCTAGCTCTCGCCCTTGCTGTCTGCACCGGGCAGTGGGCCAGACGAGACTTAAAGTCAGAGATCAGGAGCTCAAGTCACAGCCCTCCTCCTGTGTTGGATCACGGTTTGACAGAGGAGGAGAAAAAAGCCAACAGTCCCATTAAGGTAACTGAAGGGTGCCCCATAGACGCAGCGACTGAACAAGCAAACTGTACAGTCGCACGGACTTGATGGGGGGGTTTAATGGCTGCAGAGGGCAACCTCAATATCTGCAGCCAGACTGAGGGTTGGGTATGAACTGTGCAGCTTCACAATGTGAATGTCAGGCAGGAGTTCCTGGGCTAGACCTCGCCATGACCGCTCATAAACAGAGCCCTTCTCTGCAGCTCACATTAGCTCCTGTCTTCTCCAGGTCGGGCTCCTGCGACCCACGGACCAGTCCTGCACTCTCGGTCTGCTAGCCCACGGGGACCAGGGGACCTCCGTGCTCAGTTCTGCATTTCTACAGTTGAGACCTCACTTTGGATTCAGGGCAATGTCAGACATGATCCATGACCTGCTGTTTGGCTACCTCCAGACTGAGCCTCCCTCTGACTAACCAGCCTTCTTTCATCACAATCAAGATAAAAAACAAAACAAAAAGAAACAAAAACCAATCAACCACGTCTAACCAAATTTTTAAAAGTTGATAAGAGATTCAGTATTATTACATATAAACATAGTATCATATTTTATTTTCTGGTTCCTAAATGGACAGAAGCAAACACAACTGTGAATGCCAGCATAATTCAGGGCATAGGTTGTTTTGACTAGCATAACTAAGAGTGCATTTCTTACATCCACCACGAAGCAATACATATTTATAGAACAGCATTTCTCTTTAGCACAGACACAAGTGAAAAGAAAAAAAATTTTTGAGAAGCACAAACAAAGACATCATCTTTATGACAGTAGTTTATTAATAAAGGCAAAACATTTGAATCTAAATAAAATGAGTTTGCCACCTAACTAGAAATTTTGATTCCATATTTCATACAAACTTGCAGAATTTAACAAAATTTTCCTTATAGTTAATAAGGTATATCAGAAAACTAGGAAGAATTAATCAAATATCTGACACTGTTTGTAATACCAGTAATAAGAAACCGGCAGGAGTTTGCCCAGATCTTTAAAGTTTTCAAAAGCCCCCTCTCATGCCTGTTGTGCCTGGGTACGCGCTGGCTGGTAATTTTTTTTTTTTTTTTCTGTCCCAAACCTGAGTTGCAACTTGGTCTCTAGTGGTATTTTGCACACCTACCCTAAGTTAGAGTGTCTTGGCACACCAGTGCCGTGGGCTGTGCCGTCTGAGTGCACAGAGGCTGGAGCATGCTCTCCACAGAAACAGGAGCAGTCACAGATCCTGAAAATCCCTGGCTTTTGCATCACATGATGGACTTGCAGCCGAATGACCAACAGGCTCGTGAAAAGTTGCAAGGCATCAGTAAGCATCAAGGAAAAGCAAATCAAAACCACAATGAGAGCTCACGTCACACCTGCTAGGATGGCTGTGATTTAAAAAACAAATCATGTCATCAAGGATGTGGTGAAAGTGCAGCCATTTGTGTGTTGCTGGTGAGACTGTAAAAAGGTGCAACTGCTATGGAAAACAGGATAGTGAGTCTTCAGAAATTTAAAAACAGAATTACCATAGGATCCAGAAACCTCACTTCCAAAAATTGAGCACACCAAAAAAAAAAAAAAAAAAAAAAAAAAAAAAATCTCAATCAATGTCTCCAAGAGATGTCAGCATTTACTTTATATATATTCATAGCAGCTAAAACGTGGAAACATCCAAAAATGTCAATATAAGTGGATAAAAAATAGTGGTATATAGATATGATGGGGTATTATTCCACCTTCAAAATGGAGATCTTGCCATGTGTCGCAACTGGATGAGCCGGGAGGAGGACATGATGCTGAGTGACATAAGTCAAGCAGAAATGTGAGAACTGCTAAGTCATGCATGGCATCGAAAATAGTCAAATTCACAGACACAGAGTAAAACGGTGTTTCAAGGGATAATGGGGATCTGCTGTACAACACTGGGCCTGGAGCTAACAGCACTGTGTCTTAGGCACTTAGTGAACTGTTCATGTTAAGTGACTTTATTTCAGACAAAAAGCAAAACACCAATGTGCTCATTCACAATCTTTCCATAATCATGTCATTTATCAATCCCATGGGAGGAAGCTGATGTACTCATTCTCTCCTGAGATATTCCAAACAGTCTTTATCCTGCCCATGTTTCAGTTAATGCTATGCCACTCCACACCTGACCTGTCTAATACCCCTTCCACTCATACCTACAAACTGTCCCCATGGGATCATGAGCAAGTCCTCCTGACATGGGATGGGTAGTCCCACTGCAGAGAGAACACAGCTCCTGCTTGAAGTGTGGCCATTCTGAGGAGCTCCGGCAGCAGAATCCAGCTGCGGAAGTGGCCCCTGGTGACCTGACCACAGCTCACCTTGTGCTCCTCCTAACAGTTTCGATTTGTACTTCACTGCCCTCAGGAATATATCCTAAGAACTGGGGGAAGAACTTCCTCCGCGCAGAGGGAACTCAAGGGGACTTCCAGCAAGGTTTCCGCCCGCTCCAGCAGTTGCCCAGGATTGGAACTGCCCTGAGCCCCAGGCCACTACCCAGGTGGCCTGCACTTCCTGTCTTCTTCAGGCTGTCCTTGAATTACAGGCTTCCACAAGCCCCTTGGAGCCCTGACTCTGGCCACAAGGTGGGTGACAGTCTGCCTGGATGGAAACAGATGGTGAGTATTGTGTTGTGAGTTCATATCAGAAAATATTCCTAAAATAGAAATTACAGAATGCAAAACTTAATGAAGCTGACTTCACTGCAAGGGGCTTGCAGAACTCCTCATGGGGAAGAAGGGACGTGCAGCTGAATCAAGGAAGTAAAACAAACATGAGCCCCTGAGCAAAGAGCAGCAAGCCTGCCAGGGGAGGGAATAGGCTGGGAATAACAATAATGAGTTCAGTCAGTGTGGCACTTGATCCTCACAACAGCCTTGGGGGATGTTCTAGAAATGAGAGGCTCTAGGCACAGAGAGGTTGGGTCCTGAAGGGGTGACTTGGGAGCTCGGCTAGGCTGGCAGGCTGACTAGGGCACCAGGCAAATCACCAGTGTGGGTTTCACACCACCCCTGACATTTCCAAGCCAAGAAATCCCCACATGGTTGGTCACCATCTAATTTAGCCTCAGAAAGGCTGGTTCATGGGGGGATCAGACAAACACACGAAGCTCAGAGCCACATTTCTTTCAAGGAATCAAAGACATTAATTGTAGGGGATTGTTTTTGATCAAATAAAATGTACAGATTAAGTAATGTAACAGAAGAGGGTAAATGTTCTTGTTCTAGGAATTCTAGCCAAATACTTCATTACTCCTGCGAAGTAAAATGAGCGCAGTTACCAGTGATCAAAGAGAGCAAGGAAAACTAAATACATCCATGTGTTGAGCATCCTGGGCACAGTCAGAGATATAAAGCCAGCATACAGGGTCCCAGGGGTGAGGGTACACGTGGAATCGATGCCACAGCACACAGAACCACACCGTTGGCACTGAAGGACAGCAGGGCACCCTGCTCCCCAAGAACGAAGCAGAGGTTCCTGCACCAACCAGTTGCCCTTGCAGGAAGTGGCAACTCCAGGAGTCCAGGAGGGAAAGGCCCTGCAGGGGTCCACCAGACGTCACCCAGGGAACACACTGGAGGTGCTCTTGGACTTGATTCGGAATCTGCTCTTCTGTAAGCTTCTCAGTGTGTCTTCTCCCGCAGACGAACCATCTTAGTCAATCTGATCAGAGGAGTCTAGCCAACTGTGTGAGGCCATGTGGGGTCTGAGTAAGGCTTTGAGGTGCACTCCACCTTATTTCTGTGTCATGTAGCAACAAGGAACACTGTCTTCTCTACCTTTACCTGGAGTCTGTGCTGAATTAAACACACCATGAAGAGAAGGGGTGAAGGTGAAGGGATTGCCTGTTTCTCAAGGTCAGCAGTGAATTACACAGGAGAAGGTTCTAGTTAGAGAGCCACAGCAGGTGAGGGAATGATCGTTTCAGCACTGGCTAGAAGTCAAAGCTTTATGCCACACGTGAGAACTGGCGATGAAGCCACCAGTGATTTAATTTAAAAGGCATCTGACATTCCTCTAGTTTGTTTAGATCTATTTTCATCTTAAATCATAAGGAAATGCTTCATTGAAAACAATACAATGTTCACTTGTAGTCGTTCACTAGGAATCCAACAGAGTTAAGCACCAGTTAATTCATGGGGAAGAGAATGTGCTAAATGAAGTAAAGAGCGGCCCTCACCTGGCTTTGTGAAGGCTGCGTGGCAGTCCCCTCAGGCTGGGGCTGCCCACCCTCCTTGCTGAGTTACAGTCTCTCCTATTGTCAGGAATTCCCCAGGAGGTGGGAGAGGGCTGATGTTCGCACCAACCAGCCTGAACCCATCTACGCCCCCGTGGCAAGTGACATGGGCACTCTGAATAATCTACAACACTACGGAATCTTGGCTTCTAAAGGAAAATGAGGTCAGAGCTATTTCAAGATATTTAGGTCATGTATATATAGTTCTGCTTTGACTGCCAAGTCAACTAAATACCAAACAACCCGCAGACAACGCTAATGGAGCGCCTCTGAGATGGAGGGGCAGACTTTGCATGCAGGGACCAGGGCAGCGTCCAAGTGTCGAGAGCAATTTGTGTTCTGCAGATGGCCATGAGGAAGTGAGTCTGGAGCCTGGGAGGTGGGGAGGGAGGGACCTGACCTTCCCATGGCAACCTCCCTTGGTCCAGTTTATAGCACTGACTCAAACCCAGAGATATCGCCCACATGCTCCCTCCCAGCACCCAGGGGAAGAATCCTTCCATAGGGCTGTGGGAAAGAACAGCTCTGTGACCTTTCCCAGATTCTCAGCATCAGCTTGGCTGGGAAAGTGGGGTAGTGAGGGGAGGAATCTCCTGAGGCCAGAGAAATTCAGGCTGAGATGCCCTAGGAGTGCAGTTACAAGAGCAGGGACATAACGGAAAGCCTATGCTACAAAGCTGGGAACTGTGTGTCCAGTTTGAACTGTATGTTTACCCACTTTTGCTCTGTTCATCCATCCATCCAAACACACCTCCATCTAATCATTTCTCCATTCATTCATCCATGCATCCAAACATCCATCCATCCACCCTTTCATCTAATGCTCTGTTCATCCATCCATCCAAACACACCTCCATCTAATCATTTCTCCATTCATTCATCCATGCATCCAAACATCCATCCATCCACCCTTTCATCTAATGATCCATCCATCCATCCATCCATTCATCAATCCATCTGTCCATCCATCCACTCACCCAAACACACACATGTAAATACATACACACATCCACCCACCATACACCATGCATCCATGCACCTTCCCTTATCCAACGAATGCTTGTCAAACGCTTCCCATGGCCAGTTCCTTGCTCAAAGAACTGAGAAAGCTGTGTGTACTACTGGACAAGGTGCTAAAATGCTAAGATCTGATGCCATTAAAACCTCTGTATCCAGTTTTGGAATGACCCTCCCACAACACTTCCTATCCCTTCCTGTCAATTTGACTAATTCCTTTCTGTCCCCCGAGACCCAGCTTGGGCATAGCCTGTGTGATGCAGCTGTCATCCTCCAAGTTCACTAGGTACATGGCTAATGCGGCCACTGTACCTTGTCACAAACTTAGCACCTGGTGGCCATGCTGACTTGACATCACAGATGCCCCCTCCCTGACCTCTATGTTCTGGATCACATCACTGTGTCTGTGCCATCCTGTGAGCAGCGCACAGTGGGTCATCCAAAACTGTCCACATATGTGCTGGAAATGGGATGAACGAATGAAGGAAGGAAGATGGGTAATCAGCTGGTTGTTCACTCATCAGTCAACAATTTTGGTGGGTGTTTCTAGGTGTGCCAGGTCTGTGCTGAAGACTGAGGTTGTGTAATGGGACCATCACGAGCTCCTGGGGTTTTCACCCAGGCAAAAGTCACAGGCAGTGTCCAGTGACCCGCACAGGGTGGCCGTGGGTCAACGGGTTACAGAACTTGTGACAGTAGGAAGGTCAGGTGGAAGCCATTTAGGTAAAGGGCTCCTTCTGGAGCCGTGACAGAAGGGAGGCAGAGAAAGAATATCAAAAGGAAAGACAGAGGGGCTGTAGGGAGCGTCACATCAAAATGCCCTGGGCTCTTTCAGCTCATTTTAACTCCCTGTGCGTGTCTAGGAATTCACTGCAACGAAAAGCCAGGTCTCTTCCCAGCCCTGTGCAGCCTCCAGGAGAGGAGAATGTGTCTTCAGAAGACGTGACTTGAGGTAGGACCCTCTTGGCAGGAGACAGTGGGACTGGGAACTGACCTGGCAGGACCCTGTTGGGACAGCTTTGAACCTGCAACCCAGCCTACGTCAGAAGGGCTGACATCTCTATTAGGCACAGGATCCAGAGCTCACAATCCTTTTAGGGAATTCCTTTACAGGGAATGGCTCTAGGGAACGTTTTAGTTCCTTTTTTTAATAAAAGAAGAGAAAAAGGAATATACTCTGGTACAGATGATGGTTGCGTTTTCACACGGAGACCTGAGGGTGTGTGGTGGCCTGAAGAGGGGATGAGTGAAGTGTGTTAGTACCGGTTGAAAGGACTTGGGATGTGGCTTCAGGTCCGCTGGAGAGGGTGGGCTGGGCACGGAGGACCACCTTGTTATCCTTCTCCTTCCTTCTCACTCTCAGCAGGTTCATCCAACAGCTGCTGCTGACGTTTCTCACAAACGTGCATCCTAGCACCATGCCGGGAGCTGAGCCAGCCTCCGTACATGGTGATCTCACAACATGTACAATCAGAAAAAGGAGAAATCACACTCCATTTACGTGTGATCTATCAAAATGCATAAATGCGTGCTACTGACAAGTGCCACTACTTAGAACAAATTTACAAAGGCCTTTCTGGGTGCCAGACCTTCACGTCGCACAACCACTCACCTGGGCAGGGCAGGACGTTGCATTCCTGGTACTCCAGGGACGGGCCCAGGCAAGGCATGCCCCCGTACTTGGGCTCGGGATTGTTGCAGACGCGCTTCCGGTTCCGAATGCCCCTGCTGCAGTCGCGGCTGCACTGTGACCACGATGTCCAGGCTGACCAGGCCCCGTTGACAGTGTGGGCTGAGTATCTCCCGGCTCGCAGGAAGTCCCCAGACAGCCCTGGCGGGGAAACACAGAGCGTGACTCCGGGGGAGTTCCTGCCGTGCCTTGTCTGCATCAGCTGCCAGCTTCTCTCCAGAATTCCCCTTTCATACTTCAAAAGCCATATAATTCTCCAGCTGAGTGACCACCTCCTGTAACTCAGACTTCTTTCCCGAGCTGCTATTCAATACGGGTGCACATAGGAACTAATTTGTGAGTATAGAGAAGTCTTCATACTGGATGTGAAGTTTGCAGGTCTTGAATTTATAGTTTGTTTGTTTATATACTTATTGGTAGAAATTTCTTACAAAGCATGTATGACTTTTTCACTCCTCTTGGGACTCTATTACAAAGTACCTTTCATGCACCATGAAGTAGCGCTCACCATGAAGAACTCTGGCCTGGAAAATGGTAAACAGGACCCAGGCCTTTCCTAAACCTACTCTTCCTCCTGTTAACCTTTCTTTTTATTTTCTGTTTTTGGTACTGAGGATTGAACACAAAGGTGCTTAACCACTGAGCTATATCCTTCACCCTTTTTGTTTTTGAGACAGAGCCTCACTAAGTTGCTGAGGATGACCTTGAATTTGTGATCCTCCTGCCTTAGCCTGAGAAGAATAGAAAAAGAGATGAAGAACAAAGCCACTAGGCTCCACCCCACTTCCCAGGAAGAGCAAGTGACCTGCCCAGGGCATATACCCAGGGAGCATGGGGGCCAGACAGAGGGCAGGTCTGGCTCCTTCCCAAGGCTCTCTCCATGCAACTAACATGACATTGAGGGGATTTGCACACGCAAGGGGGCGAAGCAATTGCCAATGCTCACGGCATTCTCACACACGGTGCATCTCAACAACAAATCCTGTATGAGTATGAAGAAAGAAATCCACTTCTGCCTTTGTCCCCTCTGGGACACCTTACATTTTAGTGCCAGAAAACCTATGGAAGGTCCTTCCTCAGTGTATTTTTTTCATCCAAAATAAATGTCACGCAAAGTATGATGGACCTATCACATGCAGTGTTATTTTGGGATTGATTCACAGAACCATCGCCTATCATGGTGTCCCTCGCTGTGGTTTCAGCTACCTGTGGTCAACCACAGTCAGAAAGTATCACTGTTTGTCTTGACTCAGGGAAGAGACACATTCACTATTATTCACGATTGTTTATGGTCAGTACTGTGCATAATTTATCATAGGCTTGTGTACGCAAGGAAAAACAAGTACGTACAGTGTTTGGTACTGTCCAGTTTCAGGCACCCCCTGGGAATCTGAGAAGGCATCCCCCATGGATAAGGGAGCTACTGCGTATACCTAGATTCTCGTAGTAAGGGTCTTCTCCTTCCACCTGCTGTGAAGTCCACTCTGTTCTACAGGGGTCACTGTGATAGAGACTGCTGAGCACAGTGAATCGCAGACACCCCACCCTGAGTTCTCCATGACCTTAGATGCAAGACCAAGGGCCTCCTGAGGATCGGTCCCTCCCGTGGTTTCTCACCGTCGGTGGAGCAGCCGCTGGTCCCATCACTAGAACAGTATCGCATCTCGATTCTCTGCCTTCCCACCTCCAGCAAATTTGGATCAGGCAGGCGGGCTTTGCAGGTGTACCGGAACCGCTGTTCATAGTGGCCGCCATTGTCAGAGATGTTGACGGGCGTCCAGGGCGTCCAGGGCGTGGTCTTCTTCAGCTCAGGACACACGTTGGTGTTACAAGGTTGGTATTCCTGGGAAAGAAAATGCACGGCGTGTCTCACCCTGCTGCACAGATAGAGCCCTGTCCCGAGAGCTGCTTTCCTTCAGGGAAAGGGGTCCTGAGACTCACAGCTGCTCTGCAAGATTAAAAACACATTAACAGAAAGCTCAGCTCTCAGGCCATCTTCACAAGGAACCTGCAGCTTCTCCTGCATGAACAACGAGAACAAGATCATAAAGTCATGTGTGGGAGAAAAGAGGCAATTCCATAAAAACCGTCTTCATTTTCTTTATCAATAACCCAAGATGCTGATTTGGATGTTAAGTTTAGCTATTTTCTTTACAGCATCAAAGTCAGAACCATGGAGCCAGACTGGATCCTGGACCACATGATGTTATATTTGAGATTCATGAATGTTGTGAGCCTTGGAATCACAGATCTAAGACACTGGGCTGGTTGAATGTCAACTGAACAACAAATACATGCTATTTTCTAGTTTGTAAAACATTTCCCCATAATTTCCCCCATTGATGCATCAAATAGCATTTCGCAGTTTCTGCTCCAGCCCCTCATGCCCAGAAACCTCTTAAAACAACACAGGTGGGAGGGTCCTGGGTAGCAGAACATGGAGCAGAGCTGAGGGACTGCCAGGTGGGACACACTGTTTGGACGAGGGTGGAATTTAGGATTGGGATAATGACAATCTGCTTGAAGCACCTCCTGATTTAACTGAAAACAGTCCTAAATCCTATGGTTGCAGAAAAAGGAATTGATGGGTTAATCTTGGATGCAGTCCTCATCACGACTCCACTATTTAACAATGAAGGATGTTTCCAAACAGGGAAAACCAACACCTCATAAGGCACCCTCTCCTGGCCATGCTTCAAAATAGTTTTATCAGTATTAAATAAACACACAAAATAAGAGTTAAGTCACTCTCTAAGCTTTAATATATATATATATATATATATATATATATATATATATATATATATATATAAAAAGAGCTGTTCTATCTTTTCCCTGTCTCTTCCAGAAGGATGTCTTGATTCTGCTACTCTGAAGGGCCAAGGACTTGAACTTCCCAGGGTTAGGCATTGCGCTGCCTGGGAAGAGAGGCTGTGACTCTTCCGGCCCCTCCCTCTGTCTCCCACATCACTGCAGCCTTCCTGTTGCCCATGGTCCTCACACAGATACACTGTGATTTTAGTTAGATCAAAATTCAGTGCCTGCATTTATCAGTAGGTGAACACTACCCAGAGTGATGCCGTAAACTACAGTTGACTGATGCTTGCTGTCTAGCTTCCTCCAGGCCAAGTCCGTGCTTCTCTTGTTTTGCCTTGCTGGTTGCTTAGTGTCTATGAACTTGTCATTAATTCATCACCCATCAGGTGTTCAGACACAGCAGGGAGGCCACCCATTGCATATCCCTAAAAATTCCCTCTGAGAATTCACTGACCTGCTCAATCTGGCTTGACTGCTTTCTGTGCTTGCACACACTGATTCTGGATCAATCTGCAACTCCATGCTGAGCTTTTCTTTCTCTGGGTCCAGTCTTTTATTTCCTGCATTGCCATTCTTCATCGTCGGTGTCAACTTTTCTTTTGCTGGAGCACATCCTGCAGTGCCATTGTAGACAGGGTGCTGGCAAGGCCAATGTGTGATGCTGTGTTATCACAACAGAGCATCCTTATGCTACCCTCAAGCTTGTTTAGAAGTCTGATAAAAATTTTAGGTTGGGAATAATTTTGCTTCAGAATTGAATGCAAAGCTTTTATCTCATATTTTACACCTCCTCATCTTTTGCTCTGCTTCATAGAAGATTTCTTTATCTTTGCCTTCCAAAATGATTTTTGAGATTTTCATCACTTCTATCATGAACTTTCAAAAGCCCCTTTTCTATCTCTTCTGGTTCGTGGCTATTCTGTTACTATAGACTGCGTTTCTGGTCACACTACCGTCTCTGATTTGAGTACATTAGTGGTGACTGATTCTTCATGGTTTCTGTGTTCTCCAATGGCGTGTTTCTCTTGGCTTGTCTGGCTCTCTCATTCACATTAGGTGATTTCCTCTGATGTATAGACATTCTTGGTTTCCTGCTCATATTAGAATATCAGGGCACGAGGTTCAGTGGGTAGGCCTGGGCACAGGGATGGTGTAAACTGGCTGTGTCATTCAGATGGAGAAAGCTATTAAAATCTTAAACCTTTAATTTTTTTCCTGGGCTGTTCAGGGCCCCCAGAGAAGACTGTTCCAGGGCCCTGTCCACCTGGAAGGCAGATGCTAAACCCCCAGGGATTAGGGGAGCAGTGAAGGAAGAGTGTTGGGCTCTCAGTTTCCAGGAGAGTTATTTTCTTAATCAGCCTTCTGCAGTTCCAAATCTCCCATTCAGCTGAGTCCGGTGACCTGAGGCCCAGTGACACTCTGTTTCCTTGGTAAAGAAGAGAACTTCCTGGGGCTGGGTTTGTGGCTCAGTGGTAGAGCACTTGCCTAGCATGTATGAGGCACTGGGTTCTGTCCTCAGTACCTAATAAAAATCAATAAATAAAATAAAGGTATTGTGTCCATCTAGAACTAACACAAAGACTTCCTGGTCTTTCCTGGACAGGTCAGGTCCCCTGGTGAAGTGGATGTCAAGCTATTTTACATTTCTCAACAGCAACATTGGAAGATAGAGTGCACAAAGCATTACATTCAATAATGAAGGAAGATTATTCCAACCTATAATTTCTATCAGACCTTTAATCAACTTTAATAATAGTATGGAGACAATTTCCTAAACAAGAGTCACCTAAGCTTTATTTTGCTTCCAACAGAGAAAGTTGGGATGCAGACTCCTGAGTTCTGGAGTCTAGGGGTGAATTGGGAGGATTCTTATCACCTCTGTGCTAGGGTCTCCAAGACTGCGCCTGGTTTCCACGCCTACACAGCAGCATTCACTGTTTGTGTGACAAGACCCTCAGCTGTAAATTACCACAGTGAAAGGATATGAAGCAAAACCTGCAGAGGCAAAGGCAATGGAGAGAAATCCCCATGAAACCAGGCCCTAGCACCAGCCTGTGCCCGGGAGCTGTTCAGGCGACTCACTGGAACCTCAGGGCCCAGGTTTTCACTGGGGTCTGCTGTGCAGGTGCCTCTGCCTATCATGCATGGAAAGTCATGCCACGTTGCTTGCATCAGTAGCTTGGGCAAGCTCAGCCACACTTACTAGTCTGGGGATGGGGGAAAGCTTTCTGAAATCCAAATTTCCAGAAGTCAGCCAAGAGCCAGACTTCCAAGCAGGCCTTTCTAAGGACCACATTCTGAGCCAGCAGCTGTTTAGACTTTTCTGCAGTTTCTCTCTCCGAGTCTTAGATTTGTTTATCTTGGATATGTTTCCAACCTCAGTTTAAAAAAATAAAATCCAGTTCTTAGTTTCTCTTTTTCTTTTTCTCTGTTTTTGTGGGTTTGTGCCCTGCAAAATCAATGCCTCCAATATTGAATTTTCTATTAGCGTGTTACTAAGAAAGGCGGTTGTGCATGTGTCCACGACTCTGGCTTGACCTGATGCCTACTGCACTCTATTTCATCACTGTTCCAGTTATTCCAAACAAGTTTCTTTACTTACGATCTATCTTTTTTAAACTTCTTCTAATGGGCGACACTCAGGAGTTCTTCCTGTTTGTAATATCATAGGCTCTTAACAGAAAATATGTAAAGCAGGAATGGCTGCGTCTCAGATTTGATTCCTCCAGCATCCCTGCTGGCTCATACCAGCTCCATGCCACCCAAACTGGGAAGGCAGACGACATCATCCTCCTTGAGGACAGCATCCTTTATTACTGCGTCTTTTGGATGCTGCTTCTTAAATGAACAGGTAGCCCAGTGAATGCCATAGATTCCGTCATGTAAAAAGATAGGTACAGACACGTGTGTGCTGCCTCTCGACACGGAAGCCCAAGACATGAGGCAGGGGCCCTCTCCTGTGCCCACGGCGAGGCAAGCTGTCGTGCCTGCGTTGAGAACACCATTGCTGTGATGCTGGCCCACATGATTCTGTGCCAGGGTGGCTGGGCGAGGTCCAGGAGCCCTTGGCCGAAATGGGCTCAAAACACAAGCAGTTTATGGACCTGGGTAGAACTGTGTCAATTAGCAAGTTTGATGATACCTATAAAATAGTACGATAATTATAACCTTAATAAACAGGGAGCGTACCCTCAGTCAAACCTAACTTCCTCCACTAGAGATTTCATCTTTTCTATGGAGGTGAAGTTTAATTTTTGAAATCTGAGGGGTAAACATATTTGTTCCAGTGTCTGTGTTGGCCTCTGTGCTGGTCCCAGCAGGACAGGTTGTCACATGTCCCAGTGGTGGGCACGGTACATGGCTGAGGACAATCAAGGCAGGCTTGTTAGATCCAAGATTCCAATAACTGAACCTGTTCTTAAGTTTAATTTTAATTTCCTCAGAGTACAAAGTTTCACGTGAAACTCGGTTTCTTTCAACTGCTTTTGATGGTTCGATTGTGATATGCTTGCCTGAAGTACCAGATTATGAAAGGCTGAGGAATGGTAAGGCCAATCTGTTTCATAATTACGACCAAAATTATGAAGTGATTTAAGTCAGTCATGATCACTAAGGAGGATTAACTGAATCCGTATGCTACAATTTGCTGGCTTACTGCTGCCTTACCTACCTCAATCTGAATGAAATTTGAATAGCATTGCCTTTAACACCAAAGGAAAAAAAATTATCAAAAGTGATTCTAGGGAGCTAATTACTATTATTTGCCACCTAGCATTCTTAATATTCTGGTGGACATTATTAGATAAGAATGGTTACTAAAGGAATTTGAATTTCTTCCTCCAAATATGTTCCCCATGGATTCCCTATCTCGGTCAACGCTGAAAAACCAGCCACATAGAAATGAAATTCAGGAACCGGTGAGGCACGTGACTGGTTCTCCCTGCTTCTACGCAAGCTCTCCGACGCGGCCTCCTGTCTCCTTCTCTCTGCATCCCAGCTGTCTCTCTTCTTACTCAGTCACCACACCACAGGCCTGTCTTCCAGAACCAAGGTACGTATTTCACCAAAGCCTAGCTGTCTATGTATAATATCATCTCCACTGACAGGTGGAAAGTTTGTGACAAGCATGAACTTTATTTATTTTACTTTACTGAATTTGAGCACAGTTACATTATTGGTGAAAGAATAAATCATATTGATCAAGTCACAGATAAGCTTATTGAAGTGGAATCTTCACCAGTGTGGGGAGCCAATTTAGATGGGTAAGTGGAACCTCTTATTTAGCTATTTGTTTTACCTTTGAAAAACCTAAAATGTTTTATATTTTATAGTTTCAAAGTAAAAATGGAGAGAGGAAGACAAGTCAAGAAGAATTCTGACACCACGAGTTCAGCATGAAGTATGAAAATTACCCGGAAAGTCATTTCATCAGTATCTGAATATATCAACCAAATTTATTCTCATACGGAATGCTTATGGTTTCCATATGCATTTGTCAAGTTCTCTTTCAGTAACTAAGCTGGGCACAATGAGAGAGAAGGCCGTTCTGCAGAAAGGATAAAACAGTTCAAAGTGCTTGCAAAGAGTGAAAGCATTCCAGCAAGTACAGGGAAGTAGATCTGGGACCTCAGGGGCTTGGTGTGATCAGAACAAAACCTGGCAAGAAGTCCTGGAAACTGCTTGTTTCCATTGGTACCCAGAATGGAAAACAGGTAAAGGAAGAGAGTGGGTTCAAAGGTACATGGTCACAGAGTGACTTCTGCTTCCCACCAAGATGGAGCAACAGAAACAGGATTAACCCTTGCACCAAAATGACCAAAAACTATAAGAAATAAGAGTTCTGAACATCCCAGACTTCAAGCAACAAAGGCCAGCAGTCACTGAGTGATAGGAAAAAATGAGGGAGACCATGACCTTCACAGCCCTAATCCCAAGAAGGTTCCCAGGCAGTGGCATGGGAATGGAAACTCAGGTAGATGTGAGATAAGAGTGGGAGACAGTCAGTTGGGGATGGCAAAATGACTGCGGTCCTCACAAGGGAGATTGCTGGATGAGAAAACTCCAGAGGTATGCAGAGCCCCCACTGAAGCATTTAATGGTGTAAAAATCAGTGAACACACAAAGAAACTGCACAGGGCCTGGAAGACCCACCTGGAAAGATCCACCACACAGGGCTAGAAGCCTTGCTTGCTCTCAAGAGTAAGAGCGGAAGAGCACCAACCCTCAGGCACCAGTCCTGCACCAAGGAAGGTCTTGACTCTGCAGTGGGAAGAATGTTCAGAGACCAGACGCTGCTCTGACCCAAACTAACCAAGCCTAGAAGCAAGAACCCAAACCACCAGGTTGGTTTTACTAACTTAATCACATCCTAGGAAAATAACCTCTAGAATATTTTTCAGACAACAAAATTGTCTAGCACATAACCAGATTAAACATACATACTGCGTCGAATGCAAAGAGGCCAAAGACAAAACAGAACACCACAACTTAGTAGGAGAAAAATCAGTTGATTTAAATTGATGCAGAAATGACAGATGAGATTATGTGTCCCAAAGACATTGAAAGGCTTATTGTAGCTGCATTCCATACAATGCAGAAGACAGAAGAGGACTGAGCATATCCACATAGAGATCTGGAAAGTGTGAGGAAGAAATGCCTGTCACATACCAACTGCATCCAGCATTTGCTGATGACTGCAAAGGAGAAAGTATATCCCAGGTCATTTTATGAGACCAGCTGTCATCAAAATCAGAAAAAGACTCCAGAAGGGAAGAAAACTCCAGATGAGTATTCTCATGAATGTAGATGCTAACAATCTTGACGGGACTTTAATAAATCAAAGCCAAATGTGTCTCTGCACACATTCTGTGTGCATGCATAACACACCTGCATGCATTTATATTCTACTCATTTTTTCTTGTCATTAATGTTTGGATATTGGGAACTAAATATAAGCACTAAGTATTTGTAGATAAATATTTCATAAATACAAAATATGAGTCAATTCCACTTTTACTTGTCATTATATATATGCCTGAGAAATGATGCAATTTTCCGTCACCCAGCCAGCCTGCGTAGCAACCGCTGCTTTGGTGTGTGTGCGCGTGTGTGCGTGTGCACTGTGGACGTGTCCTCGTCCTTCCACCATCACCTGTCTCACTTACACTCAGTTTCCTTGGCCCCAGGACCTTTTGTGCTGATCCAGGCATTCAAACAGGAGGGAGTTACCATCACCTTCCATGGTACAGAGAAGCCTGGGAGTCCCAGAGTGGCAGGTGGAGGGAGAACTCAGCCTTGGGACAGTTCTGACTCACTGTGGAACCCTCTGCTCACCATCCTGAACACTCCCAGGATTCACCATGTGAGGGGTTAGACAAGGCAGTCTCCTAACACCAGAAAGCCTTTATGGTTCACAGTCTTGCTGTGGGTTTAGTCAGCTGTCCCACATAAATACCCATGGCGTGTATTTAAATCTGGTTTTCATAGAAGGTGAAAAGACTCTCAAAATGCTATACGACAAATTGTTCACACGAGGTGCTCTGAGGAGTGGCTGGTGATGATGAGATTTTAAAGAATATTACTATGCTCGTTCCACTATTATTACCAGTCATAAAAATACGATGGAATGTAATAGAAATGTTTTGAAAAATTGTAAAGACAATATCGCAACAAAAAAATGGATGCTCTAAGGAGAAAATCATCCACAATTTCAGGACTCTCCGAAGGAACGGTACTCAGCAGGTGCCCTATGATGGCCATGAACCTGAGGTGCCACTCTCCTAACCCTTCGTTATGCCACTTGTTTGCACCCTGGCTGCTGCCCGCTATCTTCTCGAGGGCAAAACCTAGGAGTGAAGCAACTTCTTACCCTACTGAGCGATGGTCCCCAGGGATGCTCCAAAGGGGAGCATTAGCCAGCCATCTTGGGGGCTTGCAGACTAAGCACTCACTTTCAACCAGCACGGTATGAATTCTTCGGAGTGCAGAATGGCAAACAAACACTGCTCTGTGAAAATGTGTTCGTGTGTGTGTGTGTGGGGGCGGGGAGGTGTGCACGCTTTAGATTTTACACCTGTCCGTATAAGAAAATGGAGCTGGCTTTCCTTCTTACACATCATCGTAGGCATTTCTCTTATATATCATGGTAGACAGCTCAAGAGAATGAGAAACCACACTGCTGCTAGAAAGCTTTATCGCAGAGGCCGCGATTTGTAGGCGCTTTGTACTCTGTAAACGAACACCTCAAATGAGAAGATCAATCTGTTTACTTTAGTCTCTCACTATAATGCCTTTAAATTCTTATTCTCTGAGAGTGAAAGTCAAAAATGCACACATTGTTTTCTGGCAAACATCTTGCAATGAAAGGAGAAAGTACTTCTAGGTAGAAGTGCATACCTATCATCGGGGGAATTAAAATGGGTGATCTGCAGCAAAGATGTCCATCCTTTGTTTCTATTTCTTCATGTCTAAGGGGTAAATGGTCAAATATCGTATACCCACAGGATGATTTATAACACTTTGTACAGATTTTAGGCATTCTTCTGAGGAATTACGAGAAATTTTAGAAGAACTAGAATAAATAGGATAAACCAAAGTGGGGTTGTGTTATTAAGATGTAGGATTTGGCAGGACTGCTCATTGAACTTGCTTTTGCAACAATGCAGTTACTCCAGATTCTTTTATGGATCAAAAAAAAAAAAAAAGGCAACAAATATTAGTGCAGTTTCTTACTAGAAAATTATGTTGGCTCTGTATGCCTCAATCCATCCACTACCACAAGTAAAACAAAATATATAAAGCAAAGCCTTCCCGTAGTCATAGAATTTGAACAGTCACACAATCCAACTTGTACGGGTTCACATGGCTCCAATTCTTAGCAAGAAAATGTAAAATAAAGTTATAGCAAAAGTAATCATGGAGAACTCAGACATGAAGACACAGACCAAAACCCACTCGTATGCCCTTTATAAACATATATATACATATGTGTGTGTGTTTGTGTGTATGTGTGTGTATATATATGTGTGTATATATATTATATATATTATATATTTTATATATATATATATATATATATAGAGAGAGAGAGAGAGAGAGAGAGAGAAAGAGAGAGAGAGAGAGAGAGAGAGAGAGAGAGAATTAAAAGCTACTGCTTAGTGGCATGGGCCACTAATAGTAAATATTATGTAAGTTCCTGGTTATGAGTCAATGTTTGATGAACTATTATGTATTTATATTTAAATTAATTGCTAAAGTTCCAGGGTTTGAGTTTTGGAGAAGTACCAAGGAGAAATGTGAATTGCTGTGCTGATAGTCCGTGCAGCTTGGTTTTGACTTCTCACTTTGCAAAGAATTCAAATTCCACTCTCCTCTTCTAGATGCCATTTTTTTTTTTTTTTTTTTTTTTTTGCAGTGCCGGGGATTGAACCCAGGACCTTGTGCTTGCAAGGCAAGCACTCTACCAACTGAGCTATATCCCCAGCCCACTCAGATGCCATTTTTAAACATCTGCTGTTTAGTGAGACCTCTGTCCCCAAAACACAAGGAATGAAATCCTGCAAACTTCCAATGGCCTCAGAAGAGGAGCCTGGCCCTCAGAACTTCAGGCAGAAGAGTTACATCTTCTACTGGCTCAACTGGTAAAATTCCTACCCACAGACGTCTCACAAAAGCCCAGGCTTAGTGACGTCTGCACTGCTCGGCTCTCTTCTGCATTTCATCAGACAGGGCTGTGCATCCCCAGGGACACGGTTTGGGTGTTCCCAGTTGGAACTTTGGGGGCAGCCAGTCTATTTCCTGTCTGTCATCTGCACCCTGCTCCTTGACTGTGGTGTCAACAGCTCTGATCTCAAAGTGCTGTCACAGTAAGCGCCTGCTCACACACTGCGGGGTGTGGGATTCTAAGGAGCTCCTGAGAGTCCCCCACCTTGGTGCCACACCCTATATGAAGTCCTTCTGTGGAGCAGCAAGGGCTCCTGTGTTCTGTGAAGGTGCTGGTCCATCCACTCTCTTGATTAGGCCACAGGTCTATGACCTCTGAGGAGCAGCCCAGAGAGAGATCTTGCTGCCAGTTTTGAGGAACTGAGCCACCATGTGGTGAGGGGTCCATGTGCCACACCAAGGGCAGCCCAAGTTGCTGAGATCCACCTCCAGCCTGTGGCCAGCAGGAAACCAGAGACCTTCATCCCCCAAACACAAGGAACTAAATCCTGCAAACGTCCAATGGCCTCAAAAGAGGAACCTGGCCCTCAGAAAAGACTGCAGCTCTCCCGCTCACTGGTTTCAGACTGTTAGACGCGCAGCAGATTGCCAGACAAAAGCTACAGACTGCTGACCCACGGAACTGTAAAAAATAAATGCATGTTGCTGAACCTTGAGTTTGTACTAATTTGTTACACACAACTCTAAAACTAATACACATCTATGTATGCTTATTTGTTTGTGTACATGAAGGAGAAATTTACATCCTGGCTCTTCTTCCAATACTCCAAGGACTCAATGTATCAAATGATTGAAATGAAGTTGGGTTCTCTTACCTCCTGATTCCTTTGAATCCCAGTAGCAAGGAATTTTCCATCATGGAAAATGCAATATTCTCTTGCTATGATACTCTTCCAATCCTTTATTATGAGAAAGTGTTGGTGAAAATTAAAAACAAATGACTAAACTGTGTACCGTGGTGCACACCTGTAATCACAGCAGCTCCAAAGGTTGAAGCAGGAGGATCGTGAGTTCAAAGTCAACCTCAGCAAAAAGTGAGGCGCTAAGCAACTCAGTGAGGCTCTGTCTCTAAATAAAATATATAATAGGGCTGGGATGTGTTTCAGTGGTTGAGTGCCCCTGAGTTCAATCCCCAGTTTCAAAAAAAAAAAAAAAAAAGACTTTTACTTGTTACTAATAATTCATAGGAAATTCAGGATCTAGCAAGCTGATTTTGGATGCTATAATTTGTAGTTTATTAAGATGTCTGATGCTATTTCACAGTTAATGTTTCTGAACTTAACTTTATAGAATGGAGACAAACTATACGTGTGCTGACCACTGAGTTGTATGTCAACCTCACCAATTCCATCAGTGCTGTAGATTTTAGTTCACTATGTTTGACTGAAAAGTATTGGGTTAATGCATTTACTTTAAGAGCATAAACAGCATTTAAAATGGTGTTCTACTCATTCTGTGAAAAGAGTTTTCTTAAAGTAGGTCTCCGTGGGATGCTAATGGATGCTGCAAATGAAGCATCTGTTTTCAGAAAACACTGAGAAGCTCTGGGTTAAACAAAGTTAACGGGTTTCTCCAAATGGGAGGTGGCAGAACTGATCTGGGAGCCCTTTGAACTCAGAGCTTGGTATGGAACCAGAACTGAGTACAGAGTATGTTAGCAAACACGGCCAGAGAGGTTGTTACCTGGAATCAAACCGGTGCTGGGCTGTTCTGTCCTTCCAGTGAAGCTGTCTATTCACTCTTAAGTTCATGGTCAGTTCTGACAAGTTGGTGAGTCCAACAGAGACCGCATTCCCTTCTACTCCCTTAGCCAGTGCTCAGCTATCTTAGCTGTACAACTGATTTATTTGTAAAGAAACATAAGACACCAACGATCTGGAAATATTAAACCAAGTAAGAGTTTATGAAGATTATCAGACAGTGTCTGTCTATGTTCTTGTTCTGCACAGCAGCCTGGAACCAAAGACAGGATGCAGAATGTGAAATAATCAGCATCCTCTGAACATGGTACCTGGAGGTATGATCCTCCCTCCCAAGAAAGTGCAGATGCTCACAAGTACCCATGGCCTCCGACTAGGGCTAATGCAGCAGAATGGCTTTATTTGTATGGTAAAATTAGTTTAAGTCTAATCAGCACCCACATTTCTATGTCTGTGATTTCACTCTCCCTGTGATGTGATCATCTAGGAGAAAATTATCCTGTCCTAAACCTGCTCTTAACCAAGTTAGTCAAAGCTGTTGTTTCATCAGCTCATAACTAAATGCAGATCTCATGTCCTGACCAATAGCAGTAGGGACAGTTATTTATTTTAAAAGCCTCACATCACAAATGATGTATTTGGAGCACACATGGCTAAGGTCAAAGCCCTTGGGACATTTCATTTCGTTGTTTGGAAGTACTTGGAAGACTTGGGTGTTCTTTGGCTCTCTATGCTGAACTTAATGGATCTGGAAAATGAAAACATGCATGTTTTATCAACATCTTTTCTCTATTAAAAAAATCCCATGAAACTGTGTTCTTTGGTTCTTCTTTTGGAAAATTTACCATGGGAAATTAATTTTTATTTCCTCTTGACTACAAATATTTAAATGACTTTGTTTTAATAACTCAGGTTGTTTAATTAGATTCTTTAACCCCACAAATGTTTCCTACTCATGGATAATGACCTAATTACCTTAATTTAAACATTCTATATTTTTGAAACTAAAAGTCAAAGTAATATTGCCTAAATTATGCTTTCTGTTCACAAGACATTTCTGAAATAATGCACTCAGTCAGCCTTCTTTCCATAATCATTAACAAAGCATCTGTACCCTGTACAAAAAGCTGATCTATATCTGCAGGGGTCTTAGATATTAACAATGAAAATAAACATGTGACATTTAAAGGAGACATGTGAACATGCCATAAATTCCACGAAGGCCTGTTTCAGGAGTTATGATGCGAGAGGGATTTGATGATAAATAGCATCTCAGTTGCAGGACATCCTGACTGACACTCTGGCCCAAATCGTATGGAGCACTCGGCCAGGATCGTGAATCCAATGGGCTGACGTATTTCATTTGAGGGGTTCGCTGTCCTCAATCTCAGCACCAGAGGTGGGACACATCCAACATTCTAGTTGCCTTGAGAATCAGTTCTTCCTGAATCACAAGCCATGATAGCAGGCTGTCATTGCTAACAGAAACAAAAGGAAAATCTTCCTGCGAACTTAGCCATCTTAACCAAAGTTGTAATTCTTGACCTCAGAAAATAAAAGGTTACTAATTAAAATAGGAAGTTGTCAGAACAGTTAGAAATCTTTGGGCCGTAGTATTACTAGTGCTGAAAATGTGTGTGTCGTGTCCCTGCAGTAATCAAATGGAAAGGGTGGGGGGTGGCCTGCCAGCACATGCAGCCACTGTGGACAGCCATGATCAATTCCCAGAGGATTGCCTGGGTGGGCTTCTGCCTCCACCACTGTTCCATCCAGCATCAGCAAGAAGCTCCTGATCTGCCAACAAAGGAGATGCAATGTTCACAAAAGCAAATATTTATATTTAAATGAAGTGACAATATCACAACACAATAATCTGTATGACCACTGATGATGGAATTTATTCCTGTAATTTAAAAACTTTTTTCTCACAACTGCATGTAATGGCTTATTGATACCTTGGTTTATAATTAAATTTACCTATCACGGTTAGTGACATTTATCCATGGGTTCCCTATCCACAAATTCAACCAACTCCACATCTAATATATTTTTAAAAAATGTACTAAACATAGTCTTTTGTTTTCTTGTTGTTATTTTCCAAATACAGAACTATGAACACATCATTTACATAGCACTAGGTATCATGCGTAATCTAGAGATGATTCAAAGTTTTGGGGAGGATGTGTGTAGGATTTATGTAAATACGATTCCATTTTATCTGTACTCTCTGCAGATTTTGGTATCCGAGGGGGGTCCTGGAACCTCAGGTAAGGAGGGACACTGGCAGAGTCAATGCCATCGCCACATTAGAATGCTTTCATCTTTGCTCTCACTCACCCTGCGTGTGAGTCTGAATTTTTTTACTCTATCCTTGGGCCCACTTCCCAGGGTCTTCCCTCTTCTTCCCTCTGTTGCTACTCCAGGGAACAGATGATTAAGGTTCCTAGGGCAAGACCCAAAGACCACAGCCAGCCAGGGCCAGGTGTAAGGAGAGCACCTGGGTCATGAGTCAGCAGAGACCCTGCTCCTCACCGGCTTCTTCTCGGGGACCTGGTGGGGATGTGGTCACTGAGGTGGCAGCTTCCACATGGGCGAGGACTATAGTGCAACCACAGACTGGAGAGGTTTCAATCCAAATCCTCTGTCACCCATTTCTAGGCATGAAGTTACTTGACAGATAGCCATGATATAACACTCTTTATTGATCCTAAAGTTCCCTGTAAGAAAAACAATTGTCCAAGTGCATGTTTAAAGATCATTCCATACTATGAATTTTCATCTGCTTAAATATGATTTGAAAATCACTCTGCTGTACATTCCTAAAATATAAAATAGTATTAAATAACTAAGTGGATAAACTGCTTATAGTCCTAAAATATAAAATGGTGATTAAATAATTAAGGAATTAACTGCTCCCAAATTCATATCTTAAGTGACAGATACTTATACTAGTTTTTACTGTGCACACTGTCCTTATTTTTAGTTGTACAGACCATTTCCCTTATCTTTACTATACATGCACACATATTTATATATTAAAACATAAAAGCCTGTAATGGAGGTCACTTATTTGGAAGTTATATATAAGGTTATCTAAGCCAGCAAATGTAACTACAAATCTACTATTCCAGAACGTAGCTTCTTCTAAAATGCAAGAGTATTTCTTATTCAAAAAGTCACCCAGGAGGCTTTTAGGAAATGTCCCCATTAACATACTTAAAATTCTATACTGTGGAGGACTTTTTGATTTATTTTCTCTTCTATGAAACATTGCAAAATTTAAGTCAGACTATTGACTACATTTTGTTTCATTTCTTATTCCTTTAGACAAAAAGTTCCACAGGGTAGCTGCAAAAGTGTCTGCCCTTCCAAAAATATGTCTAATATTGGGAAGCCTGAATATGTACATCCTAAGATTGTAAAGAACACTGCAGATGCAGAGGCTCTGGGCAAGAGAGTCAGGGCGCCTGTTTCAAAGGACATTGGCTTATTAGTGTTCATATATTCCTGAGGCTCTACACACATGCAAACAAAACCTGACTTCCCCGATGTTTAGGGACGTCTGGTCAGGCATGTCCTCAGTGTGGTCACCCTCTTGACCAGCACGCTGTCCATGTGGCCCTGCTTCAAGACCCACAGACACAGGCTGTGACTTCTACCCTCTAGGCAGCTGCTAAAGCTGCTGCCTCTGTTGTAAAATGTTACTTTCCTAAATTGACATGAAAATATTACTTTCTCCTGCATGCTGCCACTGTCTCCCAGAACAGAGGAGAGATGCCACCCCTGGGTTGTCTGACAGGGGTCTCCCTGACAGTGACATCCCTGAAGGCAGCTACAACCCATCCCTCATGGCTCTTCCTAGCCAAGTGCTGAAGGCCTGCTGCTCCTCACCCGGCAGGCACTTGGCCAGACTCAGCCCGGCAGGAATTCCTCAGACCTGGCACTAATGTGGTCCAGGCATGGGAAAGCATGCCACCAGCACTTGAGTCTTGACAGCTTCTCCTCAACGGTGCCTTTAAACACACTGAACAACTCTCCAAACAAAGAACACGAAAAGAGATACAGAGTAAGCTTCTAGGGTTCAAGTGGGGAGGGATCTAGGAGCCTGCTACCAGCAGGTGCTCCACGTGGTCCAATTCCCCAGGGGTGGCAGGACAAGAATGCCACAGGATGTTTCACGAGTCCTTAACGGGTCGTCCCTGACCTCTCGGACACAGGAAGGAGAACAGGAAGGAAGCTGGGGTCGGGTGACCCCGGCCCTGATCTCACTACTCCTATTTCTTTGCCTGTTGCTCTGCACTGTTTGTAGCCTCTGGGGCAGTTCTGGCTGTTGGAGTGCTGGCAGGAATCTTTATGATTCTTTCTTGACTTTAATAGAAAAGTTTCTAATGTTTCACCACAAAGCATGATGCTGCTCGCAAGAGGTATCCTTCGTAAGGTTAAAGGAACTCCATTCACTCTGCTGAACACTTTTTAAGCTACTATGAATGAGTGCTGAATTCTACCAAATGTTTATTCTATATTTATTGAAATAACCACAGCATCATTTCCCTTAGCCTTACTAATATAAAATGTATTATTCACAATACTCTCTATTTGGTTATTATAAATGTATTGTGGACATGGACCATGAATATAAGTGAAAAGTAAATATACTTGTTCACACCTGGATGAACCTGGTTTAGAGCAAATTTCTTCGGCTCCGAATCCTGCTGCTACCTCTACTAGTCGGCACCACTCGCTCTGTGACTTCTAACGCCTTTCCCCAATTCCAAGAGGTGGTCACAAGAAAAGACCCCCCAGATTTAATTGAGGGTACACCCTCAGGTGCTGAAAACTCTCTTCTCTGTGTCAATGTACACAGATCAGGGCCACTGGGGGACTCTAGCAAGATGGTTTGACCTGAGCAGCTGGCCGGAGACAAAGATCCATCTTGCAGCACCTAACAACTCCTCCCCTGGCAGCCAGGTCTTGGAGATGCAGGGGATGTGGAGGTGAGCCACAGCTGGGCCCTGCAGTCTCCTACCTGTCTCCAACAGGTACCCCAGCGTGTGAGTGGAGAACACGAGAAAGCTGCGGTCTCCGCCAGCTTTCTCTAACTCCACGATCACCAGTGACTTGACCCCCGTACAGTTATGAGGACATGATGGACGATTTAGGACCCTGCCAAGTAAATGTCTGTGCTCCACTGAGATGAAATACAATGCCTGCAGAGAGCCAGGCTTGTAAAACTTCCTCTGCGATACTGTCCTGCTGAAAATGGTTGTGGGCAAAGCGTATCTGTTTTCACTCTAAGTACTTATGCTAGATTAATTCAATTCCCATTCAAACCCCCATAAATTGGCAATAAGTTCACAGTCACACTCACTCAGGATTCTCCTACTCAAACAGCACCACCGAAGCAACAAAAGGGAAGCTCCAAATTCTGTTAAGGAATAAGGAACAGCATCTACTTAAAAAAAGGTTAAAATGTGCACTGGTTACTTTTCTTTTTGGAAAAAAAAAAAATCAGGTCTAAGTTGAAGGCAGTGGCCAGAATTTCACAAACGAACAATTTGTATCAGGATGAAATAGGGTTTCCCCTGCCCAGATTCCTCTGGCTATCCTGTGACCCCTGGGATACATCTAAGAATAATCCAACTCCAGGAGAGCTGCAATGACAGACGGCTGAGAGGATGAAAGGAGAGGACTGCATCAGATACGCACTGCGGGAAGAAACTGCCAAATTCCTCCCAAGAACACTGTGGAATTACATCTCCTGGACGGTCCCAGGAACTGCAGTTTACAAAGTGTAATATCGTTTCCAACGCATCAGAAGTGTTCATATTTTCAGCTTAAGGACCCATTTGTTAAATTCCATCTAAAGCACCCACAGGTGAATCTCAGTGAGGTTCACGGTGTATGGGAAAATGTATCCAGTACTGGAGCCCCAGGGCCTGACTGAGATCATAGGGTGGAGCACACTGTGGGGGCTGCTCGATGGACACAGAGGGCCACTGCACAGTCCTCGGGGCGTGGAAAGCCACACACACATCTCCTCCCAGGGGAACACCAAAGCTTCCACCAACCCTGAGCCAGCCCTTCTAGTAAGACCAAATGAAAGGACAACACCACCGAGCGCTAGCCTTCTGAAGTCGCAGTACCTTTATCCCATGGATATGCCCTCGAAGGCTCCTGTGTTAGGGAGCGAGGGTCAGAGGTGAAACGTTAGAGCATGAGACTGCGACCTCATCAGTCTATCCTAATCTGAATGAACTGACTGGTGGAAACTGTAGGCAGGTGGGTGTGGCTGCAGGAGTCACTGGGGATGTGCTCCTGAAGGCTGAGGCCTCTTTGCTGAGGCTACACCCCACACCCCTCTCTGCATCCTGCTTCCTGGCCACCACAGATGGAGTAGTGCTCTTCCCCCAAACTCTTCTGCTAGGATGTTCTACTGATGTTCCAGTTCACTTTGGGCCCAGAGAAATGGAGTCAGCTGACTACAAACCAAACCTCTGAAACCATGAGCCAAAAGAAATTTCTCCTCCTCTAAGTCTCATCTGTCAGCTATTTTGGACACAGTAATGCCAAGCCAATTGACACACCCCAATACCCAGAGAAGCCCCTCGCACACACAGGAGTTTGAAGTTACTGTCTTGATCCCTCTCATTCTGCAACAGGTGAGAATGCACTCTCCTGGGACCCTTCTCGCAGCTCTGTATGATTTGGTCTTTGGCTCTCTCCTCCTACAGTTGGGGATCAGGCACAGTGACTCAGTCAGATTCAGGTCCGAAGCTCACAGATGTTCAGGACTTGTCGGTTGAGGGACCGAGCCCGGATGGACATGGCTGATGTGCCCAGAGTTCACCAAGGCAGAGAACAACATTTGATGACCACGTGGGTGATGCTCCGAAAATAGCTCAGGGTCAGTGTGTTAGAATCTCATTGTGCCACTATAAAATGTAGATTTTCTTTTCTCATTAGGAATTCTCCGTTAGTACTTCATCAGGTCAGGGAAGGACATTCCAGGTATAATCGGCTATCAAAGCCAATTGGACTGAACCCCATATACTATTTCTGCAAGCACACTGGTTTCCTGTGCTTCATTTGTATCATTTAGAGCACACTTGTGAAGCTAATTAGAAAGAATTTGAAATAATTTAAGAATATGAACAAGAAATGAAATGTTGATAAGCAAATAGCCTGGGAAGAAGAATTAAATGTGAAGCGAAGACAGCCCCATGTGGGTGTGAAGATTCTGAGAGAGAACGCCAGCCATGGTACGTTCTGCTGGAAGACATGGTAGGACGGAAACAGCTGACTACAAACCAAACCTCTGAAACCATGAGCCAAAAGAAATTTCTCCTCCTCTAAGTCTGATCTGTCAGCTATTTTGGACACAGTAATGCCAAGCCAATTGACACACCCCAATACCCAGAGAAGCCCCTCGCACACACAGGAGTTTGAAGTTACTGTCTTGATCCCTCTCATTCTGCAACAGGTGAGAATGCACTCCCCTGGGACCCTTCTCGCAGCTCTGTATGATTTGGTCTTTGGCAACAAGAGCAATAGAATACGCAAGATCCATCGGCTTCATTCAAAAAGGTGGTGGACATACTTCCCCAAATTGCCATTGTCTTTCCAATTAACACATAAATTTAGTAACTAGGTTGGCTTTCTCAATATCCTATAGTCTGTTGGGTATTAAGAAAATAGTAGCAAACAGAATATTGTCCCTGATTTGAAATCTCAAAATAACAATTTCTTGGTATTGGAAAGTTTAAGAGCAAGTTGGTTCACTGGACATCTAAGTGATTGAGCCTGCCTCCTTGAAACAGGACTAAGTGGAAGGGTACACAACTGATTTGGGGGCAACATTAGCTGAAATTAGGTGCTCCAAGTTCAGGAGGGAGGTAACCTGAGGAAGATGGAGGTCATGACTGAAGTTGAGAGGTGACCAGGGGAAGGTAGCCCGTCTGCACACAGGCACACGCATTGCCCGCACAGTATTCTGCATGCACATGCAACTAGCTTGTCTCTTTTAGGTAGGAAAAGCAACACGACTTTCCTTACTATGAGGGACAGTGACTTAAAATGATCAATAGCTTGCATTGGTTGAAATCATTGGCGGTCTGAGGCTGTGCAGACGGGAACCTGAGAAGGCAGGGCGTGCATTACATACCTGCCAAGAGCGAGCCCAGTTGAGCAGACAGGCAGCCCTCAGCACCCGGTCCTGCCACGTTCCTTTGAGCTTCCTCGAGCTCACAAGTGGTCCTGCTAACACTCCTGGAGGGACCCCTTCTCCGGCAGCCTGTGGCCTTCACCCCATCCTTCCATGGGGTTTTCCCACTCCTATCTCAACACCTTTGGGGGTCCTGGGTTCTCCAGTCAGAAGTGTCCTCTCTGAGCTTTCCCATTGCATTTTCTACTTCTCCTTTATTTTGTAGTTTTTCTTTTAAGCTCCGAGGTTGCCTCCTTGAGGGTGGGAATTTTGCTTCTCCACCAGCAGAGCTCCCAAGCGACCAATTCTTTGTATGTGGTAAATACTCAGCACTGGTGGTTGACTAAACACACAGATGAATGGTCTGAAAATTCTGCAAAGCATGAGACCACAGCCACGTATCAGCCATCGAAGTCATGGAGAATGTCTTTACCTTCCATACATAGAACTACTGGAAATGAACAGTGTTGTGTAAGATCACCCCAAGTGCTGGAGAAAGCCGTTCTCAAAGAAGGGCAGTACAGGCAGAGCGCCTTTGCTCTTCAATTTGGGACTTCAACAGCTTATCACTGAAGCTATTCACAGTTGCAAGAAGACGAGAAAGAAAACCATTCAATCAGTTTCATAATGAGAACTGCCTGGGAATGTGGAAGGGCTCCCTTGGACGTCTGGATTCCATCTGTTTGCCCTGCTATTTTTGTCCTCTCTTTTAAGCTGGAGAGCCGTATGGCTCATCTGCTTCAGGGGCCATGTGCGGAGCCCTCATGATGGTACAGGGTAGAGTTTTGTTCTTTCAGCCTCTGCCATGGCTCTTTCCCACATGGTGACACTGGTGTCCCTTTGGACACTGCTTCCTAATTGCCCTTTCATACTGGGCGATTCCATGGGATTGGGGAAGAGGGAGCAGATGTGGACCATGTCTCACACTAACAGAAGCAAGACGCCAAGTAATGGTACAAGCAAGCTCCTCTCCCACGCAGCGTGGCTCATAGAATAAGGCAAGAACGTGATGCAGTATGAGTCAATTCCATTTCCAACGGTCTTTATTACAACTGTTTCTTTCAAAGTAGAACCTCATGAAATTCTGCAAGTCAAAGACATCTAGGGGGAAAAAAAGCTGCAGAGTGAAATAAAGAGGCAACTCTTCAAAGAATGTCATGTCAGTTATTGTGACATGTCATTGAACCACAGAGAGAAACAGCTTAGTGTGTTGATTTTGGTTGAGAAATTTTGAAGATTTCTAAATGTAAGCTTGTTCCAATTTTAAAATATCAATGAGAAAGATCTAAATATAGCAGTAGCTGCTTTAAGTTTCTTTTGTATTCTTGTGAAAGTCTCAGGAACTAGATTCTGTTTCTTAGAAAGTTTTAGGATTATTGGAGTGATGCACTTGGGAAGAAAGAAACCACAGCATCTGTGAAGAATAGTCAGTGTTTTAAAACAATTTCTTCATGCTTTCCACATCTGTTGCTTTCTTCTTTAGCTAATTATAAGTTGCTTTGAAAATTATTATGTATGTGAATTCTTTTAACAACTGAAATTATACATGTTCAATAACACCACTGGAGGCACTTAGAAGAAATAATTTAAAGGGAGGAAAATTCAAATCTTAAGCAAAACACAAATTAAAACATATTGTTGATACAATTAAACATTCATGTTACTTCTACAAAAGAATGACCTGCCATGAGCCAAACCCCCAAAACAAGTGTAATGCGATCAAAACTAATTTTCAGCTCCTCCAGTTGCCTCTGTACACGTGGACTGTTTTACAGCACACCCGCCCTTGGTAATTGGAAATCAAAGTGTACTTTGAACACAGCCCTGACACACAAAATCATCGTCACAAGCCAAGTGGGGCCTGGACCCTGCTGGTCTGAGCTCACACGGAGGGTTCCTCCCTCAGTGTTATGCGGACACTGTACATCCCTTGTCTCCCTGCTGCCCATCAAGGGGTAACAGGCTTAATATTTATTATATTAATGATAACAAAAGTGGAAGAAAAATCAAAATGCTCGGATTCTGGGTACAGAAGAGCAAGTTCAGGAAACTCTCTTGAGACCCTGGGGTCTGCATGTCTTTCAATCAAAGTAAAACAAGTGAGGATCACATGACAAGCAGTACAGTCCCCTGGCTGATAAGGAAAGTCTTCTCCTCAGAGGGCTGTCCCTGCATCAAATTTTGTTTGATGGCTCATTTGCTTTCTTTTAGAAAGGGTTCTCAGAGTAAGTCTGCGGAGGCAATATCGAAGCCACTCTGGGCCACAGGTTAGCGGGTCTGCTCTTTTCCACATGCTCATTGAGAAGACCAAATAGCAACGTGGAGCCTCAGGGCTCAGGTTGGGACAGCGCCTTGGGGAGGAGGCTGCTTTCCTGCAGTCACGCTCCAGGCTGCTGGAGCATACCCCCTGGAACCAGGGGCCCTGTACGTAACAACAGGCTGGACGGAAATAGGGCTTCTGAAAGGTGGAAGGGAAAGGTGGGGCTCAGGTGAACGAAAGCAAAAGCCCACCTCAAAGTTACAAACTGCACACCAGGCAGGGCGCCCTCAGCTGCAGATAAGAGGGACACCAGAGCCTCCCACTTAAGGCTGACGTTGGCTGGCTAGCTAGCTGGTGTCTTTCTGAAAAGTGTGAAGAACTGCTACTCCAAGAGCAATCACTTAGTTACAGTGGCAAATGCCTGGTGAGCTACCAGATGTTGACCAAAAATAAGTGCCAATTTGGAGGGGACAAGAAATTGACTAAAAGACCCAGTGAGTGTTCTCCATGGAATCTCTCCATGCTCAGTCCCAAATCAAAACCTGAAGATGCAGTTGGAGAAGAATAACTTCTGCCTGTTTTTAAAGGAACTCCTATTAAGACTTTAAATTTAGAAGGCCCTGCTTGATTACTCATTTTTAATAGTTAACAATCAGGCTTTTTAAAAAGAGACATGAGAGTTAACTTTAGCTAAGTACTCTGTTACGCCTTTAAGACGATCCATTTGTTCTATGGGCTGCACCTACGAAAGACTTGTAAACTCAAGGCCACTCAGTGGAAATACTGTTGTGCTTTTGTATGTGAATTTTAGGTGTTTTAATGTGAGGCAGTAGGACTTTTGGTACCAATGGATTGGTAAACTATAAAGGAAAAGCGTGTGTGACTTAAGACGCTTTTGCAGCAGAAATCACTCTTCAGGAAACTTCTCCTTTCATTTAAGTTGTAATCACTGTATTTGAATTATTGTAAGCAGAAAAAAAAACACAGTTCTGTAAAGTTAAAGAAATCTGTGCAACAGACCCTTGCAACACTATAAATATAACGTTTTTGTGAAATATTCCAGATCTGTATACCAGTTGCAATTTCCAGAGATTGTGAATGATTATTTATATGTCCTGGAGGCAGACTTTTGATGGATTAATTCCTATAATCCATCATTTTTCTCTTCTCTGTATCTGCATCATGCATCATTCTTAACCTTGATTGCCAAACTTTGAATGCTAAATTTTAGAAAAACTTATACTTTTGTGGCCATGTGCCTTACCACTCAATTTTGCGTTCGGAAATTAACTTTTTCAAAATGCTCAAGCCTCTTTTTACAAAATGTGGCAGTTTTACTGGGACAATCTTTCATATTTGCAAGCTCTTCACTGAGTTATTTCATAACAAAAGAAAGCAAAATTTGCATTCGCATGTTTATGAAGATGTAATATCAAGTTTCAGCTAGGGAAATCAATCATTCCCTGGGAGAAGAATATTTGCAAATCCAAGTGAATACATTTTACAATCACAGTGCAGTGAGACAGTTCCTCCTGACCTTCTTCATGAAGGTCAAAACCATCTGTTTAGCTTTCCTGGTAACAGATCACATGAAAATCCTTAGATCATCTCCAACAGATATAGTGATTGTTAAGGGAGAACATGCTTTTCGTGTCAGTTCTTAAATGATATTTGGAGGGCAAATTCGATACAAAGGAAAGGAAGGAGAAAGCAGTTAAAATGATCTTGACGCACAGGAGCTGAAGTCATGGAGAGCTTTTGATCTCACACATCAGCCTGTCTCCATCCACGGTGGCTCTCTCAGTTTTCTGATTGTCCCCCTCCACCCTGACCTGGTGACCCCTCAGGTTGCCCAAAGCTGGGAACCAGCTCCAGTTTCACTTCCTGGCAACAGTTTCCAGAAGAAAGAAGAAGCTTGCCACTAGGGAATCTCCAGGAACCCCAGGAGCTTTTCCTTCATGTGTCCAAGGCAAGAACCAATCCACACGGTGGAGAAATACTCTGCTGAGCAAAGCTGCCTCCCAGAAAACAAAGTGTAACCTGGCCCAGTATTAAGTATTCCCAACTATTTGATGGCTGGAAAGATTTTATGGGCATGTGGGACTGTGTGAGGCAGGAGGGCCCCAGCAGCACTTAATTTCAACCATTGACCTTTCCTAGTGTGGTCAAGATTCATTATCATGAAAGCAGAAATAGCGAGTGCATCGAGGACCCTCTCCACCCAGTGGGCCCAGCTGCAGTGAGGCGGTGGGCAGCTCGCTACCAGCAGTGCCCTCCTATGTTTTGAAGCCCCTGGAGACAGTTGGTGGGTGAGGGTGCAACCTGGGAGCATCCTTATCCAAGAGGTGTCATGAAGGCCAGGCACTTTTAAAAGGCATTGGCAGGCTCCTGGTCTCAGGAGGGAATCAGCCCTGCTGCCCACGGCAGCGACACTGATAAGGAACCCTAGCAGGAGCTTGCCCGTCTCTCCTCCCCACCCCATTCTCCTCCCCAGCCTCGTCCACTGTGACAGATTCATCTCCCAAAAATCTACCTGCTCTAAGTCCTTGTCTCAACTCTACTTAGACAGAGCCCCAGCCAGGATGTGAAACTTACCCATCTCACCAACATCCCCACAATGAAGCCTGTGGTCCAAAGGGAGGAGAAGGGCCCCACCTATTGCTGGGGATTTGAAGAACTCACTGAGTTTTCATGCACTCACACCAGGGCTGGGGTGGCACCCAGGGGACACCGTTTATCACCTCACCTCTATATGACAATCAGTGCTCTCCCCCAGGAATTATGCAGTGGCTTTGGAGGAGAGAATTTGTATGGGCTTCCTTTCTTAGGTACATCTGGGTATCAGGGACTCCCCAAGCACCTCTCATTTCTCTGGACCCTCAGTTATATGTACATCCTGAAGCCACCAATCGTAGCTGTCATTCTCAGTAAATGACTAATTGTTTTCAGATGTTAATTTAAATTATTCACTTGATCACATTCTCTGTGTACCACATTCAGCTGGGCAAAACGAGTTTCTGTAATTATCTTGGTGTTTAGGTTAACATTGGGTAACCTATGACCTTTACCCTTCTTCAAGATTAGTCTTCAAATGTCTGATGAGACCACGGAGTGAAGGAAACATGTGGACCTGCACCATGTGGACGCCTGGCCTGGAGTCTGACTAAGTGCAGCACGTGCTGAGCCTTTCTGCCTCTTCAGCCAAGTCTCCACATCTAGAAGGCGGGAACTCACAGCGCCACATCACGGGGTTGTTGGAATAAATAACACATTCCTAAGAAGTGCTTTAAATGAAGCCTGTCACACAGCTATTACTATGACTGGTGACATTAATTTTCCATACAAATTTTGTACATTTTCACTGGAATTAGAATAAACTATTTGATTGCATTTATCAAATTTTATTTAAGAAAATTGCCCTTTTTGTATTATAAAATGGTATTTTCATAAACCATGGATAAAATCTGTTGTATGTAAACTAGAAAGGCCACTGGCTCATTAAAGTAAGAAAAGCTTCCAGACACATCTATATGCAGCCCTTCAGAACAGCCCAGGCAATGGAGTCTGTGTTGGTGAGTTAGGTTTTAGTCATACTGTTCAGGATTGAGAATAAAGATTTGGAAAAGGATCAATCTAATCAAAGAGGGAAAAGATCTCTACAATGAAAACTTCAAAACATTGAAGAAAGAAATTGAGGAAGACCTTAGAAGATGGAAACATCTCCCATGTTCTTGGATAGGCAGAATTAATATTGTCAAAATGGCCATACTACCAAAAGTGCTATACAGATTCAATGCAATTCCAATTAAGATCCCAATGATGTACCTTATAGAAATAGAGCAAGCAATCATGAAATTCATCTGGAAGAATAAGAAACCCAGAATAGCTAAAGCAATCCTTAGCAGGAAGAATGAAACAGGGGGTATCGCAATACCAGATCTGCAACTATACTACAAAGCAATAGTAACAAAAACGGCATGGTATTGGTACCAAAATAGACAGGTAGATCAATGGTACAGAATAGAGGACACGGACACAAACTCAAATAAATACAATTTTCTCATACTAGACAAAGGGGCCAAAAATATGCAATGGAGAAAAGATAGCCTCTTCAACAAATGGTGCTGGGAAAACTGGAAATCCATATGCAACAGAATGAAACTAAACCCATATCTCTCACCCTGCACAAAAATCAACTCACAATGGATCAAGGACCTTGAAATCAGACCAGAGACCCTGCATCTTATAGAAGAAAAAGTAGGTCCAAATCTTCAACTTGTTGGTTTAGGATCAGACTTCCTTAACAGGCTCCCATAGCACAAGAAATCAAGAAAGCAAGAATCAATAACTGGGATAGATTCAAACTAAATAGCTTTCTCTCAGCAAAGGAAACTATCAGCAATGTGAAGAGAGAGCCTCCAGAGTGGGAGAATATCTTTGCCACTCATACTTCAGATAGAGCATTAATTTCCAGAATATATAAAGAACTCAAAAAACTCTACACCGAGAATGCAAATAATCCAATCAACAAATGGGCTAAGGAAATGAACAGACACTTCACAGAAGCTCTACAAGCAATCAACAAACATATGAAAAAATGTTCAATATCTTAAGTAATAAGATAAATGCAAATCAAAACTACACTAAGATTCCATCTCACCCCAATTAGAATGGCAATTATCAAGAATACAAGCAACAACAGGTGTTGGCGAGGATGTGGGGAGAAAGGTACACTCATACATTGCTGGTGGGGCTGCAAATTAGTGCAGCCACTCTAGAAAGCAGTGTGGAGATTCCTTAGAAAACTTGGAATGGACCCACCATTTGACCCAGCTATCCCACTCCTTGGCCTATACCCAAAGGACTTAAAATTAGCATACCACAGTGATACAGCCACATCAATTCATAGCTGCTCAATTCACAATAGCCAGACTGTGGAACCAACCTAGATGTCCTTCAATTGATGAATGGATAAAGAAACTGTGGTATATGTATACAATGAAATATTACTCACTATAAAGAATAATAAGATTATGGCATTTGTAGGCAAATGGATGAAATTGGAGAATATCATGCTAAGTGAGATAAGCCAATCTCGAAAAACCAAAGGACAAATGATCTCACTGATAAGTAGATGATGACACATAATGGAGGGTGGGAGGGGGGCAAGAATGGAGGAAGGAGGGACTGTATAGAGGGAAAAGAGAGGTGGGAGGGGTTGGGGGAAGGAAAAAATAACAGAATGAATCAAACCTCATTACCCTATGTAAATGTATGATTACACAAATGGTATGCTGTTACTCCATGTACAATCAGAAACAACATGTATCCCATTTGTTTACAATAAAAAAAAATTAAAATAAAAAAAAAAGATTTGGAAAAGGATCCAGGCCCAGAACATGATAACAACACGTTAACCAATGCATCAAATTTCATTTCAACTGGCACTGGCCAAGTCTGTAGGAGAGCAAATGCTGGGGTCACAATACAGGTACGAGGAGAAGACATTGCATGTACCTTCTCATGAAAGTCCACCCATCCTCCAAGGCAGGACTGTGGATTTCCAGGAGACTGCTGTTGAAAATGAGTAAACACCAAATACGTATACAAAAGAAACTAACCGTGCTAGTTGGCTTTCCATCACTGTGGAAGACACCTGAGATAATCAACTTAGGAAGAGAAATGGTTTATTGTGGCTCACAGCCTGTAGGTTTCAGTTCATGGTTGGCCTTTCCTGTTGTTTTAGGCCTGTGGTGAGCGGCACATCGTGGTAGGGAACAGGTGGTGGAGCGCTGTAGCCAGAATACAGAGGAGAGGAAGGGAGGGCAGCACCCAGTAGTGCCCAAGGTCACCCCAGAACCCACTTCCCTGTACTTAGCCCCACCTCTTAAAGGTCCCACCACCTCCCAACAGTGCCACAGACTGGGGTTGAAGCCTTCCACACGGACCTTACAGAACAGGTGACCCACATTCTAGTACACACACACAAGCAGCCAAGTTCAAAACCGCTGCTCAATTGTGAAAATAAATGTCAGTCTCTCAGGTCGCCTTTCTATTTTATAACAAAAGCAGTGCCCGCTGGCCCATTTGAACACAAGGAGAAAACACTGAAGACGTTTCAGTACTAAAGACTAAATGGGGGAACCAGGGATCATTTTAGCAAACTAGAAAGAAGATAAATAGGTCTTTCTTCAAACTAGGGGTAAAATTTGTCCACAGAATACTGAATAGGCTGCTCCCCTGACACAGTCATAGACAAGGAATTGACTAACACCATCCCAGCATCAAATTTCTACTAAAGTCTGATACTCCTGATCACCAAGGAGTGCAGAAAAGTATCTTTAGATACTCTATAAAATTAGATTATCACACTTATCAAAACACTTAGGATTGTCAGAAGTTGAGATGAAAACATTTCTTTAAATTACAAAACTTGCCTATAGTGTTCTTCAAAATATTGCCAAATTTAGAAGAATATAATTACTTTCTATTTTTGAAAATACTAAAAAAGAAAAAAAAAAGAAGAAAAAAAAGTGACGTGTGGGAGAAGACTGAACTTCAATTCTGAACTGTCATTCTGAATAAGAGCAGGATGACCAGGCAGAGGAAGTTGAATACAGTTCTTACTTTGTAAAAAATGTGCAGGGCTTGGATCTAAAATAATTTTTGGTTGACTACTGAGGTCCTTTAAAATTAAACTAGTTTTTATATTAGTGGTCTGAGGTATAGTCCACTGAGACTTTTTAGAAATACATGAAACCAGAGATAAATATATAATGTTTCTGTTCCAGACTTGTGTGGGTCTAATGCCTGGCATCTCGCTGTCCTTGCTGCTGTATTTTGGAGGGCCCACAGCACTCTTTAGGACTGGATTCACTATGGAGGGAAGAGACCTGGTCTGGGGTGATGGTTTCTAGCTATGTGACTTCTGACACCTAACACTGGTCTACGGTCTCTATTTTCTCACTTGGAAAACCAGGAATCCACACACTCATGAGCTACACAACAGTGAGGTTAATGTCACACTGTCATTATTTCCATACACCATGACCAATTTAAAGATCCTTTTGCTGGCTTTCACTTACTCCTAAATTTATCCACAATGCCATTATTTGACACAAATACATTTGAGTGTGTTTGTCTTCTCTGATTAACCTTCAGAGTTCCTTCTGACAGTGTATATGGATCGTAACATCTTTCTTCTTGACCTTTTGGGTTTGTTCTTTTGTATCAGGGAAATAAATATCTATCTTATTTTCTGTGGATGACATAAATTATAGATTTTTGTTCGACTGCTTTACACTTTGGTATTTCAGTAAGAAATATATGTATTAGTACGGTGCTGGCAACACAGGTCTGTTTCTCTCTTCAAATCATTTTTGCTATATTTGGCATTGTCTTTATTCTGCTCAGACACATCTGCTATCCTTGGAGGGAATTCTGAGTTATATTTTTCTGGACTTGGAAGCCAAGATTACATTTCTTTCACAAAACCATAACACTATAACAAATAAAGCAACAAATATATTGACATTTTGGAAGACCCAATTTTTATATTTATGATCAGATGTATCATACATATACATACATTCCAGTAAGTTCATAAGAAATATGCTACTCTTCCTTTATATATATATTTTATTTCATGAATCAAGTTTTTAATATTATTGATGTTGATTCACTTCAAGAAAGTGAAAGATATGCACTATTTTCTCATCCTTCAGATGGAAAAGTGCTTAGAATCTCATGCTATCCCTGCCTTGGTTGAGAAGATCTTGATGAGTAGTAGAGACCTGGCACTCAGACACTGAAGGAACAGGAGCAGAGGAGACAGCTCAGCAGAGAGATGAGCTCCTCCACTGTTTATGTTATAATAAATAATTCTGAATTTTGGCATCTGAAATATTTATCTAACGTGTGTCCAAGAATTTTCATAAACCTGTACACTGAGATTTTTCATGGTCTACAGTTAGTTCAGGCACATCTGGGAAGAACTGTCTCTGAGCAGTGACAGATTTGATTAGAACCACTACAATATCCTTGACTACATGAAGGGAAGAAAATTGAATTGCAAACTGCAATACAAAAAGCCTCCTTGGATCTGCTGTAAGACCCACACAGTACCCCATGGCCTCGTCCCTTCATCCCCCAGGAGTCCCCTGGGCTCTCTGCCCTGTGGGTTTGCAGCTCACAACAGCAGACTTCACAGCAGCGCAAAGACCTGCTCAGCCTCACGGACGGCAGGGATGGGAGGGCAACAGGAAAGGTCAGAGGACAGGAGGTCACGCCAGGCCTCCCCTGCAGAGCCTCTCCACCACGTGCGGGTCACATCCCTCCTCCACGCTGGGGCAGCCCTAGGGAGGGCGAGCCAGGTGAGCCCCCTGCAGGATCAGTGCTCAGTCATCCTTAGCAAAGAAGCAGGCCCAGCAACAATGGGCCTTTTGAAAAGAGCTTGCATGGGCAGAATCGTGTTGGGTTGTTTAAAGTGTTAAGAGAAATATGATCCACCAAGGCAGAAGAAAAATAAAACCATAGGTTGTCTTTTACTCCCTCAGAATTGGCCCCAACACGCTCTGACATTGGCTGCACTGTGTTTCTGTCCCCAGGAAGTGTGAGGTTTGTCCTGCGTGTGAGCCTCACATGGGGCATCATCTCATCTGCCAGACCAAACGGAGTAACCAGAGTTAAGTGCTGAAGCTTTTGTCCCAGTTCAGGACTCACAAGGGCAACACTCCTCGGGCGGTTTATTCCACGCGTGTGTACTTAATTCAAGTACTCTACTTTCCAGCGCTTCCTCTGGACAGTTTCATTAACCAGAGAAACCTGCACAACTCACACCATTTGATGTGTACAGAGCATCTGGTGCCTGGACATGTTGAGTTTATGGGACATTTCATGTTTGCAGAACATATGGTGCCTCCCGTCAATGTCGGCAGGAGAGCTGGTGCGTAAAGAGCACCACGTGCCTGCAGACATGCAGCATCAGACATGTAGTGTATATGGAGCATTTTGTGCCTGCAAAGCACAAAGGGTTTGCAGAACACCTAGTGTGTGCAGAACGCCTGGTGTGTACAGAACATCTAGTGCTTACAGCACGTCAAGTAAGTGCAGAGCATCCAGTGTGTGCAGAGCGCTTAGCGGGTGCCAAGTCTGGACACCCAGCTCTGGACATGAGGAACTACTCACCACGTTGCAGCCTGCACAATCGGGCCCATTCTCACAGGTCCTGCGGCGAGCTTGAATGCCACCCCCACACTGGGCTGTGCACCTTTCCCAAGGACCCCAGCCTGTCCAGAACATGTGCGGCGGGCACAGCAGATGCTCATTGCAGTATCTGTAGCAGGGAAACCAAGGGGAAAGGTGTGTTTAGTGCCACACGAGACAACCGGGCTTCCCACTCTCCATCCCTGCACCAGAGGCCTCGCACATGGGCATGCTCTGCGTGGAGGGGCTTGCTGTATTTGCAGTGGTCACAGGACAGGAGGCAGATGTGGTGCTGGCCATGCTGTGTGCACAGACAATGGGATGCACAGCAGACAATGAAGAAAATGCTAAACTCACAATGCAGGATGGATCTTCCTGTGCAGCCAATTAAAGGAGAAACAAGACAAAACAAAACTCTTCAAATAGATACCCCGAAATAAGAGCATATAGAAACTAGCTAGGCAGGGAAATTATCTTCTAAACACAACCATTGAAAGATAAAGCAGGTTAAGAATACAAACTCAGCAGAGCTTTATTTGGATTCATTTCTCATTCTTGAATCATGGTCTCATCATGGTAAGTGAAAGCCTGAGTTTGGTGTGAAGACCCAGGACTTCCACTGCTTAGGTTGTAGCATTTTAAAATTGATTTTCAGGCTCTCAGAATGTTGTCAAATGACTTTAAATTAAAGACCACAGATTACTAAAAAACGAGTTAGCATACAATTCTACAACCATTTGTCTTACTTACAGTGATCCAGTTCTAGACTTGCACACGCACACCCACTTTACCAATTTTTAGCCAAATATCCCAAACCCCCTTTAGCTCCAGGATGTCACATTGCTATATAATCCCAGAGACATGAAATGAAGTGAATTGGGAAAAACCAACAAACAAACCCCAAACAAGAAGGAAACAATCCAGCAATCCACAGGTTCAGCACGGAGGGAGAAGTCACTCTGAACACAGCCTAGCTCGGAGACGCTTCTGGTTATTTAAACTCCACAGTTCACAGCCTCAGATGAACAGTTCACAAGAGGGGGGTCAGAAAGTACGGACTCACACACAGGGGCACTTGTTCCATAACCTGCCATCATGCTGCCTGTGACACACACCAAAGGAAAGGCATTTCTGCAGTAGAGCAACCGGGCAAATGGTAGCCAGCATCCAAGAAAAGGGGCTGGGGAGTGTAGTTTCTTTACAGAGAATGCTGGTAAGATTCGACTGCTCTTCCATCAAACCAGAACCCTTCAGGGAGAAGGTGAGGGCTTCAGGAACCAGAGGAGCACAAAAGCAGGAAGCGAGGCCCCGTGGAAAGCAGCCAATAGCATGAGGCACAAGGACACCTGCTGGTGTTCAGGAAGATTCCGAGAGGTAGAAACGAGAGACAAAGTAAGGAAGGCGATGGTGAAAGACCACAGGGTGGGTGACAGGCAGCGGGATGATCTAGCTTTGCCAGGTAGATGGAAAGGACCCGAACTCGTTTCTAAGACATCAAGGAAGTCCCACAGAGCTCTGTAGGCAAGACAGCACGGTCAGAATTAGAGTGAAGAGTCCTCTTCTGGGGTGGGGTGACCTGAAGCTCCTGAAGTTTGAGGAGCTCCCCAAGTTTCACTATGGGGTCTGAACCTCCAAAGAGAAGGGGGGTCACCAGCAGGAAGCACAGAGGGAACAGATACCAACCAGTGGAATCTGGATGACAGGGAAGCAAATGTGCAAGACCCAGACACTGTGGTGGTGGAAAGAGGGAGAGCAAGGGGTGTAGACCGCTCTGCTCAGTTGTAACAGGGTAGAGGAGTCCAGAGCAGCCTCCCAGATGAAGGCTGGAAACAATGTTACTTCTGGGCAGAGGCATTGGCTAGGCCGAGGCGGAGGGACCCTGAGAGGGTCGGGAAACACTCAGACCAACAGAGTAGTTTCTCTAAACATTGACTTTTAAGAGTGGCCAATAGCCTGAATGGTTCCCAATCTCTATCCTTTCAGTGCTTAAGGCGTGGAAATGGAGGTCTCTCTCAAGGAAGCAGTGTCCCTGTGCCCAGCCCTCAGGGTCAAGCTCTGGATACTCTCAGGTGCCCTAGGGACAGACCCCTAATCTGGAGAGTGTGGCACGTGGCATGAGGGGGAAGACTGAGGCTCTCATAGGCTGTAAGATTCTGCCCTAGGAAGTCTGCACAAAGTATAAGTATTAACATATGTGTTGGTGCTTGGAATATTCCAGGAGGAAATGGCCATTTGTTTTGAGAACAGGTTTTAGGGAAGTCAAGAAAACTCAGAATATCAGAACACTATGCATTTATTTCAGAATGTCCATGTACCTGTGAGTAGAACCATTGCTAAACCGATACTTAGACATATGGGCTTCTTAGCTCCTTTTCCCTGATTTCAGTTTTCAGCACACGTGAGCACTCGCACATGCACAAAGGGCAGCGAGGGCAAAGGGAAGTCTTACTGAAAACGCTCACAGAGCCCTTGAATTTTAATAAAAAGCTCAGCAATGGAACAACCGTATCCCCAGAGCAAAATAAATCATAGCGCATAAATACTTTCTTGTATTTGCCTGCAGCAGGCCACCTCTGAAAATTCTGTCTGTTATTGTAGTTACAGATCTACTGCAGGGTAACCTGTGCATGTAGGTTGGAACTTTCAAGTAATGTCAATAAATCACCTCTTGGGCTGCCTTTCCGGGTGGTCAGCATGGCCTTCCCTTTTCCCTCTTCCTCCCTCTGAGACAGTCCTATAAAGCAAGTCACCGCAGCATCGTTCGAGGCGTCACCTCTGTGATTGCAAGACTATAACAAGACAGGGTAGAGGGAAATAGAAATTGCTAGGCTACCTCTTCCCTTTGTGTCTGGATTTTCCCTCAGGGATTCAACCTGGAAGAGACTGCTCAGAGGCAAAGCTCTTACAAGGCTCCACGTCCGGATCCTCTGCCACTGTGAGAGGTCAGTTTCCTCCTGGCCCTCCTCACCCTGGACTCCACGTAGCTGCACCCCCAAGAGAAGCCCCCTCATTAAACCACAGGAACACCAACCAAGATGGGGAATCAGAGAGCTGGCATCTCTGCTTAAGGATCTCGATTACTTTAGGGACACAGCACTTACACAACAAGCCAGCAGTTGCTCCTCTCTCTCCAGTCCCGCGGATGCTGCTGGCCTTTACCAGATGACTTGGTAAATGTTCGTAAATTTTTATTGGCTCTGTTAGGTCTCTCCTATCTTAAAGCAATGAAAGTCACAGATGCACTTCATGATGCATTAAAAATTAAGATTTTAATTTTGCTCATGACTGCTCATTCTTATTTTGCATTTAAAAGCTAACTGATGACCCACCGTGTTTCTCCATAGATTATCTATCTGTCCATAAACCTAGCCTCTGTGAAGGAATGGCCCTCATGATCCCACACGGCAGGGTCTCAACACCGCACCACGCTGCTGCTCACATTTCCTCATGCTACAAACCGTTTCATTCTGGTTGGGTCCAAGCTCGTTCCTTACTACAACCTCTGACAGCCTGAACCAGGGCGAGCCCTTTCAAGAACCATCTCTTGGTTCACACTAAGTGATCATCCCTTTATTGAGCCATATGGAATAATCGAATTTCTTATGCAGCCCGAGAAACTGTACAAATATTAAGTCTACCATGATATTTAAGAAAATACGTCAGAAGATAGTAACAACGTGCAAAGAATATCAGTCTGGTTCATCACAAGCTGAAGCAAACATACCCAGAAAGACAAAAATAATCATATTATGATATTCCATTGGTTCCTAGGACCCTTTGGTTTGATACTGCATTGGATAGACTCTAATGTGGCCCACCTGCTCCCCACCTGCTGGACTCACACTTTGTGTAAACCCTTCAACTGAGTATGGGTGAGACTTCTCACTCACTTCTATTCAACAGAATATGTTCAAGGCCATGGAATGCCACTTTTGTGATTATGTCATATAAGACAGTAATGCCTTTATTTCAGGAAAGGTCTCTCTTTCTGGTTTTGAGGAAGCAACCAGTAAGGTAAGGAATGCCTGGTATTGAGGAGTTGAGGGTAGCCTGTAGCCGATAGCCAGTGAGAAACAGGCCATTGGGTGGCCAGCCTGCAAGGCAGTGGTGGCTACCACAACTGTCTGGTCTAAGAAGCAGAACCTTCTCCTCTGAGCTCAGATGGGAGCCCTGGTGTGCACTTCCATTGCAGACTGACACCCCACCACCACGGACAGCTGAGCTGTGTCCAGGCTTCAAACCCAGAGAAACTGCAAGCTGACACAGGAGGTGTGGACCGGCATGTCTGTGGCAATACTATTGCGTAAGACTACCAGAATCGATCTTGGCAGCATGAAGTACAGGCTCCCCTAAGAAATCCCCCAAAATGTGAAAGTGACTTTGGGACCAGGGAAGAGGTAGAAGCAATTCTGAGGAACATGGTAGAAAAAACTTAAATCAACTTGTAAAGACCATTAGTAGAAATTGGATTTGAGGATGCTGCCAGCCAGGATTTAGAACCAAGTAGGATAAATAAGTAAACTGCACAACGAAGAAAAGACAAGCCAATCAGAAAATGGGCAAAGGACTTGATTAGATAGTTCTTCAACTAATATATACAATGAGCACATTTAGTCATTAGGGAAATGTAAATCAATACCATGATAAGACACACTTTATACAAACTAGAACTGCTATAATCAAAAACCAGAAAATAGTGCTGGCAAAGAATCTGGAGGAATTACAACACTCACACATTGCTGTTAGAAATGTTTAGTGGAGAAATCTCAGGAGAAAGCACTTTGGCAGTTCCTCCAAAAGCTAAACAAAGCATTAACATGTGACCCAGCAACTTCATTCCCAGGCATATGCATGAAAGTATCTGACAGGAACTTGCACAGATACCTGTATACCAGTGTTCATTATCACATTGTTGACAATACACAAAAGGTAGAAATAACCCATGTGACCACCAGTTATGGGCAAATGGAAAAGCAAATGCAGTTACAGCCATACAATTGAATATTATTAAGCCTTAAGAAAGGAATGACATTCTGGTTCCAGCTCCAGTGTCAATGAACCCAAAAACGTCACACTCAGTGAAACAAGCAAGAGAGCGAAGGGCCAACACTGTCGGATTCCACTTACATGAAATATAAATTATAACGGGCAAATTGGCAGAGATGGGACTGGAAGTTACCAGGGGCTAGGAGGATGGTGGGATGGGGATTTACTGCTTAGAAACAAGGAGAAAGTGGCTGTGGCTGTCCATGCTGTGCATGCATTAATGCCTGTCAACTGTATACTTAAAAATGGTTAATTGGCTAGTTCCTGTTACATATAATTTACTACAATAAAAATAGCAAGGAAATAGGAGCATGTTGTTAGAGACTAGAAGACAGGAAAGTTTAGTTATCTAAAGGTAAAATGCTTCCAAAATGATTGCCTACCATTATCATGAAAAGTGGAACCCGAAAGTGCCAAGAGGGTCATGCAGCTAAGGAAACTCACGAGGACATTGTGGAAGTTGCTACCTGATCGCTTGCTGCTCGCAGTAGAAGCAGGGGGAAAGAGAATTGAGGGACAGGCCCTTCCACAAGACCAACAAGGGGCTGCATAATTTTAAGAAACCAGCCTCTCCTGGTAGCAAAGATGCAAAAGTTAAGAAACAGCTTCTAAGCACCATCAGGAGAAGCTGGCATCGGGGAAAAGCTGAGGGTAAGACTGTTAAAACCTCAGAAAAATCAGAGAATCAGAGTAACAAGGAGTTCAAGTGTAGCATCCTTCCAGGAAGTCACGAGCAAGGGGTGGCTCAGGGATCTTCTCAGTCACAGGGGGACCCTCAGGCTGCAGGGCACTGTTTCCCAGCCTCCTGGGGCACTGGAAGGCCCAGTAGGGCTATCTTAGAAATCTCTGCCAGTGTGGCGACCGTCCAGTGGGGGAGACCCTAGGGAAATCTATGGAAGGCCCACAAATTTCTTCCAAAGGCTATTTCAGCAAAAACACCACTGGCTTGGACTAAAATGAACAGAGAAAGTTCGAATGAAAACCTGTGGGAAACCCAACACAGCGCTGGCAGTCAGCTGGCAGACTGGAAACACGCGATCACCTTAAGAGAAGGAAGGATGAGCCGGGTGGAGATGAGAGCGCAGAGGGCAGATTCAGACCTCTACCAGAACCTCCCAACACCTCCCAGGCTAGGGTCCAGCATGTCCAGGGAGCAGTGACCCCTCCGTCATTTCCATTTTCCTCTTTTTGAACAGGAACGCCCCCTGCCACCATCCTTGGCCTGCCCCACTGTTGTCTGTCAAGTGACAACTTGCCTCTTGCTTTAGAGAATGGTGGACCAAGAGGCCCAACACACTGGGAGCCTCATGTGCATCTGAGCCTGACCTGAAGGGTAAAATTCTGGGTTTGGGGGAGATAATCAAGTGGGATAAGACTTTTGGTGAAAGACATTTTACATGTGGAGGTTATGAATGATTGTGGAACAGAGGGTTGTCGGTGGTAGATAGACCCTTAAAGTGACCTGGATGATCCCGCCCCTGATATGCACACCCTGAGGCACCCCTCATCCTGACAGGTCCTGGGGCTGATTTCTAACCAATAGAATGTGGCAAGCGTGTGCCTCTTATGGTTACGCTACCTGGGACTGTGCTACCATCTTGGAGCACACTTCTCCTGAACAGATGTGAGGAAGGAAGAAAGACCGACCTGGGAAGGATGTGTCTAGAAACTGAAAAGCTGACTGGTCACGTGCAGAAGATTCAGGTAAGCCCTGTAGGGACTCGTGTCCCTCCAAGACTGAAATAATAGCCCCGTGTTGCTTTAGTGTGTGGAATGATTGCGACACAGCAAGAGAAAACCAGCACATATAATCACGTTCACATTTTTCCCCCCGGTTCTGGGTACTGAACCCAGGGCCTCGTGCCCGACAGGCAAGCACCCTACCAACTGAGCAATATCCCCAGCCTGACATTCACATTTTGATGACATTAACAGCCAAGTCCCCTTCTTCTACCCTTTGGCGGACCTTAGGCATTGATGTTTTTAATTTTTTTTGATGCTCAAGAAACTCCAAGGAAATTTCACAGCAGAAAAATAAACTGTTCACACATGCTAAAGTTCATGTACAAATTAAGTGACATATTTTCTTTATCTATTATTTTTAAAAAGAGTAATGTGAAAATTTCAGAGATTATTGCTGCAAATAAGCTCCAACATACTGGAGATTTTGTCCCAAAGTCATTAACTATGATCCTGGCATTAACTCGAGAATTTTTTTTTTTTTTTTTTTTGAGAAAAATCAATTTATTCACTTTTGGCCACCCAGGATTTCTTTAGGTTTGATGGTATTTAAAAAAGCATGATCTTATTAATCATTTGATGTGCCTCCTCCTTAGAACTTTGTACCTTCCCGTGGAGATCATGTTTCCTTTAATCTGATTGTCAAATATCTCCATTGTCAGAATGAGCACATCTTTCCTTTTTTATTACTGAGGTGGAGAGACCTCCTATGTAACAGGGCAAAGAAATCTACGAACATTTCCTTGTGAACACCAAACTCTATCAGATACTTAGTCTATCAGATACAGCAAGACTATTCAGTAGAGAAGCTTCAATTTCATAAAAATCGTACACAGTCTCTGTTTTTACCATCTACTTCTTCCCTGCTGAACTGACGTTTTCCTTCAGTAAGCAAGCTCTTAACCCAACCTTAATGAATGTCTTCTGTAAATAAAGAAAGTTTCAAGGGTAATTCCCCAAAACAACTAGATGCTCTTGATCCAGATCTTTTTCTGAAAACAGCTCTAGGAACAATCCCGCTCAGATACTGAGCATCTGCTTCAGTCACAGAGGTACGCGGCATCTTCCTGTCCACCCTGTTAGGCTCTGGTAGCACCTTGACTCCGGGGAAGATTTTGCACAAATGAAAGTGACTTTGCCCAAATGGACTTCACGATCTGACCACTTATAGCACTTAGGTAGTTCCCATCAGTTTTAAATCTACACGGTTTGGAAACAGCACGAAGACCTTTTTTCTGTAATTGCCTTTCCCACTTCTCAACAGGTGTTAGATGGAAAATGACAGACCTGTGTAAGAGCATCTCACAGGACATTCCAAACATGGCCATCTTCCTTCCCTCTTATTTGAAAGAGTGAAATATTAGTTGGTAAGTGAGCAACACAGTGAAGAAAGAAAGAATGGTTCTCCCTAGTTGATTCAGCTTGTAATAAATACCTAGGAGAAAACTGTCCACACAACAATCCTGTTAGTTTTTATTTTTTTTAGTATGTAAGTACTAATTACACAAGTAACTGTACACAGTGCTTTTACAAGAGATTCTGCTGAACACATGTCACCAAATACAAGTCTACTACCTTTTCATTAAAAGGTTTTGAAAGAGATAGGGCATGGTGGCACATGCCTATAATCCCAAGGGCTGGGGAGGCTGAGGCAGGAGGATCTCAAGTTCGAAGTCAGCCTCAGTAAATTAGTAAAGCACTAAGCAATTCAGTGAGACCCTGTTTCTAAAAAAAAATACAAAATATGGCTGGGAATGCGACTCAATGGCTGAGTGATCCTGAGTTCAATCCCTGGTATTCATCCAACCCCCCAAATAAATAAATAAATAAAAGTATTGAAATAATAACTTGATGTCAGTAGAACAGAATAAGGATCCAGAAAATTCTGTGAAATGCACCTATGTGGTTTCTCTCCCTATAGTGACAAACTAGAACACGCATTAAAAGTCACATTAAAAAGACAAGAAAGGTTTAACAATCACAGCTCTGAATTATGAGGACAAAACCAAACATCTCATTCTAAATGAAGAAACAAATATCCAAGACTAAGCTGACACACTGTTGGGATGTGACGCGAGGTTAAAATGCACATGAAAAAGAATCCCCACGTGGGGTCCCGCTGCACCTTCCCGAGGGTGTCTGTGAGCCACTGGTGTGTAGCTGGAAACACAGGCAGCCCTGAGCGCCTCCTCACCTGCACCCCAGCTGCTGCACTTCCTTCTGACGGGAACACTACCTTACCTGCCCCACAGCACCTGGGCCTGACCCTTCTGGGTTCTCCTGGGAATTGCAGCTTTGGGACTGGTGTAGCTGAAATCTCTCAAGAATAAATGTTCTCCAGCAGACTCATTTTCCGAGTTTTCAGGAGCCCATCACAGAGAGGCCTGCAGCCTCTGGGTCTCCAGTGCTTTGGGGATTGCTCAGCTGAGCCAGCCCAACCATGCAGGCAGCACAACAGGAATAATGCTCTTAATAGGAGGCCTCGGTCAAAACAAAGATGTCACACAAAGAAGAGGATAATTCAGCTCAACCAAAAGGGATGCCACGTAAGCTCAGCTAGATCCAGGACGGAAACCCAGCGCGTCGGATGGGAAGAAGCCGGAGGGTGGCTGTCCAGCAGAGCGCACGTACCTCTCCTCGCGGTTCTGGCCCACACACACCCGGCCCCCGTGCCTGGGGGTGGGGTTGCTGCAAGACCGCTGCCGCACCTGGAAGCCGATCCCACAGGTGGTGCTGCAGGGTGACCACGAGGTCCAGGGGGTCCAGCCTCCGTTCCTGGGGGAGAGGAAGCAAGGCCATCACTGGTCAGACTGGTTCAGAGTCCAGGCCTGCGTGCACCCACGGCAGAAGCGCGTGGCCCTGAGTGCCAGGCGACCGTGGCCTCCCTGCAGAGAAGGACCCAAGCTTGGGCCCGAATGGGCGGGGCCAGAGGAACTTCAGGACTGTGAGCCCCCGCCCCCTGGCATCTGCGTTTACAGGCAAGACTGGGAATTTAAAAATGCAATTTTATGTATACTATAAATCATTTTAAATGAGCTATATTACAAATTTTAAGGAACTTTAGTTATGGAAATGTTAACTAATATAAAATAATATTATTTTACCAAAAAGCAGTTAGAAACGAATCCCTAAACTTTCAGATTTTGTGATTTTGTTTGACTTGCATTGCATCCCTTATAGTCTGTGAAAGGTGCAGCCTGAACAAAGGAGTCATTTACGACTCCACACAACACTTTCTTTCGGATCTGTTAACATCAGTGAGAATCAGCAACTCTCCTGAGAGCATGGCGTGGACAGAGTGCCCCTAGGTTCAGGTTTTGAATCAGGCTTCCAATACAAACAAAGAAAGAATACTTAAGTTCAGATCTTTGGAAATAGCGTAAATGAGGGGTGCGGATTGCATAAATCTATAGCCATGCAACAGACACACAATACAGATAGACAAATTGTAAAATAAAATACTGTTAGACAACTTTATAAAATCAATCATGGCTGACAACTGGAGGAATTATTTCAGTAGTATATTTTTTCCTTAAAATAACTATATTCATGGCCATTTGTAATTTGGATAATTCCCTTTGCCATTTTCCCTGCTGTTAAAAAATGAATTATAGGTATTTTAGGATTTTAGGTATTCAAATAATGGTCAAATGCAAAGTCCAAACTCCCATGTAGATGGTCTACTGCACATGGGGTTATTTCCCACTTCTGTAATGACATGTGGATTTCCATGGGCATCTGATAACTGTATCCATGGGATTTGTATTTCCATAGGGGGATAAAGTCAACTCACATTAACTCTCTTGTTTACTTTGTACATTCTTTTAGAAGGTCTACAACTCCTCCACTGAAAATACATGTAGTAAATAGTAACTGAAACATGTAACTTTTAAATAATCTAAAATGAAAATTCTTTGGAAAAAATTCTTAGTATATTTAATATTTCCCCACTTTATCTGCTGAAACTTAGCAGTGATATCAATAAAGTCTACATTGTTTGCTTTATGCATATTATGATAAAGCTGCATTATGGTAATTTAATTAAAATGAGACATCCTCCCATGATTTTCTTAAAAGAAATTAGTTTCTTACACCCTCTACCTATAATCTTACATATTACCCAAGTAGTTAATTGAAATATTCAGTTTCTTTACATATGACAAAATGTTAAGATAATGCTGAAAATACTGCTTTCAAAATTGTTGTGAAATTTTTAACTTCCTAAACCTTCTAACAAATGTGGAATTTTATCATACATTATTCTTTCAATATGTAGAATAAGTGACAAAATAAATGAATGCAATTGCAAATGTATGTATCACCTACATGGACCTGGGTTTATATACTTCTAAGTGCTGCTCAGACCTACACACAAAAAAAACAAAAAAGTAGCACAGACTAATCACATATCGTCAGCTGAACATCTCAGTGACTGAGTCTGTACGAGACAATTCACTTATGTGTTTAAAACATTGCTAGAATTGGTTTGCTTATTTGATTTTTAATTTAAAAATAACCACCAGTTGTATTGCCAGGCGACTTGGAAAATGACTCTCTGACTAGAACAAGCACTGAAGACCTATCCATAAACAAGTCACAGCACGCGCTCAGTAACTCTTTTGTAATTAAGCAGTACGGAAAGCGCATCAGCCACTCATCACAATCTTCAGATGGCAGCGTGCCAGTGTTTGTGAAGTTTCTGCCTGGCATCGGTGGTGGCCACGTAGAACCCGGACAGCAGGCAGCACACGATTCGAAGGTGCCTGTGCCTTCTGTCGTACAATCTCATCTCTGCAGCCCTAACTGGCTCATCGGCTTTCTGGGTGATCCAATAACCCTACAAAGAGTGTCAGAAGAAGTCAAGGTCACCTGTCCCATGTGCATGTCCCCTTTCTGACTCCTCCTCTAGGGCATGCTGGCACTTCCTGCCCTGGGCTCTCATACCATTTGATCCCCCAACAGGATTTCCATTGTCAGTGACTCCATGGACAACTGTCCATGTGCTTTCTGCCTAGTGGATGGACTCATGAGAAGAATGCTCTTTAACAAATACTCTGCATCAGCGTGCAAGCAAGAAGGGCGCCTGAAGACGGTCTCGGAGCTGCCCTGATGTGTGTGGTCAGGGTGCTGCCGGTGTAGGGCAAGAAGTAAGCTTGGGGTAACTTTTTTCCCCTTTTAAGGCAAGCCAGCGACCACACAGTAAGCAGAGGAAAGGGAAACTACTCCATCGATGACGTTATCTGAAGTGTCATCCTGTCACCCAGGGCCCCATGTCACTGAGCTAGGATCCTGAGTTCTGGCCACAGAGCAGAGCAGACTTCTGGTCATGAAATGACTCGGCTTCTTCTGTCTCCCATCTACTGCATGTGCTCTACAGCAGGGCAGCTGTCTACAGACCCTAGACAGAGTTTCTTCAGTAATGGGGACACACCTCACAACCAAGCAAATGGCCTGCTATAAATTAGTAATAGTTTCCCTAATCTAATGATGAGCATATGGACAGGTTTAGATTTCCCATCCAATTTGTAGTTTAAAATTCCTTCTAATTTATACTTTAAAATTTCATTCCCTAGATCATGAAATTTTTTTTATTTGTTCTAATTAGTTGTACATAACAGTAGACTGTATTTATATATTTTGATAAATCATACATAATGGAGTGTAATCTCTCATTTTTCTGATTGCACATGTTGCAGGATCACAGGGGTCATGCAGTCATACATGTACATGAGGTAATAATGTCTGTTTCACTCTACTATCCTTCCTACCCCTATACCCCTTCCCCTCCCTTCACTCCCCTCTACCTAATATGAAGGAACTATTCTTCCCTAGTGCCTCCCCCTTATTTTGAATTAGCTTCAGTGTATCAGAGAAAACATTCAGTCTTAGATTTTTGGGGTTTGGTTAATTTTGCTTAGCATGATATTTTCCAACTCCATCCATTTATCAGCAAATGCCAGAATTTCATTCTTTAAAGCTGAGTAATACTCCGTTGTATATATATATCACAGTTTCTTTATCCATTCATCTGTTTAAGGACACCCAGGTGGTTCCATATTTTAGCTGTGGTGAGTTGAGCTGCTGTAAACACTGATGTGGCTGCGTCACTGTAGTGTTGATTTTAAGTCCTTTGGGTAGCAAGTGTGATTTTTAAGAGGTGGGTGTCCCCTGTCTTTTTGCCCCTTTGTCTCCTAGAGAAGGAGTATATTAGGGATGATTTACCGAAGACCCGGACGCCCAAGTACATCAGAGCGCTCTGGGGGACACACCTGGAGCAGTTGGCGATCTCCATGCTGGGGCCCTCGCACTGCCAGCCACCACACTGGGGGGCCGGGCTGTCACAGGAACGGGACCGGCAGAGGCAGGATCCCACGGCGCTCCCATCCGTGTGCGTGCAGGGTGTCCATGGAGACCATGGGCCAAAGTGCCCATCCACGGTGAGATTCCTGGTCTAGGAGGCAGAGAGAAGTGAGGCGTCAGCAGGGGTTAAAGTTGCAAGCAGGACAGAGTGGCCCTGAAAGAGCTGGGGACATCAGAACCCCTGGGAGCATTCCCAAAACTACAGGGATGTTGGTGACCACAGGGGTCAAGCAGCAGGGATCACTGGTGGAGGATGAGAGGGGGGAGGGGACAGAGGAAAGAGCAGAGGAAGAAGAAGGAAAAACAAGGGGAAGGGAGGAGGAGGAAGGGACGGAGGAGCGACGGAGGCCCCTGACTTGGCGATCGGTTTGGGCACAGTCATCCTCTGATGTGGGAAATCCAAGGGGCAAGAGTAATGAGAGTGAAAAATCACAGAGGTACAAACCTGCTGCGCGCTTCCGACATTTTTTAGGTGGAATTTGGTGAAGTCGTCATGTAAACACACCCGGCTCCGAGGGCACCTCTAACCGGCAAGGGAGGATTCACCATCCCGTGGGCAACGGGAGCCCCAGCAGCCTGGGAGGCCTCTCCCAGTCCAGCCCGCGCTGACCACCCTCTGGGGCTCTGTAAGCCAGTGGGGGCTCCACCTGTATCACCACCATGTGCAAAATCCCAGGTGGGTCACGGCCTGGGAGATGGTCCTGAGCGGGGGACCCTGAAGTGTCTGGGATCTGGGGAGGCCCCTAAGGTGAGGGAGGTTCAGGGGAAGGAGCTGGCCAGGGCTGCTGAGACCGAGAGCATCAGGGCTGCCAAGCGCTGAGGCTCCCACGATTGCCCACCCGGAGAGCTTGCCCATCCTACGGCCCCTGTGGGTCCATCTGCAGCTCCTGCTTGGACAGAGACCATGGTGCTGCTCAACGTGGCATGCCACACTGACTCTAATGACCAAGTGGACAGATTATCCTGGTGAAGCGGCAAGGTTCTGCTGTTTGGGATTCTCCATATTCTTTTCCCACCCTTTTAATGGCCTTGAAGCTTTTGCCCCGTGCAGAGGACTCCTGCATACACACACAAAGGGTCTGCAGTTACTCCCCCTGTGACGTAAGCAGACCTGTGCTAACAAGTACTCATGTGCCCTAACATTCAGACCCCTGCCCGACCCATAAACAGTGCCATTATTGCTTGTAAAAAGCATCAGTGGCTCAATCACAGAACTGGCATCCAGTAATGATGGTGACCAGACAGAACATTCATACAATGTTCACACAGTACAGGTCCTTAGTAGTTTGGCTCTGCATCCCAGCCATTACTGTCCTGAGTGTGCTGTCAGCGACAGGGTGAAGTGTGCCCTGGACAGCCCTGCAGAGCTAGCTCTTCTCTACTGCAGGGCCCACAGGGTGCTCTGCACACTGGGAGTGAGATTGACCACACCACACAGCTGCCCAAGACAGTTCTATTTTGGCTTCACAAACAGTAAGGTCCCAGTGTGCCTCCCCGGAAGCATGCAAAGGAGGCCCAAGCTCAGACAAGACCAGATCTGGTCTCCAAGGAACTCCGTTCTCAAGGGTCCACAAATCTTCGCCTTCTCTATCTGCCTCTAGCTTGGAGGTATCTTGCTGGGAGGGAAACTGATGGAAAGGGTTCTTACTAGGGATAAAAAGACTAAGGGGAGCTCCTACTGTTTGGGGAACTTTCACACTGAGAACACTTTACAGCTTGTTCTTAATTGTGGACAGTTGGGCTCATTGGATTTGTACAGGAATATCCGGTGTTTCCTGCTGAGCTAGCTACTGGCGAATGGGTGGACAGCAGCAAGAAGGAATTTCAGAGCACAGGGCAGGACAGAGCCAGGCGGGTCACATGGGGCTGCGGTGTGTGTGACTTAGGGGCAGGTGACCACCCTTCCTAACAATCCCTAACACATTTATCAAACAATGTGTGACAGTTCATCCAAAGTGATGTAGAAAACCAGAGTTTAAAAAGAGGCGAATTTAAAATAGGACAAAGTGCAAATGTGACCAGAGTAGCCTAATTACATTAAATATCAATATTCATGTAGTTTATCACATCATCTGGACCTTAAAATTGTACATAAAATGCCTCTTCCTCCCTTGAGAGCCTGTTTTTGTGGATCAGACTCCAATCTAGCCAGGTTGGGAGAAGAAACACAGAAGCTTCCAGAAGATGACTTCATTGTCAGGAAAGAGAGTCCCATGAACTACGAACCTGAAACTAATCCAGCTTCATGACAGAGAGGGGTACCAAGGACGACAAATCTAGGGACAAAGAACTTGTCCTTGTCAGGGTCCTGGCAAGAAACAGAAGTCACAGGCCAGGGTAATGTGAAGAATTAGACGAGGCACCAAGAGCCAGGCATGTGCTAGACTAAGTGAACCTCCAGGGGTTGCTGATGACCAACCAGGTAGGAAGCTGTGCCCAGCCTGAGTGCTGCGGCGGGGTGCGAGGTGTCCCCATGAGCTCCTCTGTCAATGCCGGAACGTTCAGAGGTGGGATGATTAGAGCAAGAGGGCTGTACCCTGAGCGTCCATCCTAGCCTGAATGCACTGATCTGGGGTGACCACAGGCTGGTGGGGCGTGGCTAGAGGAGGTAGGTCTTTGGGAGCATGCTCTGGAAGGGTTATCTTCGCTGCAGCCCCTGGCCACTCTCTACTTCCTGGCTGCCATGAAGGAGCACCAGTCCTCCACCACACTCTTGTGACAGGTTCTGCTTCGGCTCGGGCCCAGAGCAATGGACTTGGCCAACCAAAGGCTAAACCTCTGGAACTATGAGCAAAATAAACTTTTCTTTCTGTAAGTTGTCCTTGGCAGCTATTTTGATCACAGTGATAAAAAGCCGATTAACACATTAAGCTTGCAGATGATGAGAGGGTGAATAGGGTTGCTGCTGCCCAGTGAGGGTTGAGGCCTGGACAGGGGCTGCTCTACTGGTCCTGGAGGCATGGACCCCCGTGAGAGGCGCAGTCCTAAACTGAAGAGCAAGAAGGGAGTTCACCCGCTGTTGGCTCTGCCTGCTGAGTCCCCAGTGGCTCCTCACTTGGCTCCTGCCAGGTCCAAGGACAGACATGAAATCCAAATCTGGCCAACAAGACTCAAAGAGAAAGCAGGAGGCCTCCAGAAATCACCTTCCTCCAATAAGAGGAGGAAACTCTTCTCCTTCCCACTTTGGACACCGGCATGAAGGGTGTGATATTTAGCACGTCTGTCACCACTCTGAGGGAGGAGAAGGTTTGAGGAATCAGACCTGGACACCCAGTGTCCTCCCCAAATGGGGGACAGAATCAGACCTGAAAATGTCACCTCCTGATATGGCAGGATGAAAACTGTCCTCACTAAGGAAGGTCCTGCCCACAGAGAACTCGATTGCTGTTAGGCATATGGAATCCTACTGAATACAGTCCACTTACACTACATTTACAGAAAAAAATGAAGATCCCAAGAAGTTTTTTAACTTGTCAACAACTACACAAGTAGTGATCTAGAGGAGTAGTTAGGAATGGTGGGGTTCCCTTTTCCCCACTTCAGGGTTTTTCAATACTGGGACTAGTGACATTGGGCTAGATAGTTCTTCGTTGCAGAGTGATACCGTTTGGATCTGGATGTTCCCCTGAAAGCTCGTGTATTAGGTAATGTAACAATGGCCAGAGGAGAAGTGATCGCACTGTAAGGGCTATAACCCCCTGGATGGATCAGCCAATCTGATGGATTAATAATTTGAAAGGACTGCTGGGTGGAACTATATAGGCAGGTGGCATGGCTGGAGGAAGAAGTAGCGGTAGTACTAGGTGCATGACTTCAGGGATTCTATCTTTTCTCCTCGTCCTCCTCCACCTCTAACTCCTCCTCCTCCTTTTTTTTTTTTTTTTTTTCCCTCTCTCTCTTCCCTTGTTTCCGGCTGCCATGAGCTAACAGCTTTCTTTCACCATGTTGTTCCGCCTCATCTCAGGCCCAGGGCAGTGGACTTAGTCAACCATGGCCTGGACCTCTGAACCATGAACCAAAACAAGCCTTTCCTCCTCTAAGTTGTCCTTGCCAGATGTTTTAGTCACAGCCATGAACAACTGAGTAGCACACAGAGGTGGGGGTCTGCCCTAAGCAGTGCAGAATGACTTGATCTTCAGTGACATTCCTGGTTTCCACTCACTAGATGCCAGTGGCACATCACCCTCAGTTACGACAGCCCAAAGTGTCACCAAGCATGGTTAGATGGCCCAGGGAAATGATCTTCCCCTACTCCTCACCCAGAAGCAATGCCTGGATATTCTTTGAGTTGTTTTTTTTGTTTTGTTTTGTTTTGTTTTTTTACCTTCAGGTTTAAAACCTTCAGGGTTTTAGGGAAAGAGATGCTATAAATGTGCCTTTTCCGAGTATATGTCTGGACAAAGGATGAGCCAATAAGAATGACATAGGAGGAGAGAGGAAGACCTTGAAATAAATGACAATGACCCAAGAGGGATGAGGCAAATAGAGCAGCACAGTGATCCTCGTAAAGCACTGGGAAGGGAAGGAGCCGCACCACACGCAGCATCCGCAGGAGCACACAGTGAATGCAACTCTGCAAGATAAGAACGTGGCTTGAGGTCTGTCAGGACGCGGGTAGCTGTGGCCTTCAGGGCAATATTCAACCCAAGGCCTTTGCAGTTGGTCCCATTACATTTAGGAATAAAGAGAACTTACAATCCACAGAGAACCATGCGGAGTACAGGAGGACCCTCTGCCCTGCATTAAGTCAGGCGATTGTGTTGACTTTGACCCTCTTAGTTTGAGAATCTGCCTAGGATATAGAACTATGAAGAGTGGGGTAGTTCTGGAGCTTTGCTTTTCCTAATAAATAGGTACTAAGTGTGTGTGTGTGTGTGTGGGTGTGTGTATGTGTGTTTTCCTTAGCTTTCCTTAAACAGACATAAGAAATAAAGCTATTTGGGATGGGGACATAGATCAATGGGAAAGCACTTGCCCACCATGCACAAGGTCCTGGGTTTGGTCCCTAGCCCTTGGGGGTGGAATAAAGTTATCTAGAATAAATTCTCTGTAGTTGTGATTCTTCCACGTTTCTTTCAAGTGACTCTTTATTGGGGATATGTGCTTTATACAATTGTATATTAAATCTGAAAGCATAATAAAACACATACCAGGGTTCATTTGTTTAGTATGTGCCAAGCACTAGTCTGTACACATATTAACTATCTCACTCTTCACCACATTCGGTATCTGCATCCCAATGTAGAGCTAAGACTTAGGTGGGATAAGCAGTGTGCTCTGTCACTCTGGTTCTACAAGGTCTAAGAATTAGGACAAACAAGCTAAATGTATACCCTATGATCTCAGCCAGGTCATTTTTTAATATAATCCTTTAGATCTTTCTCTGGTGAGCGTCTCAAAGAAATAAAATTTACATCATCACACACTCCCCATTGTGCAATAGCTAATTCCCTTTCACCCAGGAAATAACAAACTGCCAATTGCCACAAAAGGATGATCCAATTCTTGCTAAGCATAACCTAATCCTAAGTTTGATTCATCATTAATATTCGAATGCTTCATTCTCAACTTACCAAGGTGTAGACTTTTTGGTGAGTACAGAGGTACTTGCAGTACCCTTTGGATTCTTACTGTACTCTAACCTGTACTCTCTTATGGTTAAATTGAAGTTTCATATTTTCTATTTGAATGTCTTTTCAGAATTTGTGTATCTTCCTTTATTTATTGTCAGAGTTTCTTGTACCTTCTGCCACAGATTGCAGCAAAAAAGGATATTGGACCTGTTCCTCAGGAAGGCTCATCCCATGTTACGATGTCAGTTGAATACCATCTCAAGTCCAGCTCTACAAATGGATCACACAGACAGCACCCGGAGGAGAGCCACCCTGGAGTGCTGTGCTCCCTGGTAGTACTGGTGAGCAGGGAACCTCATTCAATACCGAGTCCCTGTTCCTTGATTAACTAAATGGGAGCAACACTGCCTATCCCGGGGGTACCATGAGCATTGATGAGGTAAGCCCTACAAAGTGGCTTCACGTGACCCCAGCCATAAACTTAACCTTGGTTCCCCATTCCTTCTCTGATAGTTGGTTTCATACAAAATTCAGAAACAGTGTCTTGCTTGCTCTCCAAGCATAACATGCAGGGTGATGACTGGGTTACTAGTCCATGTATGAGCCACTGCTTTGGGGAGGTACTAAGAACTGGAAATGGTGTTTTCCTCAGATTAGGGAATGTCAGAAATACTGGATTTGAATCCTGCTTTTTTTTTTTTTTTTTTTCTCAATGACCACTTTGGAGAAAACCTTTAGACTCCAGTCTATGGTGCTGCCTCTAATGGAGGGTTTAAGGTTTGATCACTGCTAATGTCCCCTTTCACCTACAGATGTTAATTAGGAAGGGGCCGGAGCAAAACCCTGTTCCTGGGAGACCCACAGGTATCCATTTGATCCATGAATTTTTCCATGCAGGATTAAAACATTTAAAGCAGTGGTATACTTCACAACCAATGGCAAATCAGAAATGAAGAATATAGTAATTTTAGTCAGTAAATTAGGTCTTTCTTCCATTTCATTAAAAAAAAAATAAAAATCCTGGAACAAAATTTTTAATGACTTTCAAAAATACATAAGCCTGCTCTATCTACATTGATGCCAATAATTTTCACCTAACTTATCCTTTTGTAAGAGATTTTTAGACAATGATATATAAAGAGTAGTAATTTACTTATTATTTATTACCTAGTATTAGTATTACAACCAATAATAATAATAATAATAAGATAGTACTTCCTATTTTCTATATGGTAGCATATATAAATAAAAATATACTTTTGTTTTGCCAAAATGACAGAATTTATTGCCAACTGTTGGCTTCCTGGCATATTTCAACTACCCAAAGCACATCTTGATAAGTTACGAAGTCCACTGTGTAAGAGGATAGGGAAATGGTTGGGTATAGTGAAATCACCTCAAACCAGAAGACACGTGTGCCGTGGCACTTGGTCAGAAATTATACCTCAGCTCTATTTTCAAAGCACCAGGCAAGTCCATCTGTGTTTAAGAGACAGTATCCTCTCATTAGCAGGAAGCAACTCTCAGGTCACTGAAATACTGGATCCCTCTATTTTTCTTTTGTGCTGTAAAATATCCAAGACACACATTTGCCCAAGCCCAGGGCGTGAGTGTGCATTTCCCATTACATCATCAGCACATCTTGAATACTCACTGGAAGAAGCAGAGGCCTGAGGCCGGGGATGTTATTGGTTGAGAACTGCAGCTCTCTTCTGCCTTTTCTACCACCAAGATGCAGAGTCAAAGACCTGCAAGAAGATGTTCTAAAGGACCTGTCTGCACCTGGGAGCTATATTTCAGGTAGGACACATTATGGGTTTATCTTCTGCAAAGAATCAAAGGGGACCACCTTTGTGCTCTTGGTGCTGTTCAGAAGCCGGAAGGAACTGAGCACAAACAGTGGCCTTTTTCTAGCCTTTTTCAAGAGCGATGGCTCTTACTCTACAAAGACCAGGAGTGGTATCACTAAAGCAGCCGAGAGCTTGACCTTGTTGGCTTTCAGAGTCTGGGTGTGGCAGCACAGGCCCACAGGACCTTTCTGGAAGCCTCCCCAGCCCACACCATGTCTGCAGAAGGATGCCTTCTTCCCTTTGGGGGTCCACTTCCTGACCTTGGGGTTCAGGAGCACAGGGTTCAGATGGCGGAGGGGAAGCAAGCGGCTGCACAGATGTGCGTGGCGTTCCAGGGGATTGGGGAAAAGCAAGGACTTGAGCAACTGATGTGGCACCTCCCTGCACCCTTGTCCTGCCAGAGCTGGCAGGCTGAGACCTGCAGCTACGCCAGGACAAGGTGACTTCGCGGTTGTCAAACACAGGGGAGCTCCAGCTGCCGCTCTTGTGCTCTGAGAATGGAAGAATGAATTTGAGATTACTGGGTGGAGAGTTTCAAAGGAAAGAAAAAAGTAAAGAAGTTCCTCCAAGTGAGGACCCGGACCAACTAGATGAGCAAAGGGAAGAGTGGAATTTGCTTTTCTTGGATTCAGGGCCTGGCCGTGAATAACAGGCACATCTCTCATCCCTCAGGCTGCAGCGTGGGAACGTGCACGAGGCTGCTTCTCCCAGGCCTTCTCGTGACCCGGAGCAGATTCTACTAGTTGGTCCCCCTTGGGGTCAATATCCTTTAGTTTACTCTTTTCAAATCTTCGCTGATGCTGACTTCTGAAATTACAGCCCCCAGGGGAAAGTCCTGGTGTGGAAGCTCCCATTTTATCAGTGCTACAAAGGGGCAGAAGAGCCCACCCCAAGCTGCGGGGGAAAATTCCAAGACTCAGCCACAGTGTGATCCATGAGCAAACCAGCACTGCTTTCTCCTAAGATGTCTGCACGCAGAAGCATGTGGCAGCAATCGGTGTCCCTCCTGCAAGCCAAGAGCTGCGAGTTCAGAAAACACACCCCGACTTGCAAGAATGCTTCCCTCCCGAAGGGTGCACGCTGGGGAGTGTGGGTGAGGGGTCCGGAGGCCGTGCCCAGGCGGTTCCCGGGCTGGGCGGGGTGGGCACCTACCGGGCAGGCGGACAGGCTCTGCTCCCACTGTGTCATGCTCAGGCTGTCCTCGAGACTCGTGCATCTCTTCATCACCACGTCCCAGCCACAGTAAGGGTCCTGGGCTCCCATGCAGGTGCTGGAATCACAGAGCGAAGGTCAGCAGGAAGGCAGTGTGCTGGGGGCCCGTCCCCCGGAGGGGGCGCCCCCATGGGGAGCGTTTGCTCAGTCTGCACAACGTAGCTGTCTGACGTTCTAGTATCTAACACTACAGCACTTACGTTGACAGAGATGCGTGCATTTTATCTAGCCTACGGGACAGGTGACTCCAGGTGCTTATGAGCGCGTGATGGCGTCACGAGCTGAGCTAAGGTGAACACTTTGCAGAGCTCAGAGACAAAACAGTTATGGCCACCGTCAGTACCACCACCGCCACTGTGACCATCACGAACATCTGCTTCGTGACAGGCACCATTTATTGAACACACGTGAAGGTACGAACTGCCAGAGAACCAGTGCATTACGTGGACATGAGCCTTGGGCAGGCAGACACTCACACTTTCTCTTTACCACCATCATCACTACCAGCAACGGCACCACAGGCACCACAGAAGCCATCACCACTCACTAGTGAGATAACTGAGGCGCAGACGATTTGAGAAACTACCCCAGGGACAAGCACGGACTTGGAAAGTGGTTCAGTGTGGCTAGTTCAAATTCAAGGCAAGGGGGACACCTTCCTTCTGAGTACCAGAACATGTGTTCCAACTTGCACGTACATGGTACTGTCACGAAGTTGCACTAAAATACTGCACATATTCTATCCCAAGTTGCAGATGGTGACTGCTTTATACACAGCATGCATCCTTAGAGGAGCATGGTCCCTACATCACAAATAAAAGAGGTAAAGGGGGGAGGGGGAGAAACACAGATGACAGTGAGGAGTGACACAGGAAGTGAAGCCCCACAGCGGCACTGTCCTTGTCACAGAGGGAGGACACCACTTACAGCAAGGGAGGACGTTAGAGGGCTACCAGGGTTAAGAGTCACAGCTCAACCATCAAGCAGCAGGCAGGGAGGAGTGTAGTATCAAGTCGCTAAGATCAGTAACACAAAATAGTCACAGCACATCCAACGCCATGACCCCATGTGAGGCACGGCTCTGGGGACTGACCCGCATCAGGTCGTTCCAACCCCACAACAGCTTTCTGAGTACACTGCCTCGATTAGAAACAGCATTCGCTTCCATTTTATTTTGTTTTACATTTGTTTATTTATTTATTTTAGCAAAAGGAAGCTCAGCGGCCGGGCGTGGGGGGTCCCAGCAGCTCGGGAGGCTGAGACAAGAGGATGCAGGGTTCAAAGCCAGCCTCAGCAAGACAGACACTAAGCAGCTCAGTGAGACCCTGTCTCTACGTGCAATACAAAGTAGGCTGGGGATGTGGCTCAGTGGTCGAGTGACCCTGAGTTCAACCCCCAGTACCCGCACCACCGCCCCCACAAAAAAATAGGAAGGAAGCTCAGCTTTTTAATTCGGGGACTTGCAGGTCCTGCTTGCTGAGGCACTGAGCTCACCTCCTCTGCCTCGCTCCAGGTCAGTCCCTGTTCGGCTGCAGTGAGCGCCACTCCATTTTAACACAGGCTTGAAAGCATGGGAAGGCCAACTTCAGAATCGCAGAGAGGACACACTTTTACAGTGGGGACAGCAAGAGACACCCCGTCTTATGTAATACCATGACTCGCTAAGTCCTTAGGCCATGATTAAGGAGACGGGATGAGGGAGGTAGGAATAACTTATGGTTTCCTTTTCTGTCCAAAACAGACACCATCTGTTTAACACGCAGATTTATTACAGAGATGTGAACATCTGCTTCTGAAAGTGTCTAGTTTTTAAATTTCAGAGATATAATTTCTAATAACTTAATTAAAATTCATTTCTATAATCAGTTCCAGTGAATAGAATTTACCTGTATTCCTATTATAAAAAAATGTCCAAAATTTCTTAATGTCAAGACCTACAAATTGTTTAATAACATCATCCCCTGGGGACAGGGACGTGATGACAAAGCATCATAACTACACAGGATGTGAGAAGTGTGCCTTCCTGAACTGGTAGTGAGGATGGGAGTCAGCGAATCCTCCCCGGATGACTGCATGTACAGATGTTCCTCTGTAGGAAAATGCCCAGAGGAAGTTTCTGGAAATCTGCAGACACCTCAAGTGGCCTGTGAGACAGACCTGAGTGGGCCCCTGACCTGCCTGCTCTGACCTCACCTGGCTGTGACATGGAGCCTGGACCTCGGAAGGTCCTGGCGTGGAGCCACCCCAGAGTGACGTGCTCACGTTTGCAGCTCCTAAGGAGAAGTCAGAGGGCATCTCCTCTGACAGAAGGGCAGCGAGTCTCAGGGCAGCGCCCTGCACATGGACCATCTTTATGTGGTTAAAGAGCCGCACTCAGGGAAGCATCCGGAGGGGAGCATTCTATAGATGCCCTGCCTTTCTCCAGGTCTCCCCTGTAAAGCCACCTGGGGACCTGAAACAGGGCCACCTAGGTCCAGGGAGGGAGCACAAGCTTTCACATCATAGTTCTCCGGTAACCACCCCTTTCTTCCTCTTATGCTCACCGCTCTGCAAGCTCTTAGCATTGCACTTACCCCTTTAAACAGCAGAGCCTCTACCCAGGCAAACTGCAAGTTCATAGGGACACCATGGAGCAAGAGACACGACTTGTTCCTGTGAAGTATTTTATACCACAGGCAAACTTCTGATGAGCTCTCCCTTTATTCTAAATTGTACTTGAAAAACAAATCATCATGCGTTTTTAGTTTTGGAAGCTGGGTCTCTTCAAGAGACCACACGGAAAATCATGGGTTTCCCATTAACGTAGCCATCATGAAAGGGGACTTCCTTTATCCTACTTTGAAAATATTTTTCTTCATGTGATGAATGGTTTTAATAAAAATTCTAGCTAGATTCAACCATTTTCCCATTGTTACATATATAATAGTATTACTTTGTATCCCACGATTATATAAATTATATTTTGTCAACATTCAAAAAATTTTTCCATTAATTTGCTAAGAACCTTACACTATTCTCATTTTATGTATTGCCCTGGTATTTGAAAGAATCTGGATTCAGAGAACAATGTCAGTCTGAATTCAAAGGTTTAATGTGAAAACTCATTTATTAAGTATGTTTTAGAGTTAAATGTACTTAGAGGTAGGTCCTAAACATATAAGTCCTGCCTTATTTATTTTAAATTACACATATTAATGGATAATATGAAGTTCAACAAATGTATACATTGTGAAATGTTTAAATCAGATTAAACATGTCTATCTCCTCAAACATTTATCATTTGTTTATGTTGAAAACTTTCAAAATCCTTCCTTTTAGCTTTTTTTCAGGGGGAGGGGTACTGGGAATTGAACTCAGGGGGACCAGACCACTGAGACACATCCCCAGCTCTATTTTTGTAATTTATTTACAGACAGGGTCTACACTGAGTTGCTCAGTACCTCGCTTTTGCTGAGGCTGGCTTTGAACTCGCAGTCTTCCTGTCTCAGCCTCCCGAACTTCTGGGATTACAGGCATGAGCCTCCACACCTGGTGTCCTTCTAGCTTTCTGAAATGTACCATTCATTACTGTTATCTAGGTCACCTTGCTGTGCGGCAGCACACCTGAAGGAGTTACTCCTATCTAATGGCAACTTAATAGCCACTGGTCAACCTTTCCCCATCCCCCACTCCCTCTCTAGTCTCCCCAACCACAGAATTCTACTACTCTACTCTCAACTTCTAGGAGATTAACACCTTTAGATCTAACGTATGAGTGAGATCATGTGGTGCTTATCTTTCTGAGTCTGGCTTCTTTCAGTTAGCACAAAGATCTCTAGTCCCATTCATGTTATCCTGAGTTACAGAATTTCATCATTTTTCCTGGCTGAATAGTATTCCCCTGTATTTATATACCACATTTTCTTTGTCCATTCATAAATTGGTGGGCACTTAGGTTATTTCCTTTGCTAAGTTTTTTGTGAATAGTGTTGCAATAAACAGGAGTGCAGATATCAAGCAGTGAATTTCAGTACTTTTAAATTATTAAAACTGTTCACCTTTGGCTTGCCATAAATAACATTGATAAACACAAGGAAAATTTTTCAAATTTCAATTTGTTTTTAATATTAAACTGAACTCATACAAACTAAAAAGAGGTCTACTGTATGACTCAGCTGTAGCACCTCTGCATACCCATTCAAAAAAAGTGAAATCAGCATGCCACAGATATACCTGCTTGCCTATGTTTATGGTAGCACTATTCACAATAGTTAATATACGGGATCAAACTAGGGGCCCATCCATGGATGAATGCATAAAGAAAATATGGTATATAAACACAACAGAACACTATTTAGTCACAGAGAAAAATGAAATCCTGCCTTTTGAAGCAGAACGGTTGGAACTGAAGGACACTGTATCAGGTGGAAAAGACAGACACAGACAGACAATGCCACATGTCCTCTCTCTGTGGAGGCTGAAAAGCAAGTCACCTGACTATGGAACAGGGACCACTCGAGTTGAGAAGAGGCCTGGGGAGAGGGGAAAGGGAGGCTGGGATCCTTCAGTGCACGGTCCGCATTTACTGACATATCACACTGAACCCCATTCATATGTACAGTTAATATATGTCAATAAAATTTTTAAAAGTAGGAAAAATAAAGAAAACACATCAAATCTGATGAGCATAAATTTCACAGTGAATAATTTGGGAAAGTGAAAAAAGTGATGATTTAAGAAGTGAAAAAAGTGAACGTTTGAAATAAGCAAATCCCAAGGGCTTTCTGGAGTCCGGGAGCTGCCGTCAAGCTGGACGCCAGCTCTAGTTGCTGACTCGCTGCGGACAGTCTGCTTCACCCTCACCATGCAGGGTCCCCGGCTCTCTGGGCCTCCCTCGGGCTTCAGTCAGGGCAAACTTCTCCCTGAAATAAACATTGGATCTTTCTGGAAAGGCCAAGTCTGCCCCTAAGAGGAAGCTCTCCACAAAGGGCAGCCTCATCAGAGGCCCAGAACCTGCACAAAGTGGGGACGGGGGAAGATCAGTGGCCCAGCACCAGCCTCCCCTGCTCAGAGATGTGCAAGTAAGTCACCGGCTTGATGATCAGAAAAAGCCGCGTCCCAGGGCCGGGGAAGGAAAGATCGGGGGGAAGACCCGCGTTTGGCGTCTACCGTCTCCACCGCGAGACACGGGGATGAGCAGCACCTCCAGGTCCACCCTCCATCGGCCCCTCTTCCCCAGCCAATCAAGGTAAAACCATTTCTTCTTCACCCCATCAGTTCCTCAAGAGAAACCCCCAGGAGAGAGGGCTTGGGGTCAGGAGTCCCACCTGCAGGGGGCAAAAGGGGTCAGGCGCTGCATCTTGACCTTCACCTAAAATCTCAAAGGAAGTAAGTCCCGCGGGAAGGAATCCACTCCCCTCAATCCAGCCAACTTTACAGTTTGCCCACAACAGAGCAGCCGAGGCTCAGAGAGAAAGAATCCTCCCTGGAGCACAGCCAGGGCCAGGGGAAGGGCGTCCAGCGTCGGCGCCGAAGACTCGCCAGCCCCAGTGACGGCCGCACAGGTGAGCGCCGGGCCCGCGCGCCTGGCACTGCCAGCCCCATCCGTGCCTGCACCTGCCGCTCTGCCAGGCACGGACACGTGTACCCGAGATGGGAGCCACTGAAGACCCACTGGTGGACGCTGCGGCCACCGCAGGAGGTCGTGCTGCCGTCACTCTCCAGACCCATGACGGGTGACAGGAGGCTCTGCCGGACTGTTAACAGTGCATCCGCCAGGAGACGAGAGTCTGGGGAACGTCTTAACAGGCAGCACGGAATCGGGCCCAGGGTCCCAGCACTTCTCCGACAGCGGGGAGTTCTTCAAAGGCAGGAGAGCAACCTCCCCACAGGCCCGGGTGCCTCTGGTTTGGTCCCACGGTGACAGTGGGCAACGCGGGTCAGCACGTGGACAAGAGCTTCCTGCTTTTTAATTTCTTAATTGGGTTTTATTCCGTTTCAGTTTTAGTTTTTGCGTTTGATTTTGGCTTACGTCTGGGACAGAGGGGGATGTCGAGTCCGACCTTCCTCAGAGTGTGCAGAGTGAGAGGGACCAAAGGCCAGGACAGCCCACAGGACGCCCATGACCACACTTGGAGAGTCAGGCAGGGAAGGAACACCTTCCTGAAATCCTTCTGTGCGGACCTGCTCTGTACGCTCCACCAGTGACTCTGGTAACGCACCAGAGACTGGGCCAGAGACTGGGGACACCCTCAGAGACCCTGAGCAACTCGCACACGTCACACACCAGGCCCAGTGCCCGCCCAGGATCAACCTCAAGCCAAAGCTTTTTATCTTTCCATATGCAAAAATGTTTTGCAAACACAGGGGAATGGCCATTTCCTTGATTTATTAATTCATGGAATTACGCAGCTAATAAAACCTTCAGGAGGGGCTCAGGTGCTGCGCCTAGGAACACTCAGGTATAGGGCTCTGGTGCCATGAAAGCCGGCGGCCCCAGCTTTCCCACGGAGACGCTGCCAGAGCTTTAGCAAACACAGGAAGCCTGAGGAGTAGATACTAAACCACGAAGCCCTTTCACCGTGAGCTCATTGATCCTTTCTCAACTGAAGTAAAACAGGTAATTATACCCGTTTACAAACTTTATCCAACCAGTAGTTTAGAGCTCAGGTGGCCATTTAGAGACCAGGAACACACTTTTTTCAAAAAACCCAGCAGAAGAGGAACCCAAGCCTGCTGGTGGGGCAAGGCACTCCTAAGGAAAGCCAAAAGCCCCTGGGAAAGGAACTGGCCCCTGGGATTTTGAGTCCACCATCCTGCTCTAGAAGCTTATTCCACACTGTAACAATAATGTGATTTCTTTAAAATATGACAAAGGAGAAGAAAAAGTCCCCCCATAACCCAGAGGTGCGGGGACGAGCCTGGGCGTTGCTCCTGCTTTCTTTGTTTTTATTGTCTACCTGGATCAACATTTATGTTTCTACCATTGCCAGAGGGGGTTGCCATGGAAACTGAGAAAGTTCAGAAGTCTTCACTTCCTGAGACTTTTTAAGGCCTTGCGATTGGCCTCAGGGGTTTTGAATTTATGATTTGATCCTCTTCTCTTCAGCAAGACCCTTCCTGAACTGCACCAGCTTTAGACCCCCAACCTGCCTGGGCCTGGGCATTACAGAACAGACAGTGGCGTGTCTTACGCTTCTTCGTTTGCAGTTGAGTTCATGCTCGCTCCTGTTCCACTCTCCGTCACATCCTGAGGGTCTCCCTGCTACCTTACGACAGTGCTGAAGGACCTGCCAGCCGTCACCCAGCTCGGCAGCCCTGCTGCAGTGGGCCCCTCCGGTCAGACCAGCGTGGTGCAGCACTTTAAATCTCTTCTCTCGGGAGTGGTGACCGAATTATGGGTCTTGAACTGTCCTGGGACCGAGGTGATGCCTTTCCTGGAAGCTCTTGGTGCAAAGGCATCCACTGAGACTGCCCAGTTGCTATGGTGACGTCCTGTTCCATAGGAGGTTCTGTGGCAGTCAAGGAGCTGTTAGGTTCTTGACCTTGAGGTTGAGATGTTGGCTGCTTGGGGACGGATGTTGGGGCACAGCTGGTAATCATAATCCGGCTGCTAGTCCTCATGAAGAAACTCCCTTACATAAATCCTCTGGATGTTTATAACTGGGTAGCAAACGTGCTGGGCTGCATCACTGCTTCCCTACTAGGGCTGTCAGTGAGCCACTGGGACCCGGCTTCTTCTCTGTTTGTGTGTCTGTTTGTCTTTTCTCCATCCCCTCACTTCCCTGTCCAGGAACCTCAACTAACGGCCATGCAGGTCCCTGCACTTCTCCTTTTCTATTTTTAAACCACTGTGACTATGGCACACACCTAGTGTCACCTCTCCTCAATACTGCCAGGTCCTGTGGATGTCTTCATAGTCACCACTTAACGGCTTCGGAGTAACCCGCTGAGTGACAATCCATTGAACACGTGTGTCGTGACGTGGCAGTGAGCTCTCCTACTGTTGGACTCAGACGCAGTCTGTCATGGGTTAGATGAGAGGTGCCGCCCGCCCTCAAAGCTCGTGTGTGAGACAGTGCAAGAAGGTTTGGAGGAGAAGCGGCTGATGAGGGCCTTAACCTGGGCAGGGCACTGATCCCCTGATAGGGATTAACTGGGTGGTAACCGCAGGCGGGTGGGGTGTGGCTGGAGGAGGGGCCCCTGGGGGCGTGACTCTGGGGTGTATATGTGTCCTTATTGAGCAGAGCTCTCTGCTTCCTGGCATCATGGTCCCAGCTGCTTTCCTTCACCATGCTCTTCCGCCATGATGTCCTGACTCACCTCGGTCCTGAGGAACAGAGACGGCTGTCTGTGGACTGAGACCTCTGAGACCATGAGCCGCCAAATAAACGTTTCCTCCTCAAATTGTTCTTGTTGGGTCTTTTGGACACAGCAGTGAAAAATATTGAACTAAAACAGCTTCAGAAATCACTGGCAGGTACGGCTGGTGAGGACAGGAGGTCTTAGTGTGGTCCAGGATCAGACTTAAAAGATAAATCCACCTTGGCATAGGTGGAAGGTAAGGTCAAGACCCTGTGACTCACTTTCTTGAGAGATACTCAGGGAATTTTATTTATGACAGATTTTCTTATTAGAATCTGAGGGCAGGGTCAGGGGTGACTCATCTGTCATCCCACACTTGGGGCTCGGCTTGATGACGGACAAGTCTAAGTTCAATAAATACACTACGAATGAATTAACCCAAGAAAATCCACAGTCTTTAGTGGCTAAATCAGAGCCAATGGAGACAAAAACTCAAGACATGTAGAATTAGGAAATCACACACTCATCGTGAAGGGAGAATTCTTGCTCTACAAGGTGCACACGTCACAGCTTCCTGCTGTGTTTATGTAACTCAGCACTGCCGGGCTGCAGTGCGCTTTCTGGGGCCACGTGGTAATCCCGCCATCTCTCTGTACACATTGCATGTTCTTCCCACTGGGCAGAGCGAGTCTTCTGAGAATATTTAATTAATAAAGGTGCTAGCCCATTAACTCTACCTTTTACAGCTTTGACCTTTAAAGCAATAAATGTCCTGCAGTAACCTAATTTCCATACTAATTTCCTTAATGAGGTGTTAATTTCTTTATCTAGATGACACTATTACAGGCTAATGGAATTAAGAGTGACCAGACACCAGCTCAGCTCCGTGGAGTCATGAGGGAGTCATGAGGCCTCCTTCCCTGCAGTTGATAAGGCACGACTTGAAAGGCGTGACTCTCCTGCTTCATGCATGGCCTGTGATTCTGCAGTGCCCAGCCTTTCTTCTCTCCTCAGTTAGTTCATGAAGCAAAGCTAAAACAAACAGGTACCTAGGGCCCAAAGGTCTTCAATCCTTTTGCTGCTATTGTATCATCATGCTTTTCGGTAAAGGGAGTGTTACTGTTTCATAAGAATGCTGGTGTTTCAGTGTATGAGTAAAACAGCTGAGAGGGCAGAGAAAGAGGGCCAATTGCTAAATCAACAAATATTTACTGAACGCATCTCCAGCTGGACCAGCTGAGTCCTGCCTTTGCTGGTCCTGCCCAGCTGTCCCAGGGAAGCACACCTGGAAGGACTTTCCGTCAGATCCCTGAGGAAATCTGATCCTGCCTATGACGCCCTCACTGCACCAGGGACACAGAGCAAACCACGGGAGAGACAGTCCAGCCTGGACCCAGGTCTCACACGGCAGGACCTACAGGATCCCAGGCAGGATGCCGGACACCAGTCTGACACCTCCTCATTTGAAAAATGGGGACGACACGGCCTTTCACGTTCACGGTCAGTGTAGTCACTAAGGACAATGGGGATAAAAGCCAGCATTGGGCCAGACAGGTCACACACACTTGTGAAATTGTAGGAATCATTATCATTGATAAATTTTTTATTATGTTTATTATTTGTTCTAATTAGTTACACAAGATAGCAGAGTGCATTTTAACACATCATACATAAATGGAGTATAAATTCTCTTTCTTCTGGTTGTTCATGCGGTGGAATTACATGGGTTGTGTGGTCATACATGCACATAGGGTAATAATGTCTGTCTCACTTTACTTTCCTTCCTACCCCATCCCCCTCCCCTCCCTTCACTCCTCTCTGCCTAATCCACTAGCCACCTCCCCCCACCCCCACCCCCACCCCCGCTTATTGTCAATTAGCATCCACTTACCAGAGAAAACATTCGGCCATTGGTTTTTTGGGATTGGCTTATTTTGCTTAGCATAATATTCTCCAGTTCCATCCATTTATCTGCAAATGCCATCATTTCATTCTCCTTTAAGGCTGAGTAATATTCCATTGTGTATATATACCACAGTTTCTTTATCCATTCATCTGTTGAAGGACACCTAGTTTGGTTCCATAGTTTACCTATTGTTAGTTGAGCTGCTATGTGGCTGTGTTACTGTAGTATGTTCATTTTAAGTCCTTTGGGTATAAACCGAGGAGAGGGATAACTGGGTCAAAAGGTGGTCCATTCCAAGTTTTCTGAGGAATCTCCACACTGCTTTCCAGAGTGGCTGCAACAATTTGCAACTCCACTAGCAATGTATGAGCGTGCCTTTTCCCCACATCCTTGCCAACATTTATTGATTCTTCTATTATTTTTTAAATTTTAAAAATTTTTTTTATTTTTACAGACTTCATTTCGATTCATTGTACACAAATGAGGTACATCTTTTCATTTCTATGATTGTGCATGATGTACATTCATACCATTCATATAATCGTACATGTACATAGGGTGATGACGTCTGTCTCATTCCACCATCCTTCACACCCCACCCCTTCTTCCCTTCTCATTTCCCTCTACATAATCTAAAGTTCCTCCATTCTTCTCTTGTATTCTTGATAATTGCCATTCTGATGGAATGAGATGAAATCTTAGAGTAATTTTGATGTGCATTTCTCTAATTTCTAGAGATGTTGAATATTTTTTCATATATTCATTGATCCATCATATTTCTTCTCTGCAAAGTGTTCAGTTCCTGAGTCCATTTATTGATTAGGTTATTTGGTTTTTTGGTGTTTATGCATCTTAGAGATTAATGCTTTATCTGATGTGCATGTGGTAAAGATTTTCTCCCAATCTGTAGGCTCTCTCTTCACATTACTGATTGTTTCTTTTGCTGAAAAGAAGCTTCTTAGTTTGTGTCTATCCCATCTATTGATTCTTGATTTAACTTCTTATGCTTTCTTGTTAAGGAAGTCGGATCCTAGGCCTTCATGGTGAAGATGTGGGCCTGTTGTTTTTTTTTTTTTTCTAGTAGGTGCAGGGTCTCTGTTCCAGTGCCTAAGTCTCTCATGTACTTTGAGTTGAATTTCATGCAGAGTGAGAGATAAAGGTTTAATTTCATTTTGTTATAAATATGCACTTTTAAAATTGATTTTCAAATACTAAAATCACTGATATTGTACTTTGGAAAGTATACTTGGCACAGAACTGAGTATACAATATACACAACTGTGATTCTATTTCCATTCAGTGTACTTATTTGGGTATATTTCCAGAAAATTAAAATTGCCTTTGTCAAAAAAACAAAAACAAACAAAACACAGATTTCCCCTGTAATTCATGAGAAAGGAGCTGATCATGTAGACGCCAGTGTTTGAAAGAGCAGCTTCTTGCCTCCCGTGAGTGTTTCTTGGGAGCCTTTCTTCTACAAGAGGACAGTTCAGAGACACATGCAGAGGAATCCAAAGAGACACCTGGTTCAAAATCTCTAGATTTTCTTCTCCCAGAAGGAGCACTGAGGTCACACAGCCCACCCCGTGGAGGCCACACGATCTGTCCTTCACAGTGGGGTCCTCAGCTCTGCTGCCTTCTGAGTGCGTGGACAGGAGGGCAGCAGGAGGCCGTTCTGGAGAAATGCAGAACTCCCCTCCGCCCAGGAGCCTGCTGAGGACACACGGGTGGCCTCCTTCTCCTTGAAAGAAGAGGGCCGCCTCCCCTGCTGGCCTCTGTGCCTGGTGGCTCAGGCCCCAGTGGACTCGGGACAGCTGGGGTGCAGGTGCAGGAGAGAGGGATGGCACCGGCCTTCCTGGCTGTCTTCCTCGTGATCCACCCAGGACTCTCTTCCGAGTTGCGGGTACAAGGAGCTGAGGTTGAACCCAGACTCAGTGAAGCGAAGCTATGTGAAAAGGGTGATTGCCGCCTGTTTTGCAAGCCTCGCATTTCCATTCTGGCACCAGAAACACCCTCCAGCACAGGCCTGGTCTTCCTGTGTGCTACCCGGTCACAGACCCTCCCCAAGTCACCACGAGAACTCAGAGTTCTCGGCGCTGAAGCTGGAAGACCGGTGCCCTGCCATCTGCGTTTGGCTGCGACCTGCCTGCCAACTAGACGGCCCTCCCTGTCACCCACAGAACCATCGGCATCTGGGAAGCAGCAGCCCCGGCCCTAGGCCAGTCCTGCAGGAAGCACAAACCAGAACACATTCCAATGGCCATGGGTTGAACACAGGAGTAGGCATATACAGACAAGAGCTGTTAATAAATGTCACGGTCTTAAAATGTTCACAACCACATCGTTATTTGCTGGGAGGATCCTGACAGCATTCTTTAACTGTCTCTAATACCAAAGGAGGCATTACATGAAAGATTCAATTTTCCAGAATCATCTTGAAAGGAATATTATGATTACACATGAAAACTTCCTTCTATATAAAAATGCTCCTTTGCAGAGAGCTTTCAATTTTATACTTCACATACTCTCCCATTCGATTCTACATGAGATAAGTGAGAAAAGGAGGTCTGAAATAGCTTAGGGGCCAGCATCACGACATACACAGGACAGGCCTGAAAGACGCATGGAAGCGTTAATCCCCAGCCACTGCCCTCAGGCACCCTGATTAGGCAAATAGTTGGTGGTTGTGATGACACAGAAAAGGAGACCATTTCTACCCAACCTCCAGAGTGAGGCAGAACCAAGGGGGCTGTTCCCGAACCCTGGGGAGAGGGTGTGGCAGCATCAACACCCACCCTTCTTCTCAGAAGAGCTAGTTATGACTTGGATGTGAGGTGTCCCCAAAAAACTCACGTGTGAGACGATGCAAGGAAGTTCAGAGGAGAAATGATTGGGTTGTGAGAGTCTTAACCCAATTAGTGAATTAATCCCCTGACAGGGATTAACTGAGTGGTAACTGAAGGGGTGGGTGTGGCTGGAGGAGGTGGAGATGGGGGCGTGGGTGGGGTGTGTATTTGTATCTGGAGAGTGGAGTCTCCCTCTGCTTCCTGATCACCATGTGAGCGGCTTCTCTCCGCCACCCTCTCCCACCAAATGTTCAGCCTCACCTTGAGCCCCGAGGAATGGAGCCAGCCTTCTAAGACCTCTGAAACTGTGAGCTTCCAAATAAACTTTTCCTCCCCTAAAATTGTTCTGGTGGGGTCAGTTAGTCACAGCAAGGAAAAAGCTGGCCTGACAGAGCTTCACCTAGGAGTACACACACTACGTCCGCTTCTGTCCAGGGTGTGTATGCGTGTGTTCAAACAGAACCGATGCTTGTGCTGCGTAACAGTCAATGTTGGGACACCAAGCATCAGTGCTACCGCTGAGTGCCCAACGCTCTGAACCATTTGCTTGTACGCTGGTAACTGCTCACAGACAACTGTGGTCCACCTCCACACGTGACTAGTGGGTTAGTCTCATCACAGTGAATCTGTTTGCTTGAAGACCTGCATCCTGGGATACAGGCGGCAGACAGACACTAAGTTCCCAGGGCCATGTGCCACAGGGAAGTTGAAAGCCTTTTTGGCTCCTGTCCCCGGTCCCCAGGTGAACCCACCTCAGCCACCAGGACCGAGAGTCCTACCTGCGTGTGTGGTGGAACTGGCACCTCTTCAGGGGGATCTTGACCACATGTTCCCGCAGCCCCACGAACAGGACGCTTTGGCTGTGCAGGATCCGCAGGCTCCTGATGGGCTCCCTCCGCCTCTCTGGGAAGAGCTCGATCTCTTCCAGCAAACAGCTGCCCAAGGACTGGTTCAGCGGCGCGCGCACTTTTTTAATGGTGCCATAATCTGTGAAGGTAAGAGGGTGGGAGGGAAGTGGGTTCAAAGTCCACACCGAGTAGAGTACACACAGCATGTGGCCATTGTTCTCCAGCCAGGAAAGCCATGGGAGCTTCTTTCAAAAATGCAGACACCCGGGTCCCACTGCAGACCTAGTGGTCAGCTGCCCCAAAGGTGCAGCCAGGGTGCCAGTGCTTTCTAACGCTCTGCAAAGATGCTGCCCTGCAGCCAGGGTTGAGAACTGCTCTTCTACCACTGCCCCTCCCAGTTGCAAATACAGGAACTGAGAGAACACTGAACCTTGCTGTGGCTCACAGCAGCAAGCTTTGTGGAGAACAGCGGGAGAAAGACATTCACGTGGGGCCATCTTGGCTCCCTAGGGTCGGGGGTGCTGACTTTGCTGCCCCACCAGGGCCAAAGTGATTGATACTCGAAATATGTAGGACAAACCAGACACACTCCTCCTGCCTACACAAGGAAGTACTCCTCATCTCTCCTCCTTCTCTCTCATCTCCTTCCTCTTCTCTGGTTCCTGTTCTCTGGGATGCTTTTCTTAACCTTGGCTTTCCTAGTTATTTTCTGTACTCTTGCAGATCCATTGCTGACCAGATCCCAGCCTCCTGGCCCCAGAGTTTCTGCCCACTAGTGTTTGGTGCACTATGTATGAGCTGGGTCACTAGCACTACCCAAGGGTGAGGGCACACTGAATCCAGCAGACTCCCCAGACAGGCTGTGAGGGGCACGGAGCAGGTCCTTCAACTTGCTGGTGAGGCCGCAACATGGCCCGCACCTACATCAGGGGGACAGATTTCTAGCCCACACGGCTCCCTCTGGTGCCTGTGCTGTGGCCTCCACTGCTGCCAGCCTGCAAATCCAGAGACTGAAATCCAGACTTCTAGAAGCACTTGCAAGACCCATCACCAAGAACGTGCAATCATCCCGAACACATACCTGAAGAAAACTCCAGATACCGAGTTTCAAAACACTACAACTCTTAATTTGTAAACACAATATTGGGTTAAGAAGAAATTCAAAAACTGAAATAAAAATTAAGAAATTTTCATCAAAAAAGATTTTAGGCAGAAAATACTTTTTATTTTTCCCGTCTCCATGAAAGTCCTTAATGACTGAGGCCATTTGTATTTAAAGAAAAATACACAAGCATACCTGAATTAGCCTGGATTTATTTAAAATGTGTATCTTAAACATTTCAAACTAGCTTTTATTGATTAATTATGAACTGGTTGCACAGTCATATATATAGTTATAATAAGTCATTGCTTAATTTTATTTCAAGCTAGCAGGTGAAGTATGCTACTTTTGGCAAAGGTTAAGAATATACTGACATATGCTGCATTTGGGGATGATTAAAACCAATCCCTGTCTCAGAAGAGACTGTGGTTGTGTGCATGAGCTAGAACAGGAGAGGGAGCACAGGGCAGGGGACGAGGCGGCAGGAGAGAGGCAGCCATGGACTCGGCAGCAGACGTTTTAGCACATGCAATTGGGACCCTGCTGCAGAAGTCCCTTTTGTGACCCTCATGCTGTTTTCTCACTAGCATGGCATGGTAATGCAGGTGACAGAACTCAATCTTATTCAACACTTTCACAAAGACGTCTTGCTGCTTATTATTTATTTTATTGATGGATTATCACTCCAAGAAACCTGTCCAAACTAATAATAGCCCAAATGCCAATATCGTATGTGCTTCAGATCCTTAAGCAATTGTAGAAAGAACCCAAATTTACAAGATCTGTAATAATTTGGCTTGTTATCATTGGTTAAAAACTTTCTGCACACCTTTTATCTGATTTTGCAGCTGAAGGAAGTTGACAAAATGGTAGGGTTTAACGCTCTGCCAAAGGTGCCCTGTGTGGGTCCAGGTGCTGGTCTCCGACCCAGACTCTGCTGCGCCTCCTTCCTCTCCTGCATCTGGTCACCTGACGATACCCTCTGGGTTCCCCTACCCTCCTGCAGCGTTACAGGACCCTCCTCTGTTTCCCCAGCCTCTCCTTCCCCTGCCTGAACCTTCTCCTGTTCTCTCACATCCTCTGTTGAGGCCTCGCTCCGCAGTGGGGATCCCCGAAAGATGGCAACCATGTCTGACTTCCTGGCCCAGTTTGCACTCTGGAGTGTTGGCTCTGTCCCTGCAAACCACCTCCTACGGACCCTTTACAGTACAGCAGTGCCATTAGCCCCAATGCCAGGAACTGAGCCCCAAGGTCCTGCTACCCCCACCTCCTCCCCACGCCTGCTCCTCGTCCTCCCACTCTTTGCCGCTCTTCTCTTCCACTGCCTGGGACTGGAACACCTTTGTCACCTGGCTTTCCCTGGATCTCCAGCTCTGCTTCCCTGGCTGCGTCTAGAACTCTTATAGAAGTCATCAGCTGGACCAACCCGGGTGAGGAGAAGGAAGTCAACACTCTGATCTGTAGGAGTGGCCATCTGCTGCCCATCTGCAGGACAAGTGCATGCCATCTACTCCACAAGGCATCATGCCGCACTCCCTCCCGAAGAAAACTGCCAGCATGGGCACCCAGGCACGAGCAGTGGCCAGCATCCCTGCACCCTTACACTTTGTGTCAAAGCAAGACCTGCAAAGACAAACTCCAACAACTGACTGTGGATGAGTGGGGTGTGCACACTTCCCAAAGAACACATCCAGGAATAAGGGAAAAGGACAACAGCCCAGAGCCACAAGATGCTACAGTCCACCATCACCAGACCATCCCTCGACACGGAAAGGGTCTCCTGTTGTGCTTGCTGGTGGAGATAGCCCAGCTCTTCTCTTCTCCGTACGGATCACCATATGTTGCTGGTGACCAGTAAGTCTTGGAAGACCAGGCATAAGTCTAATGGCAAGCAGGAAATGCATGGGTAAAAGCTAATTACCATAATAGCAAAGACAATCACTTCAACCTCAACAGTCTGAGCCATTAGGATCGTGCCCAAAGGGAAAAGCAAGAGTCTAAGTGCAAATGAGCTGCAAAGGTAAGGTCTGCACATTGTCACCAAGTCAGTGTAAATTCAGTTTTCAGCATGACTACTGGGGAAGAAATATTTACACAATACTTATCAAGAGACTGGAGTGTAACTTGAAAAAGACAGGAAGAAATTCCCCCAAAGAATTCCAGCCACAAGAAATGATCCATGGAACAGGGAGACTTGCTTCTCCAACCTCCACCCACAGGAAAATAGGTTCATATCCTCGGCAAATGAGTTACCAAGCACACTGCAGGAACTGAAAAGAAAAAAATGTGTTTTTCAGCAGGAAATAAAAGAAAAATTGAGTTTAAATGAAATGATGTTTTTAGAGCAGAGTGTGGTCATAAAGCTGCCAGGACAGACTCCGAACACGTTTCAAGGAACAGAGCAGCAGGCATCTGAGACTGGGAAGCAGCCACAATGATGAAACCCCCAAACCTCCCAGCACTGCTGTCAGGTGGAGCCAGAGGGGTTTATCCAGACCAGCACCATCCAACGGAGACATACTAGAATCCACAGAAGTAATTTTAAGTAATTTTTCTGGGAGTTGGGATGGGGGAGAAATATAAGAATTAATTAATTCAAATACTTTATTTAACCTAAGGTGTCCAAAACATTATAGCATGCGTATTTCATTGTATGATCTATATAAGATGATCAGGTACCTATTTTGCTTCTTTATACTTAGACTTTGGAATCCAGGCATGCTTTATACTTGCACCAGTTTCTATTCATGGTAGCCACACTTGGAAGGCTGTGGCTATGGCAGATGCACAGAGAGCCACACAGATGTCCTGGGTGCTGTCCTGCAAAGCCAGGTGCCTAACGCCCCACTCTGCTCCTCACCCTACAGGAGACGACCCCAAACCCACAACATGACCAGCTACACCAGAGAGGTGCTCCTGGGCAGCAGTGGAACCCTCAGGAGGGGGGCCCCGTGGAAGGTCTTTAAGTCATGGGAGTATGTCCACAACTCAGACTGTGGGACCCTGTTACCTCCTTTCCTCTCTTTTACATCCTGTCCATGAAGGGAATATCTTTACTTTGCCAGGCATTCCCCACCAAAACCAATGGGGCCAACCAATCACAGACTGGAACCTTCAGAACGGTGAGCAAAAGTAAACCTTTTCTCTTCATAAATTCATTCCCTCTGGTGGTTGTTATAGTGACAGAAAGCTGACTACCACAACAGAGCAAAGCAAATGAAAATCAAAACAAAACAGAACCCGTGATTCATTTATCCTTTAACTAAACTTTATTTCTTCCTAAACTAAACAAGGAAAGAGAAGTACAGGTGTAGAGCATGATGTACAAACAGAAAATTGTAGGAAATGTAGATCGTTTTCCCCCCTAGTGTAAGAAATGAGGTCAGTCTCTTAATCCAATAAGATAAATTCCTGCAGGAAAACACGAGCGACCCCCAGGGCTGTGGCCATCTCTATGAAACATCTTCTATCTTTACATTTTCTAAATTGGCCTTTCAGACAGAAACAGAACATCATAGTTGGAAGGCAAAGGCAAAAAATTATTTTAAATTTTTATTTGAGGAAAGCAGGCCTAGAAAGATTAAGCAAGCCCAAAGATCAGACTGTTGAGCCAGAGCTTAGGTCCTTTCCGTATGGATCTAATGCTTGCACAAGAATTGCTGAAAGTATTTTTTTTTTTTAAGTATAAAAAGTATTACATGTAATTACAAAATAGCGCATTGGCAATAGTATGGCTGATGAGCTCCTGAATAGTCATTTGAACTGATGAAACAGCATATTAAATAGTGATCGTTAAAGATGGAACTGCGCTTCAGTCACATGCTTGTCTCATCGTGCCGTTCGCTACAGGGGTAACTAGTATACAGGGGGAGCTGTGCCCCGTGGCTGGCTTCTCCCTCAGCCTTCAGCTCCCATTTCCATGAGCTCGTGAGGGAAGTGAGAGAACAGACCGATACAAAGAATGTAAAAACTTGGATTTGTTTGCCTTAAAAAAATAGCATCTAAGGAACAAAAATTTTGCATAAATAGTAAAGTTTGCAATAAAAGTAAGACTCCTAAATAACTATTTGCTCTATGTTATGTAAGCTCTATTGTACAATATTCAATTTTTACTGATGGAAAATTGTATTTTTGGCTTTGGGAGAAAATAGTGGATATTTTCCAATTTTCAGTGTTCAAGTGGCTAAAGTGGATTTAATAGTTTCATCAGGATTCCATTTTTCATCTTGACAGGGGTGGTCAAGCTAAATGGATCCAAGTGTAATGATCTCTCACTTAGCATGCAGCTGTTCCCTCCAGCCAGCAGGGACTGCTCTGGGCACTATTGTGTTCACCAAAACCCATGTGTGGGAATGCTAGTCCTCAGGGCTCCGAAGGGGACTGCATTTGCTAACAAGGTATTTAAAATGATGGTTAAGGCAAACGGAGATCAGTGTGGTCCTCCTCCTGTCTGAGAGTACCATGTAAGAACAGGAGATGAGGACACAGCCACATGCGAGATAGGGCGAGAAGGTGGTCACTTACGGACCACGGGGGATGCAGAAGAACAGAGCCTGCTCAGCCTGACCCTGTGTTTTCAGCTCCACAGCTGTCCTCAAGCCACCCAGCCTGTGGGATGCTGCTGTGGCAGCCACAGCAGACCAATCTACATGCTCCCTATCGAAACCAGGAAATATGAAAATAGATTTGACAACTCATTTTTTCAGAGCAATTGCAGAACTAGACCATAAATGACTTTTCTATTGTTCCTGAAGAAATTGTAACTCAAGTTCTAATGCAGACATCTTATAAATTATATGTTGAAAACAAATTTTAACCTTCTGTGACTCATGATAATTATAGCTTATTATTTTCTAGTAGTTCCCTAAGTTTTACTTAAACCCCTGTGTGTTTAAATCTGATCTATAAAAGTAGGAAAGGATGCTACAGGGCAGGTAAAATTTTGCCAACGTGATGCATTTTGATGACTATTATGTAATAATTAATATGGATGGTGCCAATGCTTAAGACCTTTCTGTTAATGCCTCTGGTGAGCGTGGGGGAAATTAGGATTGAATGAGCACTGAAGAATGAACTTTCTGGTATCTGAGGAAATATTCTCTGAACATAGTGGATTCCTTCTAGGAGAATTTCTGACATTTTAGTTATATTACTATATCAAAAATTCACAAAAACAAATATATTTCAGGAAGAGAGGAAGATAACCAAGGATGGAGAGAGGAAGGGAAAAGAAACATGGTCAACACAATGTAACATTTACTCTGGGTAAAAATAATGTTTGGCTTTTCAGACTTGCATATGATCTGACAGTGTTCTGTAATCCACTAAAGCTTAGCAAGGACAAAATTAATGCTTAAAGGATGTCTAATGAGAATCACTGTGTTCAAGGAACCCAGGGGTTTAAACCCCGATGCTCCGGAGAGCCTGAGGCAGGAGAGAAGATTCTAGGAGACTTATCTGTGTTAGAAAGAGCTGCCTGACACACTTCCAAGACACAGGACGAATATGCTTCCTCTCAGATGCAATAATCAGGTTTAGAAGGTGGAGTTACAATGTAGTTGACACTTATGAAAATGTTCACTTGGTAGGAAAAGAAAAAAATTCATATCAAAAAGTAAAGGGATTTTTTTTTTTTTTCAGGAAGATGGGATATAAAAATGAAGGGATTATCAAAAGCCTTGGACATGTAAAGCTATCATCTGTGCTCTGATTTTTATTGTTCTTCTTACTTTTGCTGTTTTAAGAGACTGTTCGTTACTCAGTGTTCTGTGTGCCCAATCCTTGGGAGGGATGAAACCTTGAAAGAGACAGCCAATGTCTCCATCACGGTCATCTGTGACAGGTGGAGATTCACTGTGGACACCAAGAGCACCAACCTAGGGAGGCTGAATTATTTTATTTCCAATTATGCATTCAACACTATTTGATTTTGTGCCACTGTGTCCAAAGAGGTATTTTTAGTGTTTGTCTCATCACCCCAGTTACCGCAGAGTGAAGAAAACCTTTTGTATCTGCATCTGCTCTGGTTCCAGGCCTTATCAGTGAGGTAATGATGAGACCCCCTCCCCACTCACCAGGCAACTCGTCGCCATAGCAACAGATCATTATATAAAGTTCACCAATTCAGCAGGTCGTTATCCCAAAGCAGCAGACAGCTAATACATGACCAAAGTTCTTCCTCTTAACTTCTAATTGAGCAAATGAATTAATTTGGTCTTGGTCTGGGTGCTCAGCATTACATTTGTGTAGCAGAAAGGGAATTCAGAGAAAAAAAGCAGGTCTTCCTGGCTAGTACATGTCTGAAAAGATTTTAATTAACTCACTTGTCAGATTCAACTAATGGCTTATTTTTTCCCCAAGAAGAATATGTTAGCCAGTTTAAACATTCCTAGTCATAGATTAAATGTAACATTCTTTAATACCAAAGTACTATTTTAAATCACATCCTCCGAGGTCTGCCCCTCAACATATAAGTTCTGGAATCAGGCACTGAGACACACAGCCTGTCTGGTTCCTGTGGTCACACTGGATCCCAGGACAATGCCAAGCACACAGTGGGTGCTCAGGTAGTGCTCATGGTGCAGTGTGGGGACACTGGGGACCCCAGGTTAGACTTCCAGCTCCAATGCTTGCAGGCTTTGTGGCTGAGACATTGTTACTAGCCTCCCTGTGTGTCCTTCTCCAGGTACCCAGCTCCCAGCATTCAGGCCACTGAGTGAGTAACCTGTGTGAGTGTGCACACGCACGGGGCACATTCTATACGAGTCTCTATTGTTTTCCTGCTTCCACTTGGCCTGCAGATGAAAAGTCCTATTCAGTTTTGTCTGAAATCAGCCAGCTCCCTGCCTCCATTAGCACTGGCCCCGTGTAAGCCAGGAGGGGAAATGATCTTTCCCCGTGGCTTCTACTGCCTTGCAAAGCAAAACCTCAAAAGCTCCTTTCAGTGTGCTAAATCATAAGCTGGTGCTCAGAGGAAATTTGCCACTGGAGTTTCCTGTGAATAAAGACCATATTACATTTAAAACAAGAGTGCAATTAATGGAGTCCTCCGGGTATGCTTTCTGAAGCTCTCCTCCAAACCACAGCTTAGGTCTAGCTCCAGTCTTTCTGTTAAGGAAGCAATTCAAGTTTCTAAAAGGAAATTAGTTGCCTTAGATTTATTATCTCTAAATTACAAAACAACTACCCAGTTGGCACTGTGGGCAGCCCTTCTCTGACAGTCACCCGCCAGGAAGACACGGGCTACATTTCCCTCTCACCCCCAGTGGTGAGATTTACACCATGTCTGGTCCCATTAGTTGTTGATTGAGATGGTAGAGAAAAATCTATGCTAAGCACTTTTGCACTTCTGCAACATTAATTTAAAAGAAGAATGAGACCTCTTTCCTGAATGGAATAAGAACATTATTTTGTCATTTTTCCCAAGTTGCTACATTATAGCAATTATACACTAGTGCCTGATGTTCCAAGCTGTCTTGTAGCAGGAGTCCTTGGGAGCGTCCTTCGGCTGTGGTCACACCCATTGCCATGGCTGCAGAGATGAGCTGAGCTCTCTATTACTGATCCAGACCTTTCCTGCTTCAAACAAAGATTTCCATGCACTGTGAGACCTGCCTACCACATGTGACGGGGACTCAGGGATTCCAAAACAGAACTCAGCCTGTCCCCTTAGGACCAAATCTGTCCTCCTAGCTGAAATCCTGGATCCATGGGCCATCCTGCCACTCAGTTCCACCTCCCAACTCCAGCTAATGAAATGCCTCATCCTTTCCCTACACCCAGGCCTTTGGCTATCTGCATGTCTTGTGTGTCCTGGGGCTTCTCCCAGGAAGGTCCTTCCTCACCTTCTCTACCAGGAAGCATCTCCCAGGCCCCTGGGCCAACGTCCACATCTCTGCTCTGGGCTGTTCTGACCTTGCAGGCCAGTCCAGTCCTCCCCAGATCTGTGGACTCGTGGAAGGTTAGTCTTCTAGCCTCTAAGGGAAGGTATTGGGTTAAGCCTTAGGATAACGTCTGTCACCTCCTGCCTGGCGTGCGTGCTCCTCAGCATCAACAGCTGAGTCTTTTCTCGTCTGTGATGCTTCATCCGCTTGCTGTATGACTGACTGTCAGTCAGGGTTTACCGAGTCTGCAGGATTTCAATATGGCCTGGAAGCTTTTCTTATAAGCTTAGTTTTGAACTATCCCCTTTCAATCTTTCTGTTTGATACTAAACAATAGCAGGAAAATGAACACAATAAAAATCACATCACTTATTTTGAGAACTTGATTAGACAAATTGCCCCTAAATTCCTATGCACCTCCCTTGCTACCTACTTAGGGAAAGTCGCCTGAGAGGTGGGGCGCTGATGCTGGGGGTAGGGAGGAATTTGAGAAAAGGTATGGCAAGAGGAGCGCTCTGAGCCTGCAGGCAGGGTCCCAAATTTCATGACTGTAGAAGTCATACAGAGACTTTGCTGAAGGGAACACTTGGGCTCCAGCCCCTGCAGCTGGGATTCAAGAGGTCTGCAGGGGTCCAGGGGACAAACGTCGTTCACAAGAAGTGCAGGTGACCCACACAAGATGTCCAGGAGGATCCTGGACCAACCCCCGGGGCGCTGGCTCCAGTTTGTCACCAGGGCTGCCAGTGCCCCGGCCGGCGCAGCGTGCTGTGCTCTTTCTTCAGGAGCAGCTCTCCTGGGGCTGACTGTGGTCAGGAAGCTGGCGGACGGGGGAGCCAGGACCAAGAGTCCCTCACCCCAGAAGCTCTCCTTCTAGGAGCTCTGGAAAAGCCAGCGGGCAGGGTGTGGATGCCCACTTGTGAACAACAGCAGTGGGTATGCATCTCTTGCTTTATTCCAGTGAGAAGCTGTGTGTCATAGCAGCGTGATTCTCATTTAACACGTGCAGAAACAGAGACTCACAAAGGCGACATCGTTTCCCAGTGTCACCCAGCCCATAAGAGGCGAAGGGCGCATCTGACTCAAGGACCTGGAAAGGGTTAGGGCTCCCTAGGCCCTTCGTCCAGTGCTTTTCTGACGGACACAGTGCATGTCACTTCCGTCCTTGTTCTGAACGGCTAGCACACGGGCAGCATCTGAAGAGTTCCATGTGGCAGGAATCTGTAATTCCCCGTAACCTCATGACTTCAGTGACTCAGTTCCCCTGCCCAAATTGCACACTCCTTACATTTAATGACAAAGTGTTTCAGTGTGCTGCAGGGAAAGTCCTGGTGTTCTAATGCACAACATGGTGACAAAAGTTAACAATAGCACATTGTACACTTGAAATACGCGAAGAAGGTAGACATGTCCTCACTCCTCCAGAAGGAAAAACAAAAGAAAGAAAAAGAAAATGGTAATCATAGAAGGTGATAGGCATGGTGATTAGCTTGATCACGTGATCACGTCACATGAACATGTCAGACAAATCATCAAGTGCTACACCTTAAGACATACATGTTTTTCAATGCTGAGATTCAAATCAAGGGTCTCCCTCATGCTAGGCAAAGTTCTACAAGCAATGATAGATGTTGGCGTGGATGTGGGGAAAAAGACACACTTTTACATTGTTGGTAGGGTTGCAAATTGGTGCAGCCACTCGAACACAGTGTGGAGAATTCTCAGAAAACTTGGAATGGACACACCTTTTGACCCCAGTTATCCCACTCCTTGATTTATACCTAAATGACTTAAAATTAGCATACTACAGTAAAGAAGCCACATCAATGTTTATAGCAGCTCAATTCACAATAACTAGATTGTGGAACCAAACTAGATGCCCTTCAACAGACGAATGGATAAATAAACTGTGGTATATATACACAATGGAATATTATTTGGTCATAAAGAAGAATAATATGGCATTTGCAGATAAATGGATGGATCTGGAGAATATCATGCTAAGTGAAATAAGCCAATCCCAAAAAACCAAAGGCTGAATGTTTTCCCTGATAAGTGGATAATGATATATAATGGAGGTGGGAGGTGTGGTGGGGTGAGAGAAGAATGGAGGAACTACACGCAAGGCGAGTCTGTGCACTGAGACAGACTTCCTGCACCCACGGGCAGGCTGGTGGCTTTGACCTGTCGGGCTGTTCCCCGCGGTAGTGGACAGCTGTGCACACTCCAGGACGTCACTTTAGTGAACAGCCATGTACGCTCCAGGACGTCACTTCGAGGGCTATCACAATTGAGGTTCTGCCAGGTAAAGCCCTGCACAGGTGGAGACAGCACCCCTTCTGATGGCCAGCCAAATGCCAATCAAGGGAACTGCCAGAGATGCAAGTAAAAGAGGGACAACTGTATGACGGTGGAACTGAGGAACTTTAACTGCACGCGTGAACATGGATGAACAGAGAAAAAGGGAGAAACTTCAGAATAATGCATCAGTCCTCTCACCTACATCTCAAAATTATGTAAATTCCTTACCATTTAGAAATGATGAATAACATAAACTTACAAAGTAAGCAAGGAAATCATAAAAGCAAAATTCAGGATGGTGTTCACTCTGGGGAAAGGGCATGGGCGTGGGGCACAGTGCCAAGGGCCCCCCAAGTCCTCCCTTAACTGACCCGGGAGTAGGCTCCTCAGGTTCCTCTTCTTTGTGTCTTACGTATATATTTTAAATAGTGTTATATATGTATTAACAATCTTATTAAAATGGAAAACTTCTGTATGAATAAAATTCTTTGCTTACATAAAGTCATTCTGGGGCACATCTGTGCACATGCCCCTGTACTATGTGATGCCCTCCCCACATGCGTATCGCAGAGTCTACGCTTGGATGGCAATATATTAAAATGAGTCACTATAACAAACAAAAGAAGGGGAATATGTATTGCAGTGGGCTGAATATTTGCACATCTTCAGAAATCCTTCTCCCCAGTGTGACAGTATTTAGGGTGGGGTTCTCATGAATGGGACTGGTGACCTAGTGGAAGACACCCTGGAGACACTCGCAGGGAGGAGGTGGCCAGCTGCTGTCCAGCAGACCCTGAGCCTCCAGGAGGGGAAGAGCCAAGTTTATCCTGCTTATGAGCTACCCCGTGAGGGGTGCTTTGTCACAGCAGTCCAGATTGACTCAGACGAGTACCTAATAAGTATGTACACTTTCACTCATGAAGTTTTACTGGGGTGCTAGGTTGGGGGATGTCCTGCCAGTGTTGGACGCTGGCACCCTCCTCGCCTCGCCTACAGACCTGGATATGGGGGCGGCAGGTGTTCCGAGGGAAGGAAAAGCTCCTAATGGCATAGGGAATGGAATTCCCCCTGTCTCCTAAGAGGGACAGGGAGGGTGAAAGGAAAAGGGTGGGAGACAGAGGCTGCCGTGCCTCCACCCCTCCCTGACCACATCCCTCCCAGAGGGCCTGTTGCTCACGCGGCTCTGCCATTTCCTGTAAAACACCATTTGGTGAGGGGACGGGGCTGTCTGAGGTGAGAGAAAAGCACACATCTTGAGTGTCGACAGGACCTGGTGAGCCTGAGGCCAGGAGATTAATGAGCAGGAGCGGTGGGAGGGCGGTAGGCTTTCTAGACGTGGAATCAGCACTCTGAAAAAAGGAGCCGAATACCTGGGGGCAAGGGAACCCCAGCTGCTGTCCCAGGGGCAGGCAGGTCATGTGCCTGTCTAAATCATGGCACAGAACTGAGGTGAAAAGCTAGAACACTTGACCCCAAGGAATGCCCCCTGCAACTGACACCGACCCAGGACCCCTCAGCTCCCTGGCTCTGGTGTTGACTTTCTAGTGTGGCTCCCAAATCTTTCCATGGTGCAGATTTGGTAGCAATCTAGGTCATACACCATCCCAGCCCAGTACTGGGCAGAAGGCAATATGAGACTTGGCCAAGTTTTCTGTTTTTCATAAGTGTGTGACTAAGAAAGACCACCTGATCCCAACAGTAGGTAGATGTCCTCCTGTCACAAAGGCCATCCTCAGGACAGATGGAGGACTGCTCACTACAAGGGACAAGAGGTCAGAGCTGAACCAGGACAAACAGGGGTGCCACTGAGTTGGGCTGAGTCCAAGCCCAAGTGCCCTGGGATGCTCTGGGCTCAAGGCCAGGAGGGCCTGGGTCTGAAGACCCAGAGGAGCGGGTTGAAGGGCTCCACTGTGAGTCAGAGGGTCCTCAAGACAGGTGGCCTGGTGCATCTCACAGTCAGCAAGTCGAGCCCAGATAACCAGCTCTGGTCAAGCCAGGCAGGAAAAATGAGTTCTGCCTGAGAGACGAAAAGATGCCAAGGCTGTACATTCAACAGGATTTCTAATTGAAAGAAAAATCCCAGCTTGCCTCAGGAGCAGCAGCTCACTGTGAGGACTGGCTTTTAAAGATCTAGTTTGCCGGTGGTGAGTCAAGGCCTCTGGTTGGAACTGTTTTTGTTTTGAGCCAGTGTTCTTTTGCTTAAGGCAAGATCTGTTTTTTTTTTTTTTTTTTTTTTTTCCAAAATAATTAAATGATCATATCGAGAGTCTAAATGAGGCCCCTACGCTGATAATTAATATAGGAGATGACTCGTATTAAAAGTGAGAACTTTTTTCAAAATTCCTTAAATATATTTAGGTGTTCAGGTAATTAATTACCAATTTTTATCATTATCACAAATATTTGAAAATCAAGACCAACAAATATCTCTAAAGAGTTCTGTGGCATAAAACCAGCTTCTACTGGGGTTATCGAAGGATGGGTTCGAAGGACTTTGCTAACAGCATAGGACATCACTACCCCAGCCTCACATACACACCATGCGTAACAGATGGTCACTGGATACAGGAAGAAATCTGTCTTGAACAAATTTCCCTTTCCTTTTTCTTAACTCAATTTTAATCCCACAAATAAAAATATAATGTATCTAACCAGAGTCACTGAAGCACAGGACTTAGAATAAAAATAGGCAATGAGAACTGCCCTTGTGAACATTGTTTTAATCTCCAGATGGTTTAAAATTTCCAATACAGTTAAGGTTTTTATCCTTCATAAATCCAAACAGGGGTGATTATCATTCACATGGTCAGAGATTTAATTTGCAATGAATGCACTTAAATGGAAAAATAAAGCAAACACTCCTCATTGCTTTTCTACTTGTGACTAGTAAAATCACAGGCATCCTGGTGATGACTGGAAGTTGGACAGATGGACACCTGGACAGGGGGCTCACCACTTTCCACTGGTCTACACAATGAGCATTTATTTAGCACTTGCTAAGGTCAGACAATACAAAGAGGGCAGAGACAAGTTTCTATCTTCATACTGATTTTTCTTTGGTTTACATGAAGAACTGTTTCTACGATCTTAATTTCCCGTATTCTCAATTTCAGGGGTGCCTTAGCCCTTCGGGGCTACTATAACAAAGCATTCTAAACTGGGAGACTTATAAAACAGCAGACATGCTTTTCAGCCTATCGGCTGGCCCCTCCGAGATAGGACCCCTGCAGACTGTCTGTCTGGTACAGGTCCTCCTGCTCATGGGTGCTGTCTTGCTGTGTCCTCAGCATGATGTGAAGGTCAAGGATTTTGTGGTCTCTTGTGTAAGACGCTGACCCCCTTCGTGAGGAGCCTTGTCTTCATGCCTGAATCACCTCCCGAGGATGGTGTCTCCAAATATCCTTGGTTTCAACATTTGAATTTGGAGGGGACACGTTCAGACCATGGCAAGGAGGTTGGTTAGGTCTGGGCTGCCCTGACTCTGCATGTAATATCTCGTTAACAAACGTCCTCTCCTCAGCTTCTCCAAGGACAGACAAATTCACCTGCCAGGTACGTTAAATAGGATCACGCAGGAAGAGTGTCTGCCCCTAGGAATGTAGCTCAAAACGCCATTCCATCCTGAGCACTAGGAGAATCGTGTGGCTCCTCAGTAAGGACCCCCACAACATCCACAGCATTATGTTATAGACCGTAAATGCCACGTTGAAGAAACGCAGGGTTTTAGTTAGCTCTTTTGCTGCTGTGACCAAAAATCATGGCCAGACAATTTTAGAGGAGGAAAGGTTTCTTTGGTGCTCTTGGTGTCAGAGGTCTCAGTCCATGAACGGTCAACTCTGTTGATCACCCACGGTGAGGCAGAACACCAAGGCGGAAGGGTATGGCAAAGGAGAGAGCAGCTCAGGACATGGCAACAAGGGCGCAGAGAAAGGGCTTCACTCCCCAGGACAAAATGTAAACCCCAGGGACCCACTCTCCTACCTGCCTACAGTTGCCACCCAGCTAATCCCTATCAGGGGATTACCACACTGATTAGGTTAAAGCTGCCATAACCCAATCTTTTCACCTCAAAGCTTTCTTGCATTGTCTCACACATGAGCTTTTGGGGAACAACTCATATCTAAACCATAATACATAGTTTAATCCATCTCTACATTTTAAAGGAGAAAAGAAGATGCAAATATTATAAACAGTAAATAATTTTACAGCTTATCTCACTGTGGAATTCTACTTTTTGAAACTACCAAATTACAGAAAGTCTGATATTGACAAGATTGTCTTCCCCACAATCAGGACAAGTCTGCCTGTAGACCTGGGTACTGTCAATAACTTCACCTCCCCCAACATATTTCCTAAATCGTAGGGTACAGCGGATATCCAGCGGGAGGAAATGCCCAAGTGCTCACTCTCCAGGAGGATTGAGGGAGATCCCCTTTCCTACAGTGGGCTCCATGAGGGGCAAAATATTAGGTCACACCTCCTCTCCTGCCCTCATCACCCTCTGGCCCTGGTCTGTCAGTTCTGGTCCTCTACTACAGAAAGGCTCCCTCTCCTCGTCTGCAAAGGATGGTCTGATAATAAGTGATGGCATGGCTCCTCCCAGTCACGCGGCTGTGTGACGTCATCTGCAGCATGACATCTCACCATGCGTCTCTCCTTCCTACCCTTCCAGTGCACTAATGTGGGCTTCAGAATCTCAATATGTAGAGGCCGAGGCCTAAGCGTGCTTAGTAAGGGTTGGCCGCCATGCCCAGGCAGGGGCCACACACACAGGCTAACAAGGATGACAGCGTTTGAAACTGAAGCAGCAGACGTTGAAAACCAAGGCATTAGAAATCCCACAGGCAACGCAGCTGCTGTGACTAGATGGGATTCCATTTTGCACCAAGGGACTGAGTCCAGGCAACCTTGCTCCTTTGGAAAGTCTGTGCTACCACGTTCTGTATGGCAGATCAAATCATTTTAGAGAGGCATATGCTGCAGATGACATTCCCTTCAAGGGATGAGGGATGACAGCCCTGTGCCCATCTGAGAGCGAATCAGAGAGATTTTCTTGAGCAAAGATTCAATTTGTTAATACATCAAACAGAATCAAATTATTCCGGATTTTATGGTTCTAAGAATTGTGTTTTCGGATGTATCAGCTTGGGAGCGCGTGAGCGGCTGATGGCAATTTCACGTGCTACTGGAACGCTTGCCAGCCAGGGGAGGAGGGGTGGTGAAGCTGGAAGGCCTGCTGCTCAAGTCCCCGGGAGTCCCAAGCCTCCTCCGTGCCCTGCGTGTGCACCTGTGCCCAGAGCTTCACAAGAACCCAAGTCCTGGACAGACTCTTCTAGGAGGAACTTGTAAGTCCCCTCAGAGTTCCTGGGGAAAGCGGGTGTCGAGAGGCAGCGCCCCCAGAGGAAAGATGCTGTTACTGCACTGCCTGTACATCAAGGGACCAACCCACAGGCACAGGCTTGTCCCTCTCATCAGGACAAGAGCACACATCCAGGTCACAGGACAAGAACAGACGGGAGGAGGGGGAGCCAGGCAGCTGGAGGGGAGCAAGCAGAGGCTCTTAGGTTTTTAAGGGAGGTGTTCTGTTTGTTCATGTGGTTTTACTTAGTGGGGGGATCACCTATTGAAGTCATGAGCTCATGCCATTTTCCTTTCCCCTCCTCTTCTACATTCCAGACTTTTCAAAATTGTGAACATTTGCTCGTGGAGCTCTGGAGGAAACGGACAAAAGCTTCACTTCCACAAGCAGTTTGGCTGCAGGACCAGACAGCACAGAATGGGGCAGGTCGCACTGCAGCAGCCACTTCCCTTTCCATAAGCACAGTTCTCCTACCTCGGGTAGCAGCACTTTGCCTCAAGGGCAAGTACTTTGCATTTAATTTCACACTTTAGCAATGGAAACTTTTACTTGAAGGATGTTGTTTGGGAGGGGAGTTTCTGAAGAGTTGGGGGCATCCAAGAGACTCCTGTGGTGGGCAGATTCCTAAGATGCTCCCCATAATTCCCACCTTTAAACAGTCCTTCCCCTTGAGGACTGGCTCTGTCATTCCTGGGGTTAGGTCACATCACATGGCAGCATGCAAGGAACTCTGCAGAGGATTCCAAATAAATTGATTTTGAGTTCGTCAAAACCTGGGCTATCCTACATAGACCTGACTCGATCATGAAAACCCTTAGAAGAGGGACTACTGGGCCTCCTGGAACAAAGGGGCTCTCTTTGAAGGCTGTATGGAGTACGTGGCCCCACGGGGAAGGACCATGTGGGAATGTGCTGGGGCCACCCTGTGAGCCATGAAGTTGGATTCCACCAACAGCCAGCAAGACCCAGAGCCCTGTCATCTGCCCCAGGGAGTGGAATTCGCTAAGAGCCTCAGTGAGCCTGGAAACACATTCCTCTTCAGTCACCCTTCAGATGGGGCTGCAGCCCTCGCTGACCTCTGGATGGCAGCCTGGTGAGACCCTGAGCAGCAGACCAAGCTCGTGGTACACAGGTTCCTGACCCAGAGCCACTCTGGAATTAAATGCATGTTGCTTTAAGTTGCTAAGATTATAACAATGTTTCACAACCTTCAGAAATTAACACGTCTGAATATCCTGCTTAGTAACTTGTTCAACTGTGTAAAGCTGAGGGTCCCCTCAGGGGTTAGCGGTCCTGCCTCTTGAAGAAACGTGCCCCTGCTCTGACACGCTTGATGGTTTCGGAGGTGGGGCCTGACCCAAGGCAGCCCCTCTGCCAGCTGACCAGCAGTAGCCTTCAAAGTGGCCGGTCATGGAATGCTCCACACATCCCAGAAAATGGACTGAAAGACAGGTCAGACTGTCCTCAGGAATGAGGTCAAGAAATGCAGAGGTGATGACCACAGATGGGCAGCAGAAACACACATTGTGAAAATGTCCCTCATGCCCCACAGTGACCAAGGATCTCCTCACCACCAAAAGAACCTGATTCAAATTGACTATAGTGAATGGGTAAGGATGGTATTGAAGATCTTGCTTCCCTAGGGTGGGTACTGATGTGACAGGATGGTTCCAGAAGCAGTTACAAAATGACATATGAAAAGACTCGGAGAAACCAGGGCAGCAATGGTTGGAGTCGATTCGTCAGAGTAGCAGTATTTAAACCCTCCCTATTTGCGCAAATGCACAGCCACATAGAAACTAGAAGACCAGAGCAGTCATAGGCTGCTAAGGTCTCTTTGAAAGCTCATTACCCCACAGACCTGAGTTTAGGGTTCAGGTTACAGAAGACAAAGGCTGAGAAGAACAAAGACAAAATGAGTCATCTGAATTCTCTTCCAATTCCAGGGACTTGGGAGACTGAGACAGGACTCAGCAACTTAGCGAGGTCCCAAGCAGCTTAGTGAGAACCTGTCTCAGAATAAAAAGTAGAAGAGTTAGTGATGTGGTTCAGAGGTAAAGCATCCCTGGGTTCAGTCTCCAGTACAAATGAAACGAAAAACAAAATGCTCTTGTCTTCCAGTTACTCCTGTAAGACAAACTGTGGGAAACGGTGACAATTGACCACTTCAGACCTCCATGAGAACAGGTTGTGTTCAGGACCCAAATGTTTGCAGCCTGCATCTGGGAGTGGTGTGCTTGCACTCTTCTCTTGTGCGCTTCTGAAGTTGGTGCCTTGGGTGCACCTTCCTTGATGATTGACGTGGTGGCCCTTGTTCCTACCCACAGTGGGTGCCAATAGTATTCCTCTGGAGAGCTGGGTCAGGGGACCGCTGAGGTCACCTTCAGTTTGCTGCCCTTCCATGGGCATCCTGGAGCCCTGAGCTGCCCAGGGGAGGCAGGCAGGGCCTTGGGCTGGTGCTACAAGGATGCCTTGCCTCTCAGTCCACGGAGGGTTATCTGGATTTGGTTTAAATATACAGCCCAAGCAGCCCACTAGGAGGTTCACAGAGCATGAGGACAATGAGAAAGGTCACAGGGGCCACAGGCCACAGCTGCTCCTCCTTGTATCTGACCTCATTCAAATTAACATAATCAATCACAAATCTAAAATCAATAATAAGTTTAAGAAGGTATTCCTTGAAGCAAAAATTACTTCTGTTTTAGCTGATAAATGATCACCATGGAAAACAACAACAACAACAACAAAAAAAAAAACGGGAAAAAAACCCACAACAGAACCTTATTACTTAAGTTTAAACACTGATAAAATCTCCTGTGCTGAATGTTTGTCTCCTAAAAAAATTCTCATAAGACTGCAGTGAACACAGGAAACACATTCAGTTATTCCATTTTCACACTCAGATCTGACCAGAATAACCCACAAGTGGAAAAGAGTATGAATTAAATATCTTTTAAGACACACCAGCATTTCGCATGGAAAGGACTAGTTAACAGAAGCAGGTAACAATTGTATAATGTGCTGAACCCCAACAAAGGGTGTGCAGGAACCAGTTAGTGGGAAGTCTCTACTACCTACAGACCAAGGTCCTCCAGATCAACTAGAAGACCCCTTTTGCAATAACAATTGTAGATTCCTCACCAAATTAGTAGTCAGCTGGGTCTTCTCACAAGGGACTTATCCAGGATAAAGATATCTGCTACAATTTCTTAAGCAGGTTCCTAAGTTATGCATGTCAATAACTCAAGCTCCCCACTGATCTGCCTCCTGATGTTTCCATAGAGAAAGATCTTTGAATGTTCCTCTGTAGAAGCAGATTTAGACTTGCAAAACAGACCTGTCGTACTGGGTGAATGCTACTGAAGCCTCCATCAGCCTCACACACTAACACACTAACCAGATTCCTGTATGAACAGAGGAGAGCAGGTCTGAGCTTAAACTCCATCAACTACATTAAGCCAAAAGGAGTTAGAGAATCATCTGTGTCAGGCAGGATCTACACGAAAAGAGGTAAGGTGAAAGGATTTGTATTTTTCTGTTATTATTTATAGACCACAATCTTTATTTACTACCTGGGGTAACTTGGAATCAATGTGGATCATGTAGAACATGAAAGAGGGAGGCTGCCCACCTCACACGGATCCCAAACAGAGGGAGAGAGAGAGAGGGAAAAGCAGACCACGAGGAAAACCCTCAAATCGGCTACTCTACACAGATGGAAGTGGAGCGACCGAATCCCATTTAAAATAGATTGGGAAAATTACTAATTCATAAGTCACAAACTTCAGATTATTTTGTGGTTAGGAAACTAAGCTTAAGCCACGAAAATTAATCAGAAAACATGTTCAAAAACAAAAACTCATTAAAATGCAAGAACTGTGCCCACATTGAATCAAATGGAACAATCCGCTGATGGTATAGCATTTTAAGTGGTTTGGCATATCTTACATTGTTTGCAACAGCAGACTTTTCATTTTAATTGGACCTGACATAAACTCATCGCAAAGAACTAATGCTGTTTGTTGCACTCAGGACACTCAGCAATGCCAGGGGACAGGAGAAATGCCAGGGCACCCTGGCAGCTGGGCTGTAGGACCAGCTGAAAGTGGACAAGTCCCCAGGCTGCCACGATAGAGAAGCACCGGCTGCAGGGGTTCCAGCCACAGCATGCTGCCCTCCCAGCCCTGCAGGCAGGAAGAGGACGTGGAGGTGTTCTCCTGCCCTGCTCTCTTCACACCTGGGTAGTGACACCTGCCTTGTCAGCCCCTGGAGGCGTCGTCCATTCCACGGGGAAAATCCAGAGGAAATTTCCAGTTCCAGAAAATTCCAGGAATTTTCCAGTTTAAACCTCAGCTTCAGTTTGGAAGTCACACTATGTTCCCGCCCTTAATAATGATCGGCAGCAAATAACAACAGAAATGCATGTTTTATATTTAAAAGATATTTGGAAGGACAGGGAGGGAGGGTGGGAAGGGACCCTAGTAGTTTTTCTCCGCGGAGCTCAGAGCAAAGCCACGTGAAGGACCCAGGAGAGAGTGGGCCCCGTCTGCACGGAGGCAGCTCCTTCCTCCTCCCTGAGGTCACAATGACCCCAGTTCCTCCTGCCCCTCAGGACCTCAGTCATTCAGGGTCTGCTCTCTCTTGCTCCCTCGGTTTTTCTTCCCAGTGAGTTAACGTTCATCTGTAGATTTAAATTTTAAGTTATATTTTTAAATCTGGAAGCCAGATTCATGGGTTGGAATCTCTACTGAAAATATTTAAGATCAACATTCCCAAAAGCCAACCTTTTCAAAGTGTAATTCCATCTTTTCCTGGGGCCTCTTGAGGGGGAACGGGCACAGTGGATCTCAGATATGGCATTGAGAATCTCTTCTCTCTTGCTTTTCTAACCTGTTTGGTGTCCTGATTTTCACAAAACAGCCCCTGCACTCCACCAATACACCCCTCTTCCCTCCTCACCCCCTCTCCTGACCCTCTCTGGTGCCATCTCTACTGTTCTCCCACCCATGGAACTGTAACACCGCAGATAGTGCTGGGTGTTCCTGTGGTGCATGGATCTGCAATTGACACGTAAGATTTTTTTTTTTGGTACCTAGAACTCTTTTTGCCTCCTGGGGGTTGACACAGTCCTAGTTAAGAGTGCATGCCATGGCCACACCCCTACTGCCCATCTGCTAGCCAAACCTGCCAGGTTTGCCTCCTCCTGAACCTTGCTTATGATTGAAACAGCCTTGACCACTGACCAGACCTCATGACTCAGTTCAATGAAAGGACATATACAACACTGGCTAATATATATAAAATCTGCTAATATCCCAAGAAAATAGTACTGGCCACGTAGAAAGTGTACCACAATTTTACTCTATTTCATCACTTGCTTTTACTCCAATTCACTAATCAGAATTAAAAAAATTAAAAAGGTCTGGGGCTGTGGCACAGTGTAATCTTCGAAGCACTCAACATTTCAGGTCATTTCTTGTCTTTGCAAAGTTATCAGTCACGATGAAGATGGTGATGCTTGGATTAAAATCCACACTTCTTACAAGACTATAAGACATGTAACATCTACCCCTGCCTGCACTGAGTGAATTCTACTCGTTGTGGGATTGCTTATTGTTACTGTCTAGAAAATCAAGCAGGATGCAAGGAGCAGGTGCTGATGCTTCATGGGAGGTGCCATCCCAGGGCAAGGCAGAACAATTGAGATAGGTTACCATGGGATGCTCTTGTGATGAGCCAAAGAGACACCTGCACATCTCTACCAGGAACCTTGTGTGGACCAGTGCATTGGGAGGAAAAGGTGATAGGGATGCGTCTGATGGCCCCTCCTCAGACCGTGCCTCTCCTTGCTTGAAACTCACCTTAGAGGGAGCTCATCTGTCCCTGCAATTCTGAGTTACCTGCCTGCCCTGTAGCACCTGTTGAGAAGTCAATCCCAATAGTGTGGCTGTTCAAATCCAGACATGGAAGAAGGGGCCAGAGACTCCTGGCCACCTGCCGGTCACCATTCATTAGAGGAATCTGGTAGTTCTACCTGAGAAGGAGCTGAGATGGAGCAAATGGGCAAGATTCTAGAATAAGTGAAGTCGAGAGGGTGGGTGGCAAGTCAGGAAGCTGGCCCCTGGGCTTCTGCACCCCAAGCCCTCGCTGGCCATCCTGTCCCTACGCAACCCCTTAGTTCTTCCTTCTCACCCTCTTTCAGGACGTCTTCTCTCCTAAAGTTTCGGTTCTGATCTCCTTCTGTGGCTTTCTGTTTTCAAAGTAGGAATCACAGGTGTCGTGTCCCTAAAGTTTTGATGTATGTTTATTTTTGAAGGAAAGATTAGGGCAGAATAAAACTCATAAGTCATGCTTAATTTCTCTCTGCTTTTCAATATATTACTCTGCTTGAATTCTGGTATTAAATGTTCCCATGCTTTGTTTTTTAAATCTTCTCCAAATTTGTTTGACTCAATTTAGCCAGTAATTAGGAGTATTCCATGTTTAGAAAAGAGATCATTAGTAGCCTATTGATTGAGATTTTCATTTTAGGGGATGTCTGTCTTTTTTTTTTTTAATTTTTAAATTCCTGGGTGAGTTTAATATTTTTGAATCACATTTTACTTTTCTCAGAATTGCGGGGGCCATGTTCACAGCTGCAAAGTATTCTGAGACCACCAGACTTTTCCCCATTTGTAGCTATTTTTCCCTGTAGTGCTTTCTTTATTTACCTTTGGAATTTAAAACTTAACCTGGTTATATCCACTATTATTTATTTAGGTACTAGGGATTGAGTTCAGGTGCACTTGATCACTGTGCCACATCCCCAGGCCTTTTTAATTTTTTATTTTGAGACAGGTCTCACTAAGTTGTTTAGGGCCTCTTTAAGTTGCTGAGGCTGGCTTTGAACTTGTAATACTCCTGCCTCAGCCCCCTGGGCTGCTGGGATTGCAGGCATGCTCCACCATGCCCAGGTAGTAGCGTTGCTTTATTCTTAATTGATATTGCTTAACTGTGAAGTGTTTTGATATCTTCAGACTCATTTCTCCCATTTTTTTTTTTTTCAGAAACTTTTCATTACTGATGTCTTCAAGAACAACTTACCATGGGTTTCTCTGGTTCAAAGCCACCAACTGCTATATTGTTGCCTGTCTTCCTGGGTCATTTGTATCCAGAATCTTTCTTATCTCTGCATTTGTCACTGCAGCCTTACAAACACTGACTGTTAGGAATTAACCTTTCGCTTTGCTTCTGTTCACAGGAAGCTTGAAACGTCATCATTAGCTTTGCAGTAGAACAGACTCATTTTGCACTTTACTTTGTCACCATGAGAACTTCTTCTCATCTCATGGGCATGGTTCATTTCAGTGATACTTATTTTATTAATATTCTTTCTTTTATGAAGGCAAAGTAAATTGGCAGCAAATGTACTTTGGTTTCTACTCTCGACTATTCTATTTGATTAACTTTTCTGGAGCCTGAAAGACTGCTCATTCTCTCTTCGCCTACTGTATTTTCTGAGATTTTTATAAATACCACACTGTAGGGCGCGATCCACCTTAGGGTGGAGGATGAGAAGGTCACTCAAGTGATAAACTCCATTCAGGTCCAACTCACATCACTCAGGTAAAGATAGGGTACCTGTGAGGACCCTCCCCTGTGGCACTATTATCTGCTCATTTTCTATGTCAATTTCACAAGTTCAGAAAGAAAAACGATGACGGAAACATGCATGTGTAGATGTGTGGATGTGTGTTTGTGTGTCTATGCGTGGGGTGGGGGTGCCCCATCCTTCTTCCCTGTGTTTCTATAGTTTCTGGTATTTCTTCCCTCCTTCTTTCTTAAGTTCTTCTTTCTTTCTTTTTCCTGTGCTGTGGATGGGACCCAGGGTCTCACACATGCCAGTCAACAGCTCTTCCACTGAGCTACACCCCCAGTCCTTTTTATTTTTTGAGACAAGGTGTTATTAAGTTGCCCACTGGTCTTCAGCTTATGACCCTCCTGCCTCCGTCTCCCAATTACATGGTTTATAGGCTTGTGCCCCTGTGCTCAGTGTTTTTATGTAAAAGTTTATGAATAATCCTGTAATTAAGACAAATATTTTATAATAAATAATACAGAAATTCAAAGGAGGAATTGTATTCTTTTAAAATTCTTTGTTGAGATATAATATGCATATCAAATAATCCACCCATTGATCCTTAGCATATTCTGAGTTGTGCGATCCTTGTCACAATCTAAGGTTAGAACATTTTAAGGCTATATACAGTTTAAGGTTAATTAAATAATTAGACTGAATAATAGTAATTAATTTAAAATAATTAAAAAATCAAAATACTTAGACACACTAGAACTGAAGCTCAATGAAAATAAAAGTGTATAAAATACCCTAGAAGGAAGAGTAGGGACCGTGAGTCTGAATGGCACTTCCAGGGAGGGAATGTGGATGAGAACGGTTGTGGTGGTGGCCATGGGCAGAGACACAAGTGAGACCATCCAGGAGGCCAAGAGATAAGTGAGGCAGCAAAGGACCATCTTGGGGGTTGGAGAGCCAGGGGAGACCTTCTGCAGCCAACTAAGGAGAGACTGGTCAACGCCCTCTCATTCTGCCCGTACAGAGAACCCAGGGACTGCCTGCACTTAGACTCAAGGCTGAGAGAACTCCAGGAAGAAAAATCCTGAAGGAGCCACACTCGGCATTGGCCTCCTGCTTGAACTGAGAAACCTTCCAAAGAAACGACTTTCAAAGTCCGAGCACGGTCTCACCTTGGCTGGGTGTCAACGGGGAAGAGACTTGGATCAGCGAGAAGCGGACCAGAACGTGTGGAGGAGAAGCAGCAGGCTCCACGGGCCATACAGTCAACCACCCTGGCAACGTCCTGTCCTGCTCTGACCTTCAGGTACTAGTCCTGAATAAGAGAGCCCACTTTCCTCCTGGCCACCGGCAGGTGCGTCTGTTCAGGCAGTCGCAGTGGGAGGACGGCTTGCACCTGCCGCCCAACTCGGATCCCTAACCCATGAAACTGGTGGCACGCTGCGTCTGCAGCCCGGAACAGCGGTTCCTCTCCGCTTCCCAGAGTCACGAGTGGAGGAACTGGGGCTGACCGCAGAGGCCTCGCAATGGCACTGGTGCTCGTAGGAGAAGAGACACAGAGAGAAGGTCACCGCTCACCTGAAGGCACAATGGGCAGCAGCCGTGCCGTGCCGGGAACAGGCCCTGACCAGGAAATGGCCCCTCAGCCACCTGCATGTTGGGTTGCCAGCCTCCGGGACGCTGAGGAGTCAGCCTCTGGTGCTTAAGCCACCCTGACCACAGCATGTTATAACCAGTAACCAGGGCTAACTAAGGTTCCCATCGAAATTAGCGTAGGAGGAGGTTTTCCTTAGAAATCACCAGAGCAAACTCCAAATCAGCAACAGCAGTTGCGCCCACAGCAGGGGACAGGTCAGAGGCTGGGGTGGAGACCCCAGGCTGCTGTGGGCTGACTGGCCTAGGTCTTCTCCAGCCCAGTCCCAGCCCCAGGCCCAGCCCTGCAGCACCCCAGCCCAGGCACGGATGAAGGCCTCAGCTGCCTCAGAATCCATGAAGGTGACCCTTCTCTCCATGGCATTAACCTGGAGGTGTGTGATAAAAGACCAGGGACACTTTTGGAAATGTCCTGCCATTCATTCCAGAAAAAGATAAACGATCCTGCCTGTAGCCTGGTGAACAAGCCAAATAGTACACTACTCATTTCTTTCCTTTCCATAGAAAAAAATCATCAAAATCCCTGCTTGGCCTCCCATCTCCTCCAGATACCGCCTCACTTCTCTCCCTGCCACCAGGATGCTTTGCAAAGGGCTTCTCCTAGCAGGCGTCTCCACTGACCTCTTCCCCTCCCCTCTTCCTCTCCACTCCTTCCATAAGGGGCCCTGAGTGGCAGCAGTTTCCTCTATCCACCTGACCAGGGCCACTCAGAGGTCACTTCTGTCCTCTCCTGTCTTGACCCCTAGTGACCCTGCCCACAGCAGACAGCCCCGGATTCTGTAGTGCCCACTATTTCCCTCAGGGCTGCAGGGCTGGCTGCTTCTCGTAGTCCTCAGTTTCCATGCCATCTCTGGGCAGCAGCAGGCTCTCAGAGCCAAGCAGGGGCCTCCGGGGCTCTGACCACCTCCTGCCACTAACTGCCCCACCATGGCCCTGCATCAGCACCTCACTGGCCAGTGGCTGCCTGACTCCCCCTCGGACGTGAGCACTGAGAGCAGGACAGAGCCAGTGTGCTCTCGCTGTACTCCTCAGGTGGCAATGACCTCGACAGAGTGGCAGTCCAATAAACCTCAAGGACTTCACGAGTGAAATAAACCAGTTGATAAATACATAATTACGAATTGAGATGTTCTATCTAAATAAGACATATTCTTCACAAGAACACGAAGAGAAGCAATCGTGCTTTGTGAGAAAAGGCCAGTTATACAGACACAGGAAAAAGTGTGGAGAGGGGCAGATCCCACCATGAGGCTGCTCTATCTGGGGGACGTGAAGGCAGAGCTGAGCCTGGTGCTGGCTGGGGCTGGGCTGGGCCGAGCTGTCCTGAGGGGCCCACCTGGATGAAGCACACCCTCTGCACTCCGGTCACTTTGGAATCTTTGGAATATTTATAATTTCATAAGCACTATCACCGACATTCTGTACGATATCGCGCTATTTATGAGAAAAAGAACCACACTTCTTGAATGCTTCCACGTGGCATCCACAGGAACGGTTTGCTGTGAGCTCTGCCTCTGAAGCCAGCAGACATCACCACAACCGCCCCGGGAGAGCATTTCACCCAGCGACATCCAATTGAAGAGGGTCTTGCCGAGGAAGGTTCTGCTTTGTGAATAGCTGAGGAAGGGCAATTAGGAAAGGAGGCCTTCTCCTGCCAAGTCAAACTGGGCTGACACAGGACAAAGAGAGAGTCAAGTGAAGACTTCCGGGGGCATGAACAGGAGGAGTGAGCATTGTGGGCTTGCTGGTTTGCAGGTAAAGAGATGGACCCCCAGCTTCAGCTTGAAATGGATACTAATTTTCCTTAAGTACTGGGGGTCGAACTCGGGGCACTGTACCACTGAGCTGCAGGGCTCCCTAAGTTGCCCAGGCTGGTTTCAAACTTGTAATCCTCCTGCCTCAGTTTCTTGTGGCCGAGATAACAAACCTGTGCTACCATGTCCAGATGAATATTTAGAATTTAAAACATCAAATGAGAACAAGACAGAAAACGGCCCAGAGGAGGACCGAGCTCCGAGCTCCTACCTGTGGCCAGGTAGAGGATGTGGACCAGCGTGTCTCTGCCCTGCACCACGTCGACAACCACGTGCGAGAAGCGGCTGTTGTCCTCCATGAAGGTGGGCACTGGGGTCACCGGCTGTACCACCTCGTGCATGAGAATGAACTTCTGAGCATCCTGCAGGTTCCTCTCTGTCAGATTCACATACAGGCCTTGGTCCACGGTGCCACACTGCAAGGAAAGACAGACCATGTTCCTGGTCCAGCTGTCTGGACACAAGTGATATGGTCACCCCAGCCCCAGCTGACATGGAACCTGAATCAGCCACGATGCAACATCGAGTGCAGAAAGAGGTGTGCTCCAGCTCCCCTGGTGTCCCCGTGCCTGGTGTCCATCTCAGTGCAGACAGAACTCATCACATTTGGAGACTCTCTCAACACCATTATAAACAGAGTGATCAGAAGTTGCAAAACAGAGGGGACCTTGTTGCCGACTTTAATATGGATACCAGAGGCACAGACATTCATCACTGTTGCGTTTCCTGGGAGCCTTCTGGCTAACACATTCTGCTATAACTACCTATAAAGCAGGTACCCACATGGAAAATGTGGCAATCAGGAACACAGTATTGATTTATTAGTTTTCAATTGTAGCAGTAAGTTTATAAGCAAACACTGATTCCATGACAACAGAACTATGCCATTTTAGTCTGTAAGCAATGCAATGTCATTCACATGGGCTACAAACACGACGCTGCTGTGAATGTTCTGGGCTCCTCCTATTCAAGCTAGAAGAAATAAAAATCTGGTTAGGATCTAAGAATTTGAGACATAATAGTAAATTTGCACTAGCAGGGGGAGCTCAGGAGATAAATGGGATGAGGAAAGGAGGAAGAGAAGTGATAAGGGAGAGGAAAGGAAGAAAGAAGAAGGGAGAAGGAGGGGAGGAATGATTTGCAGAGAGGGGAAATATCATGAACTAGAATCTGAGATGTACAGGGGGAAATCAGACCTGAAAAGGGCTGAGGATTCAATTCAGAGCTGTGCTTGGGAGAGGCGGCAAGTGCTATGTGTGACAGGGTCAGGCAGGGACAGGACACGAAGAGGGGTAGGCAAGAAAGTCCAGCATTCCAGGGCAGAGCACAGAATCAGAAAATCACCACCAACCTTTCTCACGTCTTTTGTAAACTCAGGAACAAATAGTGACTGATTCTCAGCAGAACTTCATATAAGTAGGCTTGAAGGAAATGAATTTGGGGATCCACGCTGCCTGAAACTACCATTTACAACACACCATTTCTAATATGGAGTTTTATAACAGGTCAGAGGTAGAAGATGGAATTGCTTTTTTAAAGTAGATGGTATTTTGTAGCATTTGATAAAATGCCTTACACGCAATAAAATGATAGGCCAATTGTGCAGTCAGAGAATCTCGGAGGTAAATGGATTTCATGCATCTAGTCCAATGCTTAATTTAATACTGCACAGTTAGATATCACCTGAAGGGAGGGTGTAGTCAAGGAGAGGGCCCAGGCTCCAGTGTTTCAGATGGGCTGTCACTCTCCCTACACACGGCCTCAGGGTTGGCCTCTCTCCTCAGACTATAACACTTACTTCATCTGTAATGGAACCAGGAAAGTAGGACTCTGCTCACCTCCCAGGGCCGATACGAAACCAATTGAGGTAACCAGCAGAAACATTTGTAAATTAAAATTCTTGTAAATGCCAAAGAGCAGGACAATGCGCCTGGCATGGGGAAGCCACTCAACTCAACCACTGATGAGGGTTCTGAAGCAGGACAGCAGTCCCACGGTCCACGGAGCTGCCGTGGCCAGAGGCAAGTGAGTGAATAAATGAATGGACCAGGAATCAACACAGGGATACATAAGCAGCTGCTTCCGGTTGGGAGAGAGGCTGTGCCAGAGATTTTATATAATGGTAGTATTTAATAATAATGTGAAACATGGGATATTGCCTATTAGCCAGGGTTTTTAAAAATTTTTGAGAATTCTCAGGGGCTTGGCCAAAGGCCCATGCGCACGGACTCCGAGGACACGTCTAGTGGCTTTACTCTCTCAAATCAATGGCAGAACTTCAGGCACAGGAAGCTACCTGCAGCCCAGGGAAGTGTGCTCACAGTTATTGTTTGGTGTTTATGGTGTTTTTAAAAACGGGCATCCTATAAACCAGATGGCATAATTTAAAAACAAAATCCTCTCACTGTCCTGGAGGAGCCTGGAGGGGGGAGACCATGAGAGTAGTTGTGGGCCTGGGGCTGTCTGGCAGGGTCGCTGGGATTCCTCCTTCGTGAGACCCATATCTCAATGAAGTCATCTGCCTGCACTGTCAAGAACTGTTTCTGAAGCATTCTTTGCTACTTCTTCACTTCTTCTGCCAGCCTATAATAAATATTCTACCCCAGGATCCAGTTTCCAATATTTTGAAAACTATTCAAACCTATTTTTTTATTGGATCACAAACAATCCACTGAGCTTTCTAAAGGTCGTACCTTATACACAGGTCTCCCCAGAGTCTACTGGACCCTGTGTGATGCCCAGGGCACACCACACAAGACTAAATCAGTAAGAGGAGAAAAAACACAGCCTTTGCCCTCACGTGGCTTGCAATCCATAACAGTCATGCCAACACCCATATCTTCAAGCAAGGTCAATAGTAATTCTACCAAGTTTTAAAACAATAACAAGTATTTATTTGCACTTGTGCTTACTTATATTTTCAAGGGCAACACGTGCCTCCTAGTCCTCGCTCACCAGCACTTGGTGTCATCCCCACAGTCACCCAGCCTCATCCTGACTACTACATTTCCACAGGACCTTCCACCACTTGCTCCCTCCCATCTCTCTGCCAGCAAGATGGTACCTCAAACAGTCCCAATGGATGCAACCAAATTTCTGCATTTGGTCTCCTAAACAATTTCCTCATCTTTCTGCATTTAAGGGCCAAACTATTCATTTCCAATTGATGGTGATCAGAACTGTGTGGAAGATTCTGGAGACTTCTACCCTTCTACTGTACCACTGGGTCTGCACAGTGCTGTTTTAGTGGCTGATTCTTTTCTTCTGGAGGCTTAGAATTTGGATGACCTTGGGACTGCATCTCTAACAGGGCAGGCAGTTAAAGAACACCAAGGATAGCCTCTAGATGGCAACTGAGAAAGGTAATCAATAGCTCTTGTTGTTTTATTAATGTTTCCAATTGAGATTTCTATACTAAATTTTGAAATATTATATCCTGGCCCTCCTAAACTATTCCTCTTCCTCAACCTGTTCCTCTAATTGGCTGCTTCTATTATGTAAGTGCTGCATAAAATTCCACATGTCAGCAGAAAAACAAGTATAAAAAATCTACCCACTTCGTCCTGTTCGTTACTGCAAACATCAGGACTTTTATACATGGCTGGTGGTGCGAGCCTTAGTGTAAAATGAATGCCCCCTCTATGCCAGTCTAGAGTGCTTTGCAGATGGTATCAGGATGCCTATGCTCAGGTAGCCATCAGATATAGTAACAAGAGAAAAGCACTGATTTGTACGAGGAGTTAAACGGAGAATCAACATAATCTGTAACTTCAGTTCCATGCAAGTATCATTTACCTATTTTTTATTCTTAATTTTTTTGCAGTGCTGGGGGTTGAACCCAGGGTCTCAGCTAGGTGAGTGCTCAACCACTGAGCCACAGCCCCAGACCCTCCCTGGAAGTTTTAAGTTCTACCCAAAGAAGACAAGTTCAGCTAAGCAGGTTTCCTGCCTGAAATGCCTACATCTCTCTGCATTCTTCATTCACTATGGGGACTACTTCCTTCCCGAATGTGAGCATGCTTGCAAGGGCGACACTGGCCTTATAAAACCAGGCACAGGTGACCTTAGGAAATAAGGGCTTGAGCAGTGTGCTACAGATACATCTAAACAAGCAGGCTAAAAGGGGTCCACAGCCTGGAGGAGATAAAGGGTTACAAAAGTTATATTAAGCCACTCTGTTCATTGTGAAGACTTTCACAATAGCCATATGTAGAAAGTACAAGACATATAATTAGCATCTTTGTTGTTGTTGTTGTTGTTATTATTAATATTATTTGGTACTGGAGACTGAACTCAGGGGCACTTGACCACTGAGTCACTTCCCCAGTACTATTTTGTTATTTTATTTAGAGAGGGTCTCACTGAGGTGCTTAGCTCTTTGCTTTTGCTGAGGCTGGCTTTGAATTCATGATCCTCCTGCCTCAGCCTCCTGAGCTGCTGGGATTACAGGTGTTTGCCACCAAGCCCAGCTTCTTTGTTCATTTTTAACCTTCAGGATTTTACAAAGGAATGGCATATTTTCTCTTCTGTAGAATAGGAAGAAAAAATTAAAGTATATATTCACCCAATATGTGGTGCCAGAAGGCAGCAAATAGATGGTCCCTAGGAGTTACCTTCATAAGTATATTATATAGTATATAACTTACATTGACATTACCAAAGTTTATTCACTTATGCATGTGTATCCCTCCTTTCCAATTTTGTTGATGACAATATGAAAGAGAAGATGCTAAATAATGTGTCCAAAGAAAGCAGTAAAAAGTAAAGATGACATGTAAATCACTCATCTATTTTCCAATTCCATACTCTTTCAAAAGCTTAAAAAAAAAACACAAACAAAAAACTCAATAATTAATCAAGGGATGCTTGCAAAATCCTAGTAAAGTCTAAACTGAGTGAAACCTTGCATGATCCCAGTTTTCTAAGAAGCCAAAAGGTTTGCATTTTATTAGTGATGTTCCAGTCATTTAATGGAGAGAGGTTGAGACTCTGCCTCTGGAAGGCTGGGATTCCCCTCGGCCGTGGTCCTGGCGAGGCTATCTGGCCCAGGGCTCCACTTCCTTCTCTGTGTGTGGAGAAGGTCACCCATCATGGCACAGCGGCCAGCACGCAACCTGAGGTACCCGAGGGCCAGCACACTGGGGGGACCTTGGTGGTACCAATACCGAGGCCCACAATGACAGTGATGGTTATCACAGGAGAGCTGTGGGCAGTGAAGAAGCCCGCAAGGGAAGCCTGCACTTACAAACTGCAAGGCCATCTGTGGTGGGACCTCTCGGGACAGAATTGATGTCCAATGAGGTCACGAGGGCGGACCTCCAACCTGGTGGAACTGGTGACCTTACAAAAAAGAATGAGAAACCAGAGATGTCTGCCCCTTCCACAGGGGACCCACAAGAAGACGGACACCTACCAGAAAAGGAAACAGCCCTCCCCAGACAGTGACCCTTTCTCCACCTTAATCCTGAACTGCTAGCCTCCAGGGCTGTGGGAATTAAAGGCTCTTTCTTAAGCCCCATCTCTGGGATTTTATTACAGCAGCACAAGCAAACGAATACCCCCGCTGACTGACCAGACATCGTAGACCACCTCATCTCCTGGGGTCTCAGCTTCTTCTGAACATTGGGAGATGGCACGGTGTACAAAGCCCCTTGCAGCCTGAACACCTGTAATTTTGTGACTGAAGGATGCATGACCTTCACCTCTACTTCCTTCCCCTGGCCGCCACTAGCATGTGCTGCATCCCCAACAGGAAATCTCGCCATGGTTGCCAATTAGCGTGCTGTTTGTGTGTTGCCACCACTCTGTGCCCTGGGCCCTATTCATCAGACGTCATTCATTAGGGATCAGAGATTCTGGGGACACAAAGTCCATCATCATTAGTACTAATTGGAGCCCAGGCTCCCAACCCTCTACAGAATGCTGGCCTTTTTCATTTCAGCATCAGGCATCCCAGCTGACAAAAGGCCCTTTTTGGCCCAGACGCCACCATTGAAAAAGCCGCTGCTCCATTGGCATTAGCCAAGCAGAGCGTGGGACTGTCCTCGAGGGACAAGGGAGATTGAGGCTGCTCTGTGCATGCATCCAAGGTTTACACGGCCCAAGCCTGTCTGCACAAGCTCCCTGTATTCTTCACAGAAGACATCCAGAGTGGCCCTCTGCCCTTGAAATTACCTGGAAATTGGGGTTGGGGTTGGGATAAGGCAGCCAGGCCGAGCGAGAGTTCTCCTGGTACTTGAAGGGTCCGTTGAAGGCCTGGGAGATGGCGCTCAGGTTGAAGACGCACACAGCTGAGGCCGCAATGCTGTTCCTGCAGAGCCAAGGGAGAGAGAGGAGACAGTCAGAGAGCCCAGCAGTGACTGCTGACCTCCAGCAGCCATGGAGAGGCAGCAGAGATGAGGAGGCAGCTTCAGACACAGGAAGACCACAGCCTCCTAAACATCCTCAGGACCCAGGCGGAGTATCCAGTGGGCTCCCCCCTGATTTCCCTTTGAGCAAAAAAACAACTGGGTATTGAAACAAGAATCATTACCAGATATGACACCTATAATCCTGCCAGCTGGATCAATTCACTGAGCCATAGGGGCAATGAAGGATCTGAAGGTCTGTGTGTTTTGCCTTTTAAATGCTGGAAGAATGTGACCATTGCCTCCGGTGGCTGGCGCCTCCTGTCACTCCGGTGGGCCCCTCCCCCATCCGCTACTTTAGCTCGGTCAAAACCTTTAGTGGGTCAAAACCTTTTCTTCTAAATCCCCAGATATTTGTGTTTATTTGTCATCCTTGAGAAATAATAAACTGGGAGTGTTTTGCAAAGAATGCCTGACAGACCCTTCATATGCTTTTTAATTTAGAAAGGATTGTAAATTCAAAGGGTCAGAAAAAAATTTACCATAGCACTACCATATGAAATCTTGAAGCCTTAATTTAGAATTCAAGCTCTGCAGAGAAAGTTGTAAATGGGAGGATTTAGAAGGTCAGTGACCTTTGACTAAGCATGGAAACAGCTAAATATTTTAAAAAATATTTTTGGTTAAATTTGCATTTTAAGCTCAGCTATGGTTTTCAAAGGGGAAGTGGAAATAAAAAGAGGAATGGGTATGTATTTTCCATATTAATGCTTGGGGCCAATATCATGTCTACTTATATCCACTGTTTTTCCCACATCAAAGGCAAAGTCACAGAAACTCCAGAACCAAAATTCCTGCCTTATATTTGTTTATTAACAAACTCTGGACAGGTGCAAATGCTTTCCTGCAGGATTTACTCATGCCAATCCAGGTAATCCTCCTAAGGAAAGAGGTTCTCATAGACAAGGAAATCGAGGGAGTCACAGTGAGGACAAGACTCCAGGCCACATCTGGGTAACGGAAGACATTTGAACCCCTGCAGTCTGGCTCTGGAAACCATGCTTTTAGTCCTTTATGAGAGTTCTGTAAGAGTGGATGGCATTAAACACAGCCCCAGGTGAGGGCCAGGCGGGCGGAGCTGCACGTACAAGGACAGGTCCCCCATGGCGCTCACACACCTGCCATGGGGGCGGGTAGCACTGTGCAGGGAATGCTACATGAACATTTATCCCTATTGCTATTTTTGCTCTTGTTTTCATTAGCCTCGGAGAAAAAGAACATGGGAAGTCAAATCACAAGTTCGGGGGGAAATAGCCTTTGAACATGTGACTGGACTTTAGTAAGAACGGGAACAAAAAATACAGTGGACTGGGAATGGCAGACACACAGGCTGGGACCAGTCTTGGGCCAGGCACGTTGATGAGCAAAGGGATGGGGGATGGGATGTCAGTAATGAGAGTATCACCCTGAGCCTTCTGCTAACCACTGACAAGGACCACGGGGTTTGTGGAAGAGTCTACAAATACTGAGAGCAGCTCGACTTTCCAGATGGATAAAGAGCAGCACAGAGAGGGTGCATTGCAGGCTGGTCCACATTGCAGGTTGTAGAATTAGGATCGCAGCTGCTTTGCACGGGTCCCTGAGTTCACACCTGTGACCCCACCACCACACTGCCTCCCTTAGCCTCTTCCTATTAGAACCACACCTGGGATCACTCCATTCCGTCACTCTGAATGGGGCTGGCCTGGGCTCTGGGATTAACCCAGAGACTCCCCTGGAAGTCCCATCAGTTGCTGGTCTGAGGATCACTCATTGTTTTGGGAGCACATTTCTTCCCAACTCCTGACAAGCAGAGAGCATCAGTGGTACAGTGTCCCCCTCCCCTCTCCCCCCCGCCAGCACCACACTCGCTGTGCTGGGGGACAGTGGGCCAGTCTATAGAAGCATGTTTTCACCCTCTCCTCTAGGTCTCCCCGGCAGCAGGAGGCCAGCCCAGGGATAGATGCCACTGACCTTGGGAATGAGTCTGATTAAAGCTGAGCTCGGTATCAATAAGTCCATCTGGCTAAGACACCTGCAGCCCTGTGCCCCAGCTGGCCTCTCCCAGTAATTAAGGTAAACATTCATCTTCTTTTAATGCTGTTTATTTCTTGTTTGTGGTCCAAGTGGATAAAAATTGTTCTAGGGAACCACTTAAGTGAGCTCAGAAATAGGCAAACTTGAAGTTTTCTTCTATCTGAAGACTACTGAAAGCTACCAGTAGAAAAGTAAAGGAAAAAAAAATAATCCTTCTAGTTCTTATTTTTCTTAGAAAGGAAAAAAAATAAAACTTTTCCCCAGCAGCCCCGACTTTACCATCTAGCTATCTGTATGCAGTAAACTCTGTTATGTCATTTACTGTACATTACATACAACTATAATACTGGGTCCTCATTTATAGATACCCAGAATAAGAGGTAACACCTTTAAAAATTCTATTGCAGTAGCAAACTGGTTCCTGCAGCCCAATCCTTGATCAAGTGTTTTAGAAAAATCTCACAGTCCTAGAAACAGAATGAGCCAGAACAGGTCCAGTTCCCCCATTCTCCCAGTGCTGAGAAACCTGGAAACTACAGAGGCAAACAGCACTCAGGCCACCAACTTGGAGCCTGTAATTCAGAGATGGGAAATTGCCGGCTACCTGAACCTCATTTCTTTTAGTCTGAAGCCAGATTGTCTGTTGACAGGGTCAAATCAAGGCTGAGCCATGAAAGGAAGGGCAGGTGGGAGACACTGTAGGATAGAGATGGGCATATCAGAAAGAATCAGTGGGGATAAGTATTCCAGAGAGAAAGTGGAGCTAGGCCCATGTCACATGACTTCCTTCACGGAGGGCACTCAGTACTAAAACCTCGCCTACAATAATCTGAAACATTTCTCTCTGAATGGACTATTCACCACCTTGGAAGCTTGAGGCTCAGAACTTTTGTAACTTTTGAAATTGGTGTTTTTGTTGTAGAAATTTTTTTTTGCTCAGAGCCAGGGGAATGAACAGTGAAGGAAGCCAAGCCCCTATTGTGTATAAAATTGATGTCGACTGAGCAACTGAACATTTATCTTGTGCAGCCTATACTACTTTTTAAACAAGGTTTTGGAAAGCAAATCAACTTCAGAAACCATAAATTGATTTTTTTTTTTTTTTAAAAAAGAAACTTCTCAAGGAGTACAAGTAACATCAGGGTTTGGAAAGCAGATTTACAACAATAAGGGCAGTCATGGTGGCATGGGCTAGGGTGGGGCCGACTATATCACACTTTTTTCTCCTATCTTCTAAGAAAGAAGAGTATGGCGTAAATTTTCCATTCAGTGAATATAAACACTTACAAGGGAAAGAGCAGGAGGAAGGGTCTAGCAAGGAAGAAAGGGACACACTTCTGATGCCAGAAGTGAAGTAATTAAAAATATGCAGGGAGCAGAGCAAGTTTCCTGCGGGAATCTACTGTCTGGTTTGCCCAGGACTATGGCTCCCCAGGAGGCGGGGCAGTCTTCAACGCCCAAACAGGGCTAATCACAGGCAAGCTAGGGCTGTAGGTCACCCACCCATCTCTCTGCACGCTGTGCCTGTCCAGATTTGGAACCTTAGCTTTAGACACAAATACTTGACTTTTCTCCAAGTTGTTAGGTCTTCGGATGAGAGATGGCAAAGGTGATCCAGCCAGATCCGCACTACAGGGCAAGCACAGCTCTGCCAGTGTGGAGGGAGTGCACCTCTGAGTCTCGTGTGGTCTCGGGGCCCACGTGCTCTTATTAGGTCTCATCACAACACACCCCCCAGAACGAGAGCACACTCTACCAGAATAGAAATGAGTCAGTGCTCAGCTTCATGTGCTTTGTCCAGCCATCCAAATACTGTCTGCTCTGAAGTTAGAGATACCTTCCCAAAGGAAAAATATGTGCTATGATGTCAGGAATATTTTTAAAGAATAATTTTCATTTAAGAAATAGGTGCCTAAGTTAGTTGTCTTCTATAGCAACGGTTTAAAGTGCAACTATGGGAAAGGAAGAACGTGAGTTTCATGCATAAGCTGGGGTTCCGGCAAGAATTATGTTATCTTAAAGACCAGACTTTCCAGACAATATGGCTTTCATTATGCACAAATGCATGACGTGTAGAGGGAAAAAGGACCTAATAGGTACCAGTGTTTCCCAAAGTGCTCAGAACACACTCATAAATCAGGAAGGATCACTTTCTCATAGAATAATTTGATATTTGTTAACAGAGACAGATCAAAACTTTTTAGATTTAGGTTTATTTTCCTAATGCCAGTTTCACACAGCCCATATCTCTTCCTAACACTTAGTTCAGAGTGAAAAGTCTCTTTGCATAATTTTATTTTTGGCTATTAGCCCAGTAAAATAAGAAAGATTACCTTTCATGCAACTTTAAGCCCTCAGAGGTCAAGGAACAAAAGGCTCATTCAGAATGAGAAAAAGAGGAGGGAAAGACGCTCTTCCAGCTACGTACACGTTGGTGGTGAAGATGCCGTAGATGAGATCCAGCTCGGGCAGGAGGAAGGTGCTCTGCAGCTCGTTGTAGGAGAAGGGCACCTCCCCGGGCCGCGAGCAGTTCAGGCGCGCCTTCATGAAGGTGGTCCAGGTGTCCTCCAGCAGGAAGCGCCCCCCGATGTCGTTCTTGCAGACCCGGGCGGCTCTGGAGAACACAGTTTTCCCACAGTCATGCTCCACGGCATTTTCTCGGAAAAAGAAGTAGGTGAAATTTCCGATGTCATAGGAGGACACGAAGTTTGGTTCTGTAAACGACAGGAACGAAGAAAAATCTCAACATCCACGTGCCATTCCTGTTTTTATCTTGGCCTGCTCCTATTTCTCCAAAGAGACATGCTTCTGTTTAGACAGCACCTGGATCTTGTAGGACAAATGGGGGGCCTCGGGAGCAGCCTAATGGTGGGCGCTGCTGGGAAACTCAGGGTCATGCCCAGGCTCCAAGTGATGGCCAGGCAAACCCGTGCCTCCACACTGCAGCGTCCTGAGCTAGAGGAGCGCCCCAGCTAGCATGACGTGAGAGCCATCGGATCAGGCCGGGAAGATTTGCAGAACAAATTAAAGCCATGTGTATTGCTTTGCTTGAAAATTCTTACATCAACTTTGGAAACAGGAGCAAATAAGATTAAAAAGATGAAATTTGATTCAGAATGTAGGAGACTTCAATCATGTTTGCGGCACCAAAAAATGCTTGGACTTTCTATCCATGCGACTTCAACATATTTTATCTGCTTTTAGTAAAGACCTTAAAATATTTTCTACTGGTGAAAACTGAAATAAAAACTCAAACTGTAAGGTTAGTGCCTTGAATTAACTTAGGCAATTCCTGTTACTATGGCGACAGTGTCACTGTGAGGCTGAAGCCTTGTTTCCCCATCCCTGGCCACTGGTGGGATCCACTGAGAGGAGGAAAATGTGTTCAGAGGGAGCACTGTCCGGATGCTTCTCAGTCTCATAAATGGCTTAAATACGGGGATTCAGAATTGACAAAATTATGGCAAAGATTTTACTTAATCACCAAGCTCATTAGGAATCAGGAAATACAGATTACCAACTGAATCTTACATACTGCATTTAAAGTGTTCTCTTGACTTCCTGTTTGAGAAGGAAGAGGCCAAAGAGATGATACACTTTGAGACACTGACAAGTCCTCATATGTCTCTTTAAATACTGTCATAAACAGGTTTGCTTCTCACTCCATTCTCTCATTCTTTCAGCAAGCATCTGAATTTTATAGTGCAATTAGTATAATTATAACAATAACCTTTGGTGTTCAAAATTAATGGAGAGACACAGACAACACTATATCCACAAGGACACATTTTCAGTGACAGTTTGTAGGAGCAAATCCATTGACCTTGCACCTTACCAGAGCCAACTGTACTGTGCCAGTAAACATGCTATTGGCAGGACAACTGAAATTCTATCTGGCTGCGAGACAAGACGTGACCATCCAATGCAGACCCGAAACAGACAGGGACTCCAGGCACGGCTCTGTGTTCACACTGAATCCTCTTCTATTTTATTCAACAAGACTGTTACCAATTTTCAATCTGTCTGTCTAGCTAGCTATGTATCTATCTTCAATGTCATCCACAAAATGTTTTCATCCAACCTACCTTAGAAAGTGTACAGCATTCTAAGTGGTTCCCAAGGCGGTGCATTTTCCATTCAGATCATTACACTGTTCTGAAGTGCATCAAGTAATATACAGAGGTTTTGATGAGAATTAATTTGATTTTATGAGATGTCAAAAATATTCTTAGAGGACTATTACTTTAATCTGAAATGGTTTAAAAAAAAAAAAAAATCACACCAAGCGGCGGTACATGCCTGAATCCTAGCACCTCCGGAGGCTGAGACAGGAAGATTGCAAGTTCACGTCCAGGCTCAGCTATCATGTGTCTCTAAATTTAAAAAAAATTTTAAAAAGGTTTTTGGGGATGTAGCTTAGTGATAAAACATCCCTGAGTTCAACCCCAAGTACCAAAAAAACAAAACAAACAACAACAAAAAAGCAAAATCCAGAATTGTATTAAGCATATGAGATGAATATTATGTACACTTACTGTACATAATAGGATCTTGGAGAGATGCTCACAAACACAATAGTTGACATCTGAAAATTCTTTTTAACATAAGGAAAATACTGGAGAAGGGTTTTGCATCCAGGTTCTCTATGCATCTCCAAGATAATTACCTACAGAAACAGACCCCCAAAAGCAAAGATATCAAGCAGTCACAAGCCTACATTTGGTGGCTAAGGAAAATAATCACTTGTATGTCTAATAATGAAAGAGGAGGCTAAATCATTTCAGGATGGGTCCTACACCTAGGCTTGTATAACCAGATTATAGTTCCATCATTTTATTAAAACAAAAAGTCACCATCATCATAACAATAACAACAAACCATCTAAAACGGGTGAAATTATGTACCCCATTTGTGTACAATGAATCTGTAAAAAATTAAAAGCTAAATAAAAAAAAATTAATTAAAAAAAAAAAACAGCCTTGGGGGAAGGGTCTTTCTGACCTGGAGCTCGTCGCCAGCACTGGCACATGAGGCAGAGGGCACCAGGATCTGTCAGACCCCTCACAGGTATGCACTTCTGCTGTTAACACAGAGACAAGCAGCAGGACAAGCACATCATGAACCCTTCCAGCATCTATGAAGTCATAAGCAGGAAAACGAACAACCACAAAGGAGAGATGACCTGTCGTGGTTCTTGCAGCTGGTCTATGAGAGCCAGTGTCTGGGGATTCTGCTGAGTCATGCTGAGCTCGGTATTTTACACTCATGTGCTCACTAAACCCATGAGAATCAAAGGGGGTGCTGTTGCTCTTCCCAGTGCATAACCAAGCACACTGAAGTCCAGAAGTTTAATAGCTCACCCAAGTTCACACCACAGGCAGTGGGGTTGGGAGGGAGTAGGGATGTCCTGAATCCAGACAGTCTGGATTGAGACAATTCATGAAGCATCATGCAGCACTAGGAAAATACTAGTCTGAAAGAAGCAATCTAACATGCTTCTCATTTTCATGGTAGGACTGGACTTCTGGACATCCTTGCCCTTGGATGAAGGACAATGACAACCATGGGGAGTGCTTAGTGGGTTCACGTAAGCACATGTCGAGGAGGGTTTTTCAACCAACTATAGGAAAGATAAGTGACCAGTCACTAGGGACATTAGAAATGAAACAGAAAAGAAAAGCAGGGAGAAAGAAGTCAGCAATTCAAGGGTTTATTAAACAAGAATACAGTCAAGCAGTGTTTGATCAGGACCAGAGCTCGGTTTCCCATGGGGTCTCTATTGCTCTGGCAAGTCAGTGAGTGACCCTTAGGGGCTGTCCACATCCATTGTCCACTCCACTGAACTCCCATGCAGATTTCCAAGACAAGGGGAATGCTAAGGAATGGAATGCGGTGTGGCCCCCAGCTTCCTCTTTCTGTAGCAAGTCCCCATCTCTCTAAACCTTCACACCGATTTTATAAAGTGACAGGGTGCATACCAGATAAAAATGCTCAAATTCACTTTGTTTTTCCTCTCGTTTTAAAACACAAGAGAAGTTGTGCTCAGTGTGAAGAATATGCTGTTCTCTAATTCATCACCACAGGTCAGGCCGGCCTGGGAGCTGAACTACATTTGGAAGCACATCAGGCTGCCCCTCAGGGATTCTTCAGGTTGACCATGGGCCCCTGACTTGTGACCTGCTATTAAATCAGGAAGTTCCATTTTTTGGAAAGCAAAGCCTCCTGAAATTGAGCCAGCATCCTGTTTCTCTTCTAAGGACAGTGAAAAAAGCAGGAATAATGGTTAGACAGTCAAATATCTCTTGTGTTTATAGATATAAATCTGGAGGAAGGAGGTGTTTGGATTTCATCAGGCAGGATAATAAGATGCATTTTGTTTTCCTCCCATTATTTAGTTCTGTGTCTTGTTAAAAGGCAATTCACTACCAACTAGTATTTGTCACTCCTGAACGAACTGAACAAGTCATAAATCAGGCATGCCTCTTTGTCTACAAAGGATATGAGCCCATGAAAGGGAGAGCTAAGAGATCCTTTACACCCTATTATCACCAGAGACACAAATGAACAGAAGGTGAGGGGCTTTCAGAATAAAAGCAGGTATGGGTCCATGCCAGCTTATATATAAATATATGCATGGAGAAGATGATTTTCTCACATCTGTAAAACATGCTGAGTTACAGATGACAGTGCCATATAAAATATACAGATTAATAAGAATTATGAATTATGATATAAAATTTTTATTTTACATCTTCACTTACAGTAATGACCATGCAGATGGTAGTACTGAGAAGCTACATTATAAACAAACAAGAGTGACAAGGAGAAGCATAAAAGTTTTGAGATTATGGCCATGTAAAACAAATTCTAAGTATCTGAAGTCTCTACCATGCACTCTCTATGTCAAACCCTACAGCATCAATATGGGGGTGCCCCATGTTCAGAATGAATAGATCGGTTACAGGTTCTTGAGACATTATCATCTCATGTACATGTATGACTGCATGACCAATGTGAAATACCTACAATCAGAAAAATGAGAGATTTCATTCACATATGATCTATCAAAATGTATAAATGCTTTCTACTGTCATGTACAACAAATTTGAACAAATAAAAAATTTAAAATAAAAAATAAATAAAAATAAAAAAGAAACATTTGTCTAAATGAATGAGAATGGATATTAAAAACATGGAAAGATTTCAATTTCCAAATTCCACAAAAATCTTACTAGAAACAAAATTCATCAAAAATTATTTTGCACTCAAAAATTCACCTTGTGAGACACATGTCAAAAGCAAGCTGAAAATGAATAGGTATGGCACAGGTCCAGCTCTGCCCTGGCCTGGAAAGCAGTGTCTACATGCCCTGCTCTCTGCATGAGACCTGGGGCATCAAAGACCTGCTTTGCAAGGCAGAAAGGACTAAAGAGACTGGTACATAATAGGATCACAATAAATTTAGACTATTGATATTGGCTAATGATTTGCTCTTGGTATCCCTCTGGATTGTCTGCATTTAATACAACCTCACATAATCAAAATGATCAAACATACACATATCAAGTGTAAGGTGATCAGAGCTGAGAAGCATTGGTACAGCAAGGCTGGGCTTCACAGCAAGCCAAAGGGTTTCTATGACCTAGTTTGTTGGTGCCCATGTCCAGGAAACCATGTCAATGCACATTTATAGATTTTTAGACACTCTTTTATTGTGTATATTGTTTCCTTTGTCACAGCCAAAGCAAAATGTGCTGTAGGGCTTAGGAAGTGAGTCTAATTTCATTTAGGTATTTATGAAGACTGGATAATTCAAGTGATACTAAATTAAATTGTGGTTTTAAAACCATGGGGGAACCAATGTTCCTTCCCTGGGATTTCAACCAAAAGACAAACATATGAGTGAGTAGACAGGTGGAAGATAACCAAGAGTCACATGTGTGTGTGTAGGTGTGCAAGCGTCACATATATGCAGTACTGAGGTGCATGTATACGTGGCTCAACACTTCCACCTGCTGGCTGTATAAACTGAGTCAAGTTACTTAACGGCATAGTTTTTGTTTCTTCTGCTTTAGGACTGCAATGCTCCACATGAAGTACCATTGTGTAAATCAAAGGCAAGGCATGTCAGGGGCTTAGCACTTGCTTGGCAATCATCCAGATATACATAATCATCTCACTATATGAATTTATATAAAAACACACAGGTAAACAGATGATGTGCATTTACTTAACAAGCTAACTTATCAATTAGCCATTCTGCAGAACAAATCACAGTTCTCCATTCCTTTCAGTGAGACATGGTGGCAGGGACTGGTACTACAGACTAAGCCCTGAATGCCAGTCAAAGGACACCCCACCACCAGGAGCTTACTGACCAGCTCCTCAGGGCTATCTTCAGCTCTGTCCTTGACTCTGGATATTCCTTGGTTAACTGATGGATACAGCCCCTTCCCTCAAGAACAGTGTGAGGAAAGAAAGAAGACAGAGACCAATCATGTTTACAGTGATGACTAGGGTACTTAGGGCCAGCTCAGGGAGGCGAGCTTAAGGATTAGAAGAAAGGTGGTCAGGGAAAGGGTAGGTTGGGGTGTAGAAAAGGCCACCAGGCCAAGAGCAGGGTAATGAAGCATGCTAGAAGAGGAATGAGCCTGGGAGAAGACCCTAGCTGAGTCAGAAACAGAATGAAGTCATGTCAGGACAGAAAGACCCACAGCACAGGAAGCAGTGAGGCCAGGCCAGACCAGCACATCCTCTGTCACTGTTCACACAGCCCTGTGGTCTTGCAGCCCAGGTGCATCGTTCACGGGGCCACCTGAAAGAAAGACAGCCACTACTGAAGCACTCAAAGCAGGGCTGGAGATCTGGCTGCACCAATTTTGTGACCTCGTTTTTCAAAGTGGAACACACCTTTTCAAAATGTGTTATTAACATTGAGTTGCTGATTCCAGAAGGTACGACTTGCCCCGGGGAACTGCCTTCTCCCCCAAGGAAAATCACCATCTCTGCATGAACCTATGTCCTGCCTGAATGGCCAAAACCCACACCTGGAATCCTCTATCTCCTGAAGTCGCAGGAGTGTCATGAATTGGGCGTCTGCTCCAAGGACAGATATGGTGTCCATTCGGTTGCCTCCATTCTAAAGCCTCTGTAGCCTTTCTATACTTCTCACAAAAATCTACCAAATCACACATTCCCAGGCTCATGAGTTAACAATACTTTCACCAAAATTTCTAAATATTTTTAAAATAGAAAATTTCCATTTGCCACATTCCATTTTTTTACCTGGCAATAACTTAAAATTTTAGATTCACTCCTTTTAAGAATTAATCATTTATTCCACAAAATATATACTTATGGATTTTTCAACTGGAAGATCAACTTGAATTCAAGGATATGAGAAATATTTTAATACCTATAAAACATTTTAAAAGACTAAAAGGAAAACATGTACAATTTATTTGAAAAATATACTGAGCTATGTAACATTATTCAGTTTCTAACAAGCTGGAACACAATAAATAGACCAATGTGGTGGATCCGGCTTAGTCTCTTACATGGATCAGGTTCATTAAAAAAAAAAAAAAGAAGAAGAAGAAATCAAAACATGGAGAGTCAACTATCCAACTGTCCAAGTATCCAAACCACGAGTGAACAAAGATGAGAGGCCAAGACCCGGGGGGAAGCAAAACTTTTAACTGAATGATATAGAGACAACCTATGGACTCACATAGAACGGACAACTCATAAACAGGATGCCAACATGATGTGCCCCAAGAGGAGGGTCCAAACGGGTACCACTCTGGGAAAGGAAACAATGTTTACAGTCAGGCCAAGATGTCAGGAGGAAGGCTGGGCAGCGGAGGAAGCATTGTCTCTAGACAAGGAGTGCTCAGGGTCTTCCAGGTTGTTTGTGTGTGTACTGGTAACTGTCCACGTGTTATGTTCTCCAGACTGAGGCTGACCTTCCTTGTGTGACATTTTTTGTGCAATCTCCCTGTGACTCTGTATGTACTGCATGTCTTACCCCACAAAGTACCTTGGAGGCAAAAGACAGTCATCATTCATCCATTTGAAATGTGCAAATTAAAATCCAAAGTAACTTATTGGCAAGAATAGAACCATCATCCAACATGGAAAGGGATTCATGGCTCCCTGGCCTTCAGATGCTCAAAGTTCAATGAATAGCATCCTATTTCCAAAGAGCACCCTAAGCACTGAGTTCTCCATGTCACTTATTAAACTTGCACCCAGAAAGTGCTGTGTTAAATGACCCCACAGGTTTGTCTTCATAGGTTTAACAATTCAAGTTCACTAGATCCTTTATTCCAGCTTGGATAATCAAGAAAAGGCTCAGTCTTTCCCGAAGTCCCCACGTCTCTGTCTCATGGCAGTCTGTGCATACCAGTGTGCACGTTAGGAGAAATGGAGGTCCCGAATAAGGTTGGCATTTCCTAAAGGTGAACTAAACAAAGCAGAGGCTGGGAGCACATGATGGGGGAGGATGCACACTCTGGGGTGGGATCTGCTTTCACACCCCAGCTCCAGCTCACACCAGGCAAGGCCCTCCTGCAGGGTGAATCCATCCGAGCCATGGAACACTCATCCATGGAAGGACGATAAAACCTCCCTTGGAGCAAGTGTGCAGGATTAGTGGTGATGTGTGTGGGGGCTCTCTCTTCTATGTTAAGGACAGCCATTGTAACTCTTCCTTGAACCTGGGGCAATAACTGGAGGTAACAAGGTGTAATGTTTGCACCAACAGGCAGATGACGTGAAGGGAGGTCATTTATTTAAAATAATTTTGATCCCATGAAGATGATCAGATTTTGTCTGCATCACAAATTTTCAAAATACACCCCTCCCATCAGCATTGACAATCTGCCCAGGGCCTTCTGATGGACACAGTCTGTCTTGGAAATGAGAGAAGTGTGGTCCATTGTGATGTGTCACATGACACACGACCTCACGCCACTGGTTTTAAATCCTATCTCCCACCCTGGCCAGTTAAACTTGGTGAGTTCATGATTGTGCCAGCATCTCCCCAGTGCTATCTGGTAAAATACCACAGTAGGCTGCTGACTATGAAATCTTGATTTTATTCTGGTCCGACCGAGCTGCTTCTTTCCTTGACACATACCTCATTCCCAATCCTCATTTGTTTTTATTTCACTTGTATTTTTGCCTCAGTTTCAATTGTGAATTTCTAGCCTTGGGAATGTTGTCAGTCCAGAGAGCACCAGGACCCTGGGGAGCTTTGCCATGTGGATGATGCCGAACAAGCTCCCATTGTCCCTGGGATGGAGGCCAGCAGTCACCCCAGCCAGGCCATGCTTGAGCTGCTGAAAGTCAGTGTCTGCACCGAGGGAGAAGAATGGAGCCCAAAGAGCAACTCCCGTAGCTAAAGCACAAGTGACTTCTCCTTAAGGTACACAGGGGGGTTTCTTCCTCTAAATAAATGATCTTTAATCATTAGAAAGCCAATCATTGCATTTAAAGACCTCAAAGGGTCCTCATGAGGCTTGGGTAGCGCCATCAATGTATCTCAAACCAGGGACTTCAAAATGATTACCAAAAGAGGCAGGGGATGGGGAAGGGGTGGAATGAGACGGACGTCGCTACCCTAGGTACTTGTATGACTACACGAACCACTGGTGACACTCCAAGGTGCACAACCAGAGAATGAAAAATTGGACCATTTGTGTACAATGAGTCTAAATGCATTCTGCTGTCATGTATAACTAAATAGAACAAACAATAAAATTAAAATTAAAAAAGAGAAAAGAAAGAGTTACATTTCCTTAACTAGAATCACTGTAGCTCATAAGAAACAATCCTGCTAAAATGAGAATGCTTCTGGATTTCAAGGGAGTCCCCTCCAAAGGAGATCACAGATGGAAACTCAGAGAACGGAAGTCACGGATTTCCACGGTCCGCCCAGTGGGGAGGCAAGCATTCCCTCCAGAGAAGGAAGATGGGCAGGTGGCAGAGAGTAAAATGATCATGTCCCTATGAAGGTTCATGTCATTAGTAGCGCTCATCCAGGAAGTAGATTCTCCAAATCCCTGTTTAGGGTTTATGTGCGCCTGAGCATTAGCTCCCACAGAACTCACAAACACAATTCACACAACATGAGTGTAGACACACCACATTCCCCCTGCTTTTCCTGGGCTTATTGTTTCCTTAGTTTGACTACCATTTTCTTGAAGGCACCCTTTACGGCTTCTCCATTTTAAGCATCAACCATTAAACATTTATTATCCTCCTTTATGGTAATCATTTAATAAGGGTTATTAACGATTAATATTTTAATGCATTAAAGCTGTTAAGGAATTTCTCTAAACACATAATTTCGTTTTAAGAGTGATTTGGGCACAGGGGAAAATCTGAACTTAAAATATAAATTCATTTTCAAACATATACCTCAATGTTCCAGATTCCTCCAGAATGTCATCCAATCAACCACGCTGCCTTTGAGAACTGAGTATGTAAGGGCTGAGAGGGATTCCCAAACAAGATGGGCGTTTAAAGGAACACTTTTTTTTTTTTTCAAATGCTTAGAACTGAGTCAGTTTCAAACATAAAAAATGGGGGGACTTTTATTTGTTTTAAATTCTGGAATACAACTAATATAATACTTTCCTTTATTTAGCAAGAACATTCACATTTTACTTTGTGTGATATGAGCTCATTTCTTACTCGTTCTACAGAGAAGCAAGGTTGACTGAGCCTTGGCTTGCTTCTGGTTCTGAGTAAGTCAGCTGAGCCCACCAAAGTGGCTCACATATCACTCCTGCCCTCAGGCATTAATGAAGTAGTGGGAGAAACCAAGAAATAAACTGTTCACCCATGTCTTAGTCTGTTCAGGCTGCTATAATAAATACTAGGGTAGTTTTGTTTCCCCTAGTGCTGGAGATGGTATGCGGGGCAAGTGCTGCACTACTGAACTGCACCCAGGCCCTGAGGGCAGCTTGTAAACAGGAGGCACAGTTCCGGGTAGTTCTCCAGGCTATCAAGTTCCCAGTGAATTTCCTCTAGGCTCAGTCATACCTGTGAGGGCCTGCTCCCTGGCTCACGTGGTGGAAAAAGCAGCCTTCCAGGGTCTCTTCTATAAGGGCACTAGTTCCAATAGTGAGGGTCCCATCCCCATAGCTACTCACATCCCAAAGGCTGCCACACCCAGAGTCACATCCCACCTCCTGGTGTCACCACACTGGGGGTTGTACCAGTATAGGGATTTGGGGGACACCCAATGACATTAATTCATTTTTTAAAAAATATTTACTAAGTGCTTGCTATGTCCTGTCATAAGCATGTAAAATAAGTCAGGGTTCACAGTATATAAGCTCCAGCCACGGGGACTGGTAGCCGAAGGGGCCCTGAGACTGCAATGCTAAGGTTAAGCACTGAGTGTGGTAAGAGGTCCTGAGGGCTGGACAGGAGAGGCCATGGCTTTAAAACCAGGTGGTCAGCCCCACTGCAAAGGTGACATCTGAGCGAAGACTCAGAGCTGAGGCAGCTGGCAGTTGGCTTACTGGGGGCAGAGCTGTCAAACAGAACAGGGACTGGCAGCTCCAGCATGTGTACCAAATCTGGCCTGCAGTCTGCTTTGTGTTGAAGTTTTATCACCACCAGCCACACTCATGGATGTGTGCCGCAGCAATGGCTGCTTCCACTCTACAGTGATGGAACTGAAAAGTCACAAGAGGGATCATATGGACAGCAAAGCCTGACATATTTCATTTATGGCCCTTTGTAAAAAACATCCGCTAGACCTTGAAAGAGAGGGAAGAGCCAAGGTCACTGTGCAGCATTTGAGAGGCTGAGACAGAGGCAGCAAGAAGTCGGCTAAGAGACACGTGCAGGGAGGGAGTGGGTGGCCAGCTGGCAGCACTGCAGCCTTTTCTGCAGGTGAAATGGGCATCTGTAGACTTGGGGCAGGAGAAGACAGGCGTCCCCACACCATGTAAGCAAGTACAACCATGGACAGTGCCAAGAAGGGACAAAATAGACCCAAGTGAGTATCGGGGAAACGGCCTTCAAGGTAAGCCCCAGAGGAACAGGAATTCACCAGGAAGCAAAAGCCATAGCAGGTGAGGACAGAATAAACACCCTGTGCAAAGGAACATGGTGAGGAAGCAGGATGTTCCCAGGAAAGTGTACACAGCTCCATGCAGGACACCTTCGGGCACATGGGTCTGCACAAACAGTTAGATCACACCAGCCAGGTAAGAGGACACAGACAAAATTTAGAAAGGCATCCAGAGCCCTGACCATCCCTGCTCCAGCTGATGGCACATGCTCACACCTGGGTCACCTTGCACAGGTGCAGGTGGGACACCTATCTGTCACTGTGCAACCAGTAGAAATTGCAGCTGATGTAAGAAATTGCACTGTACAGTAGGAAACTGCACCTGGAACTCTGGTATTAGGTCCTGGGTTCAGGGACTGCTAAAGGGAGGTTGGGTGACCGTACTAGATAGCTATGTTGGATTTCTGGGAGATGTGATAGGAAGTGTAGAAGTTGCCAGATCCTTCCTCAGGGCTCCTTCTGTCCAGACAGGGTGTCACCCTGGAAAGCAGGGCCACTCCTATCTCAGTTAACTAGAAGAATAGAGAAAAGGGCTGCTCCCAAGCACAGGGAAACAGTTCACAAGAGAGTGGATCACAGTCACGAGCCTGAAAGCAGACAGTATGCTGACCACAGTTAGCAGGCGCCATGTGCCAGGCTCTTCCTGCTGAGATAATTTTCTTTCATCCACACAAAAAGGTTGGAAGAAACTGGAAAGCATCCAAAGCAAAGGAGTGAGTTTCGCTTCTAATATGTGAGCTGCTGTTAGCTGAGCAATGGCCTCCCAGAGGCTCCAGGTTGTGCCAAGTCTGGAGACACCATGACTGGGCAGTTCCAGGCAGATGCTCAATGCCTGCATAAGGCACAGCAGGCCAGGAAGAGGCGAGCCCCTAAGGGCGTTGGGCAAGCCAAGTAGGCCTCTTCGTGCCAGACAGAGGAGGCTGGTGGGGCAGTCCTTCATGAACCAGAGGCGAAAGTGTCCACTCATTCACTGTCAGCAATCACTTACCAACTCCCTACTGTGCAGCGGATGAAGTATCAGATGTGAGGAATTCATGACAACCACCTTGATTTATTGGTAACTGACTAGGTGCCTGGCACCATCACCTTCTTCCCACAGGCTCACCTTGTTCTCAGAGCAGCAGGCACAGAAAGTTAGTTAGGCCCAGTTTGCAGATGAGGAAACTGAGATTCAAGCTCAGTTCCATCTGACTTCAAAGCCTCTGCCTTCCATCCCTTAGGTCGATCATTAGGAAACAAGCAGAGTGTTATCCCAAAACACTGGGGTCCACGGTACAGTGAGGATAGACAGATGCAAACGAGGCAGGGGACAGAGCAAGGGCCATGGAGCCAGGAACAGGGGCTGTGGTTCCCTGAGGAGGGAGGACCTGAGAGCCATGGAGGACTTCTCAGTGCAGGTGTTGAGGGGTGTGAGAAGTGAGCCAGAAGAAAGAAGCCTGAGCACAGGAGGGAGGGAGCAAAGGAGGTCTAGGGAGAAGACGCAGGGTGGGGAGGAGAGGTGGGAGAGGAAAAGCAGGGCCAGCTCCCCAGGCACCTAATGGGGCAAGGTTCAGGCTGCATCCTGAAAACTCAGCCCTGGCTGAACCATGTCCACAGTGGGACAAGCTGGCCTTACTGTGTGCATCACACAGCCGGAGATCAGTCAGCTGCCAGCAGCACAGAGCCAGAGATTTCACAGGACAATTCAAACCTGACTTCTTTTAAAAAATCCAAGGGCCTGGCACATGCCCTGGCACTGCTCCAAGGGCATGGTTGGTGGCTTTGGTCCCAGCAACTGTGTGTCCACGGGCCCTGTTGCTCTCGTTCACAATCACTTACCAGGCCTGTGGTTGTGGCCACGTTGCACACAATGTGAGACTCAGTAAGATTTGACGGATGTAAGGCTCGATGTATTGAGAAACCTCTCTGCTCCTACGTGGTCAGAGGACTGTGACAGAAGGGAGACCAGCCCTCCAGCCTCGCTCACCTCCCCTGCTCCCTCGTTAACATCTGCAGCATTGTCCAAGTCCTGCGGGTCCCCAGGAGCGAACAAGACCAGTGCGATCTGGTGAGGAAGCAGCTATCTAGAGACGGGAGACAATCAACAATGTGATGACACACTGTGCCTCCTGCCACTAAGGATGTGGCAGAGCAGTGGCACAGTCACCTGGAAGGTTCCGAGATGGATGAACAGAGGCTCCTCCAGGGAGAGGCAGGAGCTGGGCCTGGAGGACTGAGGAGGCAGCACCCTGGATCTGGACAAGACCTTCCAGGCAGATGGGCAACTTGGGCCATGGGCCAGAGCAGGAGGGGACTTGGGTCATGGGGGACTTCAGGGAGCAGCCTGACTACAATGGACAGGAGGAGAGAGCAAGCACATGTGGCCAGAAGTCATGGGACAAACCACCGTAGGCCGAGAAATACCAGCATGGAGTACTCTTCTCGAGGCAGAGGGAAGCAGGAAAGGGACCGGGACTGAAGCCAGATGGTGGCCACTCCCAGCAGACCATGCTGGCGGCTCCCTGAGGAGCGGGGCAGGGGCTTTGCAGGCAGGAACTAGGAAATGGGAAGCAGCCCCAGACCTAGAAGTCAGCCTAACAGTGGGCCTCACAGGACCGGGGTACAGCGTGTCTGGGAAGGAGGGCAAGGGATCGCTGGAGATGTGCCCGTGTCCAGCTCGGAGGCATGGCTGCATTGTGGAGCCTGCTCTGGGCAGGACTGTGTCCTCCCGAATCCATACACTAGAGCCCCGACCTCCAGTACCCAGAACAGGGCTGTACTCGGGGACTTAGTGAGGCCTTTGGCTAAAACAAGGCCATTCGTGCTGGCCTCCACCCTGGGTGCCCGGCATCCTTATAGAGCAGATTAGGACACAGACAAGGGGAGGGCAGACCCTTGAAGACCAGGAGAATTTGGTCATCTGCAAGGCCAAGGCACAAGCACTGCAGAAGCCTTCGTCTTGGACCCCAGCCTCTAAAACTGAAGAAAATAAGCATCTGTTGCTTAAGCCACCAGTCTGGGGTACTTAGTGATGGCAGCCACAGGACACTAATGGTCCACCCAAGACAGGCAGGACAGGGAAGTGACAGGCAGGCATGATGCTCCCCAAGCCTAACAGAGCATTAGGCTGTCAGAGACAAAGCCAGATATGCTGTAGGTCAGAGTTAAGACCCAAATCTGGAATTAGACTCAGGTGGCTCTGAGGCAGTGGAGTGGGGGACTTGGCAGTCACATTAATCCATAGGCTGAATCAGAAGTCAATCAATTGGATGTAAGCTCAGAACATAAAAGCATCATTTGAAAAACACTTCCAAATACAACAGGAAACAGGAGAAAAGAAATCTTGGACACTGCAGAGATAAGGGTGTTGTTTACTCAGCTGGTTTGGGTTTCTTTGTTTTTGTCTTATTTAAAAGCGAAGAGATCTGAGCATTTTTCTAAAATAATGACAGTTATCACGAGAGAGGAATAATTGTGAGGTTATGATAAAAAGAAAGGATAATGAATAACATGACAATTTTGAGGAGAGAGGGAAGGATGGAAGGAAATAATTCTAGAATACAGCAGAAAGAAGCAGCTATGGACAAAAGTGTTTGCAGGGTTAGTAAGGGGACATCTCTGAGACCTAGCATTTCTCTAGAAAATAAGAGGTGAAAGATGCCTGCTGAAAATCATGGAGTAGGAGAGAACTGGAGTGGAGGAAGTAGAAAGGGGAGAGAGTGGGAACTGGGGACTCTGACTAATGCAGAGTCACCCTGAGGGCCTGTGCTGAGGGCAGACACTATACCTACAGCATGTACCTCTTCCCACAGCAGGTGACTCTCCCCAGCATGCTGTGAGTTAGAGATGTGAATGCCGAGAGGTGGGTTCCCTGGGGCGGATTTACAGGGAGATGGGCGAGGGAGAGTGGGAGTGGAAGATCTAAGGAGAAAGGACCTGGGCATCTAGTGACGGGCAGATGGTTTGCAAAGTGGGGATTCCAATCGACTTGGTGAGAATAAATGTCCCTATGTCCAGGTCCAGTAGAGGACAGAAGCAGAGCTACAGGGGAGCCAACAGCCAGAATCCATCTTGGATAGAAGATCAGTTGGAGAAGAAATCAGAGCAACCAGGAGAGGAAACAGCATCACAGGATTCAGTAGAAGAGAACGTGTCCCCCATAAAACAAGATGGTTCCTCACATGCAAGACTTCAGAGCCCTTGGGCCTGGGTATGAGGGTCTACCACGAAGGCCAGGAGATACAAAGGTCAGTGGGTGTCCTCTTCTGAGAAATGCAGGCTATTTAGTGTCATGCAAGCTATGCTGGTACCATGAACAGGGTGGTGGGTTCACCATATTTACCTTCAAATTATTTTCAACTTCTGCAGTTACCACATATCCTATGTTAATGGCAGTCCATGTGAGGAATCTAAAACATTAATTTCTCTGAACAGGAAATAACAATGTTATGCCCACCACAATCATGTCAAGCACAGAGGTGACTCTTTTCCTACCTGTATGACATCAACTGATTCCCAAATGGAGAGGATCCCAGTCAGAGGGAAAGGACCTATCACCACCTGATCAGCCAATGTGTTTCAGGGTCACAGTAAGGAGAGAGACAGTGCTTCTAATTCACGAGATGGCCTGACTGCAGCCCAGGATAGTCTCGGGCATCACTTTGGGGAAGACAGACATTGTGCTTCCAGTTTTGCTTTGCTTTACTCTCAGCAATGCTCCTCCCAAAGCCTTCCTGATGGCAGGCAGAGGTCTGGTTTGATTTTCAACTGGTCCCATTGCTTGTTGTAAAAATCAGCAATAAATAGAACAACTTTAAGTCACACAGATGGAAGTTCCAGGGCCCAACAGAGATTGCCTCTAAAGTGTTGTTTTCAGTCAAAAACAATTCAACAGAGAGTCTGTTAATGGGAGAAATCTAGTTACTGCTTTAGTTTGGGAGAACAATCCATGTTGCTATTTGGAAGCAATACCACCATTCAGCTACCGTGGGAACTTGATGAGGACATTCTTTTATCTACAAGGGAGTATTTAAAGGCAAATAGTGATGCTTAAGTTGATTATATAATTTGGCAAAATACTTTTGGGCATGTGTAGGGACATGTACACACACACACACACACACACACACACACACACACACAAGATATATATGCATCATAAGTCAAAACCAGTAGTTATCAAAAAGGGGCAACTTTTCCCTAAGGATATTGAAAATTTATGGAATTTCTTTTTGTCCTTGCAAATGAGTGGAGGGATATGCCACTAGCCACTGGCAGGTATAGTCAGGATGTTGCTAAACATCCTACAGTCAGGAGAATGCCTCTCCCAAAGCAAAGAATGACCTTCCCCAAAAAGCAGTATTGCTGGGGTGAGAAACTCTTGTCTGCACAATTCACTGGTCCTGGGCAAAAGGTCACTAAACCTCCACAGAGCTGGAAACATCAAAACAGTGAGTATTAGGGCTGGGTTGTGGCTCAGTGGTACAGCACTTGCCCAGCACATGTGAGGCACTAGGTTCGAGCCTCAGCACCACATAAAAATAAAGAAATAAATAAAATGAGGTTAGTGTGTCCATCTACAACTAAACATATTTAAAAAACAGTGAATATTGTAAAACTCAGGATTGCATCTTTCTGCAAACTCCCATATAAATGCTGAGCAATGAATTTCACATGGTACCCATGCTGCCTTGTGTGTGTGTGTGTGTGTGTGTGTGTGGTCACACTCATGCCTGTGCAGAGCACTGGATTTCAGCGGGCACATATCAGGACCTTGTGCAGTCAACCTGCAACTAGATGGTCCACACCGTCTTCTGACTGATGAGCAGGAAAACAAACAAGCAACCAGGGAAAGCAGCTGAACTTTGATGACTGGTCAAATCAACAAGAGCTCTCCTATCACAGTCTAGCAGGTGGGAACATCACTGACCTTTCTACTTACTTAAGAGTCAGGTGATGCTCTTTCAGTCCTTAGTGGTAAATGCATTATGTTTAGAGTCCTTTAAAAAATGAAGATCTTGATTTTCTTTGGAATATGTGACATTTCATTTTCAAGCATCAAATAACCAGGCATCATCACAAATGAGAGGGACACTGGAGTGGCTGCGGCTTACCGTTGAGCCATTTGGAGTTGTACTGTGCGGTGCGGAGAGGCGGCAAAATCCCCAGGCTTCGGTAAATGGCAGGATCACGCCCTGGGAAATCCATGGCCGTGGCGGCGTAGAGCTCCCCGCCAGCCGTGAGCAGAGCCGTGGAGTTGTGCTGGGGACTATAGGGACAGCGGGCCATGCCACTGATCTGGTCATGGATCTCAGTCAGGTTACTCAACTGTGGTGAAGACAAGAGGGAAGCAGTTAGACTCCAGGAAGCCTCTGAAAAGGTGCTGGTGGACCACATCTCTGCAGTTCTGAGTGAAGTTTGTGCAATGAACTCTCTGGGCTCATGGGAGATGACAAACGTTCATACTCAGACTTGATGAAAACAGCCCACTGTCGTCAGCACTGGAGAATCTATCAATCAATGTCTGTCTACTTCCTTCAGAGCCACTGTACCTTGTGGCTACTGAATACTCACAAAATATGAAGGGAGATTATTGTATTTATGGTTTTGATTTACAATGCATGAATGCTGCTTATTTACACTTTGATGAAGAACGCAACTTTTGTCTGTGAATATCTAAATCACAATGAAGGATCATGTACAATTCGATCAATATAAACAGTGGATTAAAAGATCAGAAATAGTCCTAAATAATGTGTTCCCAGTGAGGTCATGGCAGAGTGCAGCACCAGGAGGTGCATGATTTCGTAAGATATATTTTTTTCAGTTTTGAGAGAGCCACAGGGGTGTCCGGTTGTCATCTTGTTGAGTACAGCTTCCCAAATGCTGGGTTCCTGACACTGAATGATAAAAGCTCCTTGCCAGTTGGGGAAATCTTGACAAGAATCAGTTTAGCTCCCGGCTCAGCTGAGAGTGGACAGTTCAGAAGGTTCCAGCAGAGGTGCCAGCATGCGACTTGTCCACTGTTGGATGTCTGGCCCTGTGGAAGTTGCTTAAACCCTCAGGTTCTTTCACAAAACTTGCCCCCAAGGAGTAACCACCTCGTGGGGTGGGTGGCAAGGACCAAGTGCCTGCGCTGCCGTCAAGCACTGAGACACATGCAGAGCCCTGGAGCTCTCTGGAGCATCGTGTCCTACCGTCCTCCTCCTCCCATAATTCCAATCACTGAGGGTTAAGTTTTAAAGAAGGAAGGATAGAAACATGATAAATTAAGGTTTTTGGAGAATTTGCCTTACTGGAAATTAACATAAAGGCATTTCCTTATTATATTCCCTAAGGAAGACTAAACTAATGACAGGGAAGATCACAGGCATGCCTGGTGACCCCACCCTGCTCTGCAATGGATGTACCTACTTCTAGAACAACAGGCGAAAGGATCGGTTACACTTTTACTTCACCTGTCTTCACATTTTTTGGTTTTGTTTTCTCTTTACTTGCTTTTCGTTCGATTTATAAATTTTATTTTCTTCCTCTGGATTGTGATTTTAGATCATGTCGATACTTAAACAATATCTCTTACCATAAAGCAGGATAAGAAAAAATAATATGTAATTAATGTTTAGGGTCACTGGTAGGGAAAATGCTGATCAAAATAGTTTAAATGAGCAATAATTGTTTCTTTATATAATTAACAGCCCCAACCAGAAATAAATCAATAATTTAGATATTTATTCTATGGAACTTTTTTTTTAATTGAAGAGAAACCCCTTGCTGTATAGAACTGCACTAAAAGCTCGGGTCTGGACAATCTGCGATGTTACTTTCTGGTGATTGCCATGCAGCCTACCGAGCGGTTGGTGCACACAGGTGTGAAGGCGTTTGTCCCGCAGGTGAAGAGCCGGTCGCCGCCCACCAAAAGCACCCGGATGTAGTTCTGACACTCCTCCTGGAAAAGAAAAGCACAAGAAACGGATTGACGAGGCCTCTGTACAAGAGGAAGAGAGCACGAGTGCCTTTTGTCTGGCTAACAAAAAATAAATAAATAGACCTCTGAGATATTGACCAAAACCGTTAATCTGGCTCTCTGTACGTACGCACTAGTTCGACAGAGAGTATTTATGATGACAAATGTATGTTCAATTAAATTCTCAAAGTCTGCATCTTCCTTTGATCATCATAGGTTCTTTTGAATTGTAGTACAAACTTTAAATTTTCCTGAGCATGTATTAGGAAAATAAATAAAAGGAATCTATTAGAGGCCGCTCTTGAAACAGTGTTTTGGAAAACTTGCCTGGCACTTCATAAAAACATTGTAAATGCTTCTTCACTAAGAAAGTTATATGTAAAACTGTCAAGAATTGGAATAAGCTTTTTTTATGAGAGGCCCAAATTGCATTAAATGCACGGCAAATATCTATAGACACTTCTAACTCACTGATTGACAAGTAAAAATAGTGCTAACACAGAAGGGTTTCCAGAACATTTTGGAGAAACCCCATGCTGGGGGAAAACCTTGAAGTGGGTTATTTTTTATGGCTGCAAAGCTTTCATTGAAAATCTAAGGTATGGTCATAGCAGTGATGGATGTGTGCAAGAGACATCCCTTCAGTCATTCTTGAGCTACTCTTCAGTAGGCACAGTGCTAGACGTCACAGTTAAAGCTAAAACATCAAACAGAGAAGCAACAGATAACCTAGGGGCCAGACATGGGCCAGGTAGGCCAGCCTAGGGAGTTCACTGAAGGAGCCATTAATGCTGTTAGTGCGTGTCAATGTGAATTGAGCTCATACATCTCACTGAAGGACACTAAGACTCAAATGTGGAAGATAAGATAGACACAGGGAGACTGGAGCAAGGGAGCCGGGCAGGAAGCCCCCTCATAATTCCAGCTCTGTCACTTCATGCCTGGACCAAGGGGTCAGATGTGAAAGGACAATGCCAGAACCTAGCAAATCGGCAGGGCATGGAAGTGTCAGGGCAGTTGAATCACATACTGTCTGAACTCTGGACCATACGGTGGTGCAGCAATCCTCCCTTCAGCCAAACAGAATCCCTGTCTCAAGGCGATGCTCATCTGCAGAACCCACAGCCTGCCTCCGACAATGGAGCGCTCAGACACTTGAATCTGCTTTTAAATGTGTAGTGAAACGTCAAGGGCAGATAATTCTTCCAACACTATCACTAAAAATAGTAACAACAAACCATCACCAGTTGCTAAACTGAGAAGGAAAAATACTCCTGAGAGAGCTAAGTTAAGAAGGAAGGAGTAAGCAGAGGGAGTAGGCGGGGTGACTGGGGAAGGCGTGCAGCCGGGGAAGCCATGTTTCCTCTCTGACATCTTTATATGGAAAGGGAAGCACAGTCCCAAAGGCAAAGGGCCAAACATGGGGCTCCAGAACGCCCCTTCCCAGGCTAGGAACAGGGAGAAACCCCACCTCTGCCGGCAGAGACACCCAGGAGCTTGCAAAGACAGATCCAGTGAGAGTTAAGAAGGAAGGTGACTGCCGAGGGCCGTGATGGGTGACAGACAAGGTAATGACACCTTGGTAGGGACTGGGATGGAAAACCACCCCCCAGGCAGGGGCTGGGGATTTTGTTTGTTCGTTGTTGCTGCTTTTAGAGCTGTTTCAACTACAAGATGGAAAGGAACATTTCTTTTTCAAAACAAGAGCCTCTACGGGGTACGCATGCACTAGGGGCAGTCAGATAAGCAGGGACAACACGGTCAAGGGTGAAATATTCCGGAAAGTCATGCAGACTGGAAAGATAGGATCTCGCAGCTGAGTTCTGTTCTGCCGACCTGGTAGAGAAAGCAAGGGTCTCTACTCAATTTTGGAGAGGGGAGCAATCCAGATAGAAAACGGTAAGACCCACGACAAGTCTGATGCAGAACCAGAAAGTAGGTCAGTTGTGTGAAAACGGGGATGCAGAAGGCTGAGTGCCAGGCAGGCAGGCTGCTCCAAAGTGGCAGTTTGAAAAACGCAGCGGACAAAGGAGATGAGAGAGGATGCAGGACTGTTCCAGTAGAGCAGAGGAGAGAGGATCACGTCTGGTTGTCAGGACCTCATGAGAGAAGGCAGCAGGCAGCTCACTCTGACTGGCTTCTCTGAGCTTCAGGCAGGACAGGAAGGGAGGTCAACGTCAGGCATCAGGAGAGCCAGAGAAGGAGGCCAGGGCAGAACTGTTCTGAACGGATTATGGAACCTGGAGAAGCCTAATAGAACCTGCTAAAGGTCCTGGGGGAATGTTCTAGTTGAGCCTGGTCACAGTGCGCTCCATTCACACAGGGTGCAGGAGGGCTGTGTTGTCAGCAGGGTCCAGGTCAAGGTGGGCTCACTCACAGGTCCTTCAAGAGAAACCTGTGGAGGCCCCAGGTACCTGTGCCTCTGCTTGGTCATCAAGATGTGTGGCTCAGCCAGGCTCACGGCCTTCCTGTGCCCTCCCCCTGAAAAGTTCCCTGGCATTTACTCACAAACTGTCTCACCCGAAACCTAAACAGATACATGTATTTAAGGTAATAACTTATTTTCAAGAGAGATGGGGGCAAGTTCAAGCAAAATAATGTAAACACAGAAAAGGCAGAAAGCTGAGGTACTCAGCTTCTGAGCACAAGTTACATTTAGGAGTTGGAGAGTCAAAGAATGAGAGGCAACAGCGTAGGGCGTCAGGCTTCCTTCCATAGAGGGCAGGCTACTCCTGCGGGCGATCTGAAACAGATAATCCGGGTGAAGATGTTCCAGCAAATCGCCCTGCTAATCCCTGCTGCCAGCTCGGCCTTTTCTTGGGCTATCTGCACTTGCTTGGAGCACTACTCGGAATCATCAGTTTCAAGTACAGGCACAATCTCCGCAGAAGTCTCCAGGGGTCCTTTAAGGGTTTCTCTTATAAATCAGCACATTTAAATGCCTGCGATTTTTTCCTTTTCTCATCTAAGAATTTTTTCATCTATTCTGCTTCTCTACCTTGAAAATGGGTTCAGAGGATTTAATGGATTCTGGTTCTCCAGGAAGCCGTGGGGCACCTCTTCAAGGTCACAGCTGCCTGCTGCTTCTGGTTGATACTGAGAGCTGTCTGTCTACATTTTGATGACATCACTTGCAAATGAAAGGGCCCCTTGTGTGATCCACCTGTCCTTGACGCTCAGGCAGGTCAACCTGTCCTTGACTCCCAGGCCAGTTCCGTGAGACCAGAGAGCCCAGATGCAAGGTCGCCATCTCAAATGGGGCTTCCCAGAGGGGATGGCTACTGCCCACTTGGTTTCAAGGGCACAGGCCCCAAACCCAGACCCAGGAGAGAAACCACATGTTTCCTTGATTAATTATTTGGTTTTGTTTTACAACACTTCATATATTTTCCCCTCAACAAGTCTGTTATGCTTTAAAAATACTATAAATCCGTGTAGAAAGAAGACCTGCAAGAGAGAAGACCCCTCAGTGTCACCTCAGAAGCACCCAGCCCATCACACAACCCATCAATTTCAGGGAAGAGGGGGTGGGAGCCTGCTGGCCTGAGGCTAGCCAGGCATTGCTGGTGACCCTAGTGGTTTTCCCTTGATGCATGTCCTCTGTGAGCACCCAGCGCACTAAAGAGCAGACATGTCTAGTAACTACAGGAACCTTTGAAAAGTGGAATGTACACCAACCAAAGTCATGATTACCAAATGATTCTCAAAAAACAAACACATGGCATCCAATCAGGTGTGTGTGTGTGTGTGTGTGTGTGTGTGTGTGAGTGAGAGAGAGAGACATGCATATATGTACATACATGTTATAGATGCAATACACAGTACTTCCTAGGTATTCATGGGATTGACTCCAGGAACCCTTAGGGGTACCAAAATCTCAAGTCCCTCATAAAAAAGAGGTAGCATTTCTTTATAAACTCTGCACATCCTCCCGTGTAGTTTGAATTATCTCTAGATGATTTATAACACCCAATATAATGCAGTGATATGTAAACAGTTGCTGTATTGTTTCGGGAATAATGACTAGAAAACACTCTGTGCATGTTCAGTACAGGTGTGACCACTGTGGTCCTCACTACATTGCACCTGATTGTGGTTGGCTGAATCCGTAAATGAGGAATCTGTGACTGCATATATAAAGAGAGAGAGGAAAAATAAGCACATACCGGTATATAATTGTATGTTTTATGCTATGCGATGTACAGTGGCTTAATATTTAAAATATGCTGTGTATATTCTAAACCACACTGACTCCCTAGGAAACTTATTTGAACATCTCAATTACAAAAAAAAAAAAAAATTGGGTGTACATAATCCTCACATGACGTTAGTATTTTGCCTAAAGCATCCTCTATTTTCAAAGTGATTATAAAGAACAAAGGTGGTTCTATAGTGTGTCACACACACTGATTAATTTACGGCTTTCATAAACATTGAGACTTCAGGTGAAAATGTCAGCCACTAAGTTGTTAGGCAGGGGTGTTGTGCCTTTCTTCACTTCGTCCCTAGGAGTTTACCTCTTTACCAGTGTAATTTGGCAACTCAGGAGGTAGCACCAAGGGATACAGCAGGAAGAACAATTCAGAGAGCCCTGGATTTTAATCAAAACCCTCCCACTAGCTACCAAAACAATCCTAGGAACTTAGTGTCAAAAATCCTGAGATGAGATCACAAACAAGAGTCTTCTGAGAACTACAAAGTGTAAAGTCAGCATAAAGCAGCTCTTTCAGTCCTTCAATAGTAAGTTGTGTTTTCTCTGTCAAGTTCCTAAATGTCAGCGTGGGAGGAGCTCCAGTCCAGACACAGAACCCCAAACAGACAAGGAACTCCTGTTAGAGTGGACAATCGATGATTTGTCTTTAAAATAACATTTATATGAAATACATTTACATAGTTCCAGAATGTGATTTCTATAATGCTGCTTCAAAGAAGAACTAAATGCATCAGATTTCCTTGTAATAAATATGTTTTGAATCCATACAGACAGATTCTTTTCTGCTTGATGGTTAAGCCACTGCAGCTACAGTGAGCAGAACATATTCTAAGAAAATTAGAAGTTGAAACTTGAGAATTCAGCAGAACCTAGCTCCTCACTTAGTCCTGCCCACACGAAAAGCTATGGATAATTCTCTCCACCAGATTCTCTAAATTGTAAATCCAACGCTCTGGACATGAAATGATGTGCGTTCCTAGCCCAGAAACACCAGGAAAACAAGACACAAGTTGTCATCTTTGTTGTCTGGAGCTCTGCAGCTAGCAGAGGAACGCTCTCATCCGAGGAGCGAGTAGGCAAGGCGACGGATCCCTGCCGCCACACCACCTCCCCTGTGCACGGCACTCTGACCGCCTGGCAGTAAGATGTATTAAGCGGAGCAGCGCAGGCTGCTTTGGGGGGGTGGCAGAAAAAAATGAGTTCAGTTAAAATGACTGGCATTTTTCTCATTTTTGAGATGTCACATTTTGCATTGTTCTTTTTATTTCAGGGAGAAGGGAAACATTGTAATTCAGTGTAAGTTCTCAGAATACGCTAGTACAAGCACAAACATAAAATAGTTGAATTCTCTTTCAAAGCTCATGATCACTAAGGAAAGTCTGAATTCCACTCCTCCAAAGAGACCCTGCATTTCAATCAAGCTGACAGTGAACACCTTATCTGAGTTGGTCCCAGTGCTTGTCGTGGTTTCTCCTTTCTCTAGGGACTACCTTGCTTCTCTCCTTTCTGTGTCCCTGGGGCAGGGCTTGGGTCCCCCTGCAGACGGTAACCCTGTCAATGACCATTTTAAGAGAGACCTGCATAGGAGGATGGGGAGTCCTCTGCCCTCACTCTCCACGGACCAGGCTGCAGTGGCCCAAAGCCTCTGCAAAGCCGCCAGCTCATTTTGTACATGTGAGCCCCTACTGCACACATTCCTGCTATGTAAACTGAATTCTGTTTCAGTGGAGCAGAGGATATCTAAAACTCGGGGTGAATTTATCAATGTACTGAATACAACCTGAAAGAAAACATGATTTATCTTTCTCAGATTATATGGGACTTAAAATTCATCTTCATTTGTTTCCACGCATTAGTCTTAGCAAAGTCAACCCACACTTTCTGAATCAATTTACAATTAATGAGACTTGCTATTAAACTTAACTCATCAAATCTAAAGACAGGAACTATAAAGGTATGGTTTTATTTGACAACATGTATTTTCCTCAATTTCTTTCTCTGTATCAAAAAAACTCAATGAAGTGTGGGAACATCCAGTCCCTTCAGGGAAGCTGGATATAGTGTCTGAGTGAACAATGCTTTTTCCTATCCTATGGATTTTACTTGCTTAATTTCTTTTTTCATTTTCTATTTTATTTTAATTTTTTTGGTGCCAGGGATTGAACCCAGGGGCACTTAACCACTGAGCCTCATCCCCATTCCATTTTTTCCATTTTATTTAGACACAGAGCATTGTTAAGTTATTTAGGGACTACCCAAGTTGTTGAGGCTGGCTTTGAACTTGCACTCCTCCTGCCTCAGCCTCCCAAGACACTGGGATTACAGGTGTGTGCCACTGTTCCCATCAGTCAACTTGCTTAATTTCTAAACAACAATCAACCCCTGACCACAGTTTAAGGTGAAAGGAGCCAGTATGATTCACCAGAAGGGATGTTCCTCCCCAAGTCATAACAACACACTAAAAGGAAGCCTCCTGATTCTTGTAAGATTAGGTCTCACAAACAATGTGAACAAGGCCCTGGTTACACTGAGTTATCTAGTGCTTTTCTTTAATATGCAAGGGGCACAAAAGCCAGAGGTGCCATCAACAAATCCTGTGACACTAAGGAAAGAAACTCATTTCCCCATCCGAGCCCTGGAACATCGGTCTCCCCCACTCTCTCTGCTCAGGGCAGGTGGCCTTATTGAAAGGGCCTGGCTGTTCCCTGAGCCCTGACAAGTGAGGTGGGGCTTGGACTATGTATATTCTGGTTCAAAATTATAGGCAGGGAAAAGAACCATTTAAATAGCACCCTTTGAACATTTTATACATAAATTATAAAACTCACTGAGAAGGTTGTAGAGTTCTCTGGTGTGCTTTTGATTTTATTATTGTCCACATTTATTTGGGGACTATTTTAAGATGCCATGTTATGAGTCCTCCTTGGAGTTAACTACTTTTTTTTTTTTTTTTTTTTCCCCATTTCTGATGTTTATCTCAGATACATTTTCTGGAGATAAGCATCTCTTTAAAAATAGTTGTCATCAATTTTTCCTTTCTATTTTCTTTGTCTCCAAGTGTCTCCTTGGTCGAGACTGCAGTTTCTTCTAGCTCCTCTCCCTGGTTCAGAGGTATTTCACTTCAGTTCTGGGAGACCTGATGGCTAAGTTGGCTGAGATTGGTCCCAGTATCTGATTCTCAAAACCATTTAGTTCAAGGGTAGAGATGCAGGTGAAGCTTGGGGAAGTCTGTGCCCCCAGCAAGTGATCACTATAGAAGGAGGCACAGCGAGTCTGCGCACCTGCTAGAGGGAAGTCTGCCCAGGTGATGGGGAAATTTCCCAAAGACACTCAGACCTCAATCAAGTTCATATCTGAGGCTGACTGGAAGTACAAATCAGATCTGATCTTATATTTTGGTCCTCTGTGAAAATGGTTGGTGTTGTGATTAATGCCCATCTAACATGAGCATTTTCTATCTGTAAATATGTATATGTACAGTCTGAATCTTGCTCTTTTCACGTTACGGAGTCACAATGCTGTACAGAGTCCGTGGAGGCAGGTGGTGGCCCTGGTCTCACATCCTTACCTTGGATTTGCCCTTGCTGTAACAGGCCTTCCTGGTGGCTTCGTCACATCCCCACTCCACGGCCTGTAGAAAACACCAAACCAACAGCAACTGTTACGGCTCTGACTGAATGAAAGGGGGGAATTCAAAAAGGCTTCAATAACCAGGTGAGGAAATGCAGATGCACCCTGCGTCAACACCTGGGTAGGATGAAGCAGAACACGGAAATCCAGCCATGGGCTGACATTCAGGATCCAAACCTAGGCATTGAAAGACTCATAACCTGAGTATTTGCTTTTTTGTAGTGATGATGGGACTTTCAGATCTAGTCCCTGTTAGAGACACATTCCAGGGTGACCCTGGTCCTGACCGCCAGGAAGACCAGGGCAATCGAACTACAGGACAGACCTGGAAGAGACTGAAAAGAGGGACCCCCAAAACACAATGATCTAAATGCTCACTTAGACCTGCAGAACTCTTGGTAGTAGAATGTCCCTCATCCACATTCATGGATGACAAGTAATACACACAGCAGTCAATACCTAGCTCCTGCAAAGAGCCCATCAACTGTTTCCCCCCAGTACCCACAATTTTCATGCTGTTAATAGGTTTGACTAAATATTGAGAGCCAAGACATTTAAATATTTTTCTGATTCCAAATCTAATCTGTGCTGATCAATTTAATCTGTATATTTTCATACCTGAAATCACAAACAGAATATGTGACGAGTTAATACACAGTTCTTGCTTCACAGGAAGACACAATGCCTGCAAATATTAATATACTGAGATTGTGAATCATTCTGAACATCCGCATTGCTTTTCTTTCCTATTACTGTACAGCATGTAGATTTTTATAGGGTGAAAATATTTTGTTTCCTCAACTTCTATTGCATTATTTCCTGCGTTACTGTTAGGATTGGATTTCTAAAGAACCTGAGATATGTACCAGTTAAGTCATTATCAGGAAAATGGCTGACAGAATATTTTGTTAATCTGGACTAATATCAAACAATAATCTAAACCAAATAAAAATATCAAATAATATGAAGGAAAATACTGCTTTACCCTTATTGCTAGTGAGATTTTTTCCCCCCCAATTCTCCTAAGCTTGGGAGAATAATAAAGTCAGGCTAACAACTTATCTAATATCTGCCATCCTCCAAAGAATGTTGCATAACAGAGATTAAGTCATAACACACTGCATCTTGTATAGCTTATCTTACTTGGCAAACTTGAGTCCATTAGAAAAGATTCCAGAGAGAACCACTTGAGTGTCTTGAACAGAAATAACACTGTCACTGTCCTCTCTTGGGCAGACTTGGGGATTTCTGTCCATGTCAACATCAGACAAGAGAATTCGGAATTCTTTCTGTGATGTTTTCCTGTGCAGAGTGCTTGAAGAAGGTCGCACTTGGGAAGTAACAGCTAATCAGCCTCTGAAGCAAATGAAGGGGAGAACTCCATTCAGGAAGGCAAATGCTTTTCACAAAAGGATGACCTCCAGATGAGAGGCACCAGCGTGACGTCCCGGGGTGTGTCCACAGGTCCCAAGAGGAGACACAGGGACGTAAGTGCAGCCTGCGCATCTGCTCGGACCTCCAGTGAATTCCTCCTGAGATCTCTTTTAAAGCCGGCTGTTGTTTTTACACAAATAAAGATATCCATGTCTTTGTCTTTACTTAAACTGAACACAGGACTGATCCGCCATGCACATTCTCAGCAGAGCTGAACTCCTCGTAAGTGTCCTTTATGTCACCAGAGCATTCGGTGCCGTAAGTCAACAAGGAATCAGTGTTTGATAATTATTAGGAAAATTAGCCAGTGGACTACTTCAGCTCAATGGGCATCCACAATGGCTCTCCTTGGTCCAGGGTCTTACTAGCTATCAGTGGAGGCCGCTACAAACCCAGGAACTATGAGGAGGCCAGTTCCTCCCAAGATTAAGGGAGAAGAGGGTTCGTCACGGGCCATCAAAACCGTTCAGTTTCCGCTGTCAACATGGGGAACAAACAGCTTCTCAGGTCCACCTGGTGCTCGGGCAGCTTCTCATTTTCAAGATAAATATTGGCCAAGGACGGGAAGGGGAAAGTAATAGAAAAAAGAGTGTGGGATTTTTCATAAATATTTTACTACTTTATCCAGTACACTGAACATAACCACTGCTCACACAGGTTTATTAGACCAACAGAAAATAAGGCAAGTGTTATAGATTTTTCTGAAGACGATTTTTAAAAGTAGAAAAATTACTTTCCCAAGGCATTTTTTTATTACAGTGTCACCAGCATGCAAATAATATTCAAATCCAGAATTCAATAAAGACCAGGATGGTATAGCTTTTCTGTGGATTCGCTACCGAAAGAGAAGATAGGCTATAGAGAATTTTCATATTAAGGAGGGGACTTTATTGCAGAAAAGAGTAGAGATAAACATATATCATGGGGTAGCACAGAACTGTAAAAAGAATGGAGTGAGCAAAAGGGACTTTTCCAGATCACACTACAATTGAGAGCTCCAGATTATGGAACAGTGCCCTTCTGTTCACTCAGTAAAGGAGACGTTGCCCATCGGATCGCTTGCCATTATGGAGGGAAGAAGAAAAAGGGTTCATAGGAGGCCAATACAGAAATCAGTGTGCTTTCGTGTATCAGATCTCATTTCCCCAAGTTATCCACTCTTCCCTTTGAACTCAGTGTCCTTTTAAATCTGGTCACACTTCCTTTATTCTGCTAGATTCATTCTAATCAATTAGGTCCCCTTTAATCAGACTTGCTCCTTCTGTTCTCAATGAAGATTTTTGTTACTCTATTGTGGTTTGAATCCGAGGTGTCCCCCAGAGCTCAGAGCTGGGATGACTGGCTCCTGAGAGCTGGGTCCTCATCAGTCCTTCCTGGTCTGAATGGACCAATGGGTGGTGACTGCAGGTGGGCAGGGCCTGGCTGGAGGAGGGAGGTCACTGAGTGGACTCTGAGGGGTGTAGCTTCCTTGTACTCTCCTCCCGCCTCCCTCTCTGCTTCCTGGCTGCTGTGAGGAGCTCTTCTCCTTTTCCACACCCTTGACCCTGATGCTTTCTCTTCCTTGGGTCCAGAATGGTGGAGCCAGCCACGACCCACTGATTCTCTAAAGCCAAGAGCCCAAAATTAACTTTTCCTCCTCCAAGCTGTTCTCAAGGTGTTTGGATCCCAGCAATGAAAGTCCACCTAACCCATCTATATGTCATTATTTTGGAACAAAATCCAATGATTTGTGAAGCTAACTTTCTACTTGTTTTCAGATTCATTTCAGACACTTTCCCTCCCCTAAGACCTCTCTCTCTGATGGCCAAAACAAACGTGAAGGCATGCTGCATTTCAGATTTCAATACGACTCTTAGAGTCCTGTTTCCTGAGTCTTCTTTTTTTAAGAGCTTTAATTTTTGTCATCTTAAATATTTACCTATTGCAATGTTAGCCCAGGAGAGACAAAAATATTAATTTTCCATCCCATTCAATGTTCAGTGTTCATTGTGTGTTTCAGTAGCAGACAAAGCCAAAATATTGTGGTTACTTGAATATTCAGAGACTATCTATAGTGGGCAAAGAGCTTGACAAATACAATGGTTTCTTTTGGGACTGATTTTTTCCTGTACATACATAAAAATAACATGTCTGCTATCCATTTATAAAAGTTTTGCTTTACTCTCATACATCTTTCCTCCATTTAACAAATAGCCATTAAATATCTACCAAATGCAAGACACTCTGCTATATAATGATTGATGGAAGGAAAAGCAGACATATGGATCACAATTGCACGATTAGATATTAATTTACAATAAAATGTAAGTGTATTTCATCAACCTAGACAGCATGGTGTTAGATCTAAGAAGGCTACAGTGTTCGTTTTCCTTGTTAGGGAAGACACATGCTGGTTCCTCTCAGATCCAGTGGTACAGGGCTTACGGCATCCTCAACTTTTAGGAAGTGACAGTGCTAAAATAGACCTGTAAAGAAGCAGAGTGGGCTTATGGAAAATCTTTTATACCAGCAGGAGCCCTGAGGGGGTGGGCAAGGTGGTGCCTGCTGCTTCATGGTATCACACAGCTCAACCTTCCATGCAGACTTGCTCCAGTTGTGATAAATGGAGCTGTGATCTCAGGATAAAATCAGATGTTGGAAAGAAAAAACGATTGGCTCTTTTGATGTATGTGTTACATACATATAAATCCACAGTTCTCAGAAGCATATAAACAAAGCTATGCATTATCACATTCCACAGCAAGAGAAGTTAATTAGACAGGGACTAGCAATGGCAGATACTGTTCATAAAAGTGAAGAGAACAACATTCTATGCAGATGGGCCACTGCTCTCTCAGCAGATGGCTCTGCTAATTAGATACTGGCAAAAGATAACATTAAAAAAACTAGTTTAATTACATAGTGCCAAAAATTAACAACCACCTGAGGGCTTCTTTTTTTCATATGTTTGCATTCATATTCTTATGTCATGTATTTCTGTGACACACTGGAGAACGTTACATTGTTGTGACGATTATAAACAAATTGTCAGGGAATGTGAGGCCTTATCTCTGCTCAGAATGAAAAGCAAGTTGGAACTTGCAGCTGTGACTGTTGTGCGACTTGAATACAATGTCAGCCTGGTTCACCTTGAGTGAGGACACGGTCACTCTTTCCTCTGCTGGCCACCATGCCATTTTCAAAACAACTTAAGTTCAAACTCTGTGTGCAAACAATAGTCATGAAGTGGCAAATACTGTAGTTACTGTTCAAGTAACTGCCCAATATTCCCCCCTGCCTATACTTCTTTTTTAAATTAACTTTTAATTTTTTCTAATTAGTTTACACGACAGTAGAATGCATTTATGCATTTTGATAAATCATACATAAATGGAGTGTAATTTCTCATTTTTCTGATTGTACATATTGTAGGATCACATCGGTCATGCAGTCATACATGTGCATGAGTAATGATGTCTGTTTCTCTCTACTATCCTTCCTACCCCCACACCCCTTCCCCTCCCTTCAGTCCCATCTACCTAATCTAACGTAAGTCTATTCTTCCCTAGCGCTCCCACACTATGGTGAATTAGCATCTGCACATCAGAGAAAACATTAGACCTTTGGTATTTTGGGTTTGGTTTATTTCACTTAGCAAGATATTCTCCAAATCCATCCATTTACCAGCAGATGCCATAATTCCATTCGTCTTTAAAGCTGAGTAATATTTCATCACATATATACACCACATTTGCTTCTTAGTGTGCATCTGTTCATTTTCCATATTAATACACAGTTACATGTGTTTCCTTTCAGTCATATAAGGCAAGTCCAGTTCTTTTCTCCAGGCAACCTCTAAATCAGAAGACAGGAAAGGGACTTTCGTAATATCATCTAAGTACTGTTTTTTTTTTTTTTTTTTATTCTTATTATACTGATATCAACCCCCAATTAGGGGATGCATCTTAATCCTAGAGATTCCCATAAATTGTGGTATAATATTTTTAAGCTCCATATTAATAAGCCAAGATTTTCTGTCATGGAACATCAAGTCAAAGTTACTCTGACAGCTGCAGAGTGGCGGCCAACATGTTGAATGGACATTGCTTATTAATTAACATAGACAATGGACTCTTCTCCTAAGGCTGTGGTACCATAAGTACCATAAACCGACTGTCTTTAATGACTGGAACTTATTCTTGCAGTTTTGGAGGCTGGAGTCCTGAAATCAAGGTGCCGACAGGCCATTCTTTCTGGAAACTGAGGGAGCATCGGTCTCGGGCTTCTCTCCCACCCACAGTGGCTCCTGCCAGCCAGGCGTTCCTCCAGGGTCCGCCTCCATCTTCACAGGGCCCTCTTCCCAGATCTCTCTGTCCAAATGTCCTTCTCATAAGGACACTGGTCACTGGATTAGGGCCATCAGAGTCCAGTAATGACCACATCTTAACTAATTACATCTGCAAAGACCCTGTTTCCAAATAAGGTCACATTCTAAGAGCCTGGGTAGGCGTGGATTTGGGGCGGATACTCTTCAACTCAGTATAAACATTGTGACAAAAGTAAACACTTTAGATTAATAGTAGTGGACAAGTTAGGGTCACTGCTCTCGAAAAAATTAGTTGCCAAATCTAATGTAAAATAATGATGATAAGTGATTAAACTTGTGATGTGCTAGCCAAGTGCTAAATGCTTCCTGCACATCTATCTCGGTTTGGAATCTCAACTCGTGGGTGAGGGTGACTCTCACTATCAGATTCTGGAGGAGGACATTGGCTAGAGGGTTTTCCAAAGTCCGCAGGTTTTCCGTGAGGCTCTGTACGGCTTGCCTCAGGAGCCGCCGCACTCCTGTGAGTGACAGCATCACATCGACTTGCCCTGGTTACCTCATTCTCCAGGTTTCTTTGTTTCTCTTTCCCATAATTCAAAATAATATACACCTGAAGCACAGAAATGTGTGTTAAGTCTAAGTTTGGAGCTGTTGGCATTCAGGAAATATTAATCATGAAAGCCATCGACCCCCTTGTCATGGAATGTATTCATTTTTAAAGCCTCTGGACCCGCTCACAGCCCTCGTATGGATTTTAAGCAGCACATGATTCATCGAGTGCAACTCTACCATCAACAGGCGTGTGGCCAGGTTTTTGATCTAGGAACCTTGGGTTGGTTTTGTGAAATTAAACATCATCAATATAGAAACAGTTGGTTCCTGACAAAGCAGAATTCTATTTTCATAATAGAGGTTAAAGTCCCATCACTGCTTAGCTAAGACCCCAGGGGTTCAATACAAATAATGTGACATGAAAGTTTTGGATTGACAATAATGCAGAAATCAGGGTCACAGCTCGGGAACAAATTAGTTGCCAAATCTAATACAAATAATGATAATACTCTATTGAACTGGTGGTTCTGTGAGCAAGAATGCTAAATGTTCCCTGTATGTTTATCTCACTTAAGTATCTCTAATTTTACATGAGAACTATTACTATATGATTTTCCAAAGAAATGCAGTAACTGCTATAGTAAAGTCAAAGCCATCTGGAATACTCTGTTATATCTGGTTACTTGTTTCCTTCTGCTTCTCTCCTACTCTCTTCCAGGTGACATCAGTTGCTTGGTGTGGTCCTTGAACCAGCTGGCTTTACTCTCTGGAATACACTCCCACACATGCCCTCCTAGCTAATGTCCCCACCTTTTTCATGCCTTTGTTTGAGTGTCCTGGCTGATTTCCACACCTCCTCCAGTTTCTGTAACCATGTACACAAATCTGCAAATGCCACTCCTTCCCCACAAACAAGCAGAGTGCCTGTGGGCAGGTGCCCTGGCCTCCTGGTTCACTTATGTACCTGTAGCACCTAAAAGATGCCTTGCACTTAGGTAGCACTGGATGCCTGGCTGTGGCACAGAAGAATGGATACAGACTGCCCCATGCCCACACCCTTGGACGTGGCTGCAGAGTGTCCCTCTACGGCCCCCATGGAGAATGGGTACATGAGACCAGAGAGGCCCTGAGCTGACTGGGTAAGCCCGCTGGTCGCTGCACCTCTGTGGCAAATGGACCTCCATGATTCCTCTTCGAAACACTTCAGCTCATCGGCACCATGAGGCCAGGAACAGGAAGGTAGCTTCTCTGAGAAGAAGGGCAGAGCCAGAGCAGGGATCGCCTTATTTCCAGCAGTACATGCATGTCTTTAGGTCACTTATCAACTATAATCTTATATAAAAGAAGATAAAAGAGGAATCATATTAAAGTCATGTTATATGTGCAAAACCATAACATGAAATCATTAGAAATTCTGAGGTCAAGTGCCCACTCAGTCAAAGCACTCTCACTATCCAACTATTTATGTATTTATGACTAGAAAAGAAATGCAAATGTCTACAAACCGAGGTTATAAAAATAAGGTCACCTTTAAATCTCAGTACTTGGGGAGAATAATGTGAAATGACAGATTTTTCTGCTCTTCAAAGGACCAGGAGGTCCTGGTAATGTCACTGTAAAAGTTACTTTACAGAGGATTTCCAAAGCCTTAAAACTTGGCAGGTGGTACACACTGGTATCAGTATTTCTTATGTAATAGAACTAAAACATGTGTAGTGTCTAAACTCCCCACAGTATCTCTAAAATTCCAGGGTTTCAGAAACCAGAGTTGAAAAGTCAGTGTCTTAAGAAATCAAAAGCCTCTGATGAGTCACTTCAAGTGCTTGTGCTAGACACAGGGACAGAAAAACAGAGTGGGGGAGGAAGAAGTGCAAGGATCCTCCTCCTGAACGGGTGAACCCCTCTGGGACCTTGTGAAGGCAGTGCATTGGAAAGGAGTCCCGTGGGGAAGGACAGTCCACCTCCTGGGATAAAGTCCAGAGTCACGCTCGTCAGACACAGAGGCATCAAACAACTGGTGCACTTCCAAAGTGTTGCTAGGAATCAGAGTGGAGCTTGCGGGGAGGGCTAGCAAGAGCGGCTCTTTCAAGGTTTGCCTGCAGTTTTGAAAGAAAAACTCTCGACTCCAGAGTTTCCAAAAACCTGTTTTCATGCATTCAAGTAAGGACTGCCTTGAAAAATGGCACCTTGTCCAATTTGTAAGCCTACAGTTAGTGAGAGGAAAATTACTAAAGGAATAATTACTTTGATACATGAATTTCCTAAAGTATTAGTAAATAAGGAACCCAATTAAAGTCAATCAAGTCTGGGATAAAAAGATTGACATCACAGTGAATTAAAATAGGATTATTTTGCTTAAATTAATATTTCCTGAAAGTATGTGGTTGGAACACTGCCACTTCTCATGTCGTGTTTTCCATTTTAAACATACAGTTGTATTCGACATTACATAGGTGATAGCATCCAACATCACATTGTCTGTAATGTTCAACAGAAGTTGTGATGTTTGCTAGAAATTAAATAGATTTATCAGAAACACATTAAAATCAGATGTTTTATCTGGAGTACTTATTCCGCACATGCAAAGAAGCAACTCCAAAGGAGAAAGTTAATTATGGAAAGTCTCGAAAAACATCAGAAGGGAACTTGTTAAGACTGTTTGAAGGGAGGGGGGCAGGAATGGAGGAAGGAAGGACTGTATAGAGGGAGGGGAGGGGTGGGGGAGAAGGGAAAAAAATGGCAGAATAAATCAAACAGCATTACCCTATGTAAATTTATGATTACACAAATGGTATGCCTTTACGCCATGTACAGGCAGAGAAACAACATGTATCCCATTTGTTTACAATAAAAAAAAAAAAAAAAGACTGTTTGAAGACTTTATGGGACGTTGGCACCTGAAAACAAAATTTTAAAAAGTACAAGCAGCAGTCTATTGGGATTCACATTTTGTAGGGATGAACAACTTGGTACAATGAATTCTGTTTTAGGAATGTCCTCATAGTGCGGTTTGCAGGGTGGTTTTGAGGAACGTTTTCTTGCCTACACCAGCTGACTACTACTATTAGAAAACGTAAAGCTAAATCATCCAGACCTAATACAAGATTGCATTTCCTAGCCACCTGATGAGATTTCATCTGGGACTACGGCTAAAGGGGTCCAAAGAGACTGCATCTAACCACTGATATGAAGGACCAAGGGTATTATTTTGAGGCAACATAATATAGATGTAGAAAAAAATGCCAGTCATCACAGCATGAATACAAATGAAGGCACAGAAACCGGCAAGTCTGTGTTTGTTTGGCTTAGAATTATATTTCATTGATCTTAATAAATGATTTTTATGTTTTCTGGAGGAATATCCCATTTGTGAATTACTGTGCTAGATTTCTCTGGCTTCAAATGTAAAGTCAGTCATATCAGGGTCATTGGTTTAGGCCCTATTATTATTTCTGGCTAAATCCTGATGAAGTCATCCTACATGAATTCTCATTTACTAGGTAATATAGATGCAAATATATGGGTTTTGTTTTCAGTTTTTATATTAATCATTTCTGTTATTTGATTCTTTGGAAACCAGCTTTATGAAAACAAACAGAACTTCACACTTGAGAAACTCATCACCAATCAGGGCTGGAAACTGGGCTCCGGATCTGCTGGGTGCTCATAAAGTCTGAATCACAGATGTTTACTGAGGAATTAATTTATAGTCACTGAACCACTCAGAATTTATTTATTATTCAAGTTATAGGTGCTTGCTTCCTATCACTAAAGATGGCCTTTACTTCCCACGGGAGCACATACTAATCTGTTTGCAAGGTCTCAAGATATGTGGAAGCCCCTCTTTATGAGCGCAGCTTTATTTCCATTAAGTTTTGCTTTTACTCAAGAGAAATCAACATTGAATGTGTTTTCTGGTGAAAATGTGGGCAGTCATATTTCACTCTTTTTATTTTAAAATGTGTAACAGTATGATATGCTTCTGTTCACAAAACACCTTATTTACAGCAGGATCACAATGTTACAGGAGAACTTAATGAACACTGCAGATGTATTCATTCCTCAGATAATATTTAACACTGTTACGACTTTATAAATATCTACTTATTGAGTCAAATAAATAATTTAGTTTTGATCAGCAATTGTGTGATTTTTGTCATTTATTTCTTCCAACATCTATTTCTGTTTCATAGTATAATCTGTTCATTTATATACCAGGGGAGTCCTAAAATATTATAATTACTAGTATCGAAATCTTGTTTGAGAAAGAGTTCTATTTAAAAAAAAAAAAACTAAAAAAATTTCAAAAATAATTCTAGTGTGAAATGAAGAGTTGGTGATATTTTTATAAGTATAATGTCAGATATTTTGATGGGCAATGCAAACTTTTCTTATGATTTTATAGCAAATTGGAATGAACATTCCTCCCTCCCAACTATGATATCTTTTCAGCAGTTCTGTTATATGAATAGTCAAGGTTGGCAATTAATTGCCAATATTGCAACTTTACCCAACTTCCTGTGAAAGGAATTTGATTTTGAAGTAAATCCACTGCTTGATCTACAGCTCTGACTGGTCAAGCCACACAACGTGCGTGGATCTGAGGATGGGGCACTGTGATAAGGCTGAACTTTGGCCTCTCACAAGACATCACCCATGAGACCCAGGACCTGAGACTTCTACTTTCTATAGCAATAAGAAGGCTCTGCAGATGCAATGAAGGATTTGAAGGTGAGGATAATCCTGGATTACTCAGGTGGGATCTAAGTACAGTGGAAGGTGTGCTTATAGGAGACACAGGAAGGAAACAATGTGGCCAGGGAGACAGAGACCTGAGGACAGCCACAAGTTCAGAAGGGCCAGTTGCCACCCAAAACTTGGAGTGACAAAGAGCAGACTCCTCAGAGTCTCTAGGGAGAGAATGACCCAGCAGACACAACTTGGTTTCACACCAGTGAGAATCATTCTCCACACCTGCAGAGAATAGTTTCTGTTGCTTTAAACCACCAAGCATGTGGTCATTTTTTACAGCAGCTTCAAGAAACTTGGGCAGATCTGCACATATATGGATTGCTCTATGGGTATATGCACCCATAAATGTCTTTAGGGCCACAGAGAGGATATGTTTACCCCTATATTTCTGGAAAACCAAACCAAACAAACAAACAAAAAACCTCTTTCCCATCATTCCTATTATGGGAAACCAGAATGTGGCACCTCAAAATATGCCTTTTTGGCAAAAAGGATTATTTTGAGATGAATATTTTGAGAAAAAGCAAACACAGCAGGAACTCTGAACACCAAGCAGAAGTGGTCCTTTCACAGAGGGGACTGACACTGATGAAGGAAATCCCCACTTACAAGGCCCTCTCCCTCTCTCCCCTCCTTCCCTCTCATTCCCTCTCAGGAAGACATCTTATCAGCAGAGAAGGCACCGACTTCAACAAGCAGAGCCAACCAACCTCACCCTCGTTCACTACTTTTTCTGGTCACCTCCTCTCCTCCCTCACACTCTCTTCCTTGGATTCATCTGAAGCTGGTGTTGGCACTTGAACTTCCAGCCACCTCTCGAGATTTACTCCTCTCTCTGTATCCCCCATGTGTATATGAGGAGTACGTGATAAGAAACTTCGGCTTGCTGTTCTCTTCTTACAAGCTCTGTGTCCCAGTCAGGAACCTAGGGAACTAGAAGAAACATCATGTTTCCCTCCCTCGTCCAGAAATGTGCAAGGCACCATCACTGACGTCAGAGAGCTCCCGGAGGAGACGGGCAGGCACCTTGGGGGACTGCAGGGGAGCAGTTGGCACAGACCTGGGGACGGAGGAAATGGATCAAGACAAGTCTCCTGGGACAACCAAGGCTTGAGCAGCTCTTGAAAGAACAGGGCTGCGGAAGGGAGGAGCCTGAAGTCCCGGGGTGAGGCGCAGGTGGCTGTGTGGCTTCACAGGTATGCATACAGTTCAGGATGGACATCCCAACCACGCCAAGAGGGCAGATGCCCTGTGTCTGTGAGTTGAAGAAACACTGTGGATAAGATGGCTGCTAGCACGGTTGGACAGTGACCGAGAAAGGTCTCTCAGGGTCATGCAGATGGAAGTACAGGTGAGCACAAGGAAAGTGGAACCCCAGTCACGCCAGCAATAGGCAGAGCCTGGGTGGGCAGGACCATCAGGAGGGGCAATCAGATCCTTAGTAGTGGGAAGGGCGCGTCTACTGAGAGTCAGCCATGTGGGTGGACAGGCAGCTCAGACCAGTCTAGTCTGTGATGTGAAACTAATTCCCATCTCTGCTCCAGCTGGGCTTGAACTGAGCACCTTGAACAACTCTGGGCTGTCTTCTCTCCCCCTCCATGAGTCAATCTAACTTTGGGAAAATAAAAGTTCTTTATAACTCCATTTGAAGAAAAACATAACAGGTCAGTAAATCTACTTCCAAAATAGCAAAATTCTTGATGAAAAAGCACCAAACTCATACAACGTTGATACTTGTGAATCAAACATGCTTTGGTTCATTGTTCATAAATCCTGGCTTTTCAAAACAAATGAAAAAACAACCAAACAAGTTAAACTATATTAATCATATGAATGGTACCTCTAACATCATAGGAATTCAAAGCAGTACCATGCAAACTTCTTTTTCAAAGTCATATCATTATGATTTATTTGCTTGGAATTCCAAGTCTTAAGCCAAGAAAATGAGATGATATTAAAAACAATATGACACAAACGGAAATGAAAAATGAGGGGAAAGTTATAACTCTTTTGATTTCTAGGACATTTAGAAAAGGCAAAGAAGTTGAAATTTACAAGTGAAAAACAATAAAAAGAATAGCAAATTAAGATTTTCATATTTGCATCTTCCATTTCTCTTTGCTTTTCAAATATGTTAAGATAATTCTGAAAAGAAATGTGTTATTAAAAGCAAATATTTATTATGCTCCAACCTAGATGAGGAATATCATTTCTTGCCTAGCCAACCAAGTTCAGAATCCTTGCTAGAATTCCAGCTAGATTCTGTCTCAATTATAATTCCTAACAGCAACAGCCAAAGCCCAGTGATGGTTTAAAGACATGACTCTAATTTCTCAAGTTTTGACTTTGAATATGATTCACCACGAACAACCTTCAGATCAGAATTGAGTTTAACCAGATTCAAGGTGTAACTGGGTAGAGCTGAAAGCCATTTATCAAGCTGGACTTAACACAAAATTCCAAGTGTAACTGGTACATGGAGGAGCAAAGCAACAATAGAAACCAGAAATCAATGTGTAACCATAAAACACCCTACAGGGCTGCCGGGGAGATGTATGGGTGAGATCAGTGCAGAGGACTGCTCAGAGAAGAAGGGACTGGGTTGTGCTGGGAACGAGGCCGGGGCCTTTCTGCCTGTCACTCTGTCTCCCCAGGAAGCTGTGACACTTGTGCTGGATCATATCCATGTTACACACCTGGGCAGAAAGACGTGCCTCGGGCTGCCAGGCCATTCTGGCTTCAGGGTCTATTCTACAGCCTCTTTCCGTCAATGGGTTGCCCCAAACTTCCAGATCCCTCATGCCTTCCTGCCTGTAAGCGACCTACTGAAATATAGGGCTTGCCTGCATCAGCCTGTCAAGTAACATGTGTTGCTTTCTCTTTCCACTAAAATTGGGAAAGAACTGAGCTGAGAAGATGAGAAAGCAGCTAGAGATGTGTGTGCATCTTCTCATCTTCATTACCGAGGTTCTGACAACATGATTACGAGTTCATGTTGTTTCCACACAGTCTCCATTTGAAAATGTCGCCTAGATATTCTCCCACATCAAAGCTCTGAAAAGGCAAAAGTATACTTAATTGAAATAGCTTTATCACACTGCAATTTTGTGTACTTCTCTAAAGTCATTCCAAATAATATCAAAGGGTCAAAGAGCCATTTATAACACATCCCATTTGGGTAAAGACTATTAAACAATGTACAGGAAATTCTAACTGGGCTAATACTCCCAAGCCGAGTTTATGTGTTGTGTAAGAGGGCATGAATACAAGCTGTCCCACGGCGATACAAGAGGGTGAGCCCAAGACCAACAGCATCCCTGAGTCTGGGGGAAGGTGGGACAGGCAGAGCTAAGAAAGTACCCACCAGAATTCTGATTTGAGATTCTGAGATTCGCATCCCTTCCTTATGGTAAAGGACGGGTCCCCACGTGAGAGGTCAACCTCTTCTCCCACAGCACAGAGTAGGGATACCCTGGGAAGGTGTGAGTCACTGAAGAGTCAGTTGAGAAGCAAGAGGCCTGGTGCACCCCTGGCTTCTTCCACCTGTGTGGGGCTGGCCTTTCTGCTTTCCCCCTTGCTGTCCCCGAACGTCACTCTCCCTGGTCCCCAACAATCTCAGGATACTCTTGCTGCCCTCACAATGCAATGACCAGCATATCGGCATCTCCCTAAAGCATCTCTGTGTTGATAATCGATAACAATTCCGGGGTGCTAACATCCCTCCCAAGCTGTCACACAGACAATGGGCAAGCACTGCATCTTGCAGTCAGTATTTTAAGATACCCTAAAGGACATCTAATAGCTCTGAAATAAGTAATGCTAACTGTCGTCTGCCTCATTTCCTAAGACCTACAGGTCTAATTAGGCTGAATAATTAAGAAATGCTATTTTTTCTTCATTTATCCAAACATAATAACTTTCTTTCATATACTTCTATATGTGCTCTCACCCAGGCACGACGGATTTAATGAATTACAACGATGGATAATTAGGTCTCTTAATTATTCTCTTAGGGTTATTGTAGATGTGAAAATCAAGCCACATACACATACATTTAAACAGCAATTAAAAATATTTAATTGCTTTCTAAGTTAGAAATGATTGCTGGTTTTGAAGCTCTCTCTGGCCCCAGTATGTTTATCATTTTCTTTGCATATTCAAAGACTTTATATTTATCTGTAACCATGTTGATTAATCTACCTTCTACAATGTTTTGACAAATGTCATTATATCATATTTATGCTAATACTAATATAAAATGTAACTGATTTGAAAAACACAGAGTGCTTAATTATCCAACTGAATTGAGCTTCTATTAGTAAGGATGTAGCAAGTCTAAGTGAAGTATTAAAAAAATCTCAGAATCTCACCTTCTCTAGACATCTGGTCCTGGCCATTACCCAAATAATTCTTCCTGAACATCTGTGTCAATGTCTACATTTTCTCTAAATAACCATGAGTATCAGGATAAAGAAACTTTTAGCATTAGGAAATAGCATCTATATTGCCTTTACACTAGTGTAAACAACATTATTATAGCATAATAGTTCTAAGATGAAAAGGCAGTTTGCCCCTTTCCTAAACTATATTAGGGACATTCCTATGGCTCATCTATAATTAATATTAAGATATTTACAATATGTGAAATATAAATAGAAACTTAAGTCAACCTTATGTAATTGATTGGTTGGTTCTGTGGCAAGAAAATACCAGGAAGCAGGCAGTGTTAACTACTCTGTTGTTACTTTCAACTTGCAAAAGTATTCAGCTAATGTTTACGGAGCAGCTATTATCCCACAGGATCTAGGACACCGTAAGTCCTTTCTAAAGCCTTCTGCATTTTAGAAATTCCAGACTATTAAAGGCATCAGAAAACTAACAATAATCCAACTTGGAAAGTAAAGGTATACAGACTGGTCCCTTGATGTCTGAGTAAGATTTTGTTCCGGGACTCCCATGGACGCCCAAATCCTCGGATGTTCAAGTCCCTATATAAAATAATATTTGCATGTTACCAACATACATTTTTTCATGTATTTTAAATGATCTCTAGTTTACTTATAATACCTACTACAATGTAAGTGCTATGCAAATTGTTTTTAAATTTTTTAAGGAATAATGACAAAAAAGAAAAAAGAAGACGTCTATGTATGTTCAGCATAGAAGTCGTTTTTTCCCAAGTATTCTTGAGTGAGTCTTTGCTGGCTGGGTTCCCTGACGTGGAACCCAGAGGTACAGAGGCCCACGCTGCTGCAAGAGTACCGAGAGAGGAACCCACTGGTAGGAAAGACAGGGACCCCGCAAGCGTCCTCAGTCCCCCTGCAGTCTGAGCAGGGATAGAGGAGAAGGGGAAACTCTTCCTGAGGAAGAAAGAGGCAGAGGCTTCCTGGGGTGGGTGGCGGCACTCATGAAGGTTGGAGAAGTAGGAAAATATCTGGTGCCAGAAAAACTGCAGGAGACTCAGGTGGCGAGGCCCGTGTGGGATGGTGGACAATACAGATGTTGAAACTGGAAAGAAAGAAAAGCTCAGACCAGGGTGCCTTACACCATGGGCGTTCAAGTAGGACTTTAACACTGAGGGATTTCAGATAATAAGGTATTGCAACAGTTTACATCTATTAAGACATTACCTCCGATGAACCAGGAGAAACCGAGACACAGGGGCACCGCAAACAACTCTCCAAGGTCAGAAAGTACTGGAAGGAGCCAGGATTCCAATAAAGTCAGATAGGCAGGTTAGAGGAAAAAGACTAAAGTCATGAAGGGACAGAGAACAATTCATAAGAGGACACTCGGTTGTTGAAGCTTCTGGGAATACACCCATGAGGTTGGATTCAAGAAGCCGCATGAGGAGCAGGGCGTGCAGAGATGCACCCGCAGGACCACTAGCAGAAACGGGGGCTGTCAGAGGCAGCCACCACTGTGGATGCGAGGTCTTGACTCGAATCTCCAAGCTCAGTCTCAGGGGCTCCATCCAAGAGAGGTGGCGACATAGCAATACTCCTCTGTTCAGAAAAGCAGCTGAATGGGAGGTAAAGACAAAACATCCTTGGATTTGTCTTTGTCTGCCAACGAAGGTGATGCGGTGATGGAACTGTGGCTCCGCTGTTTTGTTTTGGTTTTGCTTTGTTCTTTTGGGGGAAGGCATGAAACAAGAAGTCACTCACAGCAGCTCACAAAATCATGTATCTGCATTTGGCACGACTGGTCAATATGCAGGGTCCGCCTCCAGGCACTGGCCATATGCTGAGTATGATGGCGGATGACCAGAGACCTTTATGTAAAAACGCCTGGAGCAGAGGAATGGCTTACTCCAACCCAGGAGGCTGGAGCTTCACATGAGGGGCACTAAACTAGTTCTCCAGGAGGACAGAGCAAGGCGCTCACCCTGGCGCTGACACTCCAAGCGATCTGCTACAGACTTCTCAGCCCCCTGTGCAGCCCTGAGCCCTCTCCCCTCTACGTGCACCTCTCCCTCAGTCTATGGCCATCCTGCTTGGGTTCTCTCCCAGTGCCTGTTTGCCTTACCAGTTGCTCCGGGCCTTGTTTCCTCCTTTAGATGACGTGCTCCTGGCATCTGCCCAGGCTCCTCTTCCCCTCTGCTTCCTCCCTGGGGAAGTCCTCCCTGGACTAATATTCTGCTAACTCTGCTGGACACATCCTTTGGGATTTCCAAAGGCATCTCAGTCCTGACAGGTCCAGATCACTACACATGACTTCCCTCTTCACCTCCCAACTTGCTTCTCCCCTCCAGTTGTTCATGTGACTGCTCACCTAGTTTGTTCTGGTCACAAATACAACAGTCATTCTCAGTTCTCTGGTCTCCTCACTGCCAACACCCAATCCATGGCAAATCTTGTTGACCATAACAAATAAAAAATCCCAAACCCAGCCTGTCTTTACCCGTTTCTCTTGCCCAAATACAACTATACCAATTCCCTTGCTGGTGTCCTTTTTCCAGACTTGCCCATCGTAACCCTTCTCTACACCTAATCACAGGGGGGCTACAAATATTAACATCTTTGGACCTTCAGCACCTTTTAGTATCTTGCCATTGTGTTCGAAGCAAAGGCCACAATTCTGGGCCTGGTTCACAAAGCCAGATGGGATTTCTCCCCCCACCCCACCTCTGAACGCTGTGGTATCCTTCCTCTGCCCCTCCAGCACTGTGAGGAAGCAACTCCAAATTTCTTCAGGTGGCACCAGTTCACCAAACCCATTCCCTCTTGGGTACCTTGGTATTCACTACCTTTCTTCCAAGAATATTCTTTTCTCACTTCATCATTCAGACTTCAGCTCAAATGCCACATGCTCTGACCTCCCCCACCCCTGTCTGCAGGAGACTCACAGGCACCAACTCACATCACTGCATTTGAATTTTCAGCAGCACACATACCACTTTCAATACTTTTCTTAACTGTGAACTGACTAAATATCACAACAAAACTCGTATGAACAGTAAGTCACTTTCTGTGGTTCAATCATTTATTTCTTGCACTTGGAAGGCTGACTGCCCCATGGGACATTCTAACTTAATATGTGCTATCTGGGGACGTGGAAGGACATGAAGGATCTACCTTGAGAGATTTCCTGGCAGAAGGTAAGAATTTCAAGGTAAGAGTCTCATCAGGTGGACTTGTTTTATAGATCTCAAGTTCAAGATCGGTGTGAAGTTTGGGCAAAGCATCTTGCATTTCTGAAACTCAACTGGCACATCCATATAATAACAATAATGATCACAATAATAAGCCCCACCCTTCTTGGTTCAAAGACTGTTGTGAGAGTCAACAAGATGGTGCTGTTGGTCTGGAATCTTCTGTCTTCTTCAGAACTTACAAAGCTCATTCTTACCACCTGAGGGTTGATTGGCCCTATGTGAGTGTGGTTTCACCAGGGTGGAAGTTACTAACCCCACCGTGAAGAGTTTTGCATCTGGCAATGTTTCAGAGAATGACTTCTTTGCAGGGTAATATACATGGAGAAAACTCTTGTGTTGTTATCTCTGTTACCTCCTGAGGACTGCATGTGTTGGAGATATTTAGATATTTAGATTGCTCCTGGGACAACAGCCAGCTCACTTTTTGCTTTCAATGGTATGCATGGCTCAAGGCTATTACATGGTGGAAATGGCCGCACAACCCTTCCACAGGGAACGTAGAGGCCTCTCCACCCAGAAAAAAGAGCCACTTTAAAATACTCCTGGGCACTCTTTTTTTTTTTTTTTTTTCTTCATTCCACCTTAAATTTCACTGAAAATAGAACAAATGAATAAAAGCTTCTGTTACCATCCTTGAAAATACCTATTCAAAGAGGTAGGGACTGGGAGTCCGCCTGGAACAGAGTACATTTTCTCCTTGTGAAGGATGAGGTCAGTGAATGCTCAATGTAAATGAAATCTGTCACCTCTCCTCCTCGCTCTTTACTCAAAAGCCACCCTAGTGATTCAGAGCCTGGCACTAGAAACACCAGCAATGCCTCCTGGGGCCGGGCGAGGCTTCCACAAGCTCACACTGGCAACGTCAAGGCCCTGGGCGGCAAGCTTCCACGAGGTTCAGCAGGAGGTTACAGATGAGTGAGCAGAGGGGGCAGCCCCTCGCCAGCTCTGGACCAGCCCTGAGGGCCCAGGAGGAGGAGAGGGCCAGCGGGCTAGGGCAGGTCAGGGAGTCTACCTCCCCCTCAGTCCTGCCGCTGACAGCCCGCTCCGGTCACCCAAGCAACAAAGCTGAGGCTCTGATCTGCTCACTGCCCATCTGGACAAAGTGCTGAGATCTCACTGAGAAGGAACACAGCGTGAAGGGCTGTCAGACGCCAGGTCATAAGGCTAAAGCAAGATAAAAGTATTCCCGTAGGACTGGGAAGAATATCAAGAGGAGTCATTATAAACCTGACCCTCTTCCCTTCAAAGAGGTTCTTGAAATACTAATTTGAGGCATAGCTACATTTTCATGTAAGTTCATCAATTAAAAGACTTGGGGAGGCAAAATTTTACTATGCCATAAAAATCCTGGTTGTTGGGTTGAAAGTATATTGATCACACTTGCTCAGTCCCAGGATTCATTTTATGTTACCAAATGAAGACTGAAAGCCAGTCAGGAATGCTGACCATCAAGGAGGCAGCAAAAGACAGCAGGCTTGTCAGTCACTGTCTTTTCCCTGCAGGCTCGAAGGGCAAGCCCTTAGCATTCCTGGGTACTCTCTATTCATCTATAAACGACAATGGAGGAAGGACCTGCTCCAGCCTCTCTGGGGTCTCTCTGGGTATAGAGAGCTGGGCCGAATCCTGGCTGTGGGGTTTAGTCCAGTCTTTCCAAGTCTCTTTCTCTCATTTGTTCTCATTGGTTATTGGATATAATAAATAACATCAGAGGGTCTCAATGAGTACTTAGGAGAATTTTTAATGTTACTTAGTACTGTGCCTACACACAGTAAGCTTGCAGATTTGTTAACCATGTAATGAATCATTTAAAGAGATAGTCTTTTTAATCCAATCCTCATCCTGTGGTTGTGTCTTTCATGTGGAAAAAGAAACAGTCAAAGGGAGAAATGCAAACTGCCCCTGGGAAAGATTTGCTTTTCATATTCTTCAAAGGCTGCAGGAACAAATATTTCCATAGGTGTTCCCTAGGAATTATCTGCTCTGAGAGAGACTTAAAAATAAAATTTCAAATAAATGTCTATGGAATTCCAAATTGTTTGAAAAGCTAAATCCATTTAGTCAGCAGGAGGGTTAAAAAGAAAAAGAAAAAAAGATATGAATGTCTGCCAACAAAAAATCTGTTCAGAATATTAAGTCACTTGTGATATTTTGAGAAAGCTGGAGCCATGCCAGGCATTAAAAATTTCTGAAAATTTGTTATCAATGAAAGGAACAAATCTGACCCACAGCTTTTTGTACTCTGGACCCTCGTTCACTGAAGTCAACGGAATGCCATCTAGCAGCTATAGTCACGTCTTGTGGACCTCAGCCTCAGCCTATGACTTGAACGTAGGTTGCTGCAGAACAACACAGACTGGTCTTTAATGACCGCCACCTGTGCTAGGTCATCCTTCCCACCTGCACCTGCAGTTTTACCCGGTGAGCTGCTCTGAAGCACAGGCTTCCCATCCTGGGTGCCCCTCCTTCTCCTGGCTGTTTCTCAATACGTGGTTCTTCTAGAAAGCAGCCTCAAGTGCTGTGATGATTTACCTTTTCTCAAACACACGCTCACTGGTCTCACCCTACCTCTGCTGCAGAGATCCATAAGACAGGAATTTAGCTGGGAAATCTATTGTTGTTGTTACCATCAAGCTCATTTTAGGATTAGAGATCTTCACATGGTGGCTACTTGCCTACTTTCTCTTCAGGAAATAGGAGCTTGTAGGAAAAAAAATATAAACAAATCCAAATTCAAGTCTATTTTGGGGAGTCACATAGTAAGATAGGAAGAGAATAAAACCTGGCTTTAAAATAGATGGCACTAGTTTTAGTGTCAGTCCATCATTTCCTATTTAAGAACACTTCACATTTGTGGAACTCATTTGCCAGGGGATGTAAGCACATTTTGCATTTGTGGAACTCGTTTCTGTAAGCCAGGACTCTGACTTGTGGAGTGGAAATAAAGAACAGAAAGAAACAGGAGCAAGTAAGGAGGGAAAGAAAGGGGAGAGAAGACCAGCAAGGAGAGGGAAATGGGAACATTGGAAGGAATAAGATGGAAGAAGAGGCCGTGGGAAACTTCAGACCACCCACCACATTGTTTCAGTCATGTCCATGGCAGATTCTGAATAATGAAAAAAGTGCTGTCATTAAAACGTGGCCATCCATTCAGGGAACCAACTATTGTAGGAAGATGGGAAGTCAGCATTGGGTTCCCAAGTGTGTGCTTCCAGTGACCAGGAGCGTGGAGTCCTCATGCTGACCCCCAGCCTGGACATGCCCCAGGAATGTTCAGTGTGTCCTCAGGATTAGAAACAAAACAGGAAGCACATGTCTGGACTTATAATTTTACATATCATTTTTGAGGGTGAAGAAATCTATTGTCCTCCAGATAGTGACAACAGCTCATAAATGACAACCACCACCACTCATCGTGACCCAAGGCACTACCTGATCCAGAGGTCTGCTGCACAGGGCACGGGAGAGCTCTGGGGGGCGGATGGAGCCTGGCCAGGATGGAGTGTCTTTACTAAGTAAATCATGCCTGGCTCTGAGCGCCAAAGCTCAGAGGTGAATAAGGATTCACCTTCCATTCTTCCAAGCTCACCCTTGGATTCCTCACTGCACTGTCGGGACCAGGTGACCTCCTGCTTAGCCCTGAGCAGAAGGCCTCAGTTCCCCACTACCAGCTCCTGGAATTTGTCCAGACACGTCAATCACATCCTCCTGTGAGAGCCAGGGGCCTCTGGCCCCCCCATACTGGGAGCCTCGGGCCTGGATGTTCACTGTGCCCTTGAGCAAGTCTGATGCGTGGCCTCCTCATCCTCCAGGCCATGAGTCTGTGTGGCTCATTAAGTACGGTCCACCTCATCTTGCCTGGGTTCAGCCATCCCCACCACCCTACGGCAAGTGACCCCACCCTCAGGGATGAGGTGAACGGAGGCCACGTGAAACCAGGCCATCTCCTGCCTTATGCTACAGCTGGTTCAACAAGTGGCCACTCCCCAGAGGCCATCTTCAGGTCATTGCGGGATGGCCTTCTGCCCACACTGCACATTATCCTGGGGCTCTGCCCGCTTCTCCACCGCGCTCTCCTCAGGAACATCAAGCCCTCGGCTGGATCACGGCTTTGTCATGCCGAGGGTTGGCATCCTAACAATGCTGCGAGAAGGGCAGTTTTTTGCGGAGGAAGACCAAAGAGAAATTGCTAAGTTTTAACATTCCTGGCCTCGCAGCACCCGTGCTTCCAAACCTCTCCCACATATTCTCCCACCACCACAAAAAAAAAGAAAGAAAAAAATCCCCTTATCTCACATTTCCCAATCTGTCCGTGAACAGAAGGCATCAGGCTCAATGCCACCCTCTGCGAGTTCTAAATATCGCTGGCACTACGTCTGCCCTGAGGGCATTTAAGGATAGAACGTCTCACTCAAATACCTGAATATGGATTGAGATTCCAAAGGAGAGAACAGTCCTACACACAGTTGTGCATTTTGTTTTGATGATTCAGATAACATAAGATGTCAGAGTTAGTCAGGACACACTGAGAAGCACAAAAGATTCCTGTACTTTCCAAGTTTTCTATAAATAGACTGTATTGGCAAACCTCTGCTTTTAAATTCTATTAATTAAGAAGACACATAGAAACATGATGTGGGGGGTAGCCTGTTATTTGTGATAATCTTTAGAGGCTGTGGCTCCATAATGACTGGACATTACATTTTTAAAAGTCTATCATCATGATGTAATGCTTGGTTGAATAAGCCATTGTTGTTTAGTGTAATTTTAGATGGAAGTGGAAACTTCTATCAGGTCCCTTATGACAGTACTTGAAAACAGTATTTATCTTTTAAGCAACTTCATCCCATCCTTGCAAGAAAGAATGTAGGATGATCAGACAAACAAAATAATTGAAAGTATTCTCTTTTTGTTAGAGGAAGCACGCTTGGTTAATTATTTACCCTAGAGTAATAAAGAGAGTTAATGCCACCCATGATGCCCCAAACTCTTGCCAGTTTCTGGAGGAACCCTGGGTAACTCATCATTGTGCCTTTAGGTCAGAGTTCAGAACAAACTGATCTAAATACAACTTCCTTGAAGTAAAATTAACATGGGAAGTTTTGGAAGTTTTGGAACTGGACAAGCCCAAAACCTAATACCAAGCACCCACCTGCGTGAAGGAGAGAGATTTTATTTTGGCCCTGAATTTAATCCTCTGAAAATTCTTTTAAAATCCCATTTACAGATCAGGAAACTGGGGTTCAGTGAAGTGTAGGCCTATTCAGTTCTGCCTGCAAGTGCATGTGAAATCAAGAGGGACCCCAGCTGCTACCTCGGACACTAGGCTTTTCCTGCAGTCCTGTGTTCACACTGCTACACTGAGGCTCTTGCCTGGCTTCCCTACGTGAGCAGATTCTCATTTCCTGTGAAAAGTAAGTGGCTGGGCTGAGAACCAGGTCTTCCTCAAAGACTCTGAGATTCAAAAAGAGCCACATGACATCAACTCTCACCTAAATCCCCACTACCTTCCTGGGTGTCACCATGATGAGCCAATATCCTGTCCACTTGAGAAAAACCATAGTCAAAAACACCAGTTCCTTCTCACTCCTGCGTCTGTGGCCTGCTTAGGTCTAGGAGCTCCTGCTTTGACTGCGATGACACTGTCACCCACAGCTGCTCCTCAGTATCTCTGGTTCACTGCCTGGGAGACAGAGAAAAATTCTTCACCTGAGTCCATAGTTGTATTCTTTTCTTGTTTATACTCACAAATGGTCCTCCTGGCTGCTCCTCTCTCCAGATTTGCATGCCCAAGTTCCTTCTCTTTCCCAGATCGCAGGGCATCTAATTCCTCTCACTATTCTGTTTCCTTTCCTCTCCCTTCTTCCTGATTAATATACCTCTGAAGTTCAGAATTGCACTGAATAGTTATAGATGGCTATGCTTCAGGGTAATCCAGGGCTAGGGGTGGGCAGGTGGGAAGTGGGCCTGGGAGTGGACGAGAGGAGATTTGCAAAATCAAATGTAGCACTCAAAACATGTGCGGTATTTCAGAAATGGCAGGATCCATTAGAGAGCATGAAGGCATCACATTTCTGATCCTAATATTATTCACTGATCAAACTAATTAGAACAAAATGAGTTTTCAAAATAAAAAAAAAAAGAAAAATAGGATTATACCTTTTTGAATCACCAAAATCTGTTGATTTGGGCTTTCTAAAACATCTATGCCATGTTCTGCTCTTGATGAATATAGTTGGTTCCAGTTTTGTGATGGCAATGGATTTAGCCTCCATCACAAGGCTTATTATTTACTCTTGATTGGTAGATTTTATCTGTTAAGAACCGATGCATCCTACAGCTGCCAATCAATAGATTCACTAAGGACAAACCACCAATATTTTTTGATAGAAAACCCGAGACAGGCTTAGATTTAAAACTGAGTGTATGAAATTCCAGAACATTTTCTGTGAGGTAGACAGTGATTCGGGGTGAAGGATGAGGGACAGTGATAAATCCCCAATCATTGGCATGAACACAGAAAATGGGCTGTTGAGATTCCCAAGCAAGGAAATGTAAAGCTTATTTTGTATCTTTTTTGTTTATTTGTTTTTGCAACAAAGGTAAGAATTTGTCACAAAATGGTAATGTGGTAACACTGATATGGAATCTGAATAAAGCTTAATTAGGATGGAACTAAAAATGCCATCTTAATAAACATTACTGTTCTCAGCAGAAAGAGTTGATGCAGAGGTAAGACATATTGAATTCAGAAGTGAGAGAAAGATAATTGGATGTTAATAAAGAATTTATTTTCCTTCCAATGTAGCAAACTTCATTTACATCACACTTCATAAATAATCACCTTCAACACTCCAACAGATTGCTGCAATTTATCATGAATTTTTAAAATGCTACCTTGTATATAGATAATTAATTCAACAACTGTTTGATTTTTAATTGCTTAATAATTTGGGGGGTGAATTTTATTTATCTGTGTTTTAAACAGAAATTTAATTTTTGAAGTATGTGTATTTCAATTGGTTGCAGAAGTAGATATATTTTCATTTGGTTCAGAAATGATGATAATTCTAAGATAAGGAAGTCAGGAAGTCACACATTTACATCATACAGCTGCCTTCTGGGAGGCTAAGCAAAAACATGTTTTTCTCCAGGATGTAAGATCTTCAAACCAAAGGAATCCCCAGAAATGCACCCCACATTCAGCAGCGCATTCAGAGAGAGGACCTCCCTGAGAGAAGAACTATGGGTTGGAGACCGAGAGTTTCCTGCCTCTAGTTTGTTATCACACTGAATCTTTCAAAGTTCTCACCTGCAACAAATCACTGGGAACAAAACTGCCCTGCTCTCCTCCCCCAGCTCACCACTGACAACTTGGGGCCAGATGTGGGGGACAGCCAGCCAGGTAGACAATGCCCTGGGAAAATCTAAGACAGTCACACCTCCATATCCACAGGGGGTCGGCTGCAGGACCCCTGGGATACCAAAACCCATGAATGCTCAAGTGCCTTCTAAAATGGTATAGAGCATGCACAGAATCTATGCGTAGTCTCTGGTGTACTTTAATTTCTCTCTGGATTACTTGCAGTAATTAGTCCAATGTAAATGCTTTTAAAATGGTTGTTATAGTACATTGTTTAGGGAATAATGAATAGAAAAAAGTCTGTACATGTTTGGTACACATGCAATTCTTTTTCAAACATTTTCAGTGTGTGGGTGGTTGAATCAATAGATGCCAAACCTCCAGATAAGGAGGGCTGACTGGGTTCTCTCTTATAGATGTGGAAAGAATAAAAACATATGTTAATGATGAAAACAATCTATTGTGTTGGAAGCATAACTGGTATCTGACTCAGAAAGAAGATGGCTATGAACTTCATCAAGAAACACCAGAACAGTATTTGTATTCTGGTTTTGTTTTTATTATCTATGAAACCTAGGCAAATTGTCCAACCTATCTGAATGAGCTTGGTCATTGAAAACATGGGGAAAATAACAAGTGTCCTAATTAGCCAAAAAAAAAAAAAAAAAAAAAAAAAAAGTGATACAGAATTTGAAGGAGATAATATTCTTGAAAATAATGATCTTCTTGTAAGAGTAACAGAAGAGGCACACCTAGAGAAGGTAAGATTTTGTGTTATAATGAAGATAAGATTTCTGTGAGATTTATCTACTTACATGCTCTATTTCTACATACACAGTTTTGAAAACTATATACATAGATACATCTATATGGACAAAAACATCAGGATCAGGTCTGGTTTAGGAAACCAGTGCAGATAAATTTTAATCACCTGTAAACTGCACAGTGAGGAGTCAGCCTACTACTGTGGTCCTTAGGAAGGCTTGCTTGCAAAGCTGGTCTTCAGTTGGTGCCTGCAGCTCATATTTCAGATTTTCCCACCACTCTCTATTAAAGATGGGTCACTGTCTAAAATGCAGGCAAGGTGGTTTCTGTGGATTCGGATCTTAGAATTTTATTATCTTCCAGGCAGAGGTGCCTATGTGACCAGCTCCCAGCAAATCACCAGGCACCGACCACCTCTGGCAGACACCTGCACATCCTCACGCTTGGTGGGTGGAGGAGCTGGGAGCACCTCTGAGGCTCCACAGGAGCCCTGGGAGTTCCTACCTAGCTTCCATACACTCTGCCCATGTGCCTCTTCTCTTGGCTGATTTTGCTTTCATCTTTCCTTGTCCTGAATCACAGCCAGGACTATTCAACTGTTCCAAAGGAATTACTGACCCTGAGCTTGGGTTTTGAAACCTCTAACTCGATAATATTGCCAATCAACATGGAGGTGAAAAATTTCAGAAATGGATGACCCAAAACTTGAGCAGAAAGATTCCACAAGTCCACCTGAAATAATAACAACTTTCTCTAGACTCTTGGCCAAAAAGGAAGTCGTGAGTGGTACTGATGGCAAAGCAAAGTCACGGCTGCCTGGAAGCACTGTGCTCACTTCTGAGCTCATTCTCAGCCTGCCGCGAGCTGCACAGAGCTCCCTGCTGTGAATAACCAGAGCAAGGGACCCACCCATTGGAGTCTCCCCGGAGGAGCAAGGTTATGAAGTTTTGATGCATCTGTAAGTTCTGCTCAGAAAAGAAAAAGAAATAGACAAATGTGAACCATAAGATTCTTGAGACCTACTGGGCAGACTTCACTGTACCCTGTGGCCTATGGGTCAGATCCACTCCAATGCCAATTTTTGAATGGTTCCCAGCTAAGAATATATATTTTTTAAATTTCTATATTGTCAGTAAAGATTTTATGGATATTTGTTTTCTGTTTTGTTACATAAGAGGCTACATCATATCCTTGGTTTTTCTTTTTAGACAGCAAAACCTAAAATATTATCTAGCCATTTATAGAAGTGGGTGAGTGTACCCTGATATGGATTGACACAGGCCTAAGGCACAGGATGTTGAAATAGCTTCCCTTCATGTGTATCCTTTTCTGGAGGAAGATCACGTAGGAATAGGGGAAAATAGTACGCATCAAAAGCAAGGCTTCTACCTGGGCTTTGTATACCAACGAGTCCAAGGGTCCCTAACTGTAGTCTGATTTTGACTTTATACCTATTGTAGCCAGCAGGTATTCCTGTACTTGATAGGTCAAATCTGACAGGTTCAATTCAGTTGTTAATGGACACACCAAGCTCTGCAGACAGCACACCACCCACTGATCCTGTTCAATGAATTACAGAACAGCAGGAGTGGAGAGGGGCCTTCAGGACCACGAGCCAATGCCAGTCCTCGCCAGTGAGAAAATGAAGCACGTCAGACACAGCACTTGGCCAGGGTGCAGGCAGGCCACCTGCAGAGCCCAGACTCACTCGGCTTGATGCTTCTTGCCCACTTGGCTGGACAGTGCCTCTGCCCTCAGGGCACCAGGACATGTGAGAGAGAACTCTCGCCTGTTGCACCCTGGTGTCCCAGCCTCCAAACACATTGGGGACCACCCTCTGAACATGACACTCCAAGTCCAGCTACCTTCTGTATAAGTGCGCATGCTCAAGACTGCAGTGATTTTGGCACGTCTGCACATTGGATACCTCTAAAGTTAACAGAAGTAAGAATTCAAAAGGCAAACTGACTTTTAGTGTGCCCATAAACCCAGCTTGCTAAAGTGAGTAAACCACCGTGAGAGCAATGCTCGACTGTCATCTTCCAAGTCCTAGATACATTGTTCCACTTACTCAAAACTGACATTTTTTTTTTAAAAAATCAATAATTACATGTGTATGTGTATTTGTATTTATATAATGTAAACGATTTCTTCATTAATTGAACTCTTCATTAATAATACTAGTTATCAGGCATCAAGAGTATCCAGGCACAATAAAACCACTTAGAAAGTCTTGTTTAATCCTCACAATTCATCCCTTGGGTACATATCATTATTATTACCATTTTATAGAAGAGAAACTATGTTAATTACTAAAATGAGTTATGAAAATTTAATTTCTCATCTCCACCATTAGCCATTGGTGATTTTGCCCTCCAGAGGATACCTAGCTACGTAGGACTAGAGGAAGTCTAGGTCAAGGGAGCTGGAAGGAGGGGTGGGTACCATTTCACCTAGTGGGCAGAGGCCAGGAAGGTTGTGTGGCATATGATGAGCTCGACACACAGACTCCTGCAGACCGCAGTGTCAGCTGTGCTGAGGGTGGGAAACTCTAGTGTACAGAGCATTTAAATCCCAAAGTCATATACTTCCTACTGTTTTCCTGATTATCTAATGATTTATTGTTTGACAGAGTTCTTGACATTGAGGAACATGTGGATGCTTACAGACTTCCAGAGCCCTGTGCAGGATAAAGTAAGAGTCATGAAACCTGATTAAGAGGAATGGAGATAAACTGCTGTCCCAGACAAGGAAGAAGACAGCTGATTGACAGTCGCCACGTTCCTTAACCTCTATGGAATGCAGAAACCTATTAAGTAAAGTGAGGATGCTTAGTTCACATCTCACTTCCTTCCAACTCTAACACTAGACAATAACTGAAAACTAGATCAACTGAGTTTCATTCCCAAAAGCAAAGTTATTGCCAAACACACCTTGGAAAAATATGAAATATGAATAAAATTAAAAAGATTCAGAGAAAAGAGAAAAAGAAAAAAAAAGAGAAATAGTAATGATGGAAAGACAGTAAGGTTAGAAAACCATGAAGTTAGAACTAATCTGTTAAGTTCTAAATCTGGAATGGTCTGGAATGTCCCCAAAAGCTAACATTTGGAAAACAAGGTCACCAATCTAGTGATAATACAGAAGTGGGGCTTTTAGGCAATGGTTGGATCAGGAAGACTCTGATATCATCAGTGGGTTAATCCATCAAGTGGATTAATCCATTGACAGCTGAATGGACTACTGGGAGGTGAGACCTAGCTGTAAGAAGTAAATAAAAAGGGGTGTGTCCTGGAAAGTTCTCTTCTATCTGGCCTCTTCACCTCCCACTCTGCTTTCCAGCTGTCATGAGCTAAGCAGCTTTCCTCTGCCATGCACTTCCACCATGATGTTCCTACAGTGGATCCAGCTAGCCATGGACTAAGCCCTCTGAAACCTTGGGCCAAAATAAATCTATCCTTTTCTATGTTGTTCTTAACAGGTATGTTGGTCACAGGGACACAAAGCTCACAAAGGTGTGATCCCAGCAGTGAGGCCTATGAACATGCACTGGGCAATGTATTTGTTGCATGGTTTATAATAATGTGAGTGACAAAGACACAGGCTTTCTAAAAGCAGCCAATGGGAGAGCAGTAACTACCATTTCCAAAGCTTTCAGTTCAACTAACACACAGGTTCAAAATGGCACACACCCCTCTCTGTGAAACAAACGTCAAGGAAAATGAGCATCACACAACATGTATCTAGACATGTATTTTCTAAATTTAATACTGTTGGTGGAAAATTAGGGGAAAAATTAGTATTTCTACTGTCATAAGGGCACTTAGGTATGATCTGCCTTCTAGAAGTCACAGTTTACAGGTTGAGAAAGGGACCACCCACCAGGCCCCTGCCAATGCCATCTGCAGGCTCTTTCTAAAACCCATCATGACACATTGTAACTCCACATTCCACAACAACAACAAGAGCAAACAAATTCTTGGTAGTCAGAGCAAAGATGTTGCAGGGAGTTGAGGTTGTAGGTAGAATGTTTTTGCTAACATGCTGACTTTGAGATGGGAAAATTTCCCATGTACTTATAAAGGCTCTTATGTGTGGAAGAGGGAGAAAGGAGAAGTAGAACCCCAGAGAACAACGTAAAGAAGAGGCGTTCAGAAGGATGAATTGCTGGCTTTGAAATTGGAAGGGCCACGAGTCATGGAACATAGGTAACCACTACAAGCTGGAAACACAAGCGTACAGATCTCTTCTATGCTCTCCAGAAGGAACCAGCCCAGCCACCATCTTGATTTCAGCACAAGGTTGAAACTCCTGACATCCAAACTGATAAGTTTGCATTTTTAAGTCACTAAGTATGCAGTGATTTTTCACAGCAATAATAGGAAACTAGTACACTTCTAGTTTTTGTTGTCTATTGCTATCCAACAAGCTTCCATGAACTGAGATGTACACCTACATAGTACGTCACAGTTCTCATTGATCAGAAGTTCAAACAGCATAGATGGATCCTCTCCCACCATCCTGGGACTGATATCTCATTTAAAGCTCAGGATCATCTTCCAAAGTCAGTAGTTATTGGCCAAGTGAAGTTCTTCTTTGGTAGGACTAAGCTCTTTGGAGCTAGAGGCTGCTGCCATATGGCTTTCTTGGCAACATGGATGTTTGAAACTCAAAGCTTGACAGGAAGGATAAGACCTGCAACAACCATTCTGAAGATTCACACAGTTAGGTCAAATATACTCTGGAGCATCCCCCTCAACAGGCTGGGGTTTTTAATCACACCTGCACAATCCACTTCTTTATTATATAAAGGTATCTAATCATGGAACTGATACCCCATTATATCCTGCTCACACTAAGGAAAGGGATACTACACAGTATGTCCACCAGGGGGTAGAACCTTGGGCCATCTTAGAATTCTGTGGACCACACTCTGTGGCTGGTCAAACAAGGTGTTCTGCTAGCAGGGACCTGCCTCTATCTCTAATCAAATCCCCTAACATAGGCAAGTTAGAGAGTTTGAACGCTATCCCGCAGATGCTCCGTGTTGGACAGAACTTGTGCAAATGCAGGCACATCCACTTCTCCCTAGTGGCCACTCCCAACTGATCCCCACTGCCCCTTTCCAGTCTCAAAGACTGGTCAAACATTACCCCAATTTCATGGCCACAGTACATCACACAGAGACGGGCTACGTGGAACTTATTACCATGCACCTCAGCACGGATGTTCCATGGCCCCCCCACCCCCGCCGACACATTATGCATATATAATGATTTTGTCTGTTCCAAATTTATTCTCCTGATTCAATAAAGGCACATTGTAATGAATATCTGGCACAGTAGACTATAAAACAGTAGCTGATATTGAATTCTGAAAGAAACTAACAGTGACGGGGAAAGCAAAAGACCTTCATTTTCATAATGTAAACTCAAACCCAGATTTGCTTGCCTGAAAATTATCAGCGTCGACACATCCTGAATGAATTATGGAGAGAAAGTGACCATTTGGGAGTTAACAATGAGCCGGTGAAGAAAGAAAGACAAGAATATAATTACTTCCATTCCTTTTTTATAACAGATCGGGCTGATTCAAAGTCCACACTATTTATCAATTATTTTTAACAATCGTCTGTGATGGGATTTTTCCCCCTTTACTTTCTGGCTCAAGAACGCTTTCTTGGGGTGAAAGTTAGAGAAAATCATAGACTTGACAGACCAGGCCAGTGCAGACCTTGGGGGCTTTTTCAGAAAATGAGGAACAGCCTCCTTATTTGTTCTCACAGTTTCCAGCCAGAAGGAGCCCACCAGTACAAAGAGGATCAACTTGAACAAACAGCTCTCCTTGTGCCAATCCGCCACACAATGCTTCAATTACGGTTCTATTCTCGTTGTGGGGGAGGGAAGGATCCGAGCTCACAGCCAGGCCCCAGCTCCGGAAACGTGATGATGGCACAGGAAGGGCACCCCTTGGCCAGATCCACCCTGCCAGTCTGGGGCAGAGCGCCCAGCAAGACAACGCTCACATCCTTCCACTCTAATAATAACACCAAAGGAGAGGAAGGGAGGAAGAAACATCTGCAGTTGTGTGCTAAATTCCTCACGCCTCCAACACTTTCCAAGTACCCTCCCTTGGTCAAAAGCACTTAGACATGATTCCATAGCCTCTTCCTCCTGCCAAATGCTATCTAGGATGCTTTCTATTCTAGAAAGCAATTCTCACATTCCTTGTTAGAAAATACTGCTGCCCACAATATGCCTGCAGTTTGTGATGTAATGGCCCTAAGTCAGTGGCGCCGGGTAGGGAGCTGCAAACGACCCAGGCATGCCGCCAGCATGGCCCCTTCCTTGTTCTGGAGAGCCCACATTTCAGGAGTGGGCCATGAACCAGCCATACAACAGCTTCTGGCCTCATCCTGAAAGGCCCCCAGTGATGAGAGTTCTTCCTCCCCAAAGAGACACGGCCTCAAGGAGAGTCTCTTCAACCTGTCAGCACCTTAGCAGGCAAATCAAACATTCCTCACCCCAGCAGAGTTGCCCCGTGGAAGTCAGGGGTCCTGGGACTCAAAGGCCGTTGGGCTCAGTTCTTCACCAGGCCAAACAGAAAACCAGCTAGCACATTCCCACAGCAGCTGTTTCCGGATGCCTGATCAATCTCTCTGCAGGCCCTTCTGCCAGGCGCAGGCAGGAGTGCCCTCTGATGCTCCAAGGAGGGTTGCAGCAGCACAGGTGAAGAACACTGGACGGGAGGGGAGAAGACCTGGACCGCACAGCTGTCCTGCTGTAGTGTCCTCACTGGGGCGCTCTGCTGGGGCTGCTCACAGGGAGCAAAAGAAACACTGACGAAAACATAACCCACGCGGCCAGAGAAACTGAGGCCTGACCCACTGAAGAGCTGCACTAAGTGATGTTCGTCTGTTTTACAAAATGCTAAGATTTGTGTCACCGTCTTGAACAAATTAATGCCAAGGTCAAGAGTTGTGATTCCACCTTTAATATTATACTGAAAAGAAATGCCGGAGAGAGTTCTTACTGGCCTGAGTCTGTCCACATAGCAGGCTTATTACAGATAGGGGGTTACCTCAACCTGATAAAGACAGAATTGCAGACCATTACAATCTCAAAGACGTGACATCTTATAAAAAATTTCCTTTCATGAAATGATTATTGTCCCACCGTTTACTGATGGTTTATTTTCCGCAGACTCTGATACCTGTCCCTACCCTTTCTTCCACCTCCTGGTAGTCTCAGTAAGGTCAGCAATATTCACTTGTCCCCTGACGCTGGCTTGCCTTGTGCTGCCGTGGGCAATACAGCAAGTACATAGGGCCCTCTTCAAAGCTCAAGAAGCTCATGGACAAGGAGGTACTCCCAGGGGTGGCCCCCAAACATATGTTATCACAGTCCCCTTCCCTGGTCAGAGACGGCTGGATGAGATTTGGAGAGTTAACCCATACCTCCAGTCCAAACAAGATGTTCCTAATCTGTTTTTATTCATTCATGTTTCATCTCTCCCTTCCTTACACAATCATGCACACACACACTGAATTTTTATAATGAAGCATATGAATACTGATCAATGGCAAAAACGTCTCACCAAACACCTAAAGCAAAGCCAGACAGTTGTGAAAGGGAAACATGACTTACTTGACAGGCTACTAAGAGTCCCCATCTTGGGTCAGGCCCCTCCTGCACCTGGCCCACTTGATCCTTTGGACTTTAAACACAACTTCTTATATTAATTGTAATTCACACAAGCATGATTGGTTAAGTACTGCTCAGTGATTTTTTTTTTAAACATGTTCCCAGTACAATGAAGGATGTGGCATGTGACCTCTGATGGACACGGTACAGAAGACCAGGAACTAATGGTTACTTCATTCTCCATCTCCTCATCCACCTGCACTTCAGGAAAAGATAGTGGCAAACATGCACACATGCATAACACACTCACATGCACAAGACAACCACAGATATGCATTTTAGTATGAATGGAGGCACAAGCATAGTTTGCAAAATACCTTTCTAAATCAACACTCACAAGAGTTTAATTAAATATCAATTAAGTGGTTTTGGTGTCAACAACCACATCAAATCCTGATCTTAGGAAGTATATAACACAGTAAATATTATTTAATTCAAACAGAACAAACATTTACTCAAGTTTTTTTACACATCTGTGTTAGTAAGCTTTTCACTGCTGTGACCAAAGTACCCGACACCTTACAGAAGGAAAGATTTATTTTTGACCGCGATTTCAAAGAAGTCGATCTATGGCTGGCTGGCTCCAAGAAAGAAGAATCATGGCAGCTTCAAAGACATGGCAGAGGAAAGCTCAATGCATGGGAGCCAGGAAGCAGAGAGAGAAAGAGGCGTCAGGCACAAGATACAGTCCCCAAGGACGCACTCCCAGCTACCTGCTTCCTCCAGCCACACCCCACCTGTCTGCATTATCACCCAGTATAATCCACTCAAATGATTAATACATCAAATGGATTAATACAGCAAAGAGGTTAAAGATCTCATGATACAATCATTTTCTAAAAATTCTACCTCTGAACCTTAACAAGACAGAATACTGTCTATCTACTGGGGGGCATTTCAGATCCAAACAATAACATATGTGATTCTTACAGCCCAGCATTTCTTTGCCAACTGTAATTATTTTTACAGGAATATAGCTAGAAGTTTTTCCTAATTACATTTAAATAACTTAAATATCAAAGTTTTATAATTTCATCTATTGTAAAGATTTATAACTTACACACCTTTAAAAATTCTATCCTTTGGAAAGAAATTTTATCAACTTTCTAATGGTGTCTTACACTCATACAGCAAGTGCTGTAAAACAAAATTTAATAGGGACATATAACATATGCTACAGTCTAAAATAAATTAAAAATACTTGCAGAACTGGGGAAAACCTTAAAGTGTACTTACAGAATATTAAGGAGAAATATGGGACACTATTACATAAGATAATTTGAAGAAGGTTTAACAAGAGGACTGCAAACAAAGATAGAGGTGGGTAGGAAGGAAACAAGAGTCTCTCGTGGTCACCAGGGACACGTGGAGGAGACCGGGGCCATGAGAGAGTCATGCAGTGGAGCAGGCTGCATCTGATCCTGTAAGGAACTGAGCCAGGGCCTGGGTTAGTCTCAGTCCAGCCTGTGGGGCAGGGGGAGAGTGCAGGAGGTGGACAGATCATAATCCCACTCTCACCTCCTCTCTCCGGGGGGTGCTCTGAGCCTTCTCCGCTGGCCAGTTCTGCTGCCACCTGAGGCAGGAGAACTCAGGCTTCCCATGGAGAGCAGGAGAGGGTACCAAGAAAGGCAGGAGAGGGTACCAAGAAAGACAGGAGAAATACCCAGCAGGCTGAGACTTCCCTTCAAGGATGATAAACAAGGGAACGTAAATGGGAAACTGTCGTCAACGGTGTTTCCATCTCCAAGTGGACACAGCCTAGGGAGTGATACTCACTTTCCACAGCTAGTGCAAGCCTAAGGGCAAGTCATTCTTTAATAGTAAATAAAAACAAACTAGCCACACACCGGGGCATAAGGAAGTAGCTGGAACACAAAGGTGGTCTTGGCCGAGCTGAGCCTGGCAATGGTGAGCACACACACTAGACCAGATCTGACGCATATCAAGTGGCATTTGAAGAAGTATTTGGAGGAATCAAAACCAATGAAAAGCACCTGAGCATTTTAATCTCCTCTAAACAAAGGCAAAAATGTTTTAATCTAAAAGATTTTTTTAATTAAATGTCATTTTTACTGAGAAAGAGACTGCTAGTCGAGTGATATAGTTCCATCCATTGTGCAGCTCACTGGAGACAACATGAGGTCTCTTGTGGGGTGCCCCAAATGCTGTGCCCCGAACCCTTGTCGGTGAGACTCAGTGTTTACTCCCAGTGTATATTTCTTTTCTTTTTTTTTAAATTTTTAATTGTTCTAATGAGTTATACATGACAGTAGAATGCATTTGTGCCTTTTGATAAGTCATACATTAATAGAGTGTAATCTCTCATTTTTCTGATTGTATATTGTAGGATCACATCAGTTAACATATCACATATACAAACAACTGTGCATGTACACATGTATATTCTAATTCTAATTCTAAAATATCTATTTCAAAAAGATGACATAAAGATAAAATTGAAGCTATTGTAAAATAAATGTGATTCTATAGTCTAATTGTCCAATGCCACACACACAGTAAGTAGCAGCAGTGGAAATTCAGAGATCAGATTCCTAAGCTCGCTTCTTGACTGTCTCTGTGTCTCTAGTTATCAATACAGAATTTACAAATGGAAAGGCAGATAGACTGTTTATTAAAGTTTATAAAATGAAGGGAATTTAAAGAAATATTAGCGACTCTAGGATTCTTTCTTCATTTGAACTATCAGTTTTCATGGTGCCATATTAAAGAAAAGTAGACAAGAATATTTGACAATACACACTCAGTTCCTGGACAAGGTAAAGAGTATTCAGACGTTTGAATTACGTGGGTAACTGAAAAGGAAAAGCAAGTTCTGTGGGTGTAGATCAGTGCCTCTCAACCAGGGCCAGTCTCACCTCCAGGAACCTGTAGAGCAACCTGGAGACATCTTTGGTTGTCCTAAGTGCATGAGGGGGTGCTGCTGGCATCCAGCAGGGAGAGGCCAAAGATGCTGCCAAATATTCTACAATGCACAGGACATCCCCCCAGTGCAGAGCGATCTGGCCGGAAATACCAGCAGTGCCCAGGATGCAGAAAGTCACTGAGCCCCACCCAGCCTGGCCCTGCCTGTGGTCCTCCCTCCTGCTCTGAGCCCCTGCAGCAGCCTTCTAATCACACACTGGTAATTAATCACAGAGCGCCCAGGGGAGCGCCAGCACTACCATTCTTAATTTTTCAGATGCATAAATCTTATCCTGTCAACTAGGACAGAGGCTTCTACGATCTCTCAGGTCTTTCGCTATCTTGGCGGATTGTATGGCATGTCACCAGTACCAGCTATTTATTTGTCAATATGATTTATCTCATAATTCCTAATTTCTTGAATACTTGAAATGAAAGACTCAAAGCAATCCAGGTAATTGCTTTCTTCTGAGAAAATGTCTTCATTAAATGTCTTTTACTTCTTAAAGATTTAAGAAACCATCTATTCCATCTCCTCCCCCAGGGACAGATGAAAAACAAATTTTTTTTCTCATTTTAAAGTGCAAGAGAAAGTTATCATAGGAGAAGCACAAACTTGGACTTTTGAACACGTAGTTTTCAACATTACAGCTCTTATACTCACTGCATGGATAAACAGTAATTGCTGCTTTTTGGCAATAGTAATAAATTTAATGTTCTTGATCTCAGTTTATATCAGAATGCATTTATATGTTTTTTTGTCCTATTGACCTCTCTTGTGCTATTTGATCATCTAATATCTTTTTTTCCCACTGTTCTTTCTTCTCCCATCAGGACTTATTTAGATCAATTATTAATCTGCTATGGGCCTAGTTTAGCCCTACATCCAGTATTTAGAATGAGAAATGGTTAAAACAAATCAGCAATGATATTTAGGTTTGGCTGGAGGGGATGTTGCAAATTATTTGCAAAAAATCAATCAATCAATAAAAAGATGAATGCTGTTGGTGGCAACACTAGCTAACTGTTACTAACACAAGGAGAAGCAATGTGAGAAATCAATTCCTTTATTGCAATATCAATTGTACTTGACATTGCTGTGGGGGAGGAGTCCCTCTGCCAACAGTGGTACAAGTGGGTTGAAAACTCAGTGGATTCTAATTAATCCTTCAATTGGAGGGAATGGAGAGATGGGGAACGACATGGGAACAGAAGCTCAGACGACATAAGCCATGGACGATCTGCAACTCTTCCTGCTGTCTCTGAAAGAGCACCCTGGCTTTGCACCCTGCGTCTGCAAGGCAGGGGCTCCTCACACATTTCCACACAGCCCAGCTCAACTGCCACCACCCAGAGTCTGAGACCGAGAGGCGTCTTGAGTCCTCAGAGGCGTCAAGCCTGGAGGGAAGCCCCTGCACTGCTTTGTGGCTGCACATTCATGACACACACCCCATCCCCAAGCAAAACTATCAAAACCAGGGCAGGGACCCTCACCATGGGCTCGGGATCATGACTGCCAGACACCCGGAGACGGACTGGGAACTCTGCTCCTTCTGTTCCCTCCTGGACTCCTCCTGGCCTGTTTGTGACCCAAGGATTGTGTCATATACCTTTGTGCTAAAGCCTACTGTGTCACGCTCCCCACCGGAAGGGTCTGAGTACTCAATGCTGCCTTTATACCTCGGCAAAAGTCTCTTCCAAATTCACTGAGCCCCGGTCCCCCTCAACTTCTTAGAACCCAAACACCACGCCTGCCACTGCTTTGTACAGGAAGCCTGGACTCCTGGACACAGCGACAGAGCAGACAGCCCACTCCGCCTCACACTGAGTCCCAGGGCAGAAGTGGCTTCCGACAGCCAAGTCTAGCCCTTTCCCCAAACCCGCCTGGTTCCATCATTCCTTATCTCTCTCTCCTTCCCTCCCTCTTTCCCTCTCCCCTGCTCTCTCCCTCCCTCCCCCCTTTCCTCCTTTCCTTCCCTCCCCAGCCCTCCACACTGCCTGTTCACATCCCCACGGGACAGCTCAGCTGCGCGCCTCACCATCACTCAAGGCCACTGAGGCCTAAGAACTTTCCATCCCCCACAAAGCCCAGCCTCCGTGTTACCCTGCAGGGCTCCTGTGACTACACACACTGTTCCCAGTCCATGCTCTAGACCTTTCCACTCAGGACACTGACACCAGCATCTCCACTGATCCCCAGGGTTTGTGTCCACAATGGGGAGTCCCAGCACCCCAAAGCCCAATTAAGTAGGCATGAAAAGGATTTGGGAATTTCCACTCTTACAAGTCTATTGTGGTGAATCTGATGATCCACAAATTCCAGGACAGCTATGTTCAAAAGGCGCTAAGCCTCATGTCCTCACTACAATTTGTACTACCAATTCTACTGGAAGAGGCAGTGTAGGGAAATAAATTTCCCTTTGTGAGTCTGGGATTTCTAGCTTGCAAACTCTATCTGATTTTAGAACTAAGTGAACAAAAAGAAACAGGGAAAACAAAATCATTCACACTGAATGTTGGTTCCTAGGTTTGGTAGAATTTGACAAGGGTTTAGGGGAATAGACGGAGTTAAGGGGGAGAGGACAGTTGAAGCAGGAGGAGGGTAGAGGAGGATTCCCTGCCAACCCCCATCCTGCTCCTCTGTAGTATGGTAGTAAGTTAAGAGCCCGAGGAATGGAGCCAGGTAGCCTGAGATCTAACCAGAATACAGAGGCTAGAGATGCGCAGCACAGACAGGTTTTCCTCAAATGCAAAATCAGGATAAAGACAATGCCTTTCAATAGGAGCCCTGATGAGACCAAATCATTAAGGCTAGACCACTCTTAGCAAGCAGTCAGGTATATAATGTCTCAGGATAAGCTATGACCCACATTATATATGCAGAATTAAGGCAAGTCTAACCTATTCTTATGGTCCAGTATCTTCTGAGTGTTTTATTTCATGTATCTGGAGAATCTGGGTGGAAGTCATTGTTCTAATGGCCATATTACTCAGTGTAGAAAAGATGGTTTGTCTCCATTACACCAATAGCAACCCTGTTACAAATGACAACTTATCTAAAGGATATTTAAGTGAGTTCAATTAAAGACTTAAATGCAGAAAGGCTGCCATGCAAATTAAAAAGAAGTTATGTAGCTGGGGTAAGAGAATAGGGCACTGAGCCCCACCCAAGGAAAGGAGTGCAGTCTAAAAACACCAAATATTTTAAAGGATCAGGAAAAAGGTTATTAGTGTATAAAATATATAATTAAATTGTAATCTGTACATCCATTTATAGAGTGATCTTGCCTTTGAGGTTGACCAACCAACCTCCAACTCTGTTGGCTATATTTAAATAGCTGTGGCAAACTGAGATTAGGCTACACCTGGTGGAAGACCACATTCTTCTTAAAACAGCGGAGGGTGAAGGACTCATGCTGCGCCCTTCTAGCAGGAAGCTGCACGTGTCTGAGGGGACATCATCGGTAACTCTGCGACTTTTCCGTGAAAGTGGGAAGGTCTCTGCATTCTATTTGAAAAATTGTTCTTTCCACAAATGAACCTCTTAACAATCAATCTCTTAACAATTGATGCCTTTTCACTTCCATTTGTAATGCTATGAAAAAAAATTGTAATAAGGGGTCAAAATCTTGACTTATGGCCTAATTAAATTTTTAAAAAATTAACTGAAATTTAAAGCAAGTTAACAATGCCACAGTAAGACTTCAGATAGTTTCACTAGCAATTGATTTATTGAACATGCCATGCACAGTAGACAGTGTTGTTAAACTTGAGTCATTTGTTTCTGCTTTTTTCCAATTTATTTGAAGCACATGCTATTCTCTCAAGTTTACTATTCCTGATTCATGAATCTTTTGGTATAAATCCTACCTATGACCTTGACCATGAGCAATGAGTTTTAAGGTTATGTAAATTTGTTCCACTTATGCTTCAAGATGGTAAGGGCTGTTTTAATTCTGATTGCCTTTAAAAAGCACCTGATTTTAAAACCATATCTTCATTCATACCTGTAAGACTAATTAAAAGTCAGAAGGTAAGATCTCGACATGCCAAGGTAAACACACGACAGATCTTTTCTGACTCATTTACATTGTGGTTACCTGTGATTCACAACTATATATTCCTCATCTCTTCAGCATTCATGGCTGTGTTATACTCCATTGTCACAGGGCACAGTCTTATGCTATGCTTATGCTATTATGGGCTTGCTCAGATTTTATAATGCTTAAATGCTTTTTAACTATATATTTTCCTTTATGATCAAGCCCGGTTTGGCTCTATGTTCCTATGCTCTGATTACAAAGGGGAATTTTCATTTTCTAAAGTCTTGGACCAAATATAAATATACAACATCACTGAGAAAGCAATCTGATCCAGGAGTAATGCATTATGATTTTTTTAATTTGATTTGATTTGATTCATTGTGCACAAATGGGGTACAACTTTTCATTTCTCCGGTTGTACATGATGTAGACTCACACTGTTAGTGTAATCATACATGTACATGGAGTAATGATGTTTGTTGCCTTGTGATTTTTAAATATCAAAATTAGTTAATGAAAAGAATGCCTTCTGTAATATTTCATGATTGTTAATTTCAGGATTTGCATGGCACTAATAGCAGTAGGTGTAGAAAAGAGATAAGGGGAGGGAGGGACAGTGTTTCTTATGTCTAAGACACGATACTCCAAACCACATGATTAAAAGAAAAAATGATGTGGCAGCCCTGTCCTGAGGCGGCTGTGACTGATCGAGTGGGCTCAGCAGAAGCTCCATGAGCTCCTTCAGGACAAGGCCACTGAGATGCATGGTGGAGAAGGGGTCGAGGTGCGGGTGAAGCTCAGAGAAGACCACCATGTCTCTTAAGTTCCTTTACACAAAAACAAAAGAGGCGGGAAGAGGACAGAAGATAATGTGGGGTGGTGGTTACCTTGGAAAAATCCAGTAGCAGCTAAATGTATCAACTAAAAGGTATCATGCTTTTTCCTAAGTTCCATACCACGGACTCAACATGTCTATGTGAGGGTATCCCCCTAAATTGACATGCTGAAGTCTTAGCCTCCAAGGTGTCAGCATCAGGAGAGAGGGTCCCTGGGAGGAAACTGAGTTGTAAGGATGCAGCCCTCGTGTCAGCATTTCCCTGATAAAAGAGGCTCGAGAGAGCCCCTCACCCCTCACATCCTTGAGGACACAGCAAGAAAGCATCATCTGTGACCCAGGAAGTGGGCCCTCACCAGACACTACACCCACCTTCATCTTGGACTTCCCAGCCTGTGAAAGTGAGAAGAAAATTCCTGTCATGTGTAAGTTACCCAAACTAATGCATTTCACTGCAGCAGCCTCAATGAACTAAGTAGGACACACACTCATACACACAGGATGGAAGAATGTATTGCTGTAAGCTCGACTGATCAAAATGCCACACGTTCATTAAAATTCATCATGCTATGGGTTAAATTGTGCCACCCCACAAGAGCATGCTGAGGTCCTATCCCCCAGCACCCCCAAGTGTGACCTCAGTTGGAAATAAGTTTTATAGAAGTAATTAAGTTAAATGAGGGCCTTAGGGTGGGACTAAGAGAACATGACCAGAATTCTTAAGAAATGGGGAAATATGGACATGAAGTCAGATAAACACAGAGGGAAGGTGATGTGAGGACACAGGGATGAGACAGCCATGTGACTACAGCGATGGGTTACGAGCCAAGAAGCACCGGGGATGCCAACAGTGGCAACCACCTGGAGCTGGAAGAGGCAGGAAGGCCCGGCCCCCACAGCCTCAAGGCACAACATGGTCTTGGCAAGACCTGACCAGGTTTCTGGCCTCCAGGGCTATGAGATTAAGGATTTCTATTGTTTTGAGCCACCAAGTTTCTTGTTATTACCACAGGTCTAGGGAACTAATGCAGATGGGTAGCATAAAAGAACCACAGCCCAATCTGTTTTTATCTGTTAAGTATTTGAACAGTTTTTCCCCAAATAAAAACGTATAAATCACAAAACTTTTACATAGGTTAATATTCTAGTGCTGCGCTGATTGATTCAATTTTTAAGAATATTAAATGTGAAGTCCATTCTCTGACATAGAATTTTAAACAGAAATTGAAGGAAAACATCTACAGATTAAGGTTCTTTTTCAATATGTGAGTGGTAATTGCTGACATTTTAGCAGCTTTAAAAATATACAGGGTGACATCTTCAGTAAAGGAGGATGGTATTCAAAGGCTTAAACAGGACCTCATTGTGGTATGATTTTCAAATATCATTACCATAATATTTTAGTGGTGAACCCTCACAGGTTCCTCCTGTGCTCCCTGTAGAGTGGAAGCCATCAGGTTGGGTAAATACATCCCTTATGGAGCTTCTAGGAGTGTGGGATCCAGCCAGCTGGTCATTTGGACAGGCTTGATAAAGCAAGCCCAGAGTCAACCGTCCATGAACAGCACACAATCAGTCAGATTTGCTGTGCCCTCAATATTAATTAAGCATTGATGGTGAGCTCAACAGTTCAGAGGAAGGGGCATCCATAGCAACTGGCCATGCAATCTCAACATTTTAGAGCTAAAAGGTTCCTTGGAGATCATCTCTCCATCTGGTTCAATACTGTGGAGGTGGAGAGAAACAGATGAACGGGGGCAGGGGAGTCGAGGAAGCAACAGCCCGGCATCAAGGGAACCAATTAAAAAACTACCTGCAAGGAGCTGGTGTACAGAAGGAAGCAGAGCACAGAAGGAAGGTGTTGGGTCTGAGCAGGGGAAACAGCAAGTGCAGATGCAGCAGGGAGGTTTGCATGCAGCTGCAGATCAGACAAACTCCCAGCGGGCAAGCAGGTGGGGTGATTGCTGAGTGCCTGTCTTGTCCGCTTGCCTGGGAATCCTCTCAGAGCTGACCTACCATCTCATCAGCTGAAGGCTGGAGGCTGGCCAGTGGAATGGGGTGGGTCGATGAGGAGGAGTTGGCAGAAGAGTTGCACCAGTGACCCGAGGCGACATGGGCAGGCCTGGGCTCACGTGTGGACAATAAGCATCCTTTAAGCATGGCCGCAGGCAGACTTTCGTAATTTGCAAACATCTGTCATTTGAGCAGGTTTTGGGAAGAAGGCCAAAATTTATAACATCTTACTCTGCACTCTCACCTGAAACCATAAAGAGTCAAAGAATGTCCACGGGAATAACTTGGCAGTGCCAAGTATGCTGCTACCGATGGCGGCCATGCATTCTCCAGCACAGAAATGACCCGTCCAAGTGTGAACACAAAGGAAAAGGCATCTACCTCTCACCTCTCCCTTCCACAGGCATGCCTGATGCTGTCCCCTGCATCTGCCTCAGGGCCTTGGGGACATTGCATAGCCCCTGACATGAAGCAGGGTCAGTGCAGTGGGGTCCCCTCACGCTCAAGGAGTCATGTTTCAGGTCCCTCTGATATCAACTGTGACAAGGAGCTTGTGGGTGTCATGGACCTTCAGGTAAGCATAGGTACAGCGGGAGGAAAGGGGCCATGGTTAGAGACCCGCCCATGCTCCACATTCCAACTGTCCCTCCAGAGAAAATCCAACCCTCCCACTGCAAGTACAGGAAAGGCAGAATTTACACATGCCCCTGTGTCCTCTAGCCCCCTGACTCTCTGGTCTCCACCTCTCCTCCAGAAAACATCACCCAGGCTATGCCAGGTATGGGGACATTCTGTGCTCTGCTCCTGGCTGTCTTTCCTGCAGAGGACATTTGGTGATGTCTGGAGACGTGTTCGGTGTCATCACGGGGATAGGTGGTCACCACAGGCATCAAGTGAGTGGGGGTCGTGGATGCTGCCACCTCTGTCCTACAACCTATCCGCCAAGGAGAGCCCATGACAGGGAATTGTCTGGTCTAAATGTTCACAGTGCTGAGGGTAAGAATGCCTGAGACAGAGATGAAGGGAATCATTTAAAAAAAAGAAGAAGAAAGAAAGAAAACAAAAAACTTACAGCTAACACAAAGAATTCTCATGTTACCGCACGTAGGCAGGAGCTTGCTATGGTTGGGATGTGAGGGGCCCCTGAAAAGCCCCTGTGTTAGCACAGGAATATTCAAAGGCAAAGTCACAGGACTGTGAGAGCTGTGGTCTGAGTCCTCAATCTTAGTTTGAAGGAACCAACTGGGTGATAACTGTAGGCAGGTGACTGTGGCTAGAGGCGGGGTGGCACCCGCAGGGACCTTGCCCTGGAAGGGTGCATCTTCCCTATGACCCCCTCCCCTCCCACTCTGAGCGAGCAGCTTTCTTCCACCACACTCTTCTGCCATGTAGTTCTGCCTCACCTAAGACCCAGGGCAATGGACTCAGCCGACCATAAACTAAACTTCTGAAACTTTAATGCCAAAATAAATTTATTCTCTTCTAAGTTGTTCTTGAAGGATATTTTGGTCCAACATAAAACTAATACAGACCTCTTCCAAACAAAGAGGCATAAACCCAGGAAGATCTGCTTCTAATGACTCCCAAGAATACTATCTGCACTGGGCTGGATGATACACCTATTTAAAGCCTGGAAATGCAGCCTTATTTAAAGAAAGGATCTTTGCAAATGTGCTAATTGAAGTATCTCCAGATGAGATCATCATGATTTCATCTGGTGGATCCTAAATGCAATTATGAATATCCTTACAAGGGTAATGCCAGAGAAACCTGAACACACAGAGAAGGCCATGTGAGGATGGAAGGAGAGATGGGAATCACAAGCCTGGAAAGGCAATGAGAGATCCCCAGAACCTTCCACCGGAGTGTGACCCTGCCAACACCTCAATTTCAGACTTTCAGCATCCAAAACTGTGAGGGAGTAGGTTTCCATGGTTTTAACCACTAAACATGTGGTGATTTGTTATAGCAGCACTAGGAAACAAATACATTGCCTAATAGATAGTAAACACTGACTTAACTCACACTCTTGCAAATGACCGGAACAGACTGATTAAATATACCTTCCAAATGAACTTTCTGAAAACTGTACTTAGAAGCCAAATGTGTTGCTCATGAGCTAAAGGATTCATTCAGCCAATGATAATGTTTACTTTCAACAAAGGTAAGTTACTTTTTGTATATGCATTAGACCCAACACACTAAAGACAGCTTCTTCTCTCAAGAGATGACAAATTTTAGGTTGTTTATTAATAAATATCAGGAGACTCAAATTAAATGTTCAGTGCCACAAAAATCTGTCCTAAGAAGTTTTTATGTGACCTGCAGATAGAAGTAAAATTATCTAAGCCTATAGGACTTGCTTTCTGGCAAGTGATTAAAACTTTAATCCCATTTAGCATAAATCAAAGTTTTTAAAAATGTTATAACTGAAAGACACAAGTGGAGAGAATAATATTCAAGCACAGACAAGTCCAGAGAATTCAGAATATGTCTCAAGAATGCTATGGTGCCAATCCTACACACAGTGGCCTCTGTTGGACCTTCTTCCTCTATAGGCTCTCCACGGTGACAAAATGACTGCATGTAGTCTGAGCTAATGATTGCAAAAACAGAGATGGGCCTGGTTCTCTTGGGGGACACGGCATCATTATTAAGGCCACTAACTCTGTGTCGTAGTGCAGCAGGAGAGTGCTGTACTAAGGGCAGGCTTGCTGGGTCATGTGCCCACCTGAAAGAAATGAGGAGCAGAAGGTGAGTGTATTAGTTTACTGCAGCTGCTGTAATAAGTGCCATGATTTTAGTCATTAGCTCATGATAACTTTAGTCTCTCATGGTTTTAGAGGGCAGACCAGAAATCAGCACCTCTGGGACAAACCCAAGGTATCAGGAGAGCAACGTTCCCTTGAAATGTTCTAGGGGGATCCATCCCTTGCTTTCCTAGTTTCTCGAGGCAGCCAGAATTCCTCAGCTGTGGCACAGCACTTGGGCCTCACGGTCAGGTCCACCATCTCTGCTGCCTTCATGTGGCTGTTCCTTCTGACGTATGTAATCTCCCTCTGCCCGTCTCTTACAAAGACCCTTGGGATTGAACTCAGAGGACGCCCAGACAATCCAGGGTCCTCTTCCCATCCCAAGATCCCCAACTTAATCACATCTGTGTCATGTGAGGCCACTTGCACAGGTTCCGGGGGTGGGACGAGGGTGTGGGTGTTTCTTGGAGGGCGGTTTTCTCCACCACGCCAGATCACCGTCAGGTGTGCCGGGGCACAGACGGGAGGGTCCCGGGAGCTCCAAGAGGAAAGAGGCAAGCAGAGCAGAGGAGGCTCTCACAGGGCGCTCTCGGCCTCCCTGCAGCTGCATCCTCTAAACCCAAGGCTGCTTCAGCTTCACCGAGGGGCAAGAAGCAGACAGCGGTGGAACGGCGTGTATCCTTTCCACTCTTTCGGATCTCATGTTCCTCAGCCCGTGAACCCCAGTCATTCTCAGGTTACCCAGGGCAGATGCCCATGATGCTCAGGGAGTGGTCTCAGAGCAGAGGCATTAGAGCTGCCGGGACACGGGTAGGTCCTGATCCATCTAGACAAAGCCGGACCTTCAGAAATGTGGCAGAATCCCTGGCTGCAAGGTTTAGATATCTGTTGTCCCCAAGCCAGCACAGCAGGGGACTGCATCCACAGTGAGAAGGCCCATGTCCAGGTGTCCAGCACTCCCCTGACTCCTGGGATCTGAAGGTGAGGAAGAGACTCCGGCACAAATGCTAATGCAGTGCAAAAAGGTCTAAAGCTGCATTTTTCTCCCATGAGTCTCTTTAAATTATGCATTGATATGCACGTGCATCTATAACAATGTGACTCTATGGCAGATAATTTGGAAAATTACAGTAAAGTATAAAAAGCACAATCTAAACCACTATTTATTTCAAACATTAAATTTAAATTAAACTTAAAAAGAGAACTTGGGATCAAATTGAAGGAATTCCCTGACTTCATAGTTCTTCATCATACGTGTCAACTCTTAAAAAGTGGGGATCTTAACAGAAAGCTTATGAAAAAAAGAAAAAAGTTAAAAAGAAGTTTGAAACATGTAGAGGACTGAGTTATTAAGGATGTTGTCTACTCTTAATCATATCTCTTCATAGCACATATTGATGGTTTCAGGTAGCAAAACGTAGATCCAGTATTTAATAAAAGCAATCTTTTGGGCTGGGGAGATAGCTCAGTTGGTAGAGTGCTTGTCTTGCAAGCACAAGACCCTGGGTTCGATCCCCAGCACAGCCAAAAAAAAAAAAAGCAATCTTTGAGAACTACAATGTTTAACAAATCTTATATAACATATTTTGAAAAAGAAAAACAAAGTTTAAAAAGCTTGGTTGTAGCATAATTCTCAAAAAGATACAGAAGACAAAGATGAGCATTTCTCAAGCAAAACATCCCATTTATATAAGACAAATAACTTGTTTGGAAAAAATAAAATAGGCACCATTGAAAATTGATTATATCATGGATTGTACTAAAACCTAAGAGATTACACACAATTAAATACTATATAAACCATTTTGCATTTTCACCAGCAATGTATGATGGAGATTCCTCAAGAAAACTTGAAGTGGAACCATTTGACCCAGTTATCCCACTCCTCGGTTTATACCCCGAGGCCTTAAAATCAGCATACTACAGTGATGCAGCCACATCAATGTTTATAGCAGCTCAACTCACAATAGCTAAAATATGGAACCAACCTAGGTGCCCTTCAACAGATGAATGGATAAAGAAAATGTGATATACATATTATACACCTACATATATGATGGAATATTGCTCAGCTGTAAAGAAGAATGAAATTATGGCATTTGCTGGTAAATTGATGGAGTTGGAGAATATCATGCTAAGCAAAATAAGTCAAACCCAAAAACCCAAAGGGTGAATGTTTTCTCTGATATGTGGATGCTAATCACAATGGGGTGAGGAATAAGGAAGAATAGAGTTACTTTATATTAGGTAGAGGGGAGTGAAGGGAGGGAAGAGGTACGGGGATAGGCAGGATAGTATAGTGAAACAGACATTATTACTTCATGACTTCAGACCTACAATATGTCTAATCAGAAAAATGAGAAATTATACTCCATTTATGTATGATTTATCAAAATGCATAAATGCATTCTACTGTCATGTATAACTAATTAGAATAAATAGAAAATTAAAAATAAATAAATACTGGAATCTTTGTACTCCATATCAATTTGTGGTTTTGGTTTCCTATACTCCTACAGTTGATCAAAATCCTCCCTGTGCATTTTATATTTGGGACAAAATCTTCTGATATGTCTGCTTTCCCTGGTATATTCAGCTTTGTTTTCCCAGTAGAATTTCTAATTGCATTCCTATCATTCCTATATTTTTTACTGATAAAAATAGGTTTCATAAAATTAACTATTTTCCAGTTGGGAACCTCATGATTTGTGTAAAAATATCTATTTTTTTTTCTGGTTTAGCTATCTTTATACTACCCTCTAATTTCCTTCCTCATTTTAAAAATTTTATGGGTGCATTATAATTACATGTAAGTGGGATGCACTGTGCCATATTTATACATGCACATAACATAATTAGATCTATCTCATTCCCTAGGACCTTCCTCCCACCCTGACCCACTTGCCATCTTCCACTGATCTCCCTTCTATTATCGTTGTTTTCATTACTACATTATAATTGTTTATACATGAATGGGATTCACTGTGATATGGACATGGCAGATAGACTTCACTCCCCAGTACTATCAATGCCCTGACTTCCTCCTCCCTCTCCATCCCCTTCTGCTCTGTTTTCTTAAGATCCCTTTTTGAATCTCCTCCCCTCTTCCCTGCCTCTCCCCCTTTCTCTTTCTCTCTCTTTCTCTCTCTCTCTCTCTCTCTCTCTCTCTCTCTCTCTCTCTCTCTCTCTCTTTTGTTTCTACATATGATAGGAAACATTTGACCCTCAACATTCTGAGTCTGGATTATTCCACTTACCATGATGTTCTCCAGTTTCAACCATTTTCTATCAAATGCCATCATTTCCTTCTTCTTTATGGCTGAGCAAAACTGCACTGTGTATATACACCACAATTTCCTTTTTCATAAGTTTGGAAGAACTGTATATGAAATACCATATCTCCATTTTCTGTCAATGTGTTCTTTCCCGATCACTGTCTCTGCTTTCCTCTGGTCAGACCTTCATGCTTCATGAATACACTTTCATCTTTGTTGTTACCACAGTTAAAGTTAACCCTGCACTTGATTCATAAAGAAATCTACAGGACTTAGAATAAAGTGAATCTGCTCTGTTGTAACCCATATACAATTTGTTCGAAGAAAGAACTTTCCATCTCTTGTTGATTTTTTTCTTTTCTTAGTATTTCTTCTTCAAATTTCCATGCAATATGGTCCTTCAATTGTGTCTTGATTTGCGCACTTAGCAACATATATTTTCGGGCTCCTATTCAGTCAGTCACACCCTTCTCCACATCAGCACAGACACATTTTCCCTCTCTCAAGGTTCTGAATATTGGCCTGTACTGATTCTGCTTGTACATGCAGTGGTTACACACTTAAAATAATGCACATCCCATTCCCAGATGGGCCATAAAATAAGATATGACTAGGGGTTTTTTTTTTGTGCCTAAAGTTAATAGTCATCTCTTGTTTGTTTCCTTTTCACGTGGTTACTACTAATTTGGGCTCAGTTGTCAGTCTCCATTTTCTCCAAGTATGCGCGAGCACCTCCGGCAGCCTGTATTGTTTTCTTGGAAAGAACTCTGCACCCGCCTCCCCCTAGCTCCTGAAACCACAGCAGACTGGTCCACAGGCGCCTGCCCTATGCATCCTATCCCTCCCACCCCCCGCTTCTCTTTTATCTCCTGGGATTCACACATTTTTCTTCATTTTCCATCTCTTAATCTTTATTCAAATTCACAGATTTTTTTTTCAAATTTGTTTTCTAATTTTCCATTGGTATTGTCAATTTAATAATCAAATATTTAAAATAATCCATAAATGAAGTATTTTCTTTGCTTTGTGGATGCATTGGTTCTTTGGGGGTTTCCTCTGCCCTGTTTTTTCCCCCTTTTGAATTGTAATTTTCTGGTGAATTTCTGCAGTCCTTGATTAGTTCTGTCCAAATCTTCCTCTGCTTTCTTGGATATATTAATCAGTTATTCAAAGTCACTTTCTGCTAACTTTGCTAATTGGATCATCTGTGGGTTTAGTTCTATTGCCTATTTAAATCTAATTTGTCTGTCAAGGAGCCCTGCCTCTACCTGTGCCTAGAATACTTAACCGTATACTGCAGCTGTGGATAAAAGAGTTCCAGAGATTGCAAATTAAGCCAGTTCCACCTCAGACTCTTGCATCAGGGAGTGGCTTTTCCCTCGGTGAAGCAGACTAGGGGTTGTGGGAGAGATGGAGGCAGGCCTGAAGCAGGATGGGGTGCAGCCGGGTGAGATTCAAATATAAGTCGTCCTCCTAATCTGTAGTTTTGCTTCAAGGTTACAGTTACCTGCAGTCAACAGCGGTCTGAAAACATTAGATGGAAAAATTCCAGACTAAAACCCAATTTCCAGGATACAATAATTGGTAAGTTTTAAATTGTATACCATGCTGAAGAACACGATAAAACCTCACGCAGTCTCACTGGATGCCTTCCGGAAAGAGGATCATCCCTTTTGCCAACATATGGACATGGAATCTGCTACCCACCTCTTAGTCAATGTCTGTGTTAAGTAACCCTTTTTGAGAAAGAGTGGCCATAATCACATACTTTTTATTACAGTATATTGTTATAATGATACTATTTTATTTGTGGTTTTTGTTACTCTCTTTTTATGTCTAATTTTTAAATCAAACTGAATTACACATATGTATAGATAGGAAGAAATAGTTCATATAGGCTGCAGCACACTCCCCTGGGACTTGATGTATGCCCTGTACATCAGCGGGGGCCAAGGGGGTCCTGGGCTACTGATTTGCCTTGAGTTCGTAGTCAGAGAAATCCTGAACATTGATCTCCTTGGTCCCATAAGAATGTGGGAAGTTCCATGTGCCTCACACGTTACCAATGTACTGAAAACAATTCCAACAATTGGTCATGTGTTTAAAGCCCATCAGGACTTCAACTTACAACTAAACCCCACTGTGACTGGGACATCTTTGCTGATTTCTCTTTCTAAGCACCACCTGAATGAGACGCAAAATAATCTCATCTTCTCTCCTCAGATTTTACTGGTTCTTACTTTCAAAAATTGTCTTCTGCCCTCAAAATGATGTATCAGGTTAGAAAGGAGACACTTATGAATACAAAACCATCCAGAAAGCCTACAGTACTTTCTGGAATGTCATCCAACGCAATATTAAAGTTTCTTTGATGCCCTTTCATTTTCTTGAACTCTCACTGCTTCATCCGAGGTAATTAGCTTTTGTTACCTATTACACTGAATTTACATGGTGGTTTTTCTCTGTTCTTGTGTCTTTCCAAATTTCCAAAGAAAGGATGCTTTCCATTCTTCAAAAGTCTTCAGATTTGGGGAATATACATGATCCCCTTTCCTGTGTTCATAGCTATATTTCCTTATATAACTTCATTGTCATTTGCATGACTGCTTTTGATGAATGAAAGATCAGTACATGGGTTCTCTCCATTCTCCTGAATCGGAAACTAAAAGATTCCAACTATTTTAAAATTGCCTCTGACTCCAATACACATTTATTCAAATGACTATTGGCATGAGGGCTTTAGATGGCAAACATAAATGCGATGCCACACATCATCAACATCATTTCCTTACAAAATAAACAACTCTTAATGGAGAACTTCTGCATGGGCGACATGCCTCTGTGTGATCTAGAACACACCTAAATAAAAACTGAATAGCTCCCAAAAGTTAAAAATAGATTGAATTTCAAAAAATTAAGTTGTTCAATCAATGCTTATAAAACCATTGACAGAATCATTTGGCACTATTTACAAAAGACTGAATAGCCCTCAGGTCAGTGAGGTTTGGTAGGAACAGGTTAAACGTTGTAATTTAATGAAGAAGTAAAATATGAACTCTTACAATTTAGCCACAAGAAGACAGGAACAGAGGCACAAATCTATCATACCAGCTCCTCAGAAGGCTCAGGAAGGAGGATCACACACTTAAAGCCAACCCAGCCACTGGAGATGTAGCTCAGTTGGTGGAGGGTGTCTGGGGTCAGTCCCCAGTACTGTGAGTTCAGGCAGGAGGACAAAGCAGGAGTGCCTGACAGACTGAAGCTAAATAAGGCAGAGCCCACTGCAGCTCTACCATCTACCCGTAGCTCCTCTCCCCAAAGCTATCAGCGTTATGAATAAATCCAAGAGGACAAATGATTCACGTGTTGAAAAGTCACCAAATCAAGAGTCTCAGTCCATTCACTCCGGAGAACTGTAGGCCAGTGTGACTCATATTATTTCATTTATATTTCCTCCTTCTTTTCATTTATACTTGGCTCCTAGGTAATTGGGAGACTGCAGCTCCCACAATGTATAATCTGTTAGCCAAATAAGAATCCCATTACTTAAATGTGAAACAAAGGTTTGCCTGGTCGTCAGCTTATCTGTTGGTGCCAGGATTTGGGGAGGGATGTGGAAGTGAAGCGATGAAAGCAGGGCAGAGTTCTGAGCAGCCCATTCTTCAGCAGTTACATCAGGCTCTGGGGCCATTTTTGAAATGGAAATAGAAATGCATTTTAGATAAATGACATGAGCCCCTCCATTTATCGAGCTTCCAGTGATTGTCAGACAGTGTTGGCTATTGGCTTACAGAAATTTCCTGAACTCATTTCACAAAACTAAATGATATACATAGCTTAGAAAAATATTTGTGCATCTTCAATTTAGTTTTTGATGCTGCAAGTGAGGCAGAAATTCAGAAACAGAGAGGAACACCTATTAAAAACTAAGGTACAATACAATGGAATGCATTCAGTTATAAATTATATACTACATTTTTTAGAAGACATAAAAACACTTCATTTCTTCAGTAACAGAGACTAGTGTTTGAGTAATCTGGGTCTAAAATATCAAGATGAGTCCAAATAAGATCCCTAAAAACATTGAGGAATTCCCATGACAGTGGGCAGTACTGAAGCTCTACCCAGCTCTGCTGACAGAGCCGAGGGAGTGTCCTGCCCTGGCTCCCTCAGCATGGGCTGGCACTGCTCACTGCTGGCCCCTGCTCTGGAGAGACACTCTTGGCTGTTGACAGTCACTTCCGCAGGAGGGGCATGGCCTCCTCCAAACTCTGCAGGGCACGGCTGAGGACTGAAGGACAGGGGGCAGGGAGTGGGTCACACCTTGCCTAACAGCCTCATGCTGTCTCTTCACACTCCACAGCTCCGGGAGGGCTCCGGGCATATTCCCACTCAGAGACCATCCTCGCCTACTCCCTTCGTCTGCAACAGCCTGCACTTTCCACCCCAGAACGGACCCCTGACGAATCTCAGGCTAATTCCCAGAGAAGCTGACCTCAGGACCATAAGTAAACTACAATGACAAATTCACAGCCACAGTCACTGCATCCCCACAGTGAATGGCAGGAGCATGGCAGGTGGCACCTATAGGTGCAATCCAGGGGCATTTGGTTCATGATGAGGCAACTGTCCTCTGAAGCCCTCTACACCCAAGTCTGCAACCTGACCCCACCACAGACCAGCAGATTCGCCTTGATTAAATGTCACAAACTCTCTGGGCCTCAGCTCACCTATAAAATATTGAAAATACCTGTGCTTAGTGATGCTGGACAGCTCAGTGAGATGATGCTTGCATAGAGCTTGTAAGGCCACAATCAAAGCTGTCCAATCATTATATTGTTGTTGACATCATTATTTTGTGACAAATTTGGTCATAAAGTTAGAGTGAATAAGCATGACACCAAGTTCAAATTAGTAGGGAGACATTTTCTTAAAGAAACAGGAACCTAGGCATTGAAAGCCATGACAGAAGAAATAAGGAGAAGGAGGAAACACATTAATACTTTAACGCAGTCAAGGACTTCAGGGATAATTCAGTTTGCACTTCTTCCTGAATCTCCTCTCCAAAATATACTGTGGGAAAAATTGAGGTCCAGAGAGGTTAAGTGGTTTGTTCGGAGTATTGCTGCTTGTTATTTACAGAAATGTTAGAAGCATGAATACATGTTTGTAAACAGTAAAAACGTCAGAATGGTGGGAGGCAGGGATGGGGGAGAACAGGGAGTGGTTAAGTGCATTCCTAGGGGTTAGTCTTGTTTAACTAAGCAACGTCCAGGAGAAAATCTGTACCTGCCAATATCTGAAAGCCTGAGTTTTCTGCTCCTTGCAGGAATATACTCAAGTGATACTTCCTAGATGGCCTTGCAGTCGTATGAAGCCATGGGATAGAATTACAGCCAGTGAATCTGGGCAGAGGGATGGGTCATCATTGGCCAGGTGCACACAGATCTCCTCTGCATGATCTTCCACTTTTCCCCCATGCTGCCCCTAGAGGTGTGGGCTGAAGATGGGGACACCATAAAGTAGAACACATTGCCTTTCTGAACAGCAGCATGAAACAGAGCCCCCAGACTACACTGGACAGGCATGGACATGAGAAGTAAATCTTCAGCATGTGAATATTTGGTCCCTGGGAAAATGGGGTATTCTGTTAATGGCAGTGAACTAAGTTGACTAATACTCTCCAAACCAGTAAAAGCTCAGTCCTCGTCTGAGTTTCAAATTATCAGGAGAATTTTCCTTTAAAAGTTATACATAAGCAACTATAAATCCCCCAGGAAGTTATGAAAAAAAGAGTAATAAATGTGTTTGAAAGTCTTGGTAGATGAAACAGCTTTTGACAGGAATTACACCAAGGAGCAAGATGCAAGAGACTGGGATCTGGGGGAAGGGCTACCTATCTAGGGTTCCAACTCACTGGTCAAGGTCTCCCGACACCATGCATTTGCTGTGCAAGGAGTGGAAACAAACCCATCAAGGACACACTGCCTGATAAAGTGAAACGGACAAAAGTTACCCAGCCTCATACTGTGCTCACTCCAAAAATATCTGTTGAGAACTCACTATGTACTAGTTACCAGAATAGACAACACACATTTCCTCAAAAGTACAAATAGTGAATCGTTTCGGCTTTGTAGATGAGATAGTCTCTGTAGGACTGTTCAGTTTTTCAAGTTAACAGCCATAGACAGTTAAGTAAAGGAATGGATGTGTGTTCGAATAAAACTTTATTAGTCATATTGACAATATGCAAATAAATGGGCATGATTGGGTTCTAATAAAACTTTAACTGTGATCCACATGCCCTAGTTTGCTGAACCTTGAAAAATCTTAGTAAAGGCAATATTGAAGATCCTTCCACTTCTACAATGCTAAGCTTTTAAGAACACATAAAGAAAAGAAAAAAAAAGAAAGTTAGGGATCATGATTTTTGAGAGCTACAGGGGAGACCAGTCTCTTCTGACCCAGTAAATATAAAGCATAATTTTAAAAATTAATCAATGTGAATATCTCATTGAAATTTTTTTCTAAATTATTAATTAGTATATCATTCTTTAAATTATACAGAAGCTTTCCAACAGAGGGTAGTTATATTATAGTGTTATGACCCATGAGACAGGTTATTATAAATGGACTCAATTTATTTTTAAATTTAATTTCATATTAATAAAAAGAAGTAATTTAAACTCAAGAGTCCCAGTAGGTTCTTAAGAAATAGCCACTAAGGTTTCATACATATCTTGGGTTATATATATGAAGAAATCAAAAGAGATAGATTCCTAGTGTATCAAAGATCTTATAGATTCAGTCAAGAAATCTCAGTGTTATAGACTAGAATAATGGCTTCTTCAGAATACATGACAACCAAGACAAAGACTGCACTGGACAGTCATGGACATGAGAAGTAAGTCATCTAACATAAGGAATCACCTAACTTAAGTTTTCTCAACAGTAGCACTAGAACCATTCAAAGTCAGATAATTCTTTTCTGAGTGTGCTGTGCTCTGCAGGATATTTATAACCATCTCTGGTTTCCACCATGACATGCCAGTAGCAGCCTCAACCTCCAGCTGTGACCCAAGAAAATATCCACTGCCATCGTCACATGTTCCCAAGAGATGAAACTGGCCCCAGCTGAGAACAACTGGTTAAACGTTGACAGGAGGGGCTGAGGAGATAGCTCAGTTGGTAGAGTGCTTGCCTTGTAAGCACAAGGCCCTGAGTTCGATCCCCAGCACCCAAAAAAAAAAAAAAAAAAAAAAAAAAAAAAACGTTGACAGGAGTTAAAACCCAATTCCCCAAACCCAGATATATAAAAAGAGAAATTAACATCTACCTCAATTTTGGAGAGAGTTCTCTACCAAAAATGATCATATAGTCAGAAAGATTCAACAGTTTTCAATTTAGAAATCATAGAGGCAGGTGGCAAATTGGAACACGGGTTTCAATTTTTCTGCTTATTCCAACAGTTGTGTGTGAGAAACAGGCAGTGAATTCTTTTCCCTTAGTAACAAAACCATGTATAAATGGATTTTGAGCTATTTCCCAAAAGAACATTAGGAAGATAGTGAGGTTGAATGAGCAGAGGCCCCAGGTGTTCCAGAGCTGCTACCTCAGTTCATCATGGAAGAATCTCAGAGGGGCAAGTGTGGCTGGTTAGTCCGGGGCCACCTGCATGTTCACATTTCAAAGAGTTTTGTTCTTGTAAAATGACTACCATGATCCCGGCAAGAATAGAAGCAACGCTGAACACTCACATCTGTCATGACACCAGGTAGGAGAGATGCGTAATGGGAACTACCACTGTTGCAGAAAATGGTCTTCAACAGACCACAGAGGCCATCTTCAGTCCACACTGAGTCCCAGGGATGCACCACGTCAGGCTCCAGGGGAAAGACGCAGGACAAACGACAGCCGGTTAATATTTGATTCTCCAGTCATTGGTGAAAAACAGGTTTTACTTCCTCAAATTAAAAGCTACTCTTGGATTTTCTCCTTACATTATTGAAGGAGATGCCTGCTTGAAATTCCTAACAAAGATTCTAAGTGCAGCCTTTTTACTTCATGGAATGTGAACATTCTTGCAGCGATGCCAAGAATACTGCCTCAAACAGACCACGTTCACTAGGGGTATGAGAGTCGCTGCATCCCGACCTGTCAGATCTTACTTCCTCAAAGACTCCATTGCTGATGTCTCGATTATCTAGGGAGACAAGAGCCTCTTGGGCAGAGCAGAGGGGACTCTGATTTGGGACCTGTTAGCTCTCTGTATCAGGGTTAGTGTGCAATCTGATCTTTCAGTGGTCTTTCATTCTGAAATCAGCTCATGAATTCACCATGGTTCCACAAAGTTGAGTCACCTTACGACCAGGTTCTAGGGACAGCATAAGGTGGGGACCCCTCACTGAAGGGGGATGAACTCAGGGGTGTCCCCGAACCTCCCACAACCTAGAAGCATGGAGGCTGCTCAACCTAAGGAGGCACATTAAATCCTGGGGCACTGACAGAGCAGGGCTTGCTGGGGCTCCAGAGGTCTGCTCAGGTCACTAGATAAAAGGAAAAATGGACGTTTTCTTCAATATCTACTGCTGATGACTGATGTTAAGTCAACACAGAGGCAGAGAATTTGAGGGTGTGGAAATGTACAGAAGAGCACTGAAGACAGGGACTGGTGTTTAAGGAAGAGCATGTCAGAACCCAGATCGCCTGCCTGTGCCGGAACCTTCCTCTGAGCTAAGTGTGCACGCCTGTGTGTGTCCAAGTGCCTCTCAGCAGCCATTTCTTACTGCTTTTCTTGACTTTAGGAACAACAATGTGAAGTTTACCTTATACCTCATAAAGTTAAGGTAAAAATGATTGAGAAAGGGTGAAATATACTATCAAATATCAAGACATTAAACTGTTTCCAGGTATTTATTTTGAGCCTACCAGCTACCAGTAACCTAATCTAATGACTGACTTTAATACAACACTGAGGATACAAAGACAAATAAAGACAGTGGAATGAACCGGACATGACTTTTCCTGTGTTCATATATGAATACACAACCAATGTGTACAACCAAAGGAATAGGAGGTTATACTCCATGTATATGTCAAAATACACTCTACTGTCATGGACAACTAAAAGGAACAAATAAATAAAAGATATTAAAAATTACACCTTCCAACAGAGTGAATTTGCACAGGAGGCAATGACGGCACACCTGTGGTCAGAGGCTCAGCAGGCTTGAGGTCAGAGGCTCACACGTTTGAGGTCAGCCTTGGCAACTCGGTGAGGCCCTAAGCAGTTCAGCAAGGTACTGTCTCAAAATAAAAAATAAAAGGGCTGAGGATGTGGCTCAGTAGTTAACCACCCCTGGCTTCACTCCCTGGTTAAAAAATGAAAAATAAAGAGGAAGAGAAGGAAGAGGAAGAAGAAGTACTAGTAGCAGTAAGTGGTAGTAAAGGCCCGAGGGTGTGAAAGACCTCAGGGGACACCAGCCATCCTTCCTTGGGAGGGGTCACAAGGAGGTGACAGCTGAAGTGAGACTCAGGACCCCTCCTCTTCTGCAGATAGAGAGCAGGGTTAAAGCGAGTAGAGAGAGAGGAGAGCAAGAGAAAGCCCTTGAAGCTGGGAACACTGTTGGTCTGGGAACCAGTGGGCGCCCTGACTTTGGTGGACAGGTTAGAAGGTCCCCATGGGCTGTGCAGAGGCGGGTGCAAGCAGCCACCCAGAGGTGGACGCTGCTGTCTGGCAGAGGGGGCGGGATCACCCAAAGCCGGCCCGTGCCCAGGCCTTCCCCGCCTCCCTGCCTCCCTGCTCTTGTCTGCCTTAGGTGTCCTTGGCCTCGGGCTCCCATCCTGCCACATTTAAGCCATGATTTCCTATCTTTGGAGAGAGAAGGAGGGAGAAGATGATTAGCCTGAGATACAAAAACAAGCCCAGATGATGGTTCCCAGAATTTGCCTAGAGTCATGGGAGGCATGTGAGTCACGGCGCCTGCCGCTCAGTTTACAGCTGCGCTGCCCAGCAGGCGGCCCTGCCACTGGACACAAGCCCACGTAGAAACGCACTGAAAGCACAGAATAAGCACCAAAATGTGTTACTTATGAAAAGGAATGCACCGTATCCCATGAACTTCTTGTAATGACTCCATATTCGAATTATGATATTTTAGATACATGATGTAACTCAAATACATCACTAAAATAATCCCCCTGTTTCTTTGAACTGTTTTCAATGTGACTATGGGAAAATCTTAAATTACTTATGTGGCTCACATGCTTCTCTCAGACAGCGCTGTTTACAAGGCCCGAAGAGCCGTTTGCTGGCCTTTGTGCTCATTCCTTTTTGTTAGCCTTGGAAGTAGTCATTTGAATTAAAATAAAATATTCATAGAAATCAACAAGACCTCTTTCCTGGAGATGTGTAAGGAGAAAACACTGTCGTGAAGAACTGCCAGTTTTATCCCTCTCCACGCTAAGTAAACAGCAGGCCACAGAACTGCAGAGCCAACTCCGGAGTGTGCAGGGGTGAGCGGCACTGCGGGTCGCCAAGGGCGTTGCGGGAGGCTGTGTCCCCAATGCCACCTCTCAGCACTCACTGCTTGCTTGGCCTGTGTCTACAGAGGAGGCTCTCGCCCCTGGTACTGCTGACCAGAGCAGCCCTCGGCCCATCAACCCCCTACACTTGCCTCCCCACAAAGGCAGGCAGTCACCACAGAGGCAGCCGCCATGGACAGAGGACAGTGAGCAATATTACATGCACATGTTAATGGCAACATAATGTCAAGAAAAGTCACAAGAATGTCACAAAGGATCCTCATGAACCCTTCGACGCTATCCCCCATGAACATATGATCACATTTGCTTTATCATTTTTCTGCCTGCATATATGTGCTTATCTTCTGTACATATATATGCAGTGATTTTTAAAATTACCCAAATGACAGCTTTTACCCCCATATATTTCAGTAGGCTCTCCCACAGGGCAAGGGCACTTTCCTCTGCAACACCGTCACAGTTACCGACGTCAGGGGGTCGGTATTAGCACATTTCTATTATCTTATCTACAATCACAGTCTATAAGTCATCCCAATATTTCCCTTAGAGTAAGAAAAAATAAAATACGGGTCCAAGATCCAATACGGATCGAGCGATGCATGGCTGTCATGTTTATTTGTCTTCTTCGGTGGTGGGATAACTCTTCACCCTGCTTTTGTATCCTTTATGACTTTGATATTTGAAGGACAGAAGCCAGCTTTATGTAGGACAGCCCTCTGTCTGGCTTTGTCGGGTGGTTCCTCACAATGAGACTGGCTATGAGTTTTGCTAGAATCTTCCTGTGTCCTTCTCAGGGCAACTAATCACTGGACTCTGTCCTGTTACTGGGGAGGTCACTTTGCACTGCCTGGTTGTAAGGTATCTGCCAGGCGTCTTCACTGCCGTGTTGAAAGTTATTATTCATAACTAATAACTAGCTTATCGGTAATTCTGTGAGACTGTGTAACTACCTTTTGGTCATCAAACTCAGATTCAGCATTTTAGCAGTCAAGGATCATTTTTGCATTAAAAAGTGTTTTGGTGTGAAGACTGCCAAACCATGATTCTTGAATGAAACCATTCCTCCCGTGTTTATTCATTGGTATTTTATGGTAGGAGCGAGCAGACCCTTTAACCTCCCACACGGATTTGTGTCTCCTTGTTTGAATATGTTCATGGATTCTCATTTCTAACCTGCTACTGTGATTATCTGTGTCGACAAGCCAGTGATTTACCATTAATCACTCTCACTTCACAAAAGCAAAGCCCATTCATGGAGAAGTCACTACGCTTATCTCTTCCGCCCATCTCACTTCATCTCCTCTTGATGGTGAGGCTTGGTAGTGGTTTGTAGCCATTTTGCCGATGAGGAAACCAGTAATTGCTGACAGACCTGGAGCTAGATCACAAGCCCAGGTGAAGGGTGTTCAAAGATCTTGCTTTTACCAATATTAGCTTTGGCTGTAGATTGTCATATTTCAAGACCCCAACAAATAAAAGATAGATTTAATGTTAAAATGTAGCTCCAAAGGTTCTGAATGTTCACAAGGACAAGCATTATCAAGAGAATAAAATCTTATGATAAATTTCTCCCCAGTTGCTTCTTAGAGCCCAAGACATGAGGATTGAATTGTTGAAGAACATTTTCCAAACTGCGCCTGGCCCAGGAATCCTGGCATGGTCCACAGTGAATTTGAGAATCTGTGAGAGAGACATTTGTGTCCCAATCATCTTCTTCTCTTGAGACCTTGATTATCCCACCTTTCCCAAAGACTAGGGAGATAGAGAGGGCTTTTACAATTCATGTCTGCTACTGAAATAAATATTTAGGCACAAGGATCCATGACTCTGTCTCCCAATAGCAGTAACAGAATTAAAAATTGTATTTTGATATACCTTGTTTATTCTTTGATCTGTGTAGATCCCTATATTTATATTTATCTAATGAGAAACAAAAAGAGGAAACTAAGACACTTCATAAGAACATGATGGCTAAATGAATCACACTCCATAACCAACGGGTGCTCTCAGAGAGCAAAGGGACGCTCGCAGACTTTGCAGGAATGTCCTTGAGTTGTCTGTCACCTGGTGGAGAGTAAATCAGGATGTCTCCCAAGAACGCAAGAGGCCACAGGGAAGAGGAAGAGGCTGGTTGGGAATTAACGAAGGTGGGACTCACATCAATGGGGCAGCCCAGAGACCTGTGGCCCGACCAGCTGAGCAGCAAAACCCTGCCCTGCCTTGACCGGCACCTTTGCTTCTGCCTCCATGCCCTCAAACAGGGACCTACCTGGATCAGAGACAGGTCTTCAAGCTGCAGTCTGAAGAGGTAGTTCCTACAAGACACAAGAGGAGGGCAGGTTTAGTTTTAATGAATTCCAAAAGCCTCAGTTCATAAGTATTATGAAACTAAAGGACAAGAACACATAAAGATTTGGGCTTCAAACTTATCCTTCTGCTGGATCAATATACAGAATATATAAAGAGTTCAAAAAAACGTAACACCAGAAAAACTAGTAATACAATTAATAAACCGACAAAGAGAAACTCAAAAGAAAAATGGCCAACAAATATAAGCATCATTTCTAATAGCAAAAGAAGCCATCTTAAATATTTAACAGGAGGGAAATGGTTATATAAACCTAATATATCCACAAAATATTCAACAATTTCAAAATCAAGCTTGATCTAGCTGGGTGCGGTGGTGCATGCCTATAACCCCAGCGACTTGGCTGGGGGAAGACGGCAAGGTCAAGGTCAGCCTTGGCACTCAGCAAGACCCTGTCTCTGAATTTAAAATAAAATAAAATAAAATAATTATGTTCACCATTTTAGGGAAATTCAATCAGATCATTTCCTTCATATGTGAACGCTAGAGAAAAAAGAAAATCATTAAATGAGGGAAATACAATCAAAACCACAAACTAAGATTCCATCTCACTTCAGTCAGAACACAGTCATCAAACAAACAAGAGTAAATGCTGGAGAGAATGTGGGCAAATGGGGACATTTTTATGCTGCTAGTGGGATAGTCAATTAATAAAACCACTAAGGAAATCAGTATAGAAGTTCCTCAAAAGACAGGAATGGAACCACCATATGACACAGCTACACCACTCCTCGGTATTTATCCTGAAAGTATTAAAGTCGGCACACTGTGGTAACACATCCACACCCATGGTATAGCAACGCCATTCACAACAGCCAAACTGAGGGACCAGCCTAGCTAGGTTCCATAGGTTAAAGATGAACGGTTAAAGGAAATGTGGTATGTGTTCCCAATAGAGTATCATTCAGCCATAAAGAAAAATGAAATCACAGCATTTACAGCAAAATATATAGAAATTGAGAACATTATGATAAACACAATAAACCAAATTCAGAAAGTTAAGAGTTGTGAGTTTTCTCTCATATGTGAAAGTTAAAAAGGAAAAAGGTGGGGTAAGGTGGGTGGGGGATCTCATGAAAATTCACAGGAGACCAGTAGAGTAGAGGAAAGGGACCACAGAGAAGGAAGAGGGGAGGGAGAGAATACCAAGGAATGGCAGTGGCCAAATTACATCATTAAATCATGTGCACCTACAAATACGTAAGGATGAATCCCACCGTTATGGATGATTATACTGTACCAATAAAAGTATGGAGAAAGCTATCCTGCAGAGAACGTGCCCAGCTCAGAGAACAAAGGCACTCAGCCTGTCGACAGCTCATGGAGACTGACTGGCAAGAGAGCTCATGAGTAAGTCCCAGTGTGGCAAGGTTGGCTCTCTCCATCTGCACGGATTAGAAAAGGACATGGGCCTTTGATCCTGACACCGAGTTTAACTTCAGTAAAGTCATACCCAACTACTCCTGTGAGCCTCATCTGATCCACCAGCCCTGTTCACTGAGATTTGTATGCTGGAATTTGGATGCAACCTGCCGTCTCGGTAACGTGGCCCCCATCCTGTTGAGGGATCCCGTTCAGCACCGTGAACTTGTTCGTCCACCCGAGGACACTGATGCGCCGAGGGTTTGAGTCAGCTCTGGGTCCCACATGAGACACAGGAAATCTGAGAAATGGAAACTCTCAGACACACAAGGAATAGCAGGGCCACCGTGCTGCAGCTTTGGGGACGACCCACTGCCCACTGTCCCGGGGCCACGCTGACTTCTAGCTGAGATCGCGTGCCTCCCTGCCAACACACGAGGCAGCGACCAGGGCAGCAGCAACAGCATTCCAGCTGAAAGGAGAAGAAATCACTCGGTGTGAGGGGAAGTGGGAAGAAAGCACTGCCTACAGCAGAGAGCAGGCCCTCAGGGTGGACGAGGGCGGGCAGCGGTCTGGAGGACCGAGGGGGCTGCAGGACAGTTGCCCCAGGTTACTTCTACAGCACCGTGAAGAAACTGCCAGTAAGAAGCAAACGCAGATCACGTCCCCTGCCACCACCTCGGGGAGGGGTAAAGGTGCAAAATATAAAAACTGGACATGCCACTCCAGTGGAACGGCAAGGGGCAGCCATGCCAGGCCAGCACAGCTTCAGGGGACCAAGAAAAGGGGTTGTGCCCAGAGAGAGGGAGGACAAAGCACCCAGAGGGGGACATCCAGCAGCATCTGTGCACACGTGCTAGAGGGCAGGCAGGGACGAGGACTGGCACTGCCCTGGGCACCAGATTACCACCATCCCTCCCACACCGTGGGCATGACGCCACCTCCCGCAGAGTGAAGCCTGCCTCCTGCCAACCACAACAGCCTCTCCCCACACGCCACTGTCTCTGCAATTTAACCCCTGATATACTGCCAGAGAAGCTTCCGGAAGCAAGGCTTGGCATGTGCCTTCCCTACCACAAAGCTGTTGGGGGGACCTCCCTGTCTTTTATTACAGCAGACCCAGCACCCTCAATGCAGAGCCAGGCCCCAGGTCCTCTGGGGAGCAGGAACACCACAGGAGAGTCCATTTTTACTTAGTCAGACACCAGAGAGAGGCCAGGTTCCCAATAGGAAGGTCATCTGAGGGCGAGGAAGGTGAGCTGGGTGCACAGGTGGGAAGGTGAAGATGCTGAGGGACCACAGAGGCTGCCAGTGCTCCACAGCTGCCCAGGTTCTCAGCTGCTGTGCCACAGACACCCACACCCCCGCTCAGGGAGGCCAGGAATCCACACACACGGACGCATCTCTCAGTTGAGGGGCCAGCAAGGGGCACCAGGGGCGATTACACACCCTGAGCAACAGGGCTGTGCCCTCACGCTGTTTGCCCTGGGCTGGCCAGCTCGGCCAGCTGCCCCTCTGCCATGGGAGGCAGTGTTCCCTAGTGGCTCAGAGTATTTGTGCAAAGAAGAGACCTGCTACCATTCAGCCTCGGGAAGGAAGAGATTCCACTCTAGAGCTGTCTTCTCAGCAGGAAAATGGAGCTGACTGTCACGTCTACCCCGCAAGTGGCGTTCTGAAACTTAAACCCAAGGACACTACTAGAATGGAGCCAGACCCAGCACTCCATTAACAGTAGCTGTAGCTTCTAGCTGAAAATGAAAACCACTGAAATTCCAGACATGCTGGAATTCTCAGCAGCTTCTCCACACACCAGGACAGAGAGAGGGGCTCTGCCCTTCAGCAATTGCAGGTTTCAGGCAGCGGCGACACAGGCACCCCGGGTCTTCAGGGACGGGCTGCTGGGGAGGCCCAGCAGCGGTGCCACTGGACTGGAAAGCAGACAGTGTTGGTTTTCTTGTCTTCATCTGAGTCCAGTGAGAGAAACGACCATGTCTTCAATCAATGTGAGAGCTTTGGGGGCATCCCAAGACTCGTATTCCTGCTCGGTTTTTCCCTTACATAAGCACATGTATACATACATGCATACGTGTGACTCATACGTGTGTATGTATGTGTGTATGTGTGTGTGTACAGAGGCAGCCATCAGTCGACAATGTCCACCTTGGACACTTTCTGAAATAGTAGCCTTTGTACCAAGGAAGAGACAGAAGTGCCCTCTGGTCACTGAGGAAAGAAGACAGTAGCCACATGCTCTGCAGAGCTCCAAGCAGGAGAGCCGGAGAGGAACGTTCGAAGCCCTCTCTCTACCTGGGACGTGGTGAGGGGTCGAGACCACTCTCTGAATCTCTGGTTCCTGCACCAGATGTTTTCCATAGTAGACAAGACTGACTCAGGACAAAGATGGATACACTCACATTCGACACCTCCCCAAGCAAATGTCACCTGTAAGTTACACCTCCCTGCTAACAATGCCAGTGGATCTCCCCATCTCCTCTCCTTCTCCCAAACCCCTGAGAACAAGGGCGCCCTCCCCATCTTCTCATCAGCGATAACAAATAGTATGAGAGAGCCACGGGAGGGGGCAGAGAGAGGCACGTGTCTCCTAGGAGAATCGCCATGGCCACCACCATGACCATGCCCAACTCCACACTTAGGAGAAGCAACGTGGCTGTGGACTTGGTAGCATTTTCTTGGTTACAAGACACAAGTTGGTACTTTTTAATTCATTCTTAATTTTTTTTTCCTCTACAAAAAGAATCAAGGAATCCAAGAATTTTAGAACTGTCATGAAAGAATATATATATGCCCCTCAATTTGTGGATGAATTAAGAGAAGCAGTGTGACTTGTCCAAGGATTCAGAGAAAGACCTAGGGTTAGAAACAAGACCCGCGTCTCTGCGCCCATTATCCGGCTGGGTCTCCCCACTTAGACACCCAGTACCCTCTTCCCAGTCTCATCTGCGCCAAAGCTGCACAGGTAGAGACACGGGCCCGGCGACAGCTCTGACTGGGTCATTGTTCCGTGGGCTCATTGCTGGCACACAGGAGCACTGACCAGTCCCTCTGAGGCAGTTAAGGCTGAGCGCTCCTAATAACGAGCGCGTTGATTCCAGGACACACTGCTCACCTCTGGGCTGTGACTGGCTGTGACATACGTCTCCTCATTAAGGACAGGCTGACCCATGGGTCTGGCTGATTACGTGGTGCCTCCCTTCTCACTCGTTATTTGCTTGAATTCTTCCCCAAACTGCCTGCCCTTCATTTAAGAGTACGCCAGTTTCTTCGTTTCTGAAACTAGAGAACTGAGCCGCACAGTCAGTCAGAGTAGTTAGAAATGGAGGCGGGCATTTCTAGACATATACGAGGCCAATGGGGTTGGCTGAATATAAGGACATGAAATGTCCCCCAAGGGTCATGTGTAGAAGGCAAGGACCCCAAACTACAGTGCTACTGGGAAGGGGAGGGCTCTTTAGGAGGTCAGGAATACAGGAAGGAAGTGAGGTCACTGGGGCTTGTCCGGGAAGGGGACATGGGGAGCCCCTGCTTGCTCACCCACGTGGCCTACATAACCTTCCTGATTGACATGAGGTGAACAGGTCTCCCCACAGACCCTCCCCACATGAACCATGGGAGCACAGGCCCAAAACAACAGGATTTAGTGAAACACAGACTGAGACCTCTGAAACTATGAGCTAAAGTGAAATTTTCCCTTATTTATTTAATTACCTCAGGTATTTTGTTATAGTAACAGAAAGGTATCTAACATAGCCATGTAACACAACACCTTTTTTTATCATAACAAATTTCAGTAAGTTTGTGACGAGTACTTTTCATGCATTTTAATTTTTCTCAACTAATATTTCAAAATAATCTTAAATGAAACCTCATAACAAAAAGTCAAAAAAATTATTATTGTAAAGTTAGTATATTTATTTGCTTAATATGAAGACTTGATAAAGCTAACTTGAACATTTTCACTTTTTGTTTCTCTCCAAGGTGCTGGGGATTCGAACCCAGGTCTGTGCACACGCTTGGCGAGCACTCTACAGGATGAGCTATTCATCCACTAACTTGAACATTTTGAAATTGGAGTTAGCGGAACTATCTGTAGTCTTACATAGTCACGGCATCTATTTAATGCCTATCTTCATGTAATTTGGTTAGTTACATGAGTGTGGCTTTTAAAAAATGTTTAATTTTTAAGGCACAGAATTGGTAGGTACTTTTAAATATTTGTTTAATAAACAGTGTTCTGCATGCTAAACACAAGTTGTCAATTAAATGCCTTGCTGGACTTTCCCATATTAGAAATGCATAATGTTGGTGATGTTCCACGTTTTCTGAGGAATCTCCACACTGCTTAGTATCCCCCAGTTATCCCACTCCTCAGCATATATCCAGAGGACTTAAAATCAGCATACTACAGTGATGTGGCCACGTCAATGTTTATAGCAGCTCAGTTCACAATAGCTAAGCTATGCAACCAACCTATGTGCCTTCAACAAATGAATAGATTAAGAAAATGTGGAACATATACACAATGGAATATAACTCGGCCATAAGGAAGAATGAAATTATGGCATTTGCCGGTAAATGGATAGAACTGGAGACTATAATGCTAAGTGAAATAAGCCAGTCCCAAAAAAACAAAGGTCCCGTGTTCTCTGACACGTGGGTCCTGACTCTCAATAGATGGGGGTGGAGGAGGGAGGAGTGGAGGTTCACTGGATTGGACAGGAGGGTGTGGAGAGGACAGAGAGGGGATGGAAATGGGAAAGACAGTAGAATGAATCAGACATCACTTTCCTGTGTTCATACATGAGTACAGAACCAGTGTAAGTCCACATCACATACAACCACAAGAATTGGAAGTTATACTCCATGTATGTATGGTATGTCAAAATAAACTCTACTGTCATATATATCTAAAAATAATTTTAAAAAATTTTTAAAGAAATGCATGATGTTGCACATTTTAGTATTTACCTATCTGCTATAATTCCCAGCTACTTTAAAAGACGAATCATGAATGAAACATTTATACAATTCCCTAATCACCTCCATAAATCACCTAAGAATATGGCAGACACAGGGTGGAGTCTACTAACCTAAACACTTTTCTCAAACTACTTGGTTCTAAGTACAACTCCAAAACCATTTTTGCAGTAAGAAAAATTCCAATCCAGCTAGCAACTTGGGGGACCTGAAATCTCTCAAGACAGCTTGATGCATTACAGCTTAGGTCAGTGAACTATGAAGTTAAAGGTTACAAAAAGAAAGAGAATCTTCTAACGGGAACAAAAAAATGGATATTCCCAAAGGTCGAGCCACTCACACAGCAAAGTAAGATCTATGTCCCCTGCACAGGGCTGTTCTCCAGGGCTGTGCTGCAGAGGCATCACTTCATCTTGCAACTGTGGGAGTGTGTACGGCGAAAACAAGATACGCGAGGTTCAGGAGAAAGGCCGCCAGCCCTTCCAGCGTGAAGGAGTCGTGCTCTGGCTCCAGCCAGCCGAGTGCCTGGCACACGCTGCACTTCGGGTGAGAACCCGAAGCATCTAAGCAGTCTCATTAATCTTCTTAACACCCGCGATGTAAATAGGTAGCGATAAGGAACACTGCCATTCTTCAGCGGGAAAGGTACTTGTGCGAGAGGTTAAGCGATTAGACTCTCCGAGCGTCTTGGCTATACAAAAGGGAGCCAATGCACGCTTCCGTTCTTCGCTCCTCACCACACAAGTACAAAGCAAGATTTTGCCAAGTGGTAAATTTGGTTTGGTCTTATGGCTAAAGTCAATCAAAGATATTGCCCTTAGTATGGATCTACTTCTATCCCAAATGTCTTGGAATAAAAGTAGACATTACCCATTTAAATACAATAAACCATTGTACTTTTAGAAGTATTGCTACATGCCGAGTATATAGCTCTGGTAAACTGAATAAACTAAGCCATCAAAGTTGGCCGATGCAAACTAACAATATTAAAGTGCATGCTTCCTTTCCCACTGGACCTCTGAGAAGGTCCGTCTCTCCTCACTGAGGTTGATTTCCTATTGACTTGAGGATTGAAATGTGTTCCTGGGTCCCATCTCATCCCCCTGGGACCCACCAAGCAACCAATCACTAAGCATAATTCTGTTCTCTGGGGAGCAGTGCGGACCATTGCAGATGATGCCAATTGCTCCTTCATGGAGAGCAGTGGATTTGGCCAGCATTAAGAAAAGGTTGAGCCGTCATGAGCATATTAACTACAGGACTCATTTCATCTAGAGACACTATAAAACTTAACTCTGACCTCCTTTAATTATGAAAGACACAGGTGTTTTAAAATGGCGTTCTTTTAGAATAACTCAATTGGTCTCTGATGAATATGGCTGTAAAGTCAAAGAAAAATTCCAAGTCCTTCTTTAACATGTAAGTCAAAGCCTCGCTTATAAATGAGTAGCAGACAGAATAATTAAAGGAGACTTACTTTGTAAAATGAATATAGAAAAGCAAGTAACTCTATAAGAAACATTTCAACAACGGTGATAGAAAATATTATTGCCATTTAGTAAAAGTTTAGACCAAGGTTGATGGTGAAACAATCTGAAGGTAAAACACACATACTTATACACCGTCACCCTTTGGATGAGTCTGAAAAGTGACATCGATTGACAACTTAGTCTCACCCGTGCCTGCATGGAAGGCATCCTCTCTCCATCTTTCGAGTTTCCACCCAACAGCTATCAACATCCAACCAGCACGGAGTCTGAAAGAGTGACATCCACAGGTGCCCCAAGTTTTCAGGTACCTTAGTGGACTTGAGCTTTAACAAAGATGCATGTCACTTTGCACAAGCCAAGGAGAAACAGAACCTGCAACTTTTAAGACCCAAAATGTTCTCATGAAATTATTTTAATTCTCTAAATGTAAATATTTAATATCTCAATTGCATTAACAGCTTTAAAGAACATGAAGATGTGATCTAATCATGTGGCCTGTCAATGCAGCTTGTCAGCCCATTCATAGGTGTTATTTCTACCACTTTTCATTATGCCAGTTCACTATGAGAAAATTCCAGACACCTTGTGGTTCTGACCATTCCAAAAGCCATTCTTCCTGTGTGGCTCTCCAGGCCACCTCAACTGGAATCCCTGGTTTAGAACTCCAAGTCCCAGTTCTGCATGCTGCTCCCACCTGAGACTCAGGGCCTCCTTTGCAATCACTGCCCCTTTGGGTCACCACCAGTTACCCACCCCTGCTGAGCCTCTTCGGCTCCTGGGGACCCCTGACTTTCCCTCTGAGAGCTCCGGTTCCCGGGGACTTGAGGCACCTTCAAAGCCTGACCAGGAGAGCACCTGTCAGTGCCACCTCCCAGCCCCAAGGACACCAGGAACCTGTCACACTCACTAGACCAGGAGTCAACAGACTTTGCAGGGGAGCAGACAGTTCCCTTTGAGGTCTATGCCCCAGCTGCTCAGCACTCCATTTACAGCTCCAAAGCAGCCACAGAGGACGTGCAAATGAATGGATGGGACTGGGTCCCATAAAACTGCATTCACAAAACCAGGGCCAATCCGGGGTCACAGCTTGCCAGGCTGGGTAGAGAGCATGCCTCCTCCTTGTCCATGCAGCTCCTGAGAGGCTCCTTCCTATGAAGTAGACTGAACACATACTTGATGAAGAGAGAGCCTTGAAAGAATGAATCCTGATGCCTCGGAACCCAGGTCCACAGCGCACGCCAAGCACTGCGCCGATGGATCCTCATCTCACCCTGTGCGCTCATTCGTGGAATCTGGGGAAAGGGGGTCTCTATTTATTTAGTTCCAACTAAATAATAACTATTCTGCTAGACTTGTCTCCTCCCAGCTCAAGCAGGGAAGAAAAGTCCAGAAATTATTTTTACACAATAACAGAAGGAACACGATGGTGAGAAATATTTTCCAAAAGAGCTCAGAAGCCTCTGAAACTACATATTTGTTAAAAGCACACTCTGCTGGGTCCCTTGACCCACAGAGCTGCAGGCAGGGGAGCCTGACTTCTGAAGGAATGTGACAGGTGATCCTTAGGTACTAATAATGACGTCTGGTAAACATTGGGAAAAGGTAGCAAAGCCAAAAGACAAAAAGGGACTTAAATATATAAATACATATGAATCCACAGATGAGGTTAATTAATTGAATAACCTAAATACAGAAGGGAAGAATAGGTGAACGAAGGAGGAAGATAAGTAAAGAGAATCTTTTTTTAGCTTTTTTTTTTTGTTCCTTTTAGATATATAAGACAGTAGAGTATATTTTGAGATTATAAGAGTATATATCATTCTAATTAGGATTCCATTGTTGTGGTTGTACATGTTGTTACATGTTGTACATGGAGTTACCCTGGTCATGTATTCATATATGAACATAGGAAAGTGATGTCTGATTAGTTCTACTATCTTTCCCACTCCTAACCTCTCCTCCCTTTACTTTCTATTCTTCTTCTCCCTCCCCTTGTTGTGTGTTAGCATAAACAAATCAGAGAGAACACTTGACCTTTGTTTTTCTGGGGAATTGACTTATTTCACTTAGCATGACAGTCGCCAGTTCCATCCATTTATCTGCAAATGCCATAATTTCATTTTTCTTTAAGCTGAGTAATATTCCATTGTATATATGTACCACATTTTCTTAATCCATTCATCTGTTTAAGGGCACCTAGGTTGGTTCCATAGTTTAATTATTGTAAATTGAGCTGCTATAAACATTGATGTGGCTACATCACTGTAGTATCCTGATTTTAACCTCTTTAGATATATATACCAAGGAGTGAGCGGGATAGCTGGGTCAAACGCTGGTTCCTTTCCAAGTTTTCTGAGGAATTTCCATACTGCTTTTGGTGTGAATACCATGTTGTTTTTGTTACTATAGCTCTGAAATATAATTTAAGGTCTGGTATTGTGAAACTTTCTGCTTCACTTTTCTCACCAAGGATTGCTTTAGCTCTTCTGGGCCTCTTATTTTTCCAAATGAATTTCATGACTGCTTTTTCTATTTCTGTGAAGCACAACATTGGAACTTTAATAGGAATTGTGTTTTCAGGAGTCTGGACATTTTGACAACATTGATTCTTCCTATCCAAGAACTTGGGAGATCTTTCCATCTTCCAAGGTCTGAGCAGAGAGAATCTTCGGAGGACACACACCTATGCATCTACTGTCAGCCCTGAGAAGGAAACGGGCAAGAAGGGGAATATTTTTAAACCCAAAATTGCAGGTTTGGAGAAATGGAAGCTGAGGTGGGGAAAGAGGGGCAGGAAGGAGCAGCACCGCCCCTGTCCGTCACCAACAGCTCCTCCTGGGTCGTCATTCATGTAAACAGAGCATGGGCCCATCTTTCATGATGCGGTCTACTCCTTTCGGGCTACACTTCTAACTGCTAACTCCATCCCACTCAGCACAGGTTACCTTTATTTGATTAAACTTGACCAAATATATCCTTCAGAGAAGGGAAAGAAGTGCGTCTGCTGGAGGCAGGATCCTGCCTCAGGAGCATCTTCAGGCCTCCTCGGAGTTACATGTCCTTTCCAATATGTTATTTCTACCATAAAACTCTGATACAGAAGTAGCAATTAAAGTCACCAAAAGAATAAGAAATCACTGGTTGATTTCAGAAAACTAAGTTTAGTCCCCTTTGTTTAGTCCCTTTGAACAAAGTCATTTTTTTTATTATTGTATATAAATGGGATACATGATGTTTCTCAATTTGTACATGGAGTCAAGGCATACCATTTGTGTAATCATAAATTTACATAAGGCAATGTTGTTTGATTCATTCTGTTATTTTTTCCCTTTCCCCCCACCCCTCCCACCCCTCCCACCCCTCTTTTCCCTCTATACAGTCCTTCCTTCCTCCATTCTTACCACCCTCCTTATCCCTAACCCTAACCCTAACACTAACCCCTCCCACCCCCCATTATATGTCCTCATCCGCTTATCAGCGAGATCATTCATCCTTTAGTTTTTTGAGATTGGCTTATCTCACTAAGCATGATATTCTCCAATTTCATCCATTTGCATGCAAATGCCATAATTTTATCATTCTTCATTGTGGAGTAATATTCCATTGTATATATATGCCACAGTTTCTTTATCCATTCATCAACTGAAGGGCATATAGGTTGGTTCCACAATCTGGCTATGGTGAATTGAGCAGCAATGAACACTGATGTGGCTGTATCTCTGTAGTATGCTGCTTTTAAGTCCTTTGGGTATAGGCCAAGGAGTGGGATAGCTGGGTCAAATGGTGGGTCCATTCCAAGCTTTCTGAGGAATCTCCATACTGCTTTCCAGAGTGGCTGCACTAATTTGCAGCCCCACCAGCAATGTATGAGTGTTCCTTTTTCACCACATCCTCGTCAACACCTATTATTGCTTGTGTTCTTGATAATCGCCATTCTAATTGGGGTGAGATGAAATCTTAGGGTAGTTTTGATTTGCATTTCCCTTATTACTAGGGATGTTGAATTGAACATTTTTTCATATATCTGTTGATTGCTTGTACATCTTCTTCTGTGAAGTGTCTGTTCATTTCCTTAGCCCATTTGTTGACTGGATTATTCATATTCTTGGTGTAGAGTTTTTTGAGTTCTTTATAGATTCTGGAAATTAGTGCTCTATCTGAAGTATGAGTGGCAAAGATTTTCTCCCACTCTGTAGGCTCTCTCTTCACATTACTGAGAGTTTCCTTTGCTGAGAGAAAGCTTTTTAGTTTGAATCTATCCCAGTTGTTGATTCTTGCTTTTATTTCTTGTGCTATGGGAGTCCTGTTAAGGAAGTCTGATCCTAAGCCAACAAGTTGAAGGTTTGGACCTACTTTTTCTTCTATAAGATGCAGGGTCTCTGGTCTGATTCCGAGGTCCTTGATCCATTTTGAGTTGAGTTTTGTGTAGGGTGAGAGATAGGAGTTTAATTTCATTCTGTTGCATATGGTTTGCCAGTTTTCCCAGCACCATTTGTTGAAGAGGCTATCTTTTCTCCATTGCATATTTTTGGACCCTTTGCCTAGTATGAGAAAATTGTATTTATTTGGGTTTGTGTCCATGTCCTCTATTCTGTACCATTGATCTACCTGTCTATTTTGGTACCAATACCATGCTGTTTTGTTACTATTTGTTTTGTTACTATTGCTTTGTAGTAGAGTTGAAGATCTGGTATTGCGATACCCCCTGCTTCACTCTTTCTACTGAGGATTGCTTTAGCTATTCTGGGTTTTTTATTCTTCCAGATGAATTTCATAATTGTTTGCTCTATTTCTGCAAGGTACATCATTGGGATTTTAATTTGAAAGCAAGAACTCAATTAAATGCAAGCCTGCCCGTTAATTCAGTGAGATCTTAGGAGAGCACACGCTATGTCACAGCAGGGGATGGGAGGCCCCTGGGTGGCAGAGGCAGCAGTGTCCTGGGTCAATACCCCACTCAGTGAGGCCTGAGAGAGGAAGCTGATCAGAAACCACCAACTACCTCTAACTAACCTCTAACCAGGAACCTTTTACTTTAACTAATAGAATGAATTTACTTCATCGTGCTTCTCAGAACAACTGTAAAGTGTTTCTATTTCCCCCTCCCCTCCCACCCCCATGAAGAACTGACCTGCTTGTGGTCTGGCAATTCCTGATTCATGAATCATGGAAAGCTCCAATAAACTCGTTAAAATTTTAATGTGCTTAAGTTTATCTTTCAGCAGTTCTGAATACGTAAAGCAAATTCAGCACCAGCAGGGCAAAAGCATGATAATCTTTCCTTTTTTATCCTTAGTTTTGCAGTCAAAACATGAGCAAAACAAATGGTTCAAAATATACTCCAAAATGTCGCCACCAGTTTGTTGTGATTGGAAAGATCACGCTCTGCCTTGGAAGAACTCAGATCTTAGTTCTTTCTTTCTCTCTCCTTTTATTCCAATGAACAGGCTGATCAGGAATCTATACTATTTGTTGTACAAGTATATAACAGAGATATCTTCTCATATCTAGAAATAGCCTATTGACTGGAACAGGGAATCCAGGGGTTCTGTGAAGGTGGGGGTGTACTGATTCTCCAGAGGGACAGGTGTACCAGGGGACTCATGCATTCTCCTACCTTTACCCTTGGTATCTTCATAATATTACCATTTTGTGATATAGTTTTGAAATATTTAAAATCAAACAATCCCAAGAGTCAAGTCATCACGCATCACTTCAGTCATGGTTATTACCAGACCCCCCCACTGGGTCTGCAGGTCTCAGTCCCACCGCCTTCCCCATGACAGAAGGTCGGGCTCTGTAACTCCCGGGGCTTGGGTGAGAGCTTACAGGAGAACCCTCTTAGTAAACACCACGCGCTGCCATGGGACCTTATGCTGAAACTGCTGGGAACGTAGTAGAGATCAGCAACCAAGTTAGGGGCAGGACATAACTGAAAGTGCAAGAAACGAATACGACAGAGGAAGTCATTGTCACAATGGAGATGGGCACTGAGAAGTGTTTTCACTTAGGAAAGTCACATCCGGAAGAAAAGATCTCAGTAAGCAGAGAGGCTCAGCAATTTCCCCAGGGCTAGGAGCAAAGATCCCTGGCACGGCGGTTTTGATAACGTGCGCTTGTTCATCTCATGACTTGGCTTTTTTTATTAAATATGCCTATCTTGCAAACACCCTGGCCCAAAACACCGCCCTGTGTGTTCCAAGGTAGCTACTGGAAAATCATCTGAATTCAGTCCACGATACCCATCAGAGGACTTGGGATGGAATCACTTGCCACCCTTAGGATGAACCCAAAATGCTGCAGATTAAGTCACTTGGGAAATGAAAATGTTATCACCCTCTCTCACATCTGTTGCTACAATTCTGTCTACAGCAAAATGCAGACTCGGATCAAGTTGGTGGAGTGTTATTATACTGTCGGTACTTTCATAATCATCGACACTAAAACTCTAGCTCATAACACATTCTTTCTCTTTGAATTTTTTTCTCTTTTTTTCTTTTTCATTATACCATGGAAACTGGTTTTAGGAGGTTTTATGATGAAAAAGTAAACAGTCATTCAAAAAAATATTATCCCAGGAATAGAAACAAATAGAAATCAAATAGTACAGGGAAATAACTAGAAATATTAACGACAGTTAACTATGATTATTTCTGAAACTTTTTACTTTATGCTTTAGTATAGTTTCCACATTTTCTAAAATGAAGATGCCTCAGTTTAATCATTGAAAATACACATAATATTAATTTTAAAGAAGCTGGATTAACACAGAACATGAAGGCCAATGCATTTAAAGTGATATGAAGGCTAATGTGCACCTTGGAAATGGTGAATACGTGAATCCTTCCAGAAACTGCACAAATTCCAATTCAAATAACTTCTGGTGCTACATAACCACAAATCTCCTAAAGAGAGGTTTTTCTTTGGCAGCACAATGAACTCCCTTTATCAAAGAGTGCAAAGAATCTTTAGCTGAATTCAATTTCAGGAACATAAAGTATCAGTGGTATAAAGTGAAACCATCCAATAAACGGTTTCACAATGCCTGGTGCTAACTATAAAAAAAAAAAAAAAAAAAGGAGTATCATTCTATTTTTCTACAGCTCATATTTTTAAGCCATTCCTGATTTCTGAAATACACACCTGTTATCTAAACTTCTCTTGCTAGGTTAGACCTTCCCAAACAGGAATCTGAGGGCTGGGCTATTTTTAAAGTTTTATAACTGGTTCATACTCCCTCTCAAACTTTCTGAACCTAATCCCATCAAATTTCCTTGGTGACATTTCTATTCTCTTCCTTCAGCGTTATCTGCCCAAAATGCAACCGTACGTGTGCGCTAATGCACGTGAGCTCCCCAGGGCTCTCCAGGTCCTGCTGCATTCTCTGGGCCTGCTAATGTGGCGATCATGTGTCACGGATTATTGCACTTGATCCTCACAACAGCTGAAAGTGGTGGGAATTAGCATATCAACTTTAAGGATGAGAAAATTAGGCTCTGAATCTGGCTCAGGGTGGCTCAGTGAGGCAAGCAGGGTCCACTCCTTTCTTTCTGTCTTCCGTCAAGTGTTCACAATGTATCACACACTATTTATAACAGAAATTACAGCTCATGCCCTAGGGTTGCCAGACACATGGGGTATACTTAACATAAAACTTGTATATTTCTTGTCTGAAGTTCAAATTTAACTGAACATCATGCATTCTGTGGTTGTTTCTGGCAATTCTATGTGTTCCTGGGCACCACATCATCCTGCATGCTTGGTGGACTCAGGGGCTGGTGCAGTGTCTCCCAGCATACCTGAGCTGGCACCAAGGTGACATGAGATGGAGGCCCCCAGAGGTGCATGGATGGAGACCTCCAGGGACAAGTTTCCCTTGGGAACAATTCCCAGTTGCTGTGGCAGCCAAGGCAGGCACACGAGACACCCCTCACAATCCCCAATTCACTCAGTGGCTTCCTGCATCCTTTGAGAGAATATTGTATCATTGACTAAAAGCCAAACACCTGCAGAGTATGAAGTGCTGATCTGTTCACAAGAGGACCTCCAGAGACCACAGGCACTGTTTTCAGTCAAACTAATGAGAAAGCCTTTCCAAAGTTCTTTAGAGATGAATGAGGGATGAGAGACGCAGGACTACCAGTTGGGCTCACATGTGCTCCTGTTTCCTAAGTAGTGGGCCTCTTACCCTTGACTTGGGGCCAGAGCTCATTTTCCCTAAAGGCAAGCTTGGGGATACATAGCCTGAAACTCCCTCATGACCATGTCCGAGTGTAGGCATGTGGAATAAATGGACCAGAATCTCGGCTCTCTTGCTCCTGTGTTCCCTAGATGCAGAAAGGGACACATACAAGTCAAATCCTGGAAATAAATATGTTGAGCCAACAGAGATCTTTGAGTTTCTACAAGGAGGAAGAAACAAAGAATTGGCACAACCTTCTGTCCAGGTTGAGGTGACAGCTCTCAGGAATGATGTGGTGCCCTGATGGAAGTGCAGTGACAGAGTGAATGGCTGGTGTGTAACAGGGCCATGCTGTGCAGGAATGTGGCTGCTCAGGACCAGGGCAGGGTCTTGAGCCAGGTCCTCACTATGAGGAGGAATTTCCAAAGCAGGAAATTTGAGGTGGGAGTGGATGGTTACCCAGTATTCCAAAAAAAAAAAAAAAAAAAAATGAAATGAGTCACCAAATCTCAGAATCAACAAAGACCATGTTCTGTAGCCATGGGAAACCTAAATCATTCCACACACGTACACTATATAAGAATGGCAAGACGAGACTCTAAGGGACATGGGACCACATGGTGGGCTACCCCAGCTTCTGCGGGCAGGCATTTAGAAAACATGGTATGTCTGTGACATGTAGAAAAGGGAGATTTTCGAGATGAGACCAGTTCATAACCCTTGCAATATGGAGCCCAGACTCTAATTTGAGGAAGTCAGATTTGAAAATCCCTGGTATTCCCAAGGAACCGAAGGAAGAATACACCCAGCAACCCAGCCCAGGCTCATGGTCTCCCCACAACCATCCAAAAAGATGAGGACAACTGTCCAGGTCATGGAGCAAGCCAGCTCATGTCTATTCAGAGAAAGCTGCAATCACACACCACACCATCATGGTACGATGCTGGGGCATGCAGAAGGACTCCTTAAGATCTGAGAGCAAACACAATGATTCTAGAAAATCTTCTACATTTATCAAGAATACCAAGTGTAAGCTGGATTTAGTTTTGCTCAGGTGGGTGAGGGAACTATACGACCTCTATAGCTATAAAATGTATCCTGTATAATCTAGAAAACTCACTGAAAAGACATGAGCATTCCGCAGTCCAACAGCCTTCCTTGCTGTCAGAAGAATCCAAATCCACACCTAGCCTCCTCAAGTTTAGTGTGAATTTTCCTAAGAGATAGGTGTAACATGTTTTAGGCATATCATACTCAAAATATTCTGATGTAGGTAACTGGGTGCAGGGACCATGCAGGTCTTCTAAGGAAATCACAGTAAATATGAGGGAAACAGCTCAAAATCTGTTGATGCGTCCCTGTGGCCTCACCCTCAAGCTGCATGCAGGTGTCGACCTGGACACGGGAACACACACTTTCTTAAGGGGCAGTGTTGACAGTGATGATCAATGAATTCTCATGTACTGGTAAAGAGCTGATCAAGGTCACCAAGGAAAGTAATGAGGGGACTTGAGACAGGCTCAAACACATCTTGAACTCTGGAATTCTTTGGAAGAATGTAGTGACAACTAAGAGCATGGTTTCTGGAGTCTGACTGCCTGGGTGTGAGGTGGGGCTCCGGTCGTCTTTTATCAGACAACATAGTTCTCTGCTCTCTGCCTCAGTCTCCTCATCTCTACAGTGGGGATGCTAACACATCCACCTTTCAGGGCAGGTGGGAGGAACAGATGAGTTTATCAGGGTGGGCAGGTCTGGGGCACACAGGGAGGATCCGTCAACACACCCTCCTGCTCCCACTTCATGCCACCTGCCCTGAGTGGCGTTGAGAGACCATTTACCTTGTTCAGCACTCTTCAATTTCAGCAAAGAGACTCACACGTAACACACAGACATCAAATGAAGTCCATAGGTACCTTTGGTGGCAAAATATCATCTCTCACCTTGCTCCTACAACAAGTTCTTTCTGTCCTGGGTCAAATGTTAACTGCGAGAAATCCACAGCATTCTTCGCTCTGAACTCCCGTAACCAGGGGCCAATTTCTAAATAGAAAAAAATAAATAAATAAAAAGATAAAAATGAATGATTCTTCCTCTGGGGACCACAGAAAGGGCACAGTAGGTAGTGAGCATTACATTCCAGGGAGGACTGGGGAGTCTCAGATGTGATCATTTAGGGGCCACTTGAGGTTTGCCGGAGGATGTCACATGATCCACACTGGCAATGTGTGAAACACAGAGGGCAGACACCCAAGAAGAGCGAGCAAGATAGCCAGGCATGGTAGTGATTTAAACCCAGATGTGCACTTTCTGGGCCTGGTAGGAAATAACAGCATTCACATGATTCAGCAGAGAAATACTGAATGTAAACAAGAACATTTCCTGTGCAACTTCACTGGAAGGGGCTGAAGACTTTGCAAAATCACAAAAGCCCTCCTTCTGAGCAAGGACAAAGCACAGGGACACCATTTGCCTTCTTTCAAATTAGACCTTCCATTTCCCTGTCCTTGGGGTTTCTATTTTGGCCCATGATTAGACTTGTTAAACATATTCAGTCCTTTCTACATGAAAAATCCACAGTTACTTCTAGACTTCATTTGCATTTTTTCTAAGGGAAATCAGAAAATGGCCACTCCACAGAGACAGGTTTTTTACAAGCACTGTTAACTCCTATTAGAAGGCTTCCAGCCTAGAGCCTGATTCTTATAAAATGACAGTACTTGAAGAGGAATAGAATGCTGCTTTCTGAGTCATTTTTGCAACTTTCAGTAGCTCATTTTTGGCACTGAAAATATATGAAGTGAGTTGCTGACCAGTTTGGGACACCTTCTCCTTATCCTGCAACTAACCATGCTACCTGATGGTCTTTCCTTCTTCTTCTTCTCATATTATTTCAAATAATATCACCCTGACTAAACTGGCATGTAACAACTGTCAAATCAATAAAGTTATGTTTTTTTTTTTAGGAAAGTGAATAATCTCCTTTAACAAACACTGTACTAAAAACAAATCTGATATGGAAGTATGCCCATGTCCTATAATATCCTATAGAAATGTCTTTATGGATGAGAATGAGATGGGTTATTTTTGAGGAAAAGCTCTGTATAATAAATATGTCTCATCTCTACTATCAATTATTGGGGGGAAAAATGATACCCACTGACTGGAAGTTCTCTTCTGCTTAAAGGAAACCAGGCCTGAGCTAGAGAGAGAGAGAGAGAGAGAGAGAGAGAGAGAGAGAGAGAGAGAGACAGAGAGAAATCTGTAATTGGTATTTGAAATTTTAATATGTATGATATCTTGATTTTTTAGTATTTTATATAACTTTCTTCATTTTTATAGGCAACTCAATAAAATAATTAGAGTGAAGTATTACAAGGCACTGCAGCAATAAAAAGCTAACAGTAAATAATCCTTCCAACAACTTATAACTCAATTAGAGAAAGATAACTAACATCTTCTCAAGCATGGTATCTGTTAATGCAAGGTGTTCACAAGTATCCATAGACTTATAGAAAGTATTCATAATATAGAAAGAAGAGATGGTTGAAAGTTTAGGTAACAGGAAAGATTTGACCAGAGACTGAGGATAAATGTACCAATAGGACAATGGGAAGAGCAAAATGGCAGCCTTGGTTCCTTCTCTGGCCCCACCTGGTATGATTCCATCACTCTATCAATTGCTCAACCCCTGAGAAAGGTGGAAGCCCAGGCTCTCCAGTCTGTGTGGTTCACTAGGATGCCTACAGCACAGAGCACAGAACCTGGAATATGACGGGCCAATGATAACTGGGGAAAACATGAAGAGTAGGAATGAGTAAGTGAATTACAGATTGAATTAAAAAGGAAATGAAGAGGAAAGAAAGGGAGCAGAGAAAAGAAAATAGTAGCTTACATTAAAAAATAATGCTAGGAAAGGAGTTTATATTTAAGTTTAAATATAAACTGCCAAAAAGCTCAATTACAGGTTAAAAAATGTGAACTTGATCTCATATGTGATAATAGTGAAGTTTTGAAATGTTTTCAAGTACACACTTGACACACTAAGTTATAAATCCTAGGAATATGGATGAGTCACTGATAGGCAGGATGGTGTGGAAAGAGTAGTAAATAAAGACAGAATATTAATACAAAACAATGGAAAACCATAGCATGTTGGCAGTGGCTATGAAAAAGGAAAAGGAAGATATTTTGGGAAGGTCTGATTAGCCAGATGACTGAGTAGAGATCGACTCAAGGAGAATAAGTTAAAAAGAACAAAACACTTTCAAGATTAAATGAAAAAGACAGGAATGACCAAGACACAGAAATCATGAGGTAAGGCTAGTTCTAGAAAGATACTGGATGCAGGTATAATTATGTGACTATTACTCACAAAAATTTCCAGTGGAACCAAGTTGGTCTCAAAACCATTGTCCAACATCAGGAAGACCCAGAAGACTCCATAAAAATGTTCAAGGTCAAGAGTTCCATCACTCAGATGGGAAACCCATGGCCAAGGAGCCCTGCCTGGACCAAGGGTCCACGGCTCACGAAAGTCTATCTCACTCTGTTCACCACAGCTCACAGCCTCCAGAAGTGAGCACTCGGGTGCTCTTCAAAATGCATGAGGGAAAAACAGAGAGGACCAAGGGCTGACCTTGCTGCTAGGGCAGTGGGAAATGAGCCAAGTAAGGAGATATAAGACTATGAAATATCAGAAAAAGCTTGTTTCCAATGCATGCATCTCCCGTTTAGTTAGAAGAATTTGAGAGTGACCAGTAAGAACCAGGGTGAAGAGACACAATTCAGGTTTGGTTCCTAACATGAACATCCAGAAATAGCTCAAGTAATAAAAGGAATCGTGTACAGAGAGAAAAAAAAAAAGAATTAACAGCATACCAGTCTGTCAATACTGTTTGATTTTCCATATTTAAAATTCTAGTGCATCCCCCCACAAAACTGTATTTTTACAGTCAATACTCAACAAAGTAGGTAATCTATGGAATGTCTTTGTTGTTTTCTAATGCATTCCTCTGGAAGGACAGCCTGCCTCAGCTTTGCAGAGCACATGGCCTGTCATGGACACCAGAATAGCCCTGGCAGAGCTTTGGCCTCAAACCACCTCTGACAATGTGGCTGCAGGATGCCTGTCCTCTCAACATCCCTGTAGGTTGGTCACATCACACTGTGCCCTCCTTGGACTCCAGGCCTCCAACTTCGCTTCAATCCCACCTCTTCTCCTTTCAATCCCTTCCCTAAGTTCCCTCTTTTTCTAATATTGTCAAGTTACCTTTCCCCTCTGCAGATCCGCATATGCATATCTCCCCTATTTTAAAAAAAACTTTTAAAACACATTTTTATTACATGCATTTTTATTAAAAACACCCAAGCAAATTGTATAATAAACTCCTTAAGAACAGTATATATAAAAATAAGGATAATGGGCTTAGTTTTAAATGTAACTTTGGCTAAATTCCTAAGGAATAAATAATCCTAACTAGACACCAGTTATTTCAGGTATCAAGATAAAACCTCCCAAATCACTCTGAGGTTCTGATTATCTTGATAACCTTAAAAGCAAGGGTGGACCAAGAACATCACTGGAAGGAAACCCAAGGCCAACCTCATTTAAGAATCCAGCTAGATCTCTGTAGTATGCTGATTTTAAGTCCTTTGGGTATAGGCCAAGGAGTGGGATAGCTGGGTCAAATGGTGGTTCCATTCCAAGTTTTCTAAGGAGTCTCCACACTGCTTTCCAGAGTGGCTGCACTAATTTGCAGCCCCACCAGCAATGTATGAGTGTACCTTTCTCCCCACATCCTCGCCAACACCTGTTGTTGCTTGTATTCTTGATAATCGCCATTCTAATTGGGGTGAGATGGAATCTTAGGGTGGTTTTGATTTGCATTTCTCTTATTACTAGAGATGTTGAACATTTTTCCATATGTTTATTGATTGCTTGTAGATCTTCTGTGAAGTGTCTATTCATTTCCTTAGCCCATTTGTCGATTGGATTATTTGTATTCTTGGTGTAGAGTTTTTTGAGTTCTTTATAGATTCTGGAGATTAGTGCTCTATCTGAAGTATGATTGGCAAAGATTTTCTCCCACTCTGTAGGCTATTTCTTCGCGTTGCTGATAGTTTCCTTTGCTGAGAGAACATTTGCAGGCAAATGGATAAAATTGGAGAATATCATGCTAAGTGAGATAAGCCAATCTCAAAAAACCAAAGGACTAATGATATCGCTAATAAGTGGATGATGACACATAATGGGGGGTGGGAGGGGTTAGTGTTAGGGTTAGAGTTAGGGTTAGGGAGGGGGGCAAGAATGGAGGAAGGAAGGACTGTATAGAGAAAAAAGAGGGGTGGGAGGGGTGGGGGGGAAGGGAAAAAATAACAGAATGACATTACCCTATGTAAATTTATGATTACCCAAATGGTATGCCTTTACGCCATGTACAAACAGAGAAACAACATGTATCCCATTTGTTTACAATTAAAAAAAAAAAAAAAGAACCCAGCTGGAAATATTTCTAAAAATGCAGGTGGTATCAGCAAATTCAGCATGTGTGCACAGATACACATGTGTGCCCCCCTTCCCCATTTCATATAGAATGGGGCTTACCCTCAAAACACACAAGGCTTGCTCAACAAGCTTAACATTAGACACTTCACCAGTAGAACTTCCCATCAGATGTCAATAATAGCAGTAATAAATTATTGCTATTACTAAGGAATCAGAAAATGAACAGTTATAAAAACAGAAGAACTAAGAGAGTTCAAGGTCAAGTAAGGCTGAGAAGAGGGAATCAAAACACTGGGCAGCTGTTTGTATTAAGCTCACCGGTTGCCAAAGAAGATGGGGCGGGGCGGGGCATGCACCTGGCAAATTGAGGCACTACAGGTTTTAATAGAACTAATATGCTCACTGCCCACACCTCTTTCCTCCTGCCCCTCTCTTCCCTCTTTTCTGATATTGCTAAAATAATCATATGATGAAAGAGAACTTAAAGAGAGCAGCCAGCATGAAAATTGCTTGGAAGTTCCTGCAAATTCCATTGCATACTTTGTAGATAATTTGTAATACTGACATTAACCATTTAGATGATTTAATTTGCACAAAAACATGATCACTGAAATATGGATGCTGGGATTCTGGTAATGATTTTTCTATCACAAAATTAGGTGCATTGATTCATGTTCGCCTTCTCTTATTACAACATAAGCTCCTACATGATTGTTTTGTCAATATTTTATCAAATGTGTAATGATTTGATTCTTAAAAGAACCCAGTCTTACATCATCAAGAAAAATTATTTTATCAACATGAATCAGTATGAATAAAGCTACTCTAAAATTTTCAGCAAATATAAACTATACTCTAGCTAGACAGATGCTGATTAGTGTCCCCACCTGCTCCCCCAAAGGGAGAGAGAGAGAGAGAAAGAGAATAAAAGAAAAATGGCAGTAGGAACATTAGAAACAAAAACATTATTTAAAAAAAAAAAAAAAAGTAAACAAAGTCAACACTCTAAAAGATAGCCATGGTCATGACGCTTGTAAGCCTTTGGAAGTCTCCTAAATAAGGCTCACAAGGAGCCTCTGCTTCTGAAGAGCGGCACATGTCCCACCCTTGACTGTCCTTCCCACACGGTGGAGGGTGCTCCACATGCTGAGGCCCGCAGCTCCCAGGTCTGCAGCCAGCTTGACTTGTGGGCAGACAGGAGCCGCGGAAACCTCCCAGGAAGAACACGGGCGGCCCCGGGAGCCTGTTCCATTGCTTGCTCCTTTCCATCTCAGTCAGTCAAGAAGCTGAGAAAGCAGCATTTCAAAATCTTTCTGGGGACTTGAACTCTACTTTAGGAACCAAGTCCTGGGGTAAACTGGGCGAGGCCAGGGATGGCAGGTAAAGATTATTGAAAAGCCACGGAAGCATAGACGGTAACAGACCTCAAGAGGAGAAGACCGGGAGGTGCAAACCACAGCCCACTCCTACCTCTCATGGTTATATAATTAGTTTAATCTGCATCTAACACTACAAGTATAAAAATAATAATGTCAATAATATGACAATCAGTAAAGCAGCTTAAGTAGCTTTACTTAAATAGTGTATGACTTTTAAGTAGCTTTACTTAGTGTATGACTTTTGCTAATTGTTATTTTATGCATTTTGTTCATATCAATCCCTGTGATAGGTGAGGAAACAATGGAATCTTGCAAAGATCAGTACCTAGTACAATAAAAACTCGAATAGCCTAGTTTTTCTTCTTTTTTTTTTTTTTGACAATTGTGCTCTATTATTAAAAATCTAGTTTTTTGTTTTGTTTTTATTTCATTTCATTTTGGTACTGGGGAGGGGTGCTCAAACACTGAGTCACATCCCCAACCCTTTTTTTTTTTTTCCAGACAGGGTCTTGCTAAGTTGCTGAGGGTTTCTGTAAGTTGCCCAGCCTGGCCTCAGCTTATGATCCTCCTCCCTCAGTCTCTGGGAGTTTACTGGTGTGCACCACCATGCCTGGCTAAAATTTAGTTTCTTATGCAGCACATCTGAAAAGAAACAGCAACCTGGTCATTTTGAAAGTGAGTTCATTCCCGTTGATACATCATTAAACAAAATTGCTATGCACTCAGTTTTCAAGAGCAGACTAGAGAAAAGTGAAAGCAGAAAGTCAAGTTCCCAAAGCCAGCGACCTGGTCAACCTGCACATGCAGTGTCTACTGTTTTCACTGTTGGTATTAATGACACCATAGCTATCAGGAGCTACAGAAAGAAGTGTCACCACTTACACTAGCAAGGTTTTAAGTCCCAAGTGTCTCTTATAAGTATACAGAAAGAAAACGTGCACTGTGTACTGAACGGCTTTCCTGCAATGAAGAATATTCTAGAATGAGAAGGCAGGGGTTGTATGAGCAGAATGGAATGACTAGGTCTGAACCAGTGGGGAGAGACCAGACACTGTCCTGAAAATGTGAGACCTGGGTCATGGCCCACTCCAGACAGGCACCTCTGCTGGCAGAGCAGGAAGTGACGTGTACAGTGGACTCTCCAACAAAGCATTCTGGAAGTTCTCTTTCAATGACCTTTCCTCAGGCTGGGAAAAGGACCATCTTACCTCAAAGACAACTATTACCCTGCAAAGTTAGCCTGTGCCTCCCTTCTGTGGGCTCTGATTTTAGCTTCAGTGCATGACATAAACCATGCTATCAAGGTAATCAGCTAAAACATGATTCAAACACCAGAGAGTAGAGTTTCTAAAGCCATAGGAGGAGCCCAGCAGAGCAGGCCTGTACTGGTGGACACCACTGAGTCTGCCTGCTACACCCTTCCACACAGACAGCTTTTCCAAGCCTGTCCCTCCAACAATCACTGAGAACAAACCACACTCACCTGGGGCACTAAGTCACGAGCAGCCCCTGAAAAGTTCCATCCCTCAAATAGACACGCAGGTCCCTCCGCCTGAGTACTCACCAGCATTCCTTAAGGATCACAATCAATCTTAGTGTCAAAGCTTCATGTGTATGTCTAATGGCAAACCAGTACAAAAGATTTCATCGGGAACAGAACACGCACGTGATGCCACAGATGCAAAACATGCGTGAAAAAAGCATGTAAGTGAGTAAATGCCGTCGCTCAGGACGCTTGATTTACTGTCTATATTTTCAGTATTTACTTGGTTTCCGAAACTATACTAGGTGCTTTTACATGTTGACCACTGCCTTCATAACATATTTGAAATTATGTAAAGCTATATTTCTGTTATATGAATTAAAAGAAGACCTGAGATTTTGATAAGTTCAACATCTTGTGATAGGCAACACTGGATGGCAAATGACGACCCTGGAAATTAAACCCAGGTGAGGACTAAGATACCGTATTCCAACAAGGTCTGAACTGAGAATCAATTTTCCAAGGAATGTGTAGAGTACACAAATCCTTAGCACCTACTCACATATGAGTATGGATCGATTTATCAGAAATGGTAGATGTCACCCACCAAATGGAAGCAAAATTGGAAATAAAGGAAAGTGGGCACTGCCAGACAGGAAGGGAATGCCCCAGGCTGGCCATGGGGCAGGGAACACTAGGAAGAAGGACAGTCCTGGAGAAAAAGAGGAAGAACCCAGGATCCAACACAGAGAGCTGTCCCACGGAAGAATATCTCAACAGTGGAAAATTTATCTTCATCATAATTTTTTTTCAAGACAAGTCCTGGTTATATCAGCTAACTCAGAGATAAGCAGATATGCCATAATTTACTTCAACTTTTAGAAAGATTAGAAAGTATTAGGTCATTTTTTTTTTTTCAAATGTAGGGTCCACAGTGATTTTCAATGAAACTCCTACCTAGGACTTGGTAGAATTCAAGTGGGTTACAGAGGACATGGCCACCCTGAAGTGCAGTCCATGATGGTAGAGTTGGCAAATTATGGACAACAAAGTTCCACAATCTACCCAAGGTCACACACTGACAAGCAGAGAGGTGGAAAATCACATTCCTATGACCCCTTTTCCAATTTACCTTCTTCCCTATCCCTGCACTGTTAGACTATCCAAGTAGGAATTCTATAGAGCATTCCCTGCCAGATACATCTGTAACATAAAACTTTTGAAACAGTAAATTTAAAAAAAATTATTTTAGTTGTTGATGGACCTTCATTTTATTTAATTATATGCAGTGCTGAAAATTGAACCCAGGACCTCACACAGGCTAGGCAAGGCCTCTACCACTGAGCTACAACCCCAGCCCCTGAAATAGTAAATTTTAAAGGGTCAAAATTACCTACATCTAATCTTCCCTACCCACCCCTGCTTATGGTGAATTAGTATCCACATATTAGAGAAAACATTCAGCCTTTGGATTTTGGGTTTGGTTTAATACACTTAGCACAACATTCTCCAACTCCATCCATTTACCAGCAAATGCCATCATTTCATTCATCTGTAAAGCTGAGTAATGTTCCATCGTATGTGTGTGTACGTGTATATACATGCATACACAGACCACATTTTCTTTATCCATTCATCTGTTGAAGGATGGTTCTATAGTTTATATATATACAGATATATACACACAGAAGTGTAGATATAGGCATCAATATGTTCATCCATATATACACCCATGTGCATATATGTATGCATGTTTACATAAGTGTATATTTAGAGACTTTTTAATATATGTATATTAATACATTCTAAAGATTACAGTAGAGTATCAGAAATTAATCTCAACAGTTGCTATGGAAAATGATCAGATGGGCGTGGTGATGAACACCTGTAATCCCAGTGACTTGGGAGGCTAAGGCAGGAGAATTGTGAGTTCGAAGCCAGCCTCAGTAATTCAGTGAAGTCCTAAGCAACTTAGTGAGATCCTATCTCAAAATAAAAAATAAAAAGGGCTGGGGATGTTGCTCAGTGGTTAAGCACCCCCAGGTTCAATCCCTGGTAATGAAAAATAGTTGTTAAGTAAAGGCTTCTCTGGGACAAGTTGATAGCAGATTCCTGCCCTAAGGGGCTTCCATGTGACTTTTAGACCTTTCATTTCTCAAAGTTAAATTACCACAGGATCATATGAAACAACTAAATTAATGGGTTTCATATTTCTACTGGGTATGCAAACTTTCTAGAACTGATAGCATCGCCTATCACAGAAAAATTATCAATTCTTATCCAATTGAAATACACTACCTTTTTGAAACAAGGGTATGATTCATGAACTCCACCATTACTCCATATTTGAATTTTTTGAGTTATTGTCTGGTAATACCATAAATACCTGTCACATCTCAGGATTTAAACGTCAGTGTTAAATGAGGTCCAGGCTCCTCTGACCCAGGTAATTCTGAATTCAAGGTTCCCTCTGGCACACCGAGTCCCTAATAAAGAGACACTAATAAACAGCTCTCAGCAAACTGAGTTCAAATTCTGCCTTGCAGGTAGGAGTTGCCTTCCCTTTTGCTTATAAATTAAAGATCCTGGTAACTTCCTGTGTTAGTCAGTTTTCTGTAACTATAACAAAATACCTGAGAAAAGCAAATTAAAAGAAGGAAAATTTTATTTTGGTTCATGATTTCAGGTTTTTGTCCATGGTTGGTGGGGTCCATTGTTTTGAGTCCTGGGTAAGGAAGAATATCATGGCAGAGAATGTAGGGTAGAGCAAAGCTGTTCCCCTCAGGGTAGCCAGGAAGTAAAGAGAGAGAGCCAGGGTCAGGGGCCCAACGTCCTCCTAAGGGGCACCCTCGGTGACCTCACTTTCTTCTAATAAGGTTTGCCTCTAAAAGGTTCTGCCAGCTCCCAATAGCATCATCAGGTGGGTCCAAGTCTTCAATCCATGGGTCTTTTGAGGACAGTTAAGATCCAAATGATAATACTTGCTAGTTCCTTGAACTACCTGCAGCAATTAATTAGAATAGAACCAAGGTGATCAGTGGTTGGTTTTTATAGCTGAATAACCCACACAAGAAACAATTTCTACTCATCCATCAAGAAAGGCAGATTTTTTCAATTAAAAGATTATGCAAAATCATATGCACACAAAGCAAGACCCTCAAACTCTTGGACTGTGATCAGCTTGTCTTCCAGGCTATTAAGCTGGGACCAAGCCTGCCCCTATCTTAAACTCTATGTGGCTCATAAGCACCTTGCACCACCCACAGGTAACTTACCTTTTGCAGAAGGATTTTAATCTTGACTTGTGACCTGTAGCATACGACTCTAGGCTATAAAATCTAATTGCAAAATCTTAATGTTGTGCCAGAGGACATTAAAAAGTAATTTCCTTTAGATTTATAGCTTTAGAATTACAAATGATGTTAATATGACTAAAATTGTAAAATGAACATTTTCTATTCAGTGGGCACTAAGAGTTTTTCAGGAGTGGCCTAAGGTACTTTCTGTGTAAGTAGTGGTAACCAGAACTCTGGAAGGAGCAAACAATGCCATTTACTACCAGAGAGCTACAGGGAGTGCAGAGGACCATTTCAGAGACTTCCTACGCAATTAGAGTGCTTGGTTTTCAATATCTGGACATTTACTTCTGCACATATTTAGGAATTGCCAGACCTCAGGTTTAAGAAAAAGAATCATTCACTTGAGCCAATGTCCCCTTCTGTCCCTCCCTCACAATTCATGCTCAGTCTCTTTTCTGTCTCCTTAGATTTTGATTTAAATCTCAGGTGCAGAATGTGTTATCTGTGGCAAGAGATTAGCCATCTAACAGGCTGCCTCATCAGGTCTGGGATATTCAAACCAAGCACACTCCAAAGAAAAGGGGGGCTTTGATTGGCTCCAGGAAAGTAGCCTCAAAGCCCTTGAAATGTCTCAGGATTGCTGAAATTCACCCAGCAAGACATCGCCATCAACTAGTTAAGAAAGAGCCCCCCGATCACCTCCCACGTGACTCACCACTCACCAGGTGGCACTGGTAAGTAGTAGCATTTGCCTGTCTATTCCACTGGCTTCATGTGTCCTTCCAAATTTTAATCAAAAATGAGAAAGACATGGAGAAAGTCACCATTACCCTTTCCACAAAGAAAAGTCGAGTGTTTTCTATGCTTTCACACACAATTATTTTGAAATGTCAGTTAATTACTATCCTTCCATTTCCTCTGAGGGATAAAAGCAAACTTTCTAGAACTGATAGCATCGCCTATTAGCCAACATCTACAGTCTGATGCAAGGTCTGTGCGTCACTCCTGGGCTTGTGGAGGTACCACAGGCCCCAAGCCAAACACCCAAGATGTTAGAAGTAAAACACCCACGACCACACACACACACACACACACACACACACACACACACACCTTAAAACACAGGACAAGAGCTGACATTTACAGCTTCAGGGCTTTTATTTCCAGCAGAAGTAGATTTCTGCCATGGCCCAGCATCCGCAAGAGAGCTCTGCTTCCCACACTTTCAACTCACTGACCTCTACAAAGACAGATCCACAAGGAGAAACAGAAAATAAATGACATTTTGCTTTAACTCTGCCCTTTTGGTTTATTTTGGTGAATCTCTGGCTGTTTTCATTTCAAGGTAGTAACCTGACACAATCCATAAGCTTGGTTGTATAACAGCCATGCCTGTGTCCCCGCAGGTCACAAAGTCACTGTGCAGACTAACTAGAGGCTGGATTTATGTCCCCACTGAGCTCCTCAGAGAGAGCTGTGAATCTTACATCACAGTCCCACTTCTAATCTTGTGTTCAGTTTTTCTTGTCATGCTCACATACTTACTTCCTGATACATCCCAAACAGCTTCAGAGACCCTTCCCTTTTTGAACCCTCTTTCTGTGGCATTTGTTATAGTCAACTTCAATCAGTACTTGATCCCATTAATGCTTGCTCCTAGTCCATCCCCTACTGGGCACAGGATGGCTGATGTTCATCCAATCCTCTGTTCGGCAGACACTTATCAACTTTGTGCCTGACCCACTCTAGAAACCACAGACTGCAGGAAAATAAGCAGAGGGACCTGTCCTTCTCACTGAGTGCCTATCCTGGTGAAGGAGACACAATCGATGAAAGAACGGGTGCCTTGTTGTCAATAAAACAAGATGCCTTTTTAGAGAGTGACCTGCAGGCACATGATACAGTTTGTAGGGAAGACCAGTTATGCATGCGACATTTAAGCTGAGACTAGGAGGACAAGGAAAGGCCAGAGAGAGATCTTGAGAAGGGAGAGGGATCCATCTGGAGAGAGGCCCCAAGGTGAGTGTGTAGTGAGAGACCAGGAAGGAGAGCTGAGAGGCAGAGATGGCCAGTCCATGCATCACCATGCAAATCAAGGTCAAAGGCTTGGATTTAATCTGCTGTTGTTAAGGGACCAGACAGTAGGTTTGCCTTTGCAAGAACATGGCCACTGTCCTAACAGTAGCTCTACTACTGTTGCCACAGAACATCTTGAGTGAGCATAGTTGGGTTCCAGTAAGACAAAATCCCCAATAACAAGACTGATGAAGCTGCATTATGTGTACACACAAATACAGCATCATGAATCCCACAATTATGTGTAAGTATGATGCACCAACAAAAAATAATTTTAAATTTCAAAATAGCAAGTGGTGGGGCAGATTTAGCCTGATGCTACATTTTCCCCAGCCCCTATCCTACAGCACTAGGAGGCCACAGTGTGTATAAGAAAAGGTAAGAGAGGGAAGGGGAGGTCTCAGGTGCATGGAGGTCTTGAGGCTCTGATAGTTGTTGTGCAAGGAATGACCAGAGATGACCAATCATCCTCCTGGGATGCAGGAGGCAGGACAGCCCGCAGAGACTGGGGAAGATGGAAGCAAGGGGACAGAGCTAGGAGGTACTATGCACTAATTGATGGGTCCAAAATAAGGAAATGTGAGGAATTGGTAATGGCACCCAAATTTTTCATTGGAACCACTCAATCTAGGCCATTTCTCAGATAGGAGAGATGTGGATAATAATCCAACAAGTTCTTTCTGTTTGTTTAAGTGAGCTCCCCAGGGGAAACCCCCATAGAGATACTATCAAGGTGCATGCCAGCCATTTCCACTGCCCAGGAGAGGTCAGATGGAAGATAAAGTCTCGGTAACCCCAGCACAGATGGTGTTTAATAAGGTGCTATATGGGGTATAAATGGAGTTAGGACAGAATGAGAAAAGAGCCTCCCTGTTCTCAGAGTCAGAAAAAAGACTCGCCCGATGCAGAGTAAGGGAACCAAAGAGTGCATGAAGAAATCAACCAACAAATTCCACATTCTTCATTTCTAGAGTCATTTTATCCTTCTCCAATTATCCACAACTCCTATAGTTCATTACAAAATTTCAGGAGGAAGAACCACATGGTTTTGCTCTTAGAATTAATTTGGTTATTTAACTTCATCCCTGAAACCAGAAGTCCATTTATCTTCATGTATACTTTTAAGTGCCTCTGAATTGGATACTGTGTCTTAAGATAAATATAAAATCTAACCTGCTCCTTTACTCCAACTCTTTTCCTAGAAGTGACTGCTTATATCCTGGGTTAGTTCATTTTTCATTGTTGTGACCAAAATATCTGACAAGAACAACATAGAAGGAAAAGTTCACTTTGGCTCATTGTTTCAAAGGTGTCATCCATGGTGGGCCAATTCCATCGCTCTGGGCCCAGGGTGAGGCAGAATCATGCCTGAAGGAAAAGAGCTCAGCTCCTGGAAGTTGGGGAAGAAGAGCGTGGAGGGACCCCAGGGAAGAAGAGCGGGGAGGGACCCCAGGGAAGACACACCTTCCAGAGCACATCTCAGTGACCCACCTCCTCCGGCGACACCCCACCTGCCTGAAATTTCCATCCTTTTAGTTCACTCAAACTAGGATGGACAGACTAGGTTACAGCTTTCATAATCTTATCATTGCGCCTCTGAATGTGCCTACATTTACACAGGAGCTTTAGGGGGTCACCTCATATTCAAACCACAGCACGGCCTCAGTTAAGTCCAGCCACTTCTGCAGATGCACTTCTTCCTGGTGGACTGTCTTGAAAGACAGAGGACATCAGTGGTGATTAAGTGGGTAACCAACATCCTATGTTGACTAATTGCAAGATATTTGTTCTGATCTGCTTCTTCAACCAATTTTCTGCACAAGAAGAAAAAGGTGTGTGTGTGTGTGTGTGTGTGTGTGAATGTTTAGTTCTGCCTCTGTGCCTCAGGGCGCAAATGTAACAGATGTTACAGTAACACAATTTGTTTTTAATGTTTGAAGAAAAGAATGAAGGAGGTGGAGTGGGCTGACTTCTAGACACTTTGGATTCCAAATCAAACTAAAAAAAAAAATTTTTTTTTTGCACAGTTACAATAAAGTGCAAGCCAAAAAAAAAAAAAAAAAAAAAAAGAACCCCCAAGGAGTTCAAAGGGCCTTGTGTTTAACTAGACACAAACAATTTTTATAGCCTCAGGAGCCCATGTGCTGGGTGAGGAAGTCGAGCAGCAGGCTGGCATGAGGCACCCAACCTGGCAGGCGCTCGGGATATTTTCTTCTTTCTTTGTTTGCAACTAGTGCTCAGAGAAATGCACTGTGCAAAACAGACTCTGAAGCGGATCGGATTCGTGAATCAACACTGTCATGAGAAGCAGCTTCTTGATACAAGTTACAAGCTTCATGGTGGCAAGCCACCCATCAGATAAAGACGCCGTGGTGTAACCACAGGGTCTCTCCCCGCTGCTCCCTGCACTTTCCAATGAAGCTCTCGAGCACCTGCGAACCCCCAGGCCGCCTCCTATGCACACTCAAGAAGCCCACTTGAGGAAAAGGCCCTGCAGGATGAGAGGCAGACAGTAAGATGGAGACTCCTGAAAAGCCACTCTCTTGAACCCGTTCACACCCAGCTTCATCCGATTCCTACCTGAAGGTCATGAGCATGACCAAATCTCCATCTCATTAATTACAACTCTTGGCAAGCCATTAAAAATCTCATTTCATTTTACCATTCACCCTCCTTTTAACTGACTTTTCATAATTATAATTCTATTTTTGATATACTAGCCCTATTAAATTTAATGTCATACAGAGATTTCAGAACTCTTGAAGAAAAGACCAATTCGGGACGGTGTCCACCAAAATCTGCTTGGTCCTTGCTTAGGACTCTGAAAGGGTAAAAATAGCAGTGCATTCTATTTTCATACAGAGGAAGAAAAGACAAGCTAATTGCATATGGTCAGTACAATTACGAAGTCATTGGAAAAGGGCTGTAATTAGTGAGGATTGTTTTAAAAACAGGAACGACCAAGCCGATGACTCCAGCTTGTATTTGTTCTTATTTCCTCACCAGATACAAACATTTCTATTTTTGTTATTCTCAAAACATAAACATCACTACATTAAAGATGCCCAGAGAAAGCAGATCCTGACAGTATATCTATAAACTCTGGGAATAAAGACATGACCCTCTTCAAAGGTTGAGCCTGCTGAAAGGACCAGGGAGTCAAGAGAAGGGAAAAGGAATTGTTACCCAAGAAAGCACCATCTAGTTGGAGACAGCAAGGTGGAAAGCTGTAGATGAGCCTCCTCCCCTGATTCTGAGCAGCTTGTTCTAGGGAAAATCACAGGGAGCAACCCCAAGCTCCATATACAGAGGAGGCCATTTGGGTCTTTCATGTTGGAAAATATAAGACAAAAATTACAGAACATGTCATATACTATAGTATGTGTGAATACTCATGCACAAAATTCAAATTCCACCTTGTAACTGAAATTGCTTCCCTAATGTTATGTGGACAGGGATTCCGGGAGTGCCCTCTCCAGACAGGCTTTCACCAAACCAGGCTGAAGGCAGTGGCTCGTCCTGGTATGGATGACAGTGGTACCTTCAGGGTCCTGTTGATTCCCTGTTCGGTCATCAGCACAGCACCTCCCAAGCTCTTCTCCGGCACCCCCATCCCAGGACTTGCCATCGGCGCCCTTAGGATGAAACCTTCACAAAACCACACCAGTCTGGCTTCCTAATTCCAGCTCTTTCTCACTGACCCCCAGTGTGTACTTTGGGCTCAATTTGATCTACTACACTTGGTCCAGGGACCACCCAGAGCTTCCGTTGCTCCCTTTCCTCACGTGCAGCTCTGTGGCCTGTGGTTCCCGCTCCAGCTTGGATGGGAGATGCTGGGGAGGCCCTGCTGAGTCTCCCTGGACGAGAGGGAGGACGCCCCTGTGCAGGCAGTACGTGTGTGGGCGAGCAGCGCCGGGACACGGCACTCGGTTTCTCCGTTTACACATCTGCCTTTTCCCCCACAGGGCAGCGGGGCTGCTTCCCTGCATTCCAATGCCTAGGTCGGAAGCCGCCCCAGAGCAGGTGCTCCACACCCAGGCCCTGAACCAGTGGACAGGTAGTGGCTCCAAGGATCCTGCGCCGCTGAATGCCGAGCATGAGGAAGAACGATGATCCTCCATTGCTAACTGCCCTCTGCATCATGGGAGAAATGACACTGGAAAATCAGACAGAGGTCGGGATGTTAGATCTAGGGATCGAGGGCTCTTTTCCTCTGACATTTAGTCAATATACCTGAATTCTTGAAAAGGAGCCTCTTGTTTGGGGCGGTGAGGGACATGATGACGTAGTTTGCCTTAAACATTTTGATTCAAGAAGGCAGGCCCTGGTTCAAAGCCCTTTTGTAGATGGGGCAGCCCACAGGTCGATGGGACATTCCTATCAAGCTGGAAGGGGAAACTGTCTGTTAGGGAAGGGCTCACACCCGTCGCCGGCAGCCACGCCCGAGCCACACGCCACAGGCACAGGAGAGCTCGGTACCAGCAGCTCCTCTGCCAGCGGGTGCAGGAGGTGAGCGCTCTGTTCCCCGATACATCGGGCTTCCCCCGGGCTCGGAGCAGGCCACCTCACTTCTTCTCATCCTTGTCCTTGCTCTATCAGTGGAGGGGAAATGCAAACAGTGTGTCCTTCCGTCATCTGCTCTTTTACGTCTGTCTGGAATCATGTTTGACCTTGAGACTACTAACCCTGGCTGGGCTGTGCCTTCCTCCAGCGCCCGCCCTATTTGACACAGTCATCAGAGAAGGGTGTCTCAGCACGCCCAGATGGAAGCTGAGTTGACAAGAGGCTGACATCTACGGCATCTGAATGGCACCAACCCTTCCTCTCCTGGAGGCTGTGGCAGAACTTTTACCCCTATAACATTACTTCTGTGCACCTGAAGTCCATTCCTGTCCAAAACTCAAAACCGAACCAATAACAACTTACTCTGTCTTTATATTTTACACCACAACATGTTGACTTGTCAGGCAGTGAAATGTCCATTAGTAACCCTCTCAATAAGTGTTTTCTTGAGGGCAAGGGGGAAACAAACAAAATAGAAGTTAACCTTTAAGAGCAAAACGCTTGACCTGTTTCAAGATTAAGGACTAGTGGAGCAGAGGAGGCAAGGTGCCCAGGAACTGAGGATAGCAATAATCTGAAAATACTCCTTTAACAACGCTAGGTGGTTCGATTTTCCTAAGTTTGCAATAACACACTTTACGATTTTAGCTAGAATCATTTTATAGAAGGAGAAGGGGAGATCTTCTGTATTCAGATTTTAGATTCAGGATAAACAAGAACTCCAAATGTGACATTTTCTCTCACCAATGATCTGTGTGCCTTTTGTGTGTTCCAAAGAACTGCTCACCAAATAAGTCACCATTCACCCTGCCCTGTCATCTCCTCTAGCCTGTTGTGTGTGAGTCAGTGGGTGGCAACAAGTGTCCACACACATTGGGAGTTAATGGACAAAGCATCAGCCACAGGGATGGGATTTGACGCCACTAAACACACTGATGGGCTTAGAGGCAGAATCTTCAGAAATTTGACAGTGAGTATTTTAAACGGGACTGGTTTTAATATTATAATAGTAAGTAAAGGTGTTTTTCAAAATATAATTAAGAAAACGAAAATATATTTAAGAAAATGAAAGCCACTTTAAAGAGGGGAGATTGGGTGGTAGATACCCAAGAAGAAGCTCTCTTGGTGTTGCCAAAGATAAATAATTTTTTTCTATTGTAAACAAATGGGATACATGTTGTTTCTCTGTTTGTACATGAAGTACAGGCATACCATTTGTGTAATCATAAATTTACATAGGGCAATGTTGTTTGATTCATTCTGTTATTTTTTCCCTTCCCCCCCACCCCTCCCACCCCTCTTTTCTTTCTATACAGTCCTTCCTTCCTCCATTCTTGCCCCCCCAACCCTAACCCTAACCCCAACACTAACTCCTCCCACGCCCCATTATGTGTCATCATCTGCTTATCAGCAAGATCATTCATCCTTTGATTTTTTGAGATTGGCTTATCTCACTTAGCATGATATTCTCCAATTTCATCCATTTGCCTGCAAATGCCATAATTTTAAGATAAATAAATTTTATGGAGTCCTATACCTTGCTTCTTAAAACAAGACAAGTTTCCAAAGGAAATGGATCTTCTGTGCATACTCTTGAGAATATTATTTCAAATGATGGTGAAAATAATAAGACCAAAATGAAGATAACAGCACCAACAATACTCTGCACACTAAACTAAGAAGAGTCATCTACACCTTCATTCCTGAGTTTAAGAAATATCTGAAGCCATATATCATTACTGATATAATTCAAGAAGGAACACTAGAACTTCAAAAAATAGAGGGCAAAGAAAAGCAAGAAACAAGAAAAGATAAATACTCTGTATTTGATAATTTTCTCTGACAGTTGATAATTTATCTTTTGAATGCTGAATTTTCTACTTTCTTCTGCCTACTGGATAGAGTAATGCATTCTTGGGCAGCAGAGAATTAAACCTGTGGATGCTCTCCAGCAACATCTATGAAGTACTTGCTTGAAGTACAACAGTAAATATGGAACATCCCCCTTAAAATTCAAATCTACGCAGTACCACATACTTCTTTTTTTGAAAATACAAGAGGAATATATGGTTCTGTTCATAGAGAAAAGAGGGAAAGTGACTTAAATGTAGCATCATGGCTTCCATTTTTTTCTGTGATGTAGGACTGAGTCATATTTTTAAATAATGAGTTCTAGATAAATACTTACATAAATTCCTTACTCTGAGTTCAAATATGGGTTGATCTAATCTCTCTATGTATGACATTCTCAGAATTCTGCAGAATTTTTATCCAACACACACTACTCTTCTTCACTACCGGTCTCCACGGCCTCATCCACCTTCAGACCTAGCTCTGACCATAGTGATCCTACCTGTGTCTCACATTTTGAAATCTGCTGGGAGCTGGTCTGTCTCTGAGCGTACCTGCTATCTCTCAGAGCCACCTCTCCTCTCACCTGTGTGCACTCTTTGCCTCTGAGTCAATCTTGACCCACAGTCATGCCCACAGGAGCTCCGGCCACAAGAGCAGAAGCCCAGGCGTGGGATAACACTAGAGGGCGCTCTCTAACCCTGAGAGTTGGTGTTGGTGTCTGGTCCTGATTCCATCCTTGAAAAGTAAAGGACTTGTAGATACTGCCAGGAGTCTATAGAGCAGGACTGGAGCTCAGTTCCACTTCATGAGATGATTTTCACCTACGGTCAGTTTTCTTCCCTCTTCCTAGAAGGGTGAGACACAGATCCTGTAAACTTCCACTTGGAAAGTGGAAAACTTACTGTGGCTTGTAGTTCTGTCAGAGCAGTTGAGGTTCTGCGCTGCCTGACCCTTAGCCCCAGCCACCCGCTTTCTCCCACCCCAAGAATGTTTTCAAACCTCAGCCCTGAGGCCTTTGAACTTGTTACCAACTGAGGAATCCAGTCTTGACTCCTCTTTTTGATTTCTAGCCCCTGGGACGGTCCTTTACATGCTCTGGGGGCAGCTCCTTATTTTTTACAGCTATCAATTTTGGTTAAGAGATTGCTCCCATCAACTTAGTCAACTGTTTTGCTAGAAATCTTACAGAATCACTATTTTCCCTTGGTTTTCATATAATTTCCAGAGTAACAAAGAACACTACCCCAAATGGGCAGAGAGAATTTGTTCCAGTGCTAGTCCCAAATTTTTATGTTGATAAACATTTTAATTCTTAAGGGAAGAGAAATGTTTTAAGTCCCTACTTTCTACTTTCCATCTTCTTCATTAAAATAGAATTTAAACTGCTACTGTAAATCTTTTTTTTTACAGTTATTTTTATACTCAAAAAAGGATAACTTAAGAACTAAAGTGAGCATAACCTTAATCTATATGCCCCACAGTGTTAAGGATCCCATCTACACACATCCCAAAGTCTTTGTATGCTACTACACTAAATAAACATACAGTGTGAGATGCTCTCAGCAGTACAACACTGAGGTTAAATCAGAAAGTCAGTAGTCTCCATCGAAGCTTAAGTCTCATGTGCAAAAGCACCTGTGAGTGCCCAGGAGGAAGGACAGGCTGCCTGGAAACCATTCTACACCTCACCAGCCCTGGGAGGCTCTCTTTAGGATTTCTCAGAGACTGCCTCTCTCAGCATGTTTGTGAAGACATCTCATTGTTTAGTTTTAATTTTTTTATTTCTTTTAATATGGTTGGGAAAACCCACTAATTTAAAGATCCCAGGACTCTACTGTAAATTTCATTTGAGCAGATTTTTTTTATGATACCTTATAACCATGCTAGATCCTTTGGACATTACTTTGTGTGATTATGTGGTCCAAGGAAGTTGGTCTCAGACTCTAAAAAGCCTAAGTCCTCCTAATCTAAGCATGAACAAATATAGCACACAGGAAATTACTGCCAAGTACTGATATAATCTTTTGTGTTTCACTCCATCTGAAGATGGTTCTTGTCCAATCCATGCCGGCCAGTTAATGTTCTACAGATGATAAAAACAAACAGAGCCAGGAGGCAGATGTGGTCATTTGCTGGATCTGCACTTAAACACAGTTAATGGCTGCTATCCCACCTACCGCAGCAGGAAAGGGGGGTCACAAGAATATGATAGGGCAGGAATAAATCAGAAGAAAATTGCCAGGATGAGAGAAGTTCTAGAAGGTCAGATGGTGGGAGATTGAATAAATAGCTCCAAACTAGCAAATGTTTTCACTTGGCTTGAAGTCACAGAGCTATTGCTGCATAATAGAATCACACATCCTGGGGAGAAATCCTTCTCTCACTTGGAGTGTGAAATTCTTGGTGATACCAACTGGAATTTCTCCTGGGTATGGAGGTAGAGGAAACTAGAGGCTTTGAGAATTACAAAGCAAACCACAGACAGAACATTATCCAACCACATCTCTCCTCCCCCTAAACCCAGGCAACAGTTGTATGGCCCTAGCCAAGAGATACAGAGCCATAAAGGGTCAGTGGCTCATTGCAGCCAAAGCTATTTTTAATTCATGCAATGGGTGGCTGAATCGAAGAAAAATAAAAAGGCATCTCAAGTGGCTAGAAGAAATGGGGCATATGGAAGTAGGCAGGGTGACTAGGCAGGATATAGCTGGAAAAAAACACAGTATTTCATTGGATGCCTTTAAAAAAAGTTGCTAAAAAAAACTGGGTGTTCAAGTTTGGCTCAGGAGGAAGGGGAAGTCTTAAATAAGAACAGTAATGCTAAACACATGCAAAGTTCACTATAATCTTCCTACTCTTTCTCTCACTGCTGTGTAAGTTAATTTTTCTCATAGCAGGTATCTTTAACAACCAACTATACACATTTATTATTTCCATATGTTCTTCTCTTTTCTCTTTTTCCCCTAAATACCAAGCATTGCCCTCAAGAGCTTTCAAATGCTGAATCAAATCAAAAAAGACATTGAACAATTTTACACAGATGCCTCCAAGAGTGAAGCACTTACATTGTATAAATGGTGTGAATAATACATTTGGCCCTTAATACAAACTTATTTTATGGCCCTGCATGTAATTCCTACTACACTACATCTATATTAGTCAGGCTTCACAGGTCTAGATGAAATTTTTTCATATAAATTTTGTTGAAGGAGTATCACTTGTATTCACAAGGAACATCCTAATCGAATTCTAAGGCTTTCCCCATGAGGGACAGCTTGCTTTTCTCATGCTCCTAGAGGGGAAAGAAAGCTCAAGAGGTTTCAAGTAAACAGTTTATCAGCCTCCAATAGTATTTAATCAGTCCAAAGACATACTAGAATCAAAATTATGGGAGAGTGGATTTTTATACCCACTTTCACATTGTTTAATCAGAGTTTCCGTAATGTTATGCCACGATAGATTTTTGAGAACCTCAAAGGGAATCCAATCCCCATCACCTGGCCCGTGTCACCTCAAAGGACATCAGAAAGCACCCACAGAGTGTTCTCTGCTCTCAAAGTTCTGAGGCATTCCCTTTGGAATTTCAATAGTATTTCTTTGAAAATACAAAGATCTTACAAGAATGCGAGATTCTTTCTTTTCTTTTTGGTACCCCAGATTCAGTTCGGAATGATCTGCTAAGGTTAAGTTTTCTTCTTCTTGTCAGGAGAGTGCCTGGTTGGTTACTGAATGAAAAATGCATTGAGTACCCACTGTTCAGAAAGCTCCTTCGTGTGGAGTGTAGGAAGAATGTACAATTTATTGATCACCAGGGTTTTGAATATAATAGGAGGAAGGACAATTCCACAAGGCATACAAAAAGACATGCATTATGAGTTCCACGGGGCAAACACAGGAGAAAATACACAGAAGCAGCAACACACAGCTCTACAACAAGCTGAGCCACCCTGGAAGAGTTCTTCTGTGTTAACAGAACTCAGTTTTGCAGAATGGCCAGGGCTGGGACAAGAGCAGGGCAGGAAAACACCTTCCCTATAGTGCAGAACTTAAGAGGGACCCAAGGATCCCAGCAGCCAAGATAAATGGAACATTAAAGGTCTAAAATAATGCAAAACAGTTCAAGCTGAGCAAATTACCAAGATTTTAAAAACATGGGACCTCCAATAAGACTTGGCAGGAGCATACTGAGCCTGTGTTTATTTAAAATCTGGAGAGATGGTTCATCCTGGATTTTCTTGCAATCATATTGTTTTATCCTAAATATCACTTGATCACTGAATGTTCTGACAGTTCAGGGACCCAAGGGACCTTCCTCTCCCATCTCACCCTAGTCCCAGACTTGTTGGACTCAAGAGTTTAAAAAGGCTTTCTCCCCTCCCCTCTTCGCAGACCCTTCCTCTCCACCTGCACAGCAAGGTAGCCCCATGTCTTGGCACCGGCCACCTACAAGTAAATGATCCTACACATTTTCTATGAGAGCTTTGGCTTTTGTTGTTGATTTTTGATATGAAATAGATGAGTCAGGAAGCCCTTGCCCAAACTCCCACTGCTGCCTGACTTTCAGCACTGCCTAGAACCATGCAAACATGAAGTAACAACCAGAAGCAAGAGACAGCTCCATGGGGTGACAGAAAAATAACAGAGGCTGGGTCCTCCATGACCCCATCCAGTTTCTGATCCAAAGCGGGGCAGCCCAAGTCTTCCTATGGAGTGAGGGAATAACAGATACCTTTATGGTTGAAACTACTCCGGATCAGTTATCCGTTACAACCAAAAGATGTCTCATTGATACAGTAGCCTGGTAGCCAACCAACTTCCAGAGCAAGGATTTCCACACTTCACTTCATTGATAACTTCAAACCATCTGTTAGGATTTTATCTCTGAATCATTCAACTGCAGGTAGCAAAAAGAAGAGCTAAGTCTAAAATGGAATATGACCCTAATCTCTACATGTCAATTAATTGTGGAAATGTATATAAATGAAAGATCAAAGCATCATTCTAAGAAAAGCCATTAATTTTCCTACTAAGTATTTATGAGAACAATGAGGCCAATGTCAACATTATTAACAGAAATATCAATGTTTTAGTCAGTTTTCTTGCTGCTGTGACTATAGGACCTGACCAGAACAATTTTAAAGGAGGAAAAGTTTATTTAAGGATTCATGGTATTAGAGGTCTCAGTCCTTAGAAAACCAGTACCATTCCTCAGGGCTCCAGGTGAGGCTGAACATCAGGGGGAGAGGGAAATGGCTCACATGCTGATCAGAAAGCAAAAAGAGACGTCTCCACTTGCCACATACAAATATATACCCCAAAGCTGCACTCCCAATTCCCACCTCCTCTAGCCACACCCCACCACTCAGTTAATCCCTATCATGGGATTAATTCACTGATTGGGTTAAGACTCTCACAACCCAGTCATTTCTCCTCTGAACCTTCTTGCATTGTCTCACATGTGAGCTTTCGGGGGACAGCTCATTCAAACCACAACACTCAAATTCTCTTTTATTTTTGCAATACAGAATTTTACTGTGCTAGTGTTTCAGGATCAAGAGATGAGTTCTCTTGAAGAGACAAAGAATATCCCAATGACTCTTGAACTACTTCACTTTGTTAATTTAAAAGGTAATAGAATTATCAGTGTGATAGATAGACTTTTGATGCAATAGCCCATTATACTCATTTGTCACCTAAAGAATTGAGACCAAAAGAAAAGACAACAAGAGATTTCCATTACATCAGAGAAGCAGTTAATAGCAGGATAACAATTACAGTTTTCTTATTGCTGGCCCAGTATTCTTTAAACATGAATCATGACGCTTTCCAAAACACTGACTCAGAGAGGACACCAGGACACAAAACCCTCTGCCCAGTCGTACAAGGAAAAACAGTCTACATCAACTGCTCTTATTAATAGTGCTGGTGCACAAAGGTCCATATCTGCATTATGCAACACGGCAGTCGGCAAGCGACTACTGTATTTTAATTCAACTAACTAAAATTAAATAAAATTAAAGAACCATTACTTCAGCAGCCATGTGTCAGTCCTCAAGAACTGCATGTGGTGAGTGGCCACCATATTTGTTGACATGGAATGTGAGGACCTCCAGCTTCACAGAAAGTCCCACTGGGAATCACTGCTTTATACCAAGTGTTCTCTCACTGCCCCATTCCTAGTTAAGCAACAGGAACATGAGAAGAACCACCACAGGAAATTCAACCTCAAAAAGCAAAGGAACTGCAGGCATCACCACTTAAGGTACTATGGCTAAATCTCTCTCTCCCTCATTTTTTCTCCTTGGTTTTAAAAGCTACTAATTCCAAGAAGTATTATTATCACTTAAATTCAAAAGTAATCTACAAATCAGCAATTCTCAGATGTGGTAACACCTTAAAACGTAAGAGTCAGAAATATTTTCCTCTAAACACTACCCTTGAGTGGGGACAGCATCTAGGAAACAGGCTGTCTGTATAAATTACCTCTGTTACATCTAGTTAACATAAACTGTAGAGTGCTCAGCCCTTAAAATAGCTTTGTAAATAAACACTGGTTATGAAACCGTTTCTGTGGAGAGTTATTGTTTGAGTATCTTGAATTTCAAGTAGCTTTACTAATACATTCATAACACATCTACACACATACATTCTACTAAATGTTACATAATACATTGTTCATAATTATCTTTCTCATTATAAAGTACACACACAGTGCCTGGTCTTAGTGCCAAGGAAATATGGCATTGTGTTTTGATGAACTCAGACTATTTCTGATGCAATTTGATTACTGGATTCAAAATGCTTGACTTGGCTATGCTTCACCATCAGAATTACACTATTTTTTAACCATCTATTGAGGTAGAATGATATTTGCATATATTTGCATATTTAAATATAAAATTTAATGACTTTTAAGTATGTAAACCCTGCCCCTACTACCTCATGATAGAAGGAAAAGGATCTCAACTCAAATGTTTTCACATGTATTTTGCAGTCAATTCCTTTCCTCATCCCGTACCCACACAACCACAGATGGGCATGCTTTCTCTCTAGTCTTTCTTGTCTTCCATATAATTTCACATGATGGGATAATACAGTATTAGGCAGTCCTTTATATCTGAAATCTTTTACTTTCTCTAATGCTCTTGACATTCACCTAAAATTTTTGTTTTCTTTATAAGTAGTTTGCTTTCTTTTTAGAGTCTACTACTAGTCCTTTTTACATAATTAATTTTTCCATTTTCTGATAAATATTGGGTTGTTTCACACTATTTAAATAAGTCTTCCCTGAACTTTTGGGTACAAATCTCTGTATAAACATTGTTTGACATTTAACTAATCTCAGGTAAGTGCCTACAAAAGGATTTGCTGGAACCCCAATATGTTTGTAACTTTTGAAGAAGCAGCAGCTTGATTTCCAAAGGGACACCACCTTCTCCTATAATTAACAAAAGTACAATTGCACCACATCCTTGTCAACACTTGGTATTATCAGTGTTCTAATTTTAATCACTTTTCTGGATTTGTGAAAGTCTTTCACCAGGCTTTGATATTAATATTTGCCAAATTGCCCATCTAAATCTCTCATCCGTTATATTTTAATTAGATGACATTTTGTCACATCACGTTTTATTTTTATTTATTCTGGACAAAGGACCATTAGTAGATATATATTTGCAAATATTTTTACACATTTTCTTTGGTTTTCTTGTGTTTTATTAATTGTATTTGAATAGCAAAATCTTATAATTTGATGCAGTCCCATTTATCCAATTTCTTTTGTGTGTTTCTTTTTTAATCCTAAGTAACCCAAAATTTTGGACACTTTTCTCATGTTCTCTCCTAGAGGCTTTATAATTTTAGTTTATTAAATCTATGTTCATATAAGTCAGTTTTTGATCTTGTGTGCAGTGAAATTTGTGGTTGGCTATTTGTAAACAAAGGTGCAATTTTTCCAATACTATTTGCTAAAAACTACCATTTATTTCCTCATTTAATTATCATGGTCCCTTCATTGAAAACTGATACTATATGTACAGAACTATTTCTTTCTCTGCTTACTATCTTCAAAATTTGCCTTGTGAAATTTATCACATTGAGTTCAACAGAATAAATCTTCCAACATAACTTTTCTTCTCAAAATTATTTCAGTTATTCTAAATCCTTTGCATTTCCATGTGAATTCTAGAATCAGCTTTTCCATTTCAACAATAAAAGCATGACAATATCTTGAGTTGATCTGCAAGAACCTATGGATCAGAATGCATACAAAATGGTTACAATGTATAGATTATGTATTGCTGCTTTTAATCACTGGATCTTCTAATTTGTGAATGTCTTTTCATTCATTTAGATCTTTTAAATTTTCTTAGTAGTGTCATGTAATTTTCAGTGTATAACTACTGCCCTTATTTTATTAAGTGTATCTTTATTTTTGATGCTATTGTACATGATATTTTAAACTTACAATTATTAGTTAATAATGCAGAACATAAAAGTTCACTATATATGCTAAAATTATCAGAATCTCACTTACTAGTTCAATAGGATGTTTAAAATGTTAATTTGGATATTCTATATATATATAATTTTAACAAAAAGTAACTTGAATTTTCCTTTCAATATATATGCCAGTTACATATTTGTCTGCATATTTATTTTATATTACCTTATTTGCTGAATACTACCTTTTTCAATGGCAAATATAATGGTAACTAACCGTGAAAATACCATTTAGCTCTTTACTACTGTGTACTATGTTACATTTAGGCATTTTTACAGATGCCTATTGTCCTATTGAGTTAATATTTTCTTCTTCTAGTTTTTACTATGAACATGTGGTGAATTTTGTCAAAATTTTAGCTGTGGAGGTAATTTATTTTAATTTAGTCAAACATAGCATTGGTTTACATTGATTGATTCTCAAATGTTAAATATTTGAAATACCATCTAACCTTGCCTTTATGGGATAAAACCCACTCAGACACAACGCATTATCCTGTTTTTACAAATTGCTGGGTCTAACTGTTTAAATGATATTAAGGATTGTGTGCATATGTTCAAGAGAGATCTGGGTTTCAGTGTTGCATCTTGGAATGTTGTGTCTGGCTTTCATACCAGTGTGAATCTGCTCCTTAGCTTAGTTGGAAAGCATTTTGTCATTTTCTGCTCCATGAAAGTTTGGATAGAATTGGAATCATTTTTTTTTCCCCTTAAGTAGCTGGTAAAATTCACAACTGAAGTTACCTGGGTTTGAAGTTTCCTTGTTAGAAAATGTTTAACAATGAATTAAATCACTTTAATAACATAAAATGAGTCAGTATGCCTTTCTTTTTGACTCTTTTCTTTTTACGTATGTATGTATGTATGTATGTATGTATGTATTGAAACTGTTCAGGTTGGCCTCAAAGCCCTAGGTTTAAGGGATCCACCTGCCTCCACTTCCCAAGTACCTCAGTCAACAAGTACAGACCATCATGCCTGGGATTGCCAGTTTCTTAAGAACTTTGGGTAGACTGAATCTTTAAAAGAATTTGTCCATTTCATCTAAGTTCCCAAGTTTGCATGGAGTTGTCTATTCCTTGTATTCTATGGCTATCCTTTTGGGCCTGTAGTGCTGTCTCTGAGGTATTTCTTCCTAACATTGATAAATTTTGTCTCATCTATTTTTCCTAATCACTATTGCTAGAGGTTCATTGATTTCATTGATCTTATCAAAGAACTAGGTTTAATTTTACAGATTTTTCATTACAATCTTTCCAGTTAACTGATTTATGCTCTTATCTTTGTTTTTCCCTCCATCCAGTTGACTATGGATAGAATTTGCCTTTTTTTTTTTCCTACTTCCTAAAAGAGACCCTAAGTCATTGATAATAGACCTTTCTCCATTCCTAAGCAAATGCTATCATTTTCCTTAAGTTTTGATTTATCTTCATATCATACGTTTGGGTAAATGATGTTTTTATTACCATTCAGAAGAAATTATTTTCAATTTTTTCCTTTGAGACTTTTTTCCTAGCCATGGGTTATTGAGAATTACATTGCTTAGCCTCCAATATCATCTTCACGCACCATTCCGTTTCTGATTTTCTGTCTGATTCTCAAGTGCTCAGAGCTCACACCAGCAAGATCCTACCCTACTTTGATTCCCCATCATTACGCTATCTTGCAAACCCCTTCCAGCAAGCTGAGGCAATCACGGGGGCGTCTCATTTTCTCCTTCTCTTAAGTGATCACAATCCCACTCTGCCCGGTATCCACTGCCTGAAGATTTTAGCTTCTAATACTGTATCTATTTTTCTTGGTATTTAAAGCAAGAAGGTAATCAAGTCCCTTGGCCATCACAATCAGATGCTAAAGTTCTCTACATCATTTTCCAAGGTAATCATCTGTTTATCAGATCTTGGACAAACAAGAGACAAATAACATGGAAGTTCTCTGACAATCTGTCTACAATTTCCAAGTAATATTAAATATTATAGTTAAAAAATATCATTAAAAAAGAATTCACATATTTATTTACTCTGCTTGGGTTTGCATTTGTATTCTCAAAGCTAATTAATTTGGGTTTGGATTTACGCTTTAGACTATGGACTTATGGTCTAAGGTTTTGTTTCCCCACTAAGGAATTGACGATTTTTGATTTGCACGTTTGTATTTTGAGGATTTTTTTTTAAAGTAGGACTGACCCTTTGGAATTAAGAAATAAAAGAATTCAAATGAGTGTGAAGTTTGAATGAATCATGCTTATATTGTTCTCCTCCTAACCATATTGTTCCTCCCACCCTCAACAGTCAGTCAAACCTGACCTCAGTTAAGAGGCCAGACCTACTTCTGGACTTCTCCTTTAAGATAATGACGCTCAGTACAACACTGTTTCTTAAAGATCACTAGGGCAACTCTTTGGCTGCTATTCAAGAGATATTCAGATTCAAATCAGTGGCCTGAGCCAAGGTGATCTGACACTTTCATTTGCCAGGTGGTTCCACTTTTTGGGCGGATCCTGGCCCAGGTTCAGGGATGCTGGCTTTCTTCTGCTGGTAAGTTAATATTGGCCTCTGATTTTCTGGTGTTCAGAGTCAATTCTCTAGTCTTTACACTGGAAAAAGGGACACTTTCTTCATTTGACTTCAAGGACATCTCTGATGATCCCTTCTCCATACTGTTTTCTCTCTCGTCTCTCCAAACTCTGTCTTGATCTGGCCCAGGGCAACTCACTGTGCCTCTTCTCTCTATCGACGACACTCTTTCCCGAGGTTCTCATTCAGCCTAATAACTAAATGACATCTAGTCCTAATACTGCCAGCTAAGCCTGCTGCCCAGCACTGCCAGCTTGAATATGCCATCCAACACTCCTGTGTCCAAGCCTGAGCTCGCAGAGCCCCAGACTCAAGTGCCTCCCCTAGGGTCTTCCTCACCGCAATAGATCACACCTCCTCTCTTCCATTGCACAAGCAAGAAGCCTAGTGCAAAGTCTTACCATCTCCTTCTCCCAAAGCACACACGTAGCCGAAAGGAAACCCTTGACATGGCCCCCAAACCAAGCTGTCTACAACATGGCCCTGCTCCTCACGCTGCCCACATCCTGCCCCAGGCCAGCAGCTTTTGCAGCCAGGCTTACGTATCAGTCCAGGGACCGCCTGCCCTGAGGCCCAGCCACTCACCTCCAAGGCAGTCTGTCCTAAGCTCAGGAGCCAAAGGGGTCCTTTAAATCACATCAGATCACACATCATTCCTCTACTCAAAATCTTCCAGTCGTTTTCAATCTCACCAAAAATAAAACCCAAGTCCTTAATGGTTCTCCAGACCTGGCCGATGTTGCCCCTCTGATCTCATCTCTGCTACTCTCCCCTGGGGCTCACTTCATTCACTTGCCCCAGCCTCCTTACTGTTACTCAAACCTGCAAATATGCTCCCACCTCAGGGCCTTTCCTCAGCCAGCAACGCTGTTTCCCCGCCATCGTGGCCTGGGCCCCTCACCTTCATGAAGCCTGGACTCAGTGGTCTTTATGAGTCATGACCTGGTAGGAAAGCAGAAATTACACAAGGTAGCTCGAATTGAGAAATCTAACACAGGAAATGGCCATAAAGCTGTTATAAGAACTGAAAAGGCAGAAGACTGAGGAAGGGGCCTGGTAGAGCCAAAAGGAAAAATGTATGACCCCCAGAGGCAGGGTCCTGCTGGCACCCTGGGCCGGACCCCCAGAGGCCCCTGCTGAGAGGGTCTTTCCCAGCTGCTGTAGCTTAGGTGCAAACTCGAAAACAGCACAGCCTGCTCCTGAGCTGTCGGAGTCTGGGTCCCCATGCTGCTGGTATCGCAGGGGTGACCCCATCTATGCTCCCAGCCTCCTTGGCTCCCGTTGGACCCCGCTTCATGCATCAAAGCAAGAACCCAGTAGTCTAGCACCCTGAGCAACGCAACCGACCCCCTGACCAGCCATCCAGAGAGAAGACAGAGGGCACGACAGTTTACCATGTGTTTTATAGAAAACAAGAAGAGAGGAGGTCAAAGGTTTCCAGCACAAAGAAATGGCAAATGTCTAAGGCAGGCGATGCTCATCACCCTGATCTGGACCCCAACATCGTGTTCGTGTACTGAACCCATCACTGGTACCCCATATGTATGCACAAGTGTTACATGTCCATTTTTTAAAAATGAGAGCAGGTACCAGGCTTAGAGGCAAAGGTGAATGTTGGCACACCTGGTTCCCTAGTGACAACTGCAAGTCCCTCCTGCCCTGATCCCTTCCCTGCCTTGAATCTCGCCTAAGCCCTCACCAGCGTGGAACCCACTCCCTAACATTACTTTATCATCTGTCTCCCTAACAGAACATAAACTCATTGTGGGCCAGGATTTATAACTGCTTTGCTTACTGGGGTAACCTAGTGACTAAAACAATTTCCAGCACATTATATGCACTCAATAAATATTGATCGAATTATTAACAAACTGGACCTCTGCTTTTATCTTCGAAGAAGCAGGAGCTAAAATGCTCTGTGTGCTGAAGCCAGAGAATCGAGTGGAACAAAATCAAAAATACAAATGAGAATGGCAATCGTTAATCTCCGTCTGGGAGCTACCTGGAGTGCTCCGCTCAGTATTCCTGGCGTCAGGGTCTCATTTCATTGATTTTAGTTAATGAGGTTTGTCAGCTACCTAACATGCTGCCCAGGGGTATTTTCAAGGTGGCAATGGTCAAACGGCATAACCAGGACTTCCTCCCATCTGGGATTGAAAAGCCCCATTCATTCCCTGCGTTAGTACACAGTGTCACTGTGGGGACACTGAGTCCAGCAATGCTCTGGGTTATGAATAAGACTAGTTAAGCTTCCTGCCTCCTGCAAAGCTGCTGATTAGACTTGTCCCTGAGTCTCATGGGGGAACTGGAAAAGAGAGAAATTAAAGAATAATTCCTCCTAAAGCCAAAGTGTACCTTCTGGCCCTCCTTTCCCAACAGCCAAAAAAGACAGGAAAACAAACATGTTAAGTGTTGATTAAATTAGAAAACACAATGAATAAAATTTAGAACCCTCATTCTAGTCTTTTCTTGGTCCTCCTGGTAACAGGAATTTCTGCAATGCTCTCTGCAAGAGTTGGCGTAAAGTCTGTTCTTCAGTGGAATCCTGGTTGCTTACCTGGCTCTGATATGAGGAGGCAGAAGAGACAGGAAAACACTACCCAATTAAAATCTAAGATTTATGCACCCACACTTAATCTCCAGCTTTTTCTTCATACTTAAAACAAGGGCGATGAGATTTTATCTATCTTCAGTATGTCAAACAGATGAATGGCCCATTTTAATGCTTAGAAAGATTATACTATGCTTAAAGATAAATAAAATACAATAATGTACCCAGGCCAAATGAAATCACTGTTTTAAATCAGAATCCTGACAATAATTTAGTAAGTCTAATTCCAGTTTTAATGTGGTCACATTGAACTAATTCATATAGAAAGCAATCCATTTCAAGATTCAGAGTAATAAAACATACTTCCCTATCGAGAAAAATCAACCAAAAACAATTAAAATTTTATCTGAATATATGACTGTTCAATCTTATCAATTATTTCATTAGTGGGACTAGGATGCAAAAGTAACATGAAAATGAGTGGTTTTCAAAACTCAATAAACCATTTCTGTCAGATCCTAATCATTGTTTATAAAAGTGTGCAAGAGACTCGCTAGGTGCTTGCCAGCGATCAATAACAACGTAAAAGTACAATCACGGTATTGGAGCCAATACTTACTCAATGAATACAGTACCCTGCTTTTATGTTTCCTTGTCTCCCAGTCTCTGTAGGCATTCAGGAGTAATCATTATGCATCTGTATTCTAGGGTTACAAAGTCGTATATTTTAATGTACCATTTCCCCAGGTAGAAAACTAGCACTACACTCTAAAATCAGAAACACATGCCTAAGTGCAGCTTTTAATGTAAAAAATAGGGGTATACTTGGTGCTTCATTTGCATATAGGTTTGTGTATTTTACCTTTGTGATTTTGACCTTCTGTCAAGTAAAACATCCAGTCATTGCATGGTAATAAAAAATAGATTATCTATGGAACAAAGGATTTTTAAAAAGAATTGTCACAACTCTTTCCTCCCCAGGTAAACCCTCAGGAGGAATAACTCAGCTGCCACAGTGAAAGAAGAGAGAATACACCAGTTTCTGTGAATTTCAGTTTCTACGGAGAAAAGTGTTTCATTGAAGACAATCTCAACAGTTAGCAATATCTCATTATAGTTTAATCAGGTTCATATGAAAATACCAAAACTAAATATTAAAATTAATGTAATGCAATCTATTTTTAATTAAAACAAATGTTCCTAATTCTTCTTTAAAGAAAGTAGGGCATCATCATTCAATCCCACGTACGTATGATTTCTAAAGGTCACAAAGGCAGGTCTGAGGCTAGATGAACACAGAGAAGTACTGGAAGCAATTTTACCCAAGGTTTATATATTCAAAAACTCTCATGTCTCTGAAATCTTGTAGGTATTCTAGATAGTATCTAGCGCAACCTCTGAGGAGAGCACAGGTGCTAGACCCTAGGTTGTAGAGAACACCCACCACGGTCATGACTCCATGCACTGATGGCACAGCAGACTCCAGCCGGCCAGCCCAACCCAGGGAGAGTGGGGTACAGAGGGACAGTACGGAGCCATGGGACACACATGCAAGGAACTGCCACGAAATGACTCCCTGGGCCCTTCCAGCAGCCCCACCCTTGTTTCCTAACAGATTACAGTTTGCTGTGCCTTGGAGGGTAACTGAGGCCGTCCAGACTGTATCTTCTCCAGCCCCCAGAGGAGTAGCCCCCAGTAGGCCAGGGTCCTGTGCAGACAGCCAGGGAAGAGCAGAGGGGACAGGAGAAAGGGCAGGAGATGTGTAGGTGGCCACCTGTTTGAGTGGTGGAAAACGGCTCTCACCGTGGAAGAGGGGCGGGGACCCCAGCAAGTGAACAAGATGAAGCACCCAAACAAGCTACAAAGCGTGTGCGACTTTCTATTGTCAACATTCGACAAAACCTTTCTAACACACACATGTGTGATGTAACATAATGACATGACTCAAAAGAGAAAGAAAGGATCCATGAAAAACACTCATTCACACTGTGGCACCACAGCAAAGCTGAAATTTACAGTCCTTCCGATCGCCTAAGATCACCTGCGGGAATAAAGGCGGCTGCTTGAACCCATGGTCCTTGAGGAAGGCAGCAGAAGGCCAGGTGGGACGCCCAGTTCCGCCCAGCGAGGCCCAGGCGGGAGCAGACACTTCAGTTCCCTCGGTGTCCTCCATGCTCTGGCCCCGGGCCCTAACCCTCTACCAAGAGTCCTCACAACTCTTCCATTAAGTCTGACACAACCCCCAGGCCAGTCAGTGAGCCCAGATTTAGAAAGACACGCACCACACCAAGGAGTCAAAAACAAAGATCCCAGGGACCCGGGGGTGGAAATTGATAGTGTCCTGCCCGATTCAGCAGGCAGGAGTCACCTTGGGCATTAACAGTAATGGCGCCAGCAGAGACACTGAAGAAAGGCCTCCACATCCGTCATGATGTTAAGGCTCACAGCAAAGGGAGGCAGAGAATGGCATGACTCACCCGCCAGTGGTCTTTCAAAATATGAAATTGCTCCCCATAAACCAATTCCCATTACTGAAGCACACTCTCTAAATAGCCAGCATGCTGGGTAAACTTTAATCAATAAACAAACAAAAGCAGAAAATGGCACTATCGCCTTAAGTAGACATTAAACATTTAAAACTAATTTCAGAGACGGTTATGAGACTCGGTAAGCACGCTGGGAAGCATGCTGTTTGAAGGGTCACTATTTTCTCCCTGTTTAGTGGAACAGACGTTTAGGCAAATGACAAGGACATAAGTGTGAATGGGGCATAGGTAACGGGCGGGGGTGTTCAGCAGCGGCTGCACAGTCATGGATAAATATTCCAGAGCACGCCGTCAGGGGAACAACCTTGCAAACACAGCAAGCTGTTAGGCGTGTTGAGCAATGAACTCCGCTAGACAGGATGAGCCTGTGGTGGCAAATATTTCACAGAGGCTGGCGAAAAAAGATCCAGACAGCATCTTCTGCCTGGCCAGGTACATGGAATCCAGACGTTGACAAAGCACGCTCAGCCGCATTAAGAGGTCACTTCAGCATCCAGTCCTCCCATTATAGGCTCTCGAGCAGAATGCCTCCGTGGCATAACACTAAATCATGGCATTTTCAATGCATGTGGAAACCACGACTCTACAGCCAACACTATGCAGGTCTTCTGCTTTTTCTTCCTTGTCAGTGTCTCAGCCTGTTCTCTCAAGCTCTCATGCAAACAGTGCACCTACTTAGCAGGAACGTGAGCCATTTCCAGGGCTGGCTGGGCTTCCACCATCCACAGGGAACCTCTGGTGTGTGTTCTATCAACATCCTTCTCCTTTCTTCAGAGAAGCACTTCCTTCCTAGAACTCGCGGACTCTTGGCCCGAGGCTGTCTACTCCTCTGTCAGAACGGAAGGTCTCGGGGTTCCCTGCCCTCTCCCCACTCTCTGCTGCATCCTGGGTGCTCTGGCCTCTCCGCTGGGAGTGGAGTCTGCTTCCTATGAGCTAACCCTCACCTGTTCCCAGCATCTTCTCTCCTCCCACATCTGGGAGACTCTGCCTGTTCAATCCTCTCCCCGACTCTCTTCTTTCTTCAGGACCTTTCTTCATCTGGCTCTTTGCCATTGCCACTTAAAGATGATTTAAAAATGCTTTATTAAAAGCTGTTTCTTGCTCCCATGTCCCTGCCTGGCTGAGACAACATTTCTCTCCCTTCGTATCTAATTTTCCACCTCCCCAGGGCACACCTCCAATGGCCCACCCCTCCGGCCACACCCTGCCTGCCTACAGTTGCTGCCCAGTTCATCCCTACCAGAGGACTACTGCACTGACTAGGCCATGACTCTTATTACCCAATCCCTTCACCCTAAGCTTTCTTGCATTATCTTACACACGAGCTTATGGGGACATCTCATATCTAAACCCTAACAATGCCATTTATGAATTACAGGGGACACGAATCCCAAACCCTGACCTCACACTCTGCTAGAAAGGTTGCAGCAACGTGGATCCTCACATGCAGGACAGATGGCTGGAGCTTCATGAGAGGGAAGAGGGCAATCTCCTCAAAGCACTTACAACCACCCAGGGACGCCCGGAACCTCTTCCCGCAGTAACCCGGCGTCGATATGAAGAAATGTTTGTGGGGGCACGATTCACCACAAATGGCAGAACACATCCTAGGCATCACTCAGCAGGGAAGACCAGGGCTCAGCATGGGGGACAGCTGCAGGTCACAGAGAAGGACGGTGTCAGGTCTATGTGCTACCAGAGGCTGCTCTCCACCGGGCATCACTATATCCAAACATGCTCCCCAGGAACAAGTGGAAGAGATGCTGCCTCTTATCTGAGAGAGTTGAAAAGATGCTTATTCATAATTGTCTATACGCAGCTTTGTTTATATTTGGAAGGAAGTAGAAATCATAAGATGCAAGTAAAGGAGGAGGAAACAGTGAAGAAAACAGGTAGCAAAGATAAGAGCCCCCAAACACCCCACATTTCCTTAATTTCACCTTGAAACGCTACATAGTAATTTCATAGTAAGCTTCAAGAACCTTTAAACACCAAAAGCAAAAGTAAACAAAAGAAATTAACTGATTTGGGACTAGTAGCATAGCTACACAGAAGAAAATTATTTGAAGTGATTTTACAGTGATAATTAACTCTATGGAATTCCCCAATGAACTATCCTGAGGACCAAGAAGAGAAAATATCTTAAAGGCTTTTCAATAATCAAAAACAACTAGGGTGCACTGAGCTGCTACTCTGAAATGAGAGCGTGTGTTCTGTGGGAAAGGGTAGAGGAAGAATCATGGCACCTGCCCACTTGGGATTCCCTGAAGGAAGGAAAAGAAGAGGAGAAGGCAGAAACGGAAGAGGCTCAGAAAGGACCTGGAGTCCTAGAGATGAGCTGGAAGTATCAGAAGGAGCTTATGGTGTATTGCAATTTTGAAAATGCTTTTCCTAAGCACTGTCCACTACAAAGGCCCAGCTGTGAGCACTGTTCATGCTCCAAGCAGTCAAAAATGAGTGACTTCCAGAGCTATGGAAGGAAATGGGGAAAAGGAGGAGGAGCATGCTGTGAATGATCTCAGAGAGGACAAAAGCCTTCAAAGATAACTTGGGTGGTGTCAGAAGAACTCAGCATTCAATCTCAGGAGGCTCCACTGGGCCGAAAGGCCACAGTTTCACCACCCATGAGAGGAAAAGCTGCAAGGGATTAAAGGGCACCAAATATGTAGAAATTCATGTACTAATGATTCTAGTAATCAGAATGAGGGGGAAGGCAAACAAACATCTTCCTGGCCTTTTTGGATGACCAATGCATGCACTGTTGAAGGTTAGAAAACTGCATTACTAGTTAAAAAAAAAAATGGCGGAGGAGGAAGCTTTTATTTTGCCTTTCTACTTGAGATGTGCCTTCAGGATATTCAAATAACTGATGAAGAAAAATCAAGGCCAGGTGTGGTGGCACAGGCCTGTAATCCCAGCTGCTTGGGGGAGGCTCAGGCTAGGAGGATCGTGAGTTCAAAGCCAGCCTCAGTAATTAAGAAAGCCCCTAGCAACTCAGCAAGACCCTGTCTCTGAATGAACCACAGGGCAAAGGACTCAATTTCTTTAAATTAATTTGTATGAGGAACAAAAAAAAAAAAAAAAAAAAAAAAAAAAAAACTCAAGAAATATACCAATAAATTGCTATATATGGACTTCATGGTGATCCTGATTTTATTCAAAAAAAAAAAACAAAAAACAGGTGGGAGAGAGAGAAAGAAATCAGGTCTCCATGAGCTCTCAAGGACCTCTCAAGACCCCTAGATATTTGATGATTTTATTCAATTTCTTCTGTTTGGTGATTTTTCATTTTTGGAATAAAAACGGTTTTGTGAAGTCCTTATCTTTAAAGGTATTAAACCAAAAAATTGAAATGTGATGGATAAAATTATATAAATTGTTAAATTTGTGTCAAAATAATTGAATGAGTCTGGATAGAGTATGGGGGTGGTTTAAATGAAAAAAAGAAAGAAAAAAAAAAATGGGCCACGGATTGATAAGTGTGGGGCTGAGTGTTCCTTCAACCATTCTCCCTACTTTCATATATGTTTGAAATTTATAGTATAGAGGTTAAGAAGTAACAAAATAAAAAGCTAGTCTGAATGAATAAAATAGAGTATCTGACTTAGGCTGACAATGTAAGTACAAGAGTCCTAAGTGCAGGGCAAAGACTTATTTTTTCATCCTAAATGCTTCAAGTGTTTGGGATAAAAAGACCCTAACTAAATTCTAATGAGTTTAAGAATAAATGAGTGGCCTTACAGATTAATTCATTCACCCTGGACTTCCATGGAGATAACTTGAGGCTTGGAATCAGTTTTTCTCCCACAATGATAGAGGCAAAGGGGTGAGTTTCATGGTAATGGTAAGGTTTTGCTGGGAAATGCAAACACACAGACCTTTTGGCTGTAGTTGGTTTTACTATACATTCTACGGGTTACACGTTCATCCTTGGCTCCCAGGAGAAAGGCAGCCTCAAGTAAGAGGAGTTTTCTACCCATGGTGATCCTGTACTGAGCAGTGATCAGATCCCAGACAGGAGAGATCCGTCTGGATGTGAAATTCTTGCCGTGGAGGAACGCTTAGTGTTGCCTTTATCTTAGACACTGTCCAAGTCAAGACCCCCGGGGTGATGGAGCTGTGGTCACTACTCGTCCCTGCTCAGTGACATGGAATTCACAGCTCACTGGCCAGGTCTCAGCCGGGCAGGCTTGCTCCTTACCTTTGTAGGAAACGATGGGGTGCTCAGCTCTCTGGCACTGCGCCGTGGCGGGCACCTCTGGCCGCGCGAGTCTCCACACCCCCAGGCTCGAGAACAGCCAGGCGATGGCGCAGGCGCCCTTCATGGTGGGCAGGGGTCTCTGACTCAGGGTGCTCGTCTTCTACGAAGCTCCTGCTCCCCTCATGTGTGAAAGGGGCCTAGAACACACAGGAGAACGACCAGTGACCGCGAGTTCGGGTTTTCTGGGGGGGGGGGGTGTTTTGGAAAAGTCTCATTATTAACTTTCAGTTTGTGATCTGTGGAGACAAGAGGCCCTAGAGAGCGCAGGCAGTCCTTTCCTGGGTGATGATCCAGATCGGGTGTGCGAGAGAACACAGACTTCTCCCTCCCGAATTCCATGAGATAACCCAAGTTTTAAGCTCCACTGAGTACCACAGTCACTTCCAAGCACTGCCAACCGAAGAGTGTGACACTGACTGGTTTCACCCTGGAAGTCTGTCTTCACCCCCTTGTGCAAACACACAGCTCTGTGTGGAAGCCTTAGGAATTCCCGCCCGTTCCTTTTTTTTTTTTTTTTTTTAACATTTAAACATTCTATTTAATAAGCCTACACCCATTACCCTTTACCAATAACCTGATTAGGATTATGCTACCCGAGTCTCATAAATCATCCATATTCTATACATGTTTTCTTTTATACGTGATCTGCCATGAGGTTTTCCGACAGAGATGGAGTGTCAATCAAATACAATCTCAACTGAGCGACTCCTGAGTGAAATGAGGGTATCATGCTGGGAGCTGGGAGTATTTAAAAACTCTTATTAATGTAAAAGATTAACAAGCTTCAAAGTAAGAGACACATAAAAATATCAATAGCCAGAGGGGGTCCAGGATGGGCCCATGAAGCAGCTCATATTTGAGTGTAATAACGAAGGATGGAGAGGATTCCTACAGATGGAGATTTCCAAAAGGCCATTCCATGCCAAGGAAGGGGATCAAAGGCACATCAGAGGGGCAGAGGGGTATGCAGTGGCTCTCGAATGCTGTTCAGGGCTCATCCAGACCAGGGAGGGTTGGGGTGCACATCCCACCTGGAGGAGGAAAGGGTTGACTGCCAGAGGAGGATATTGGTGGTTTTTCTATCTATTACCCAAAATAACTTATCTACTCAATAAACACGTGAGGGACAATACTCTTTTTATAAGAGAGGGGGTGTGACGGGTCTGGTCATACCAGCTCTGTCCTCTTTCCAACATTCGTCCCAGAGTAGCTCAACTCTATTTATAGACACACAGGTAAAGGGGTCAAGAACCGGGAGGAGCTTCGTCTGTGATGGACAGGGTAGTGTGGGTTAGGGGAGCCATCTTCTTAAGGGAAACTTCCAGAATGAGAAAGGGAACCACTCCCACACAGCGCCACTTGCCTCCTGGCAGTTCCTAGAAGCCAGGCCTCTGCATCCTATGGCTCGACCTTTTCTAATTCTGCTAAATAAGAATGGCTTCCCACAAGGGAGTACAAAGGGGAGCACAGGAGGAGCTTCGAGAGCAGGGTCAGATTTGGAAGTGAACTACATTCGCTGTGAGGCCTCCATTCTCTGCCACAGGTTGGCACAGTGTGAGAGCTGGAACCCATGCAGACAAGATCATCCTCACCACAGAGCACCTAGGGACCGCTTCCGGAAGAGTGAGAGGTGGAGAGGTTAACTGGAAGCTACTGCAACTGTTCAGAAAATAAATAGATGAAGCTGTGACTTCAGGTGTTGTCAATGTGAATAAAAAGTTAAGGCCCAGAGCAAATGACAGACGAGGTGGTAAAGGCAAGAAGGGCAAATTAAAGATGGACCAGCATTCTGACTTCCCTCCCATGGACAGGCAGTCAAGGCTCCCTCCCTCACACTGGTCCATTCTAGGATGGCTTTGCTCAGTGACTGAGCACAATGGAAGGGATGGGGTAGCAGTTTCCAAGCTCAGGCTGGCAGTTGCTGCTTCCTGTCTCTTCAAACACATCCTTTGGAGGACTAAGACCCAAGGTCAGAAGTCCATGACCCTGAGATCGCCATGCCTAGAGGCCACAGCAGGTGGTCTGGTCGGAAAGTCCCACTGAGCCCCGTTCTCTCTGCCAAGTCACCCAATATATGAGTCGACTGAAGCTCACCACGTGACTTCAGTAAGCATTGCAAGGTTAAGAATTATCCGAGTGAACCCTGCCAAATCCCTGACTCCAAAGATGCAAAATATAATCAAATGGTCATGGTTCTAATCTGCTAAATTTCAGAAACATACAGCAAAGAGGCAGATATGGACTCACAATAAATACTGTAAGAGACTTTCAGGACAGCACTGCCATTCATATAAATATGATGACACAGAAGGATTTCGTTCAGATGAGGATATTATCATTCAGTCTTGCACATGTTGGGTTTAAGATGCTGCAGGAATATCTAGGGAAATGCAGTGAAGTGCTAAAATCCAGGTTGGGTGCTCAGAGAAAGAATTCAGAGGTAGCATACCACACGTGGTATGGCTGATCACAAATTTGGTTGATACTCACCGGAGAAGAAGCACAAGGGAAAAGGGACAAAGCACTGAGTGTAAGAGGTAGCAATCACACAAGTGGCCACACAGAGAACGGGACAGGAGAACAGGGAACAATGGCAACACGAAAGTCAAGTGAGGTTGGAATAGACAACTAATAGGTTTGAAACAGAGGACGGGTCACCAGCATCCCAAAGAGCAGAGAGAGATCACTGGCTTCAGCCAACGGATGTCAGCGTTCGGCTTGAAGGAAACAGATTCGGTAGGACAAGACCCAGAAGCCACACAACAAGGAATCAAGGAAGGAAGCGGGAGAGGGATGCGGAGTAGAGAATGTGTGTCTCCCTTTAATTCTCAGTGAGAGAGAACATGCAGTGAAATCAGATCAGCTCTAAAAGGTAAAAGGAAAATTTTAGGATAGAGAAGACAAATTGTTGTGGTTTGAATGTCCCCTCCAAAACCCATTTTAAATTGAATTTCCAATGCAACGGCATGAGGACTGGGTTTTTCAAAACGTGTGGGACTGAGGTGCTCTGAAGAATAAGAATTGATGCAGAGGCATCGAAGAGCTGAGGGGCGGAGCACGGAGTTCAGGGGTGGGGCTCACGGTTAGCAGGTGCAAGATCCTGGGTTCAATCCCCAGCACCAGATGAGTGAATATGTAAATAAATAAACAAATAATAAAAAGTCAGAAAATTTTACTGAATTTCATGTGACTTAACCCACCATCAACCAAAATGACAAGATCTTAAGGTCCAGCTGGGTTTAGAGTCCCGAGTTCATCATTATTTATTGAGTGACAACTGTATTCACAGCTCTCTATGCATGTCTAAATTATAGGGTGGATATTAAAAACTAAATAGAGTACAGAAATTGCCAGAGCTAAGAAACCCAGAACAGGCTGCGGGCCATGAGGAAGTAAGGGACTCGGGAAGCTCCCATTGACTATAAGTCCTCAGGTTGTGCAGAGGTGCAAACCAGGGACTGCAGAACAAAACCAGGCACTGAGGTGGGCTTCAGCAGGAACGAGTGGTACTGAGAGGGGATGCAGAGGAACGCGGAGGCACTGAATGGCCAGTGCGTGCGTCAGCACGGTTTTCTCTTGGTTGTAAATCAGACAGAAGGATTGCCACTCTTGGAGAGGGAGTCATAGTCTGCAAAAACGAAAGCCGCTCAAGAGACTCCAATCCAGAGGTAAAGGCAGCAAGCCACCCATCTTTCCTTATCCTCCCAAATTAAGACCCAAGATAAAAAAATTTCTTTAAATGATGCATCTTAAAATAGATATGTGCCAAATATAATTCAGTTCTCCTGAAGACAAGGAGGTTTGGGGTACCTGGAGCAACCCGGCTGAAAGGCAGCAGGTGTATTATCACCATCCCAGGTTAAAACAAGTGAGCAGTGACCATGATAAAACAGGAAGAGGAGGCCATGGCAGACTGGCTGTGTGCCAGCTCGGTGGAAGTGTGATGCCACTGCTCCCAACCCCGCCTGGCACCCACAGCAATGCCACCAACACACGGGCTCCCACGGAGCAGCATTCCACACACAGGGATTGCAATGCTGCCCGTCTTGACCTCCAAGACTGAGCTAGAATCAATAACAGGCTACAAGCAAATCCTTTTTTTTTTTTCCCATAATTTTTCAATGTGCCAGGTTCAAGCCAAGAGAAAATACTCTCCTGTCAAAAACCACATTAGTCATATTTCCATTACTGTGAGAAAATACCTGAGATAAGCAACTGAAAAGAAGGAAAGTTGGGTTTTGACTCATGGTGCAAAGACTTCAGTCTATGGTCACTTGGCTCCATTGCTTTGGGCCTGAGGCACCTGTTACATCATGGAACATGTGGCAAAAGAGGTTGGTTCACCTCAAGACAGCCAAGAGATGGAAGGGGCCAGAATCCTAGGGTCTCCTTCAAAGGCACACCCCCAACAACCTAACTTCCTCCTACAACCCCCACCTCTTAAATGTCCACCTCCTCCCAATAGTGCCCTGGGCTGGGGACCAGGCCTTCAATACATGGACCTTGAGGAACATTCAAGACCCAAACTAGAGGAACTATGATTGAGCTACAAAGACCTTCTTGCAATTACAACCTTCCTTTGTGCTATGATTTGGATCTGGAATGTCCCCCAAAAGATTATGTGTGGAAGGGTTTGTTCTCAATGCAGCGATAGGGGGGGCTCTGGGGAAGTGACTGGATCAGGCGGGCTCTGACCTCGTTGTAGGACTGTTCCACTGATACCTGAATGGACCACTGGTGGTGGGAACTTAGGTAGGTGGGGCATGATTGCAGGAAGTAGGTCACCAGGGTGGTGCCCTTGGGGCCTCTCCTTATCCCTGGATCCTCCCTATCTCACCCAGCCCCTCTGCTTCCCAGCTGCCACAAGGAAGCGGCTTTCCTCTGCCACACCCTTCCACCATGATGTTCTGCCTGGCCTCGGGCCCAGAATAATGGGACCAGAGAGCCATGACCTGGAACCTCTAACACGGCAATCCAAAATGAATCTTTCCTCCTCCAAGTTGTTGTTTCAGGTATTTTGGTCACAGTGACAGAACGCTGACTAACACATTTTGTCTACAATAAGGGACCCACCCTCCGCCAAGCCCTTACATCTTTGCCTCCAAAATGAAAGAGAGAGAAAAAAACAACCCAAATGCCTGAAACTTTCCTTCCTTGGAATTCGGAAAGGGACAGAGAAGAGAGAACTGCTGTGTCGAAAGAAAGAGCAGCTAAAACGGAACACAGGGGTCGGCGGTGAGGAGGTGAAATTACACGTTTACCATGTTAAACTTGGCGACATGCACATCCAGCGAGAACAGGTAATTTTTAGAGGTTTATAATTTTCAGACTATACCATGTCACATTTTTTCCAAAATAAAAGTGCTATAAACGGTCATCATGGTAAGGTGGCAGGGAGCCCTCATGTAGAGACGTGGGCTTTTCTGAGCCCGGCCCAGCAAGGCCACCTCCCTGGAGAGCTGTGCTTGGCCAAGGCTCAGCTCTGAGGTCAGCGCCTCCGCCCTGACTGCAGGAGCCGGGCTCCCACCTGGGTGCGCGATGCTTCCGCCAGGGAGCTGGAGGCTCAGCCTCAGCCCTGTTGACTCCGCAAGGTAACCCGGGTTCTGGGGCTGCTCTGTGCCTGCAGGGGCACCCGGCTGTCGCTCCTTAGATGCCACAGCACTCCTCTGTTTCTGGCCAGCCAGAAAGGTCTCCAGACATTGCAAATTACCCCTTGTTGGGAACCTCTGATTTATATCTATCAAAACATCCCTGCCTCTTTAAAAATTAAGCTATCATCACTTTCAAAGATTATTCCAAATATGCTTACATGAATCACCCCAACTGAATTGATATTGAGTCGTTTCAGCAAAATTGCAGTGAAAGTGGAAGTCTAGTTAATTATAACTACTTGCTGCACTTGAGAAATTTAGCAAAAGATAAATTTCAATAAGTCTTTCTAGTGTCATCCTACCATCTCTGGAAAATTAAGAATATATTAGGTGAGTTATTATAAATGACTTTGTTTGCATGAAGATTTGTTACATATGGCCAATTTGGACTACAAAATCTGAGCACTTTTGTAGCATCTACATCTAAATCCCTGAAGGCTTCCTTTTAGTTGCTATGATGTGGGAGGATCGCTCTATAAGCTTGATCGAAATAAGCAGAACTCTGTATACAATGTTTGTGCAATAAATAACATTTCCCATCCACACCCACACTGCAACTGAATAGGCTTTGGGGACAGAAAATAACTGTTCCTTTTAGAAAATAAAAATGCTGTCAGATAAAAAAGAAATCCAGAGAATGAAAGCTCACACAAGGAGCTTTTCTTAGGGAACAGTGTCCAACCAGTTATTAATAAAAACAGATCCAACATAAGCTTAATGGACTTCTTTTCAGGGAAGGCTGAGCCATATGCTGAATTAGATGTGGCTGGATCTGCTGGCACAGTTCAGAGAGGCACAAAGCCCCCCTCGGTCCAGCATCTGCATGATGGCATCAGGGGCTCGCTGCTGAGCAGACAAAGAAGTCAGGTGAGCGAACTGCCCCAGAACCCCAGGAACCCCGCCCCATGCCTGCCCCAGCCGCAGCAGCTCCGAGAACCTTAGTGAGAGAGGCCATGACTGCAGGTGAGCCTCTTAACTGTAAAAGTTATAGTTTATTGTCACATGAGAAACACAAAGGGCCAGGAATTGTCCACGGGATGGACAGCTTTGGAAACATTTGATTTGCCTTCAATCTTTCCATCTCTCAGTCCCAGAAACTAGGTCCCTGCTCACACTGAAGGTAGCAGAACTACTGAAGAATCCTTCCCCCAGCCAATCCATTCCCTGCACGCCTGGTGCCATCAGATATGGGATCTGTGGTGCCATCAGCAGCAGCTGCCCAGTGAAAAGCCTGCCCTACTCCAAAGCCCTTGGGTTCCTTCCATGCTTTCCAAAGAAAACACTGTCTTTTCACCAAAACCAACTCCTGCCGACTGCACTACCTTCAGCCCCTCCAGCCTCCAGCCTCCAGCCTGGCCAGGGGCCTCCGAGGAAGCCTTGCACACTCACTCACATGTCTGCTAATGCTATGGCCCCTCCAGCCAGGCCACCCACGACTCGGACGCCCTCCGTTTCTACTAGTATTAGCTGCACACTGCAGCACAAGAAGGCCGCTTCTTCCAGGACCCCCAAGTAACAATTCCATCTGTCACATCACCCCATCCTCATCAGAGTGGCCAGGTCTTTTATTTTTTTAAGGTATTTCATTTATTTTTTAAATTTTTTATAGACTACATTTTGATTCATTGTACACACATGGGGTACATAATTTCATTTCTATGGTTGCAGATGATGTAGATTCATACAATTTGTGCAATCACACATGTATATAGGGTAATGATGTCTGTCTCATTCCATCGTATTTCATACCCCCCATTTCCTCTACATAATCTAAAGTTCCTCCATTCTTCTCTCACCCCCATCCCACCCCCATTATATATCATCATCTACTTATCAGGGAAAATATTTGGTTTTGGTTTTTTGGGATTGGCTTATTTCATTTAGCATGATATTCTCCAATTCCATCCATTTACAAGCAAATGCCATAATATTATCCTTCTTTATGGCTGAGTAATATTCCATTGTGTATATATACCACAGTTTCTTTATCCATTCATCCGCTGGAGGGCACCTAGATTGGTTCCACAATCTAGCTATTGTGAATTGAGCTGCTATAAACATGGATGTGGCTGTGTTACTGTAGGATGCTAATTTTAAGTACTTTGGGTATAATTCAAGGAGTGGGATAACTGGGTCAAAAGGTGGATCCATTCCAAGTTTTCTGAGGATTCTCCATACTGCTTTCCAGAGTGGCTGCACCAATTTGCAACTCCACCAGCAATGTATGAGTGTACGTAACTTTTTATGTTTCTAAGTTTCAACTTCTCCTTGTATGGGAGCAACTATGCCGAGCACACAGTTCTAATGTCAAGTTCATGCGCTCAGCATGCCGAACGGGCACACACTGAATCAGAACAACAGAGCCACATCCAGGTTGGCATTCCTCATCACCCTGCCCTTGCCACTGCACAAGCCCCCTTGCGAAGTAGCTTAGTCCCTCGGTACAGATGAAACAAAATGAGTCAATGCCTCCCAGAACCTGGGAAGTAAAAGGAGAGGTCGGAATCTTCTAGTCCTTCCCTCTCTGTAGCTGAGAAGCAAGACCTAGATCGAATGGCGTACGTGAGCTCAAGGGGGAGCGGCAGGCCATGTCAGCCTGGGTCCTGCTGCCCCTTGGCTCTTGGTATTGGGCAACTTGGTCACATGCAGAAGCCTGTGAAACCACACTCCAACAACCACAAGATGAAGTGGCCTGAGTCAGCTCCAGGAAAACACCCATGCCTCTGAGTACACACTGAGAGACGAGCCCAAGGGCAGCAAGGAGCACCAAGGAGCACCGTCTCAGGGCGTCTCCGTAACGCAGCCAGCCACACTGAAGGACGCCATCGTGGGTACAGCAGTCCAAGACTGAAGAGCAAGGACAAAGGACAAGGGTCTCAGTGCTGCCAGCCACAGTTTACAGCTGTCAAGCAAGCGAAGATTGATCGTGTGTTACATACAAAATTAAAGTAGGAACAAAGTCTCTGAAGAAGGAGGAATTCCCTCTGAAGAGAGAAAGAAGCAGAAGCTCTGGCCTCTGAGGGTCAAGTTAGGGTGTTCAAAGAAGCAAGAAAAAATGATCCAGTAGCATCAAAGCCCCTGCTGTGCTCGGGGCAGGAAGGACTGCGTTGATGAGTCCACGCTCTTTCCCTGCAGTGGCATCTGATGATCTTGGTACTGAGAAGGAAACGGGATGATGTGAAAAATCAATAAAACAATAAAGCTAAGTTAATGCACAGTGTTCAAGCAAGCAGAGTCTTCTAATATTTTTCAACAACAATAACCCACAGCTTTATTCTTGGGAAAACATGGTAAAATTAAATTTCTCATTATATTGAATCTATAAAGAGAAACAGGATGATCATCAGGCATATTGCATTTTCAACTTTTATGCACATTTTTTTAAAAAATTGGTTCCTTTCATATAACTTTAACCCAGGTACTTTAATTGCCAAGTTTCAGCAAAAAGAAGTCTATCATAAATGAATTACTAAAACAGTTTTAGGAATGTGCTAATGAAAACACTGATCAGCCTTAAGTAGAAAAGAACAGCTGGTTGCCACCTTCAGGTAAATGGAGTCGGCTTTGGTTGCCGAAGATTTTCATCATATCTGAACTCAGATGAGATGAAATTTTATGACCATATAAAATGACCTCATGGTACAAAATGGGAAAAAGCAAACATTAAGCTATTTTATACATTTCAATAATGGTTCAGCTTCAGTGACCTTATTTTATATCTCTCTTCAAAGAGAATTGCTATTACACTTTTGCCTTCTTCCCCTTGTTTAGCTCCAGATCGCCTAGAGGAACGATAAAAATAAATGAAGTCCATTAGATAAAATTATTATTTACACAGAGGCAATATTAATTTTATCTGTCAGCAGGTTTTTAAACTAAGCAAAAGTTCATTCCATCTACTTCTATGTGAGCTAAACCAACAAGAGCCCTTTCTAAGAGAGAAAGAGAAAAAAGTGCTTGAATAATGAGACCTTCGAGGCACCATAACTATGTGGGCCATTTCTGAAGGATTTACATAGAAACGCTTCCTCAAGGCAGGAAATTCATATGTACAGAATCAAATAATTGAGTTATAAAAACTGCTAGCCACAGTCCTCATCTCTTTCAGTTAAGATGGACAGTAGTGGGGGCGCCATTTTCTCTTACCAATTGCAAGGTGGAATGTCTACACCAGCATGCTACCATGTTGGACAAAAAAGAACATACCTGCCATGGTTACTGTCCTGCCAATTTCGCTGCCTACCTCTGACTGCCAAATCCAGTGAGTGGATGCACCGGGGCCTCTCTGTGGTGCTGCTGGTCAGCACTCACCTTCACCTGAGAACCTCCCAAAACTCTCCCTTCCCTGGCTTCTGTCAAACCCAAGCTCCTATATTCCTACTACATTCAGAACTCTCATTCCTCAGCCTCCCCTCCAAATGATGATTTACCCCAGCCTCTTCTGAATCTTCCTTTATTTCTCAATCAACATACTCTCTGAGGCCTACTCTTCAAACACATGTGATTTTACATATTATCTAAAAAAAAAAAAAAAACTGGGGACTTCCAAATTTAGAACCCTCTTTTAGATCTCTTAAATAATGTGGACCCATAAGTCCAAAATACAAAGAGATGTTCTGAAGAAAATAAGCCAGAGCCACCTGTCCCACTGTGGACCTTATGCTGTCTTCACCAACGGCCTCGTCCATGCTACCTGTCATAGCTAACTATACCATTTACTCACATGTCCAACGCACGAACAACCAAAGGACTCGTTCCACCATTTCCCCTCCTTCATCTTCCCTGACTTTTCCCTCACGTTGTCCCTAGGTTTTGACAACTCTTCCCCTATCCATATGCAGAATGCATGGCCTCTCTGCCTCCTGGCCAAGCCCCTCTGTGTCTCACCTTTGCACACTGAGTTGTTTCTGTGAGTTTCCCTGCCTTGCCCTTAAATCCTGACCCTTAATTATCACTTCTGAGCAGTCTTCTCTGACTTTTCCTCCACTTTTCTCCCATCCCCACCCAGCCCCAAGCACACTGACACTCATTTCTACTACACTCATCAGCACCCCAACTACATTTACCTGTTTATGTGGAATCTCTGGGCAGGAGTGGACACGACACAGACAACTGATACCTGAGAATCAGATGGTAGAGAGAAGAATGCAAATCCACAGACACACCTTTTACCTTCCTACAATGCACATGCCCTCATTCAAATGTCATCCACGCTCCCTTTTCTCCTGTGATTCTGCCATTCATTGTCACAGATGTTTTCTCACTCCATTAAAATTCTCTTAACATCTGGTCCAAATACACGAATTCCCATGGTTTTGAGAAATGTCCTTTCTAAATGTCATAATTTTCCAATTAATGGTCAAAGAGATGAAGGGATTACTATAGGCAGACAAGCTAAAAAGGAGGTCTCCTGGGTCTGGAGACATGAAAGCAGAGGACAGAACCACAGCTAGCAACCCTGAGGGTCCAGGAAGTTGCTTCAGCACACACAATTCACTGGAAATGTGCGAAACAAGAAGGGACATGAAAAGAGGAGGCTATAATTCACAGCAGAAACTTTTTTTTATTATTATTATTAATTATCATAGGTTGCAAACATAAATATCTTGCAATATAATCAGATAAACTTACAGATAATAGATTGCAGATACACTCAGGAAACCCAGACTATTTAGTGAAAAATTCCCTGATTTGGTGCTTTCGGATTTGAGCTGAGAACAACACGGTATGTCTCTGGTGATACCCTTTAGACCCATGGCACCAGACATGGCAAAATTAATGCATTTGAGTTCATTCAACTTTGTCACAGTCTTTGGCCTTTAAAAACAAAAAAAGCAGACCTCAAGAGCAATAATGATTTTTTTAAAGTATGATAAAAACAAGAATAAGAAATCTATGCTAACATGAAAGTTTCTGAGACAAATCAAAGTCAAAACCTGCACTATCTAGAGAATAATAAAATAAGAAATTGCAAAATAGATTATGTACAATACTTACACATTAATTTTCTTGAAAAATACCTATGACATATATACTATCAGTCCTATCTATTTTGCAGATATGGAGGCAATATCCAAAGAAGTCCCATGCTAAATAAAACAACTACGATTATTAACTGGGAAGTCTCTGGCCCCAAACCAGGGTCATCTTGCCTCTTCAAAGTATAGCCTTGATTTCTGCACTTCTGACCAGGGACTCAGAGGCAGGGGCTAAACAAATGCTTCATCCAGCCAAAGGAATAAGCGGATGACCGATTTCTGTTTCTACCAGCTGACTTCTCTGAGGGCCAGAATCCGTGTTTCTTTGGGGACAGAAATTTCACTCATTGGCTGCAACACTATTTGCCAGTCCTGGAGCCAGATATCTCGCTGGTCGAGATCTAACCCAGTGAAGACTGGAAACGTGGGCTTCTTCAAGGGACCCCAGTGTCACGTGCCAACCTCTCGCAATTCCAAACACCTTCTTTCGGGGGAGGGTCTCACTCAGTCCCATGACTTTGGATAATGTCTGTTCACTGATGAATATAAATCCACACTTGGGTCCCAATATGTACGAGAAACAGCAACTTCCATCCTCCCCTGTACGTCCAAACAGGCATGGCCCAGACAAACCACCAACGTCCCCCGTCCCCCAAATCTGCTTCCTGCCTAAGTCCCCATCCCGCATCACAGCAGAATCATTTTTTATTTCTCTGAATGTCCCACATGACACTAAACCATCAGTAAAACTTGTCATTACTTCCTCAACCTATGTATCACGCTGTCCCCTTCGCTCCCCGCCACTGCTCCACGCCCACACGAACCCCCTTCCTCTCCCACCTGGACTTCTGCTCCCACCTGGAGCAGAAGCCTTTCTGTTTGTTCTCCACACATTTCACTCTTTGCCCCCAAAGTCCACTGTCTGTGTTACAAGCAGAGTAATCTTAGTGAAGAACTAATCAAAACGATTTTAAATGGATTAAAACCCACCAACAGCTCCCCTGGAGACCACCCCAGACTGCTAATCCCTGATGCCCACAAGCCCTGCTCTTGGCTGGCCTGCCGATCCCTGCAGGGTTTCCAGCCCTCTCCCTTACCCCGCACCACCACATACGTGTTCTCACTTTCTCTCTCTCTCTTACACACACACACACGCACACATGCACACACCTGTGCACACACACACCCTTTCTTCTGGCCTTAAGACCCACGGAGCCCACACCTTGCAGACTGCATTGGAAGGTGCAGGGCTTAGACCTCTTTCTAGGTCCTCCCAAGTGCCTCCTTCCCATGACCCAGGCATCTCTCAAATGTCACCTCCCCCATTGGGCCAGCTCAAGCACCCACCTTTTACTCCTACCAGGTTCTGCTTAGATTTCCTCTTCTTTGTAGCACTAAAACTACTTGAAATGGCACAATTGATTAGTTGTGGAGCTTTTTTCTTTTGGGGGGACATTCATTTATTAAAATAAGGGGTCATAATCCCCTCAACTTCTCCCCTTACTGTGTGTGCATGTATCAACGCATTACATTTTACACCTTTATAAATACACATGGGAGCCATGAATAGACAGAAGGGCAAATGGGCAGGAAGACAAATGGGGCCGGCTCCTTGACGAGAGCAGAACGGCACACTGGCTAGGTCGAGGACAGCGACCGCCTTTGTCCCCAGGCGTGTCAGCAGTGTCAGGCGGAAGCTCTAGTGGGAAGAACTGCAGGCCTCAGGTCGTGATAACCCCTCGGGTGTTTGCTGGTGCTCTCTAACCCTCTGAATACAAGCGACTGTAGATCTGAGACTGGGCTTGCTCTCTGTGAGCCCAGGGCTCAGGGTAGAGCCCAGTGCACCTCAGTATTAAGGACTGATGAGCTAGGAAGGCATTCGGGGGCGGCGATCAACACAGTGCTTGTGCAGGGTTTAGACGAACTCTTCGTGAAGGCCAGGTACTTCCTGCCAGACGGAGGTGAAGCGTCCTGCCCACTCCGTTTCCACAGGGTTTCAAAGGGCTTGGATGGAAAACTAAGGTGGGTTCACCGTCTGCCTCAGAGACGAGACTCCAGGAGAACGAGTCAATGAAGACCTTGAATTAGCTGCCACAGAAGCGTCTGCTGTGAGCAGATGATGTGAGGCCATGACAGGCACACATGCTATGGACATATGGCACCTTCATTTTCAGTTTGTTAGCCTGGAATGTGGAAAGGTCACTGAGCACGTTACGATAAAGGGCGTCATCATTGAAAAGCAATCCCCAAGTGTTTTTATGCTGAGTTTCAAAATACAAAGAGCGATGTGATGGTGGAAATACGAGAAAGACACAATTTCTAAATATAAATTCAGAAAAAGGCGTGACAGATTGATCCATTCTGCAGGGGGTCTCTAGACATGGAGCTCCTGGGTCTGCGATGCTCATTCCGCCTGCCCAAGCTGCTGCAGCCCCGAGGGGCAAGTGCAAACTCGGGTCCAGATTTTACCTCCACTGCCATCCTATGCCTCAGTTTCCATCACCTCTGGTATAGGTATAAAAAGTGTAGCTTAAAAGTGTATAAGTTGATTTTAAGAACTTAGGCTTTTGTAGCAGTTAGGAAGCACTAAAGAAGTAAATAAGAACTAAGAAGAAAGAAACATGCTTTATAAGTCTTGTAGGAAATAAATCTCTGGCAATCAAATTGGTACCTCCCTGAAAAAAGACAGTAAAAACAGCTTGATGTTTAATAACAGCAGTGAGAGTATATTTTCTATGTGTTAGGAAAACTCTACATCTGCCTGGAAATATTTAAAAGATGGTGGAATGAGACAGACATCATTATCTTACCTACCTGTATGATTACATGAATCTACATCACGTACAACCACAGAAATGAAAAGTTGTACACCATTTGTGTACAATGAATCAAAATGCAGTCTGTAAAACTAAAATTTAAAAATGAGGTACACACACACAAAAAAAAACATGTGTAGCATAACTATTCAAAAGAGCAAAAAAACTAGAAATTATGCGGGTGTCCCTTGAGAGCACAGAAATTTTCCTGGTACACTGTATCACAGTGAACATGAATGAGCATGTAATAGAGCCATGCAACATAAATAAAAATTACAATCATAAAACTGAGAGAGGAAAATCAAGAATAATATATTAACACAGGAAATCAATATTTTGTGCCAATGAAAAGCAAGCACAATTAAACAATATTTTGAAAATGATACAACTATATTAAGAAGGTGAGGAAATGTGAAAAGAAGTATCACAAGAGTGCCAACAGGAAAATGAGGGGTGTGTGAACTACAGAGGTGTTTCCCGTGCACAGGCAACGGCAAGGGGGTCAGAGCACACTCAGCCTCCACAGGGCCAGGCCTTCCCTTCTACCTGGAACACACTCCCCAAGTCCAATTAGACATGTGTATCCTCTGAGGTCCAGATCAGCATCCAGGTTCCCAAAGTGGGGACCAGGTCTCCGGCCAAGGGAAGGACACCTCTCTGAGCTAGCTGAGGACACACTGTGTCTCTGTGGCCCTGGACAGGCTCTGAGGATGGCCTGGCCTGTGATCTGAAGTCCCTACTGCTTGGTAGATAGGAGATGAGAACCTGAGCCCCACTCCTTACTATGACCTCACACTGCCCATGACAGTCCCCTGCACAGAGAAAGCATCCAATATTTGCTGAAAGAACCAACCAACCGACAATGAAGAGCAGAAGGATACAGACGGTTAATATGGGAAGAGGCTGTGGAAGCAGAAAACCTCAGGAGTGTGGAAATTCTGTCAAAGACTGGAAATAAAAAGTGCACATTTGAGGCAAAGAAACACAATAAAGTGTCACAGTAGAATTTACTGAGAATTGGGGCAGCAAACACATTTGCTTATTTGAAATGAAAAGACCAAAGTAATAAGTAATGAGATCAAATGAATTATGGCACATCCATACTATTAAATATTATGCAGCTTATAAAACCAACGTAGTAAAACTCTATTTTCTGACATATAAATCCAATAATGACATTGAGTGAAAACAAAATGCAGACATTTATTTATCTACAGAGAGATAGAAAAAGAAAAATCCAATTTTTGATGGAAATAAACTAAATAAATGATTTCTATTTTATGTCTGTAGCTGCAAAGGAAATCATGGTTATTCCTGGGTAGCAGGAGTTGCTCTTTAAAATGTTCTTCTATGTTGTTTGAACTTTCAGCAAGCACTAATTGATTTCGTAATATAAAGCACGTAAAAGTATCTACTTTTTAAATAAATGAGTGAGGAGAAATTAGTCTTGTGGATTAAGTAATGAGACAATGTAAGGGTGAGACTCAGATTCAACTTAGGCTCACCTTACCAGGTAGAGAGAACTGGAAGTAATGGAAAGCAGCCTGGCTGCGGGAAGGAAGAGAGAGCAGGGCAGATTTGCAGAAAGGATGGCCTGAAGGTGAAGCTCAGAGAGAGCAGAGGCCACCTCAGCATGAGCACCTTCCAAACCAAACAGGAAATGCCCATTTTCCTCATTCGGAGGCCAGGGAAGGACAGTTATGAGACTATGTGGTGGACTGGAGGAATCTGAGTCAGTGACAGACGTTTCCAAACTCAGAACTTCTCCCTCCTTACTCACTGGGTCCACTTTACCTGGGGAGAAACTTCCTTCCCACTGGAGGAAATGAAATGGGTTTTCATTGTTAGATCAACCTTGTCACATCAACTGCGTTATGCAAAGCTCTGGGCTTATCCTAGGAAGACTAAGAGCAAGAGGCACAGCACTGACAAGCACTCCCTCCTGACCTGGCCCTGCTGCCCCTGGGCCTCCATGCTGTCCCTTTAGTGTGGCAAATGGCACCTGCGGTTCAGCATCACAGGAAACGCAGTGCACGTGTTCATTTGCTCTCCAGGCAATAGGAAGCACATCCAGTTGCCCCAGAAGACGAAAGGGCTGCGCCTTCTGGAACATCATGTGTCCACGGCTGAATCTCAGGCTTCATCAAGTGCCTGCGGCTCCTCCGGCCGTGACCACAGAACTCCAGGGGCAGCTCATTAACCACGAGGTGAGGCTGGACGTGAGAGGGCTGTGCTCTGAGGAGCGAACACCTCATTTTGGCAGGCTGGACGTCTCCCAAGCACAGACATCAACACTTGGGGGCCCCGCCTCGCCAGACAGACCTGTCTAGTTTAGTAACTAATCCCGCGGATCACAAGAAATTGGTGTGTTGTGGAAGAAAGCTACCTAAGCGAGAAGGCTGGGAAAAAAGTTGTTTCCAACTTGTAGGATCAGGTATGTTCTGAGTGGCAGGCACCGTTAAGTCAGGAACACGAGGTGGGTGGTGGTTGCTATGGTGGCTTAATAAGACCAGGCTGTTCTGACTTCATAAATGCACAGACACACATACTCAAATGCATACTAAAAATATGCAAATACTTTGCCTCTCTGGTTTCATCTCCAGAACATTCTCTGAAGGAATTCATCAGAGACATTTACTAGGGGACACTTTCTTATTTTCTATACTCTTGATGCTGAGACATTTGAGGCCTTGATCCTGGAAAAACTGCCCCTTCCCAGGGCCAGCTCATTCCCCTGCAAGGACACCTAGATAAACAAATCAATCCTTCCCTTGAAAGGACACCTTATGCACAAATCACCAAGACAAAGCCTTCACTTCCAACCTCCTGCTTCACCAGACTTTCAAACACCAGCCAACAGTCCCCTTGCTACTGCCTCCCAGGGCCAGGTACGAGACACCTGGGGACTGCCCTCTCAGCCTCCAGAAGTCCCGACCCTACACTTCCTCACAGTCCCTGCTCAGCCTCACCCTTCCTTCCCTAGAGAGGGGGCTCAGGACCTACCCTGCCTCCTGGCTTCCTGTGCTTCCTAGTGGTTCCTGGACCTTCCCAGGCATGGGGTGCTGTGCCTCAGTTTCTACACATTCTTTCTATCATGGCAAGCACTCCCTGTCTTCTTTCTTACTGTTCCTGACTAAGACAAAGTCCAGGTAGAGCTTCAGCAGATTTCAGGCAAGATTTACATTGAAGTATTTTTGTCCTAGTCTGATTAGTATGAGTCACAAGCATGATTTGAAAGCATCTACAATGGCCCCCAATTTACTATGGCTTGATACATGACTTGGTGACTTTTATGATTGGGTAAAAGAGATGTGCATTCAGTAGAAACAAACCATACTTCAACTTTTGAATTTGGATCTTTCCCCGGGCTACAGATGTCAGGTTGATCCTCTTTTAAGATGCTGGGCAGGGAAGCAATCCCGATCAGCCCTGATGTCACCAAGGGAAGCAACCCTGCCTCTACATGATGTGTGATATCCAGCACTCTACATGATGTGTGACGTCACGTAGGTGTATTGAATTCTTGTTTAACTCATGATATCTCCAACATGATGGATTTGTCAAGACCTAACCTTGTGAACAGAAGTGCATCAATGCAAATAAATACCGAACGAAGATGAGACATTATTTTTTTGAGAGAAATTTTAATGATATGTTCAAGGTACGACATTAAATATTTTGACAGGAAACTAAACACAGTGCACAACATATAAACAAAAGCACACATGAATACCAACAAACACACACAGAGGTGCACACCTGCAAATGTGTGCTACTGAGCATACACACACACACACACACACACACACACACTTTGATTTTGAAATATCTCTAACCCTACACACAGGGCCTGGGTCCCAGCTATGACTGCTGTGGTGGGTGGGCAGATTCCAGCTCATTCACTTGCAGGTTCTGGGTCTGACATTTCCATCTTAAAGGGGTGATAAACTTTATGCCTTTCTCATAAGGTTGGGATGACTCAACATATCCACCTAAATAACACTGGATCCCCAGTGTGACCCACTGTAAGTCCACAATAATTGTTAGCTAAATATAGCGGAACTTTGTTACACTTAACATCTAGAGCAATTATACCCAATCATTAGAATGTCCTGAAATACACAGTTCTGCATACATATCAGTACTTGGGGGGGAGGGGGCTGTTTTTGCAAGTTTGCTATAAATGAGCATGTGTGACTGCTGTAGGTCAGAAAATGTCATGCACTATTTTATTTTTGGAGAAAATGCTGCAAAGAAGAATCAAGATAAAGTGGGAATTTAAGCTCCCCCTCTAATTTGTATCATGGAAGGACTAAAGCGGCTCTGTAAAGTCCAGTCTTGTAAACCCCTGCCATGGTCATGCTTGAAGACATCATCTAGAATGTTGAGGACAGGGTCAAACTGCACCTCTAATTAATTTTAGAAGGACTGGGATTATTTTATCTTGTCAGAACCAGATCATCACCCAAAGGACCTCAGCCTAAGTGACAGCACCCACACGCTCATGATTCCCTATGGCTTGGCATCTACATTGACCTCTTCTGAGAGACAGAGAAGGAGCTAGCCCATCATTTACACAGAAAAATAAAACAGAACCCCAGGATATACCCAACTTCTCTACAGGAAATTCCACAGGGCCAAAGATTTTGCTCTCAGTAGGAAACTGGAATTTAAATTTGATTTTTTACCTAAGAAGCGTATTGACCAAAGAATCATTGACTGAAGTGAAAACAGAAAACTACAAAAAAAAAAAAAAAAAAATTACAATGCTCAGAAGACTAGAGAAAATATGACAGCAGTGTGGCATCTAATTCCATATCAAACTAAGTGCATTGGTGGTGGCCATCCATAACTTCCTAAATGGAAGTCCCAGCTAACCTGTGTCAAAACACCACAGCCAGCATCTCCATTTATCTTGTGAGTTTCCCCACATATCACACTGAAGATAAAAGACAATGAGATCATAACCCTTCAAAAGCAGAGTTTATTGTCCAATATTTATCCCTAGTGGTTAATGGTGATTCTCAGATTAGAGCAGGAAAGTTTATAGAAAGATTTAAGAGTGCACACATCAAGGAAAAAACAGACAGGGGCTCCCTGCAGTACAGAAGAGCCTGTGTAGCCTAGGATAGTGTGGAACTGTGCAGGGGAGCCAGCCACAGATCCCTGTGACCCTCCAAGTGAGGAGTTCCTGCCATTAACCAAATGCATCCACCAAACTTGACATCTTCTGTGTGCAATGAAATGAAAAACTTTGGGGAAAATGATGAGTTTGAGAATCACAGACTTGAGTTTCATCTGGACATGAAACTGATTAAGAGAAGACAACTGTCTAGTCCCAGGTTATCAGCCATTCAAAAAGCAGCAGTTTGAGTACTAGAATTCACTTCTGTCTGATTTGAGGACAATTGTACAATCCTTCGTCACCAATGGTAAAAAGACTGATGGCCTTAGGTAACCTGATAATTTTGCAAAAATAGTGTGTTATCACAATTGAAAAAGGCACTACATTTTTAAACTTTATAAAATGTATGTTGCATTTCAAGCGTAAACTACTATTGGAATGTTAGACTCTGTAAAAGTGAACTCCAGGGGTCAACCAATCCCACTCCTATCCACATATCTACGAGAAATAAAGGCATATGTCCACAGAAAACTTGTACATGGGTATTCATAGCAGCACAATTTTTAATTAGTCTAAAAAGTTAAAATAATCCAGATGTCCATCAATTAATGAATGGTGAATGAATGAAGAACCTGCAATAAACCTACAACAAAATGCTATTCAGTCAGAAAAAGAAACAGGGTATTCACCTGTGCTAGGCCAAGGGTACACTTGAAAACACACTCATTTCAAGAAACTAGTCACAAGAGACCATGTATTTATGATTCAACTCTTCTGAAACAGCTAAAGGAGGCAAATCCATAGACACCAGAAATTGATCGGCAATTACCGGGAGCCAAAAGGAGGGGCAATGGTGAGTTTCCACTAATCGGCAAGGTATTTTTAATGGGGTGATCAAAATAATCTAAAATTAGTGGTGATAGTTACAAAACTCTGAATATTTGAAAAATGGTACAACCTTACAAAGATGAAGTTTATGGCATGTGATTTCTGTCTCACATAAAGCTATTATGAAAAGAATTTCAAGTCAGGAGAGCAGGTTCCTGCATTGCTGGTTCCAGCAGAAGGAGTAGCAGGTAAAGAAAGAAGGTGGCAATATGGCTGATTCCCAGGAGGGACCATAGGGGGATTGTCTGGTGGGGGGGGGGCAAGAGCCTTCAGCAGTGGCATCTTGTGGGGATCTGAAAAGTAAAGGAGAGAGTTCCCCCTAGACAGTCTTCCATGGCGCAGGCTGCCATGAGTTTGGCATACAGGGCACCGGGAACAAGCTCCTGATATGCAAGAGCCACATCAAAACTAATGAAAAAATGACAGTGCTCTTCAGTAGTTTTAGTCCTAGGGACATTTTTGACTGAAATATACTGCTGCCCACAAACCCTGTTGCCATATACATATTCATGAAGCCTCGGGTTCTACAATTAGTTTAAACACCGTTACATTATTTACAATTGTGAATTAGTTTGCAATTTATATTTTCTAGCATTAAAATCACTTCATAATTTATGTCACCTATTTCCATTATTCACTTCAAGATCATGTTGGTGGAGACCAGTCTCCAAGCCCAAGGATCCATTCTTATCTCCAGAATGTGCACCACGTGAACCGTCAGAAAACCCGCATGAACCACGCACGCGCCTCTTCACCCAGTGGCACGAAACAGACATCTCCACTCTGCCCAGCTTTCCCAGAGTTAAAGTGATCAAAGCAGAGCGGCAGTACATTTTTTTCAGGAACAGGGCAAGATGAAAGAGCCAGTGGGGACACGGGTGGCTCCACGACAGCCAGATCCAAGAGCCATTTCAGGGACACGGGGTCCAACACGCTCCGGTAGGTGACTGGGCGGAGTTCAGCGTGCCAAAGGTCAGGCCAGGAGAAGGTTTCCTGCCGCGTCCACCTGGGTTATTGCGCATGTGCTTCTGCAGCCTCAGAGAACTATTCGGGGGACGGTCGCCCCACTCCTGCGGTGAAGCCTTAATCAGGTAACAGCTCCGTAAGGCCAGCACGCAGCAGTCGGCCCGGCCCTCTTCTCAGTTCTTAAACGTCAGAATTGCACGTCTTTCCACTGTCCCCACAGCAGAAGGCCGTGAGGAGGGACAAACTGTCAAAACAGCGTCTGGGCTCTCAAAATACTTAGGTTTCCCCCAAATGACAATTCTATAAATCCTCCGCAAGCACATCTGTACAAATTAATCCCTTGGCCCCTGGGCAAGATTTGCGACCTCATGGGGATTTTCTGGGAAAGAGTCTCTTCCATGGGAGTCTTCCTAAGGAATTCCAAGGACGAGCCTTGGCCCAGGGTCGCTAGCTAAGCACAACACAGTCATAACAAACAGCTGCCTCTTCTCCCCTCACCATCCCCTCCATGCCAGCGTCTGGGGCAGCCAGCTCACGCCTGCAGCACGCTCTACTCAGCCCACAGAAAGCCTGTCCCTCTCCTGTCAGCCCCAAATGTCAATCACTGCAGCCAGTCCCGCAGCTCCACAGCATGGGGAATCCTGTCCGTCTGTGTCATGTCACATGTTATGACAATTGCCTGTACACACACCCACCCACACCCACACCCACACACACACATACACAGGATTCAGATGTCAGATCACACACACACACAGGCTTCAGATATCAGATCATACACACACGCGCACACACACACACACACACACACACACACAGGCTTCAGATATCAGATCATACACACACGCACACACACACACACACACACACACAGGCTTCAGATGTCAGGTCTCACACACACACACGATTCAGATATCAGATCATACACACATGCACACACACACACATGCACAAAGATTCAGATGTCAGGATCATACACACACTCATAGATACACACACAGGATTCAGATGTCAGATCTCACAAACACACGATTCAGATATCAGATCATAAAAACACACGTACACACAGGCTTCAGATGTCAGATCAAACACACACACACAGGATTCAGATGTCAGGTCTCACACACACACGATTCAGATGTCAGACCTCTCTCTCTCACACACACACACACACAGGATTCAGATATGAGATCATACACACACACACACACACAGGCTTCAGATGTCAGGTCAAACACACAAACACACAAGATTCAAACGTCAGGATCATACACACATACACACATAGAATTCAGATGTCAGGTCACACATACACACATAGGATTCAGATGTCAAAATCACACACACACAAACACACAAAATTCAGATGTTAGAATCATACACCCACACACACACACAGGATTCAGATGTCAGATCACACACACACACACACACACACACACACATATATGCTAAATCGAAGAATGGGACCCAAATTGTAGCCCATAACGTTCTTCTACCAGCAACAAATCCTTCCACCAAGGCTAAACCACTTACCAATTTGGAAACACAGCTCAGATCCCTAAAGCTACTGTCACTATGTTCCTTATTTAATCAAGATATTTTAAAATGTGCATTTTCAATGATGAATGATTAGAAGGATCCTTTTATAACGGACAATTTCTGTATCCCACTGGACACACAATTTATAGATAATTTCCCCTTGTCAAGGTCCAAAACCCTGATTAGACTAGCTTCTCATAGATAGTTCTTGAGACCACAGGAAGAAAACAGTGACTAATGAATGAACAAACACTAAGACATTCCAGATGGACAGTCTCATGTGACCCCCAAAGGCCAACTTATATAAGTTAGGATACTCTGCTCTGACCACAAACCATCAACAAGCAACGAACCATCACACCAGCTCCCTCCTTTTGAACAGGTATTAGATTCCAGAAGAGATTATCCAGGCACCCAAAGAAAGGGTGAATATAAGGTAACAGCTCTGTAAAGCGTGTTCTCTTACCCAGTTTAATGAGGGGCCATGTGGTTTGGAAGCTACTTCTAAACTTACAGAATGTTAAGCAAGATATTCATTATTTTACCCCTCCATGAAACAACAGGCCCAAGCAACCAGCTCCAGGAATGTTCTCGGAGACTGTGTTTGTACACGTCAGGAAACAAAAACAGGGTGTGCGAAACGCCCTACTTGATATAGCATTTCTGACTTCTCTGAGAATGTGAATAACAAAGAGAAATGGCTTCACGGAAAACCAGAGATCCAAAATCCCACAGGAATCCCACCATTTGTCTAGGCACTCTGTAAAAATCATTCATAACGTCCAGTAGCTATGAATCGTCCCTAACTCAGGGCTTTCCAAACTTTCCATTAATCACCTTTCTTTATTTTCAGCAATAAAGTCCAGCTTCAGGAGGCCCATGTGCTGGTCAGTTTTTCATGACAGTTACCAAAACACCTGACAAGAACAACCTGCGGGAGGAGAACTTCACGATGGCTGGCAGTTGCAGAGGTCTCATCCATGTCAGCTGACTCCATTGCTCCAGGCCTGAGCTCTCGTGAGGCAAATCATCATGGCACATGATGTGGGAAGCAAAGCTGCTCAACTCATGGCAGCCCAGAGGCAAAGAGCAAGAGTGGAGCAGACCAAGGACAGATATAGTCCAAGGGCACATGCTCAGTGACCTGCTTCCTCAAGCCCTGCCTCACCAGCCTACAATTACCACCTCGGAGTCCATTCAAATTATTAGTCCATCAAATGGATTAATTCAGTGATGAGGTTACAACCCTAATCAGGCCTAACGCTCCACCTGTAAACCTCGCTGCATTGGGAAATGAGGCTTTCAACACATGAACACTGCAAGGAGAGGGGACATTCCAGCTTCAAACTGTAACAGGCCAACACAAACTTTCTTCCCACTTGGATTACCTTCATTCACCCTAAGTAAACTGAAAAACACAGATTCAGAGCCAGTGGTATTCTGGTGGAAAGGTAACGAAGACTACCATAGCTGGAGCTGAACAGGCAAGAGTCAGATAGAGAAACAAAAGCTGAGTAACTTCAGCTCTGAGGGTGCCATGCCTCTCTGAGTGAAAGCAACACAGCCTCCCATGCTTACTGATTCGGTTTTGAGAGGAGAATGAGTTAATATATTTAAAGCACAGCAAGGGTACACAGTCAAGGGTCAACAATTATGAATTAGCTTCCATGTCTCTTTAAAAGGGGGGGCTTCAAATGTGCTTGATTCTTTTCCATGTCTCTCACTACTCCTTGTCACCGACTTGGACACATGGAAGGTGTATGTGTGGGTAACACCATCACCGTAAGCAGGTTCTGTCCAGTGCTTCTCCCATGCTCACAGGGGAGGCCGGCCAGAGATAGGGACCCACAGGTCAGCAGAAATCACCCAAACTGGTGAAGGGACCAGCCTTACCCAAATGGAGGAAGAAGACTGCTGGTTTGGGGTTCCCATGTCTGTTGCCTGAAGTGGTCACAAAATCAGGAAAGAACTTGTCAGAAATAAGTAGAGCAGGGCTACCAAGACACAACCCCGTCAGCTCTGTCGTGAGAGATGCTGCAGTCATCAGAGCAGCCTTTGTCCAAATACAAACATGCCCCTCACAGCAGTAACCTCCCACAGTGAAGTTCAGCAGAGGCAGCTGCATTAACAGTGATAAGAAAGCACAGGCTTTGAGAAGTCCGCCTGTGGGAATAGTCTGTAAAGATCCTACCCCAGATTTATTTTAAAATAAACATGATAATTAAAGCCAAGAAAAGTTGAAAGCTAGAAATCTTTTCTCAAACATGAAACACACTACCCTTCTGTCAGTAATCAAATCCAATGAGGTTTGAATGTATTTCTGCTTTGGAAATTAAAAGGAAGAAGAAAAAAACACTAATTTTTCCCCCTATAATGAAAAGATTATGGATATCAAGAAAATATTTGACCTGCATACATACATAAAGCACCAAATGTAAGCATTATTCATTGAATATGTAAAGTATGAGTAGCACTAGAATATATTTTAGAAATAATTCAAAGAAATTTTACCAAGTTTTAAAGAGCCTAACACCAAATTTAGGAAGAAGAAACAAACAAAAATTGACTTTAAAGAATTGATAAAACATTATGGTGAAAACCACAAGCTATCCATAGAGTTAACACAAATTGGCAATGTTTGGGTAAAGAGAACATAGAGAAAAGATAGTAAACTAAATTAGCCTGATGCAAGTAGGTCTGTTGTAGTAGATAAAACTCAAAAGGTCTTCCTATAAATTTGAGATAATTATTGTCATACAATATGAAGAAGAGAAAGGAAGAGATTCTGGAATTAAAAATATATTCTATCAAACATCTCGTAGAATAAACAATATACAACAGAGCTACTTAGCTCAGCATTACTGTGCTTCAGGACAGGATGACTTTTTGTCAGGAGGTGGGGCTGTCCGCTAGTTGGAGGAGTTCTGGCGGTATTACCTGCCTCTACCCACGGGAGGTCAATACACAAGAGGACAGTCTTAACAACAAACATGATGTTCCAGACATTGACAAATGGCTACCATTGGAAACAAGGGAACAAAACTGCCCTCCTTCCCACTGAGAGTCACCACTATATATGAAGTTAAAAAGAAAGAAATACATAACAAGCAAGCCAAATGTAAAATGGAAATATTAATCTCATTTTCCATAGTTCAATTTTCTTCTCTACTTACTATGCTAAAATGATCTCATAAAAAGTGTTACATATACTAATCACAATAACATACAATTTTGCCACAGTGAAATCTGGGTTTCACAAACCAGTTATACAATGGGAACCAAATAAATGTGCTTCTGTTACCATAGTTACAAGGACAATCCAGTTTAGTAAGTAAAATGGACATTGTCAAAATTTACAGGTAAAACCTTTACCTAACCCATTTTAAAATCCTGAATGGGAACCGAAAGCTCTCAGGGAAGTTGGTCCCCTCAGCTAACTGGCTGTTTTTGTTTGGCTTTGCAGATGGCAATTGGATTAAAAACCAAATATATTCCTTCACAATAGGACATATGACCTTCATAGGGGTCAGTGATGAAGAAAAGAGGGAAAGACAACCTCTCTGGTTCCCAATCACCACCAATGTCTCTTCTTAATTGACACATCAATTTCTTAATTGACACAGCAATGCCAGATGGCTTTAAGCTCTGGATGGTGAGTCCTGGGCACAAAAGTTATTAGGGGAGAGACAGAGCTTACTGTCCTACCTTGCTACTGATACTACCTCCATTATCATCACAATCAATAATATCACCACTATCATCACCACCTCCACCTTCACCACCACCTCCACCATCACCATCAACAATACCGTCACCACCTCCACCACCACCATGACGATCAAAAATATCACCACCACCATCACCTCCACCACTATCTCTGCCATCACCACTAACAATATGACAACCATCATCAACTCTACCTCCACCACCAGAATCAGCAATACCACCACTACACCCATCATTGCCATTATCACCATCGTCAATCACTGCTACATAGAGGTCTCACCTGCCACAGCCTGGAATCCTATGAGACATCTTCAGCTAGATGCATTCTACTGCCATGGATAACTAATTAGAACAAATCAAAAAAAAAAAAAAAAAATCAAAAAGGAACCTCTCCTTGAACCTTATCACACTAAACCACTTCGGCACGTACTTCCTCCAAACTATACTACTCTCTCCTCCATCTGGGGCTTCCACATTTCCAACATTTGCTCAAGTTGTTTGTTCTCTTGGTCTGGAATGTCCCCTCCACACAAATTTTACAACACCAATTTCTTAAGTCAAGCTTCAAATGTATTAGATATACATTAGTACTGAAAGTGTTCACAAATTACAGAAATCCCCTCCATATTATGTTATGAAATGAGATTTCTAAAGAATGAGCAGCTATTTACTTAACCCTAACATAATACCTAACAGGTGACAGGGATGGTTCTAAGTATCTTATAACTACCAACCAATTTCTCTTCATAATAGTGCAATAAGGGCTGTCATTTTCCTTGTCTTTATCATCACCATCATTTTACTGGTGTGGAAACTGAGGCTGAAGGCATTGAGAAATGTGTCCAAGGTCACAGCTGGTAAATGCCAGAGCTGGCATTCAAGTCCAGACCACAGCAGCATCTCCAGGATCTGAACCACTCTGCCCAGCAGCCACTCTAAACTGAACCAGTTCCAAGGCAAACCTTACACTGCAGTTATCCTTTTATACCTTAATGTCATGGAGTCCAAAAGAGCTCTGGCAACAGTTAGTAGACTGATTTTCAACTTCTTTTTGACATAAAGCCCTGTTTTCAAAAGCCTTGAGACCACTCTGCATCTCCTCCAAACATACTTTAAAGAAAATCTGGGGCCACTTTTAACCTGGTTTTGAAACTACTAATTTTACTACGACCTCCTCTTCACAGGCATGGAAAGTGAGGCCCCAGAAGAGGATTTGCCCAGGGCCACTGAGCGGGTTGGCAGGGAAGCTGAAACCAGGGCCAGGAGTCCTGATGCCCCGGGGATGCCCTTCAATGATCCTTCTGCATCCTGGCTCAAGGTCAGCTACAGCCTCTACACAAAAGTATGGTGTCACAGTTAACAGCTGCGGCATGGCTGGAGACCCATGAAACCCATCAGGAAAGTCAACGATAATCATTCACCAGGCGTCGAAGATCCCACAGTGAAATCCCCGGGTCATCCCAGGATTCCCGATCCCCTTGTGGGAAACCCCAGGCAATTAAGAACTGTGTAAGAGACACATCAGTGGTTGGTCTGCCAGGCTGAGTCCATGGCAGGGCAGGAGCTGAAATGCCTAGCCCTCCACCTGAGGTCACACGCAGCCCAGGGGCTTGGTCCCCAAACCACACCCGCAAAGGGAACTTGGCTGAAGGTCAAGGGGGTTCTTGAGCTGCAGCTTCCTAACAGATGTTCCTGCTGCCCTTAGGACCTTCATTTCTTAAACCTTTCCATGGCTGCGTGTCTCCCTGTGGAAAAACAAACTTCTCTCCCTGAGGAGGTGTTGAGAAATCATTAAATGCTACTGGTCGCAGAGCGAGACCTAGACAGCGTGAGAGAGCAGGCAGTAGGAGCTGAGTCATCATCAGGGGCTCCTCCTGATCCTGCACGCAGCTACCCAAAGACCCTGTGGTCTAGCCAACAAGCCAGATCCCTATTCTTCTCTGGTTTCACATTAACATTAAATGTGATTCTCTACCCTAATTTAGGTTTTATTTTTCCTTTGTTTCCACCCACAACCAGGCACAATGCGATCTTAATTTTTAAAAGAATTACATATCTTTCTATTAAAATACACATAAAAATAAGTAGCTGATAAAGAAAATCTTTTAGTTATAGTTTTATTATAAGAATTTCTATCTTTTTAGAAACCATAAGTTAAAAGTGCTAGAATTTTATTTTCTAGTATCTTTATTAAATAAAAGCAAGTTCATACGGAAGAGATAAGTATGTGCCAAACCTGTAGTAATCAGACAAAAGAAACCACATTATCTTGAGGGTCTACTTGTTAAGAAAGCAAAACTTAATAAGAATAGTAAACTCCAAAAGCTGACTGAGATCTCATTAATAATGTAGTATGCGTAACTAGTAAATTTTCTCTGGTGCTACACAGGATCCAGAGAGTTAGGTCCTTTGTTCATGTTCTCAGAACATGTGCCCTCTTCCTGGGACTGATTCAGTGTCTGATGTCCTTGGCCTCAGCCAGTCTACCTCCCTAGTACTGGAATTTTTATTCCATTTGTCTTTAATCTTGAAAAGCATCCAAGCTACTCTTTTCACAATTGTAAATAAGTAAATAAAACAATCTGCAAGTAAAAAAAAAAAAAAGAAAGAAAGAAAGAAAGACACACCAGCTGCCCACATTTCTACTACAGAGTGTTCTTTAACTACTCCTTATATTTATCCTTGAGTTACAGCAAATGACAGTTTCCATCTGGACTTTTTCTTTTCATAAAGACATTTCTCATTTCATCCTGTGATAATTTGCAAAACAATGTACACAGTGTACCCATAAATAAAATAGCTTACAGCACCCCTCCAAAACTCATGCTCAAACTTCATGCATACTGAGCTAGTAATCCAGCACAAGCAAAATAAATAGGGGCGCAATGGAAATAAATGGCTGCACAATGAAAAGGTAGACATGATGGGTCGTGTCCTCAGCATGCTCTTGGTACACTACTGGTTATCTCGAGGGGCTCCAGAGTTGAATAAATCTTCTTAGCACACCTCCAGTATTGGAGGTGAGTTTCTGCATATCGACTTTCCACCTAGCCTGCACTGTGGCTGTCCTCCGCATGCGTCTCAGCCCATATCCTGGTAACCCTGACTGCCTAAGCAGAAGCAAAGGGGGTCTCCAGTTCACACTACGAAGCACACAAGTCTCACTTAGCTCACAGTCAGCACAGGCCGGGCACTTCCTCCACATCACCCACAGACTGAGAGTCATGTCACATATTACCACATCTCATCCACTGCCACTGAGACAGATCATCCCCAGTCCAGTGCATAAAACTGCCTGTGGATTACCAATAAGGGATGGAAGGAGGAGGAAATAAAAATTAATCTTGTATTCACCAAACAGAAAACTCACATTAAATATGCCATTGTGATTAGAAAATATCACCACTTTCAATAGGAGAAGGACAGACCAAGGCCAGTTAAGGCCAAATAATACTGTGACAGTCAGCACAAAAGCTTTCCCTTAGATGAGACCGTGGCCTTAGCTAAATCCTGCAAGGTGTTCCCTAAAATGAAAGATTCCGTCTCCTCCACGAAGGCAGTGTCTTGTCAGTAAATGACGGGCAGAAAATCAATGTCGTCATGGATTCAAGATGCAGTTTTGCTTATCTCTCCCTTCTTCTGTTTGTTCTAATTAAACCTACAGAATTACTTCTATGAAGACAAAACACAACGACCACTTGCTAGGTTATCCTATCCCTCCAAGACTTCATGAAGGTCTCTGGAGCGGTTATCTAGATTGACTTACAATATTCTTTAGACTTTCAGATTGGAGGTTCATAAAAAATTTTGTTTAACTGAATTGCTTTTACTGCTTTCTCTATTACTTTATTCTTTTTCCTACATCAAGCAATTTCCATGTTAATTACATTCTCCTAGAAGGAGACTTTGTTACCTTCATAGAGCATCTGTAAATCCACCCATCAGCAGCTTCTGTGGCTCCACCAGCAGTGGCTACCGTTCCAGGTGACAGCCACGTGGAATGCACCACGACATGAGTGTTGGTGAGGAGAAGCAAGTCTGTGCTCCCAGCGAGGGGATCTGAGGTGACAGAGCCTCTCTGGGGCTCTCGGACGTCAAGAGTGAAAGAGGCTTTGGTAATGATGGGTGGGCACCCAGGGAAAGGACGAATACCCAGTGACAGAACGGTGGACAGAATCCTTTCTGAAATGGTTAGTGGATGACCCAGGAAAGTAGGAAGGGGATTCCTATGGTAGCAGACACAAACGTCTACGTTAAGACACTTGTGGTGTGAACTAGAAATAGGAAAGACAGGGTGCCAAGTGTAAGAAGGAAGCTACTGTCCTCAGAAGACTCAGGCAAGACTTTTGAGATTTAGGCAAAGAGCACCCAAGTCATGGGCAGGGTGAGGTGGGGGCCCATGTAGAGAGGCTGGAGCGCACTGCCCCCTGGGCCAGGCCTGTCCCCTTCCGGGAGGATTCACGAGGGAAGACGCTTGGGCCTTAAGGTCATAGAAGTGAGAAAGAGCTGACCTGCTGACGTCAAAGGGGGCCGGTGAGAGAGCCTGAGAAGGAATGCTTGGTCCCCTGCAGAAAGGGCAGACCTGAACCCCTCTGTGTGTCCACTGCACCTGGGATCGCAGACAGCACAGGAAGGCGAGAGGAGAGAGGAATCTGTTCATGGTGCTTCTGTTCCACTTGGCCATCAAAAGCTCCACATGCTTAACAAAAGTCACACTGCACAGCCAGGATGGTGTTCATGCTTCTGAACTTCCCTGTGCTCTGAGTTTCCTCAACAGTCTAGCATTTACAAAGTTCATCACTTCCTTAAACCAATTTGACTGAAAGGAAGTATGACACATATCAAAGCAGGTGTGTAAAACCACCACAAAATCATCAACATTCATCAGAAAAAAAATGAAAGAGAAAATGTCCAAGTTTTTGTTTTGTTTTGTTTCTTGAGCCTAGGAGGATCTGATATGCTATTACCATCTACTATCTTTCTTGTTTAAATGGGTGAAAGCTAAAAGGATAGCCAAGTCTTTTGTCACTGTGAAATGAAAATGTACTACGCAATTATTTTAGGAAAACACATATTACATGCATAAACAGGCACTATTACAATCATCATATTTCATTCTAGAACATTTGACATCTTAAAGGACATCATTGAACAAAATTAATTTCATTTACAATAAATGAAGCATAAGGTATGGAAAATCACCAAGCTGTATTTAAGATCTGACAATTTGACTATATGTAAGAAAAAACTGCCTTCATCTAAGATGACGGCTTTTCTCCAGCCCTTTACACTGACGTCTGTGCAACACGGTGCTCACTAAATGAGCATAAAATAAAAAGACGTGCCTTAGGTCACGTCAGATGGCATCAATCCATATTCTGAGCTTTAAGTATCAGGGATCCTGCATAAATAGTCCCAGATGGAAACAGGTCCATTTCCAAATTTAGGAGTCATTGGTTCAAATGATGTTTCTACTTTCTTACTGATCATAATATGAAAATCCTGCAGCGGTTTTGGTAGAAATCTTCCCACCTTTGCAACAGGAAACTCGTCCAAAATCTTAGCAAAACCTACCAGATCTGCTCATTAGAAGAAAATAACAACCGCGGGTATTATACATCCAAGAGATCAAAGGCATCAGCCATTTCCTTAGCATCAGAGCACGAGTCTCTGAGTTAGCAGATAGGGGGCTTAGTCCCAGCTTCCAGAGTCTTCGTTGGGAAAACGACAGAACTTCTGTGTCTGAGATTGAACTACTAAATAGGACCAAGAGTCCTCCACCTTACAGAGTCCACCATGACCAACTGACGTCGGAAAAACACCTGGAATGGTGTCTGCATAAGCAGCTTCACTACGGGTAGATCTGGTCACCAGGAGACAGGGTCAGTATTTAGGCAGCTATAAAAGTGACTCAAATTAATCCAAGAGCTGTATGTTTTTTAAAAATTAACGATTACCAGAGGACTTCTATAAGAATTATTATTAAGACACAGATTTCAAAGCACTGCTGTTTTACTTTTTTTCTCCCCCTGCCCCCAGTATTGGGAATTAAATCCAGAGGTGCTTTGCCACTGAGCTGCATCCCCAGTTTTTTATATTGTGAAACAGGGTCTCATCAAGTGGCTGAGGCTGGCCTCAAACTTGTGATCCTCCTGCCTCAGCCTCCTGAGTCACTGGGATTGCAGGTGTGTCACTACAACCAGTTTTCTTAAGCAAAGCTTCATTCCAGAAAGGGGAAAATGCTTTGGCCAGTATAGAAGAATCTTTACACCTTTCTCAGGAACTTGACTGCTCAGCAGCTGAGGCTCCTAACTTGGAAGACAGAGTTCTCCTACTTAAGAGGAAAAGAGATGTCACTGAGCGCAGACATGTGGGAGAAGTGTTGAGCCTCAGAAATGCCAAATGAATGACCCAAGGGAGGACAGGAATCCAAACACTATGCCACATACCAGAGAACAAGCGGTTCTCAAAGAAGGAGTGGAAAACCCTACACACGAGCTGGAAGATGAAAAGTTAGCATTTCCTTTAACATTAATTGCATTAAAATCAGGATTTTTATACTTTTCTCATTCTCTATCATTTTTTTTTTCAGCTGGAAAGGGGTTAAAATGCAAAAAAGAAAACTACTTCCAGATGGTTGGTCTAAGCAAATTGGGTGGAATTTTCCTTTAAATAAAATGGAAAACACATGTAACAGAAGTCCAGTTGCACACCTACCAAATCAGAATGTCCACTGTCCACATCATTATTGTTCACTCCCTCGTTTACAGATTCACTATTTCAAAGTTTCCCAAACTCATGTAACGTTCTTCAGTTCAGCTAGAATTGGCGTCAGATCTCTGATTTGACTGAAAGACAAAGACAATCTGCCAATGTTGGACAACTTTCTTCTTTGGGGCACAGCTGAGAAAGCTGCACAGCAAAAAAAAAAAAAAAAAAAAAAAAAGCAAGAGTGTCCACTCAAAGGCAGCTTTGGACTCACTCAGCTCAGTAAATGCTGTGGTTTCCAGAGGTGATACCAAAAAGACTTCTACCTTGTTGTTTCACTATTCATTTTGCAATAAGTCTTGTGCTATTTTGCAGAGATTTCAATAAAACTAAGGTGGGAAATGAAGAGATGGCAGTGGATTATCAGATCATAGGCTGACACTCAAAACTCTCCTGGAGAAACACTCTCACTGAGGAACTGGATTTTACTTGTTCCAGTCTTTCACTCTAACATCTGTAAACATATAGGTATTAGGGTACTGGGAGTCAAAGAACTAGAGGTCAGGGGACATCAAGGTTGACTAGGGGCCCTGTAGAGCCCAGTTCACCCATTTGCAATCACTGATAACTACAAGATGAACCTGAAGTCATCACTCACCAAAAGCAAGCCCCACACTGCCCAGGACTGAGCTCCAAGCCAGGAAGAGAGAGCAGCCCTTCTCATGCCGGATGTGCCTGGGCATCTTCCACGAGAGCTCTCTCATCTGTGTTCCAGGTGCACGACATTTGTGTAAGGTCAAGGCAGCATCAAAATCTCAGTGCATCAAGTGCAAGACTTGGCCTTCACGACTAAGCCACCCAAGCACACAAGTCTTCATGGCTTGTATTTGATCATGCTTTTGACTTAGCAATGTGCACTTAGACCAGTAGCTCAAAACCAGGGATGACTTTAAACCCCTTCTCAGGAAAATTTTGCAATGTCTGGAAACAAATTGGGCTGTCACTACTGGCATCTTAGTCAGTAGAGGACAGAGATGCAGATAAATGTATTATAATGTAGTGCAATCCCTCTCCAGAAGAAATTATCCAACCCAAAATGCCAATACTACCAAGAAAGAGAAGCTACACACACACACGCACCCTGCACACTAAAACAAGGTAGTGTTATACCCTATAAAAAGAAAAGGAATTGGGAAGACACTAAAACCACCTTTCATCACCTCTGAAATGGGAAGTCTGGTACGGTTATGGGACAGCTTTAAAATTATCCTTTATATTCCTATACAGACCATCTCTTTATTTTGCTATGCAAAAATAATAAGATGGCAATTTATAGCAAGCATTTGAACTTTCAGCTGTATTATTTTAAGATGCTGCTGCTTTTACATTTTAAGTTTTGCTAGAATAAATAAAACAGTGGATAAAATCCTGGAACAGTTGTTTTTCAAAAAAGTTCTTTTAACTTTACATGCTATAACTTCTAATTATATATGTGATCCCACCGGGTTTTGTAGACAGACTATATTTGCCATTTCTACTTAAGCACTTTATATACTTTGCTCATTTTTTTATTTAGTTTCTCACATAAATCTTTAGGCCTCAAATAGGATTCCAGTTGTGCAGTTATTTCTCTCACCTACCCATATAATTTGGTAGGGAATATTCCAGTCTGCAGTTATTCCCTGGCTCTGCATGTACTTTGCAAAGCAGGAACCAAGCATTACTTCTGGTGGTTTGCAAAATTACAGAGAACAAAAATGATCAAAGGTTCAAGTCACAGATTTGATAACAGCATTCTTTGTTTTTAATTTATATATATATATATATATACATATATATATATATATATTGCAATGGACCTTTGTTTTATTTATTTATTTACTTATTTATATGTGGTGCTGAGAAATGAACCCAGTGCCTCACACATGCCAGGCAAGTGCTCTACCACTGAGCACAACTCCTGCACTTGAGAACTGCATTCTTGTCTCTTGACATTCTCCCTTCACTTTTGTGCCTTACATTTATTACCACAGTCTTGGGCTCTGCACATGCCTTGCCCATCAGTCACTCTGTTTGTCAATGTCATGTTAGCATGTATCAAAGCCCTCATGTCTTAGTTCAGGTTGCTGTGACAAGTTACCATACACTGAGTGGCTTAAATAGCAGAAATATATTTCTCACAGTTCTGGAATGAGAAAATCTAATCTCGTGGCGAGGACAGTCCTTACCTGTGAGGCCCACTCGGGTGTGGAGAGCCATTTTCTCCTGCACCCTCACAAGTAGAGAGCAGAGAGCCAGAACGAGAGCAAGCTCCCTCCTGCCTCTTCCTATAAAGGCACCAGCTCCATCATGAGAGCTCCTCTGTCACAGTGCATTACCCCTCAAGGACGCCACCTCCTAATGCTGGCCAATGGGGTGCCAGGATGTCAGTGCATTGGTCCAGAGGAAACAGTCCATCCCTAACATTTCCTGCTGCAAGCAAAGCAGAGCAGGCACACTCTCTGTTCCCCAGGTTCCCCGTATCAAAGGAGCAAGGCAGAAACAGCACTGGATGCTGACTCCCAGCAGCTGCATCTCTGAGGCACAGAGTCTGCACGGGCACATGCTTGGGCAACCTCTCCTGTGGGCGTGCAAGCCCAGGGAATCTCTGATGGGCCCTGACAGGTGCTGACAGTGGAGACAAAATAAGAAGCTTTATCTTTGTCCTGGGGCCTGTGACACATACGAGTACTCTAGATTTCATGGATTTACAAATTATCTTACAAAATATAAATAAGCTTGCCTTTTTAACCTAGGGGCATTTCAATTTTTCTTAGGAATCGGCATATGACAACATATGGTAAAGCTCAACTACATTAATACATAATTGGCAAATTCAAGAAGGGCAAATTAAGAACAAATTCGACACACTAAAATGATCCGCACACCTGTGGTGTTGCAGAGGAAAGAAAGAAAAGGTTATGTAGATACTCTGATGTGCATCCCAAAAGCCCTGTTTGTACGTCTGTAGCTACACAGCTTCAGAACTGGCCCTGTTGGGTGCTTGGGGGCCATATTGGTTCCAGATGCAGGTCGAATCAGGGCAGGTGCCTGTTGCACGGCCACACCATTTCACCTCTCCTCTGTGCTCCTGGTTGGTGCACGGGCACCTGTAGTGCTTCATCAAAGTCAGCTGCAGTAAGCCACCTGCAGTGCACAGGAGCTCTCGGAAACACATCCCAGAGTCTCCGGAATCTCATGGCAGTGTCCAGTTTGTAAATGTCAGTAGCAGCATTTGCCAGCAAAGGTGTCCTGGGAACTACATGATCCTGCATCTTTCTGTGTACAGCACCTGGATCAAAAGCGAGGCATTCGCCATTCTGATCCACCTAATGACAGTCCTCATCACCACCCGTGACGCACAGGAGAATGAGGGTAGCTGCATTCACGGAGGGAAAAATGCGACAGGGACATGTTCTTGACTTGCCTGGTGTTACTCACGTACACATAACTGCAAAAACACAGCCAGTTGTGCTGGAGAGAAGGGAAAATACTTAAAATCTTACATTAAAACCTCAGGGCAGACTTAGGAGTTTTAATCCTCTGCTGGTGACGGTTGATCTTCTGAGAAGGGAACTTAACAAAGCAGAACGAATGTCAAAACTCGACTCCTGACCAAGTGAGGCGAACTGGGGCCGGGGACCTCTATCCCCTGTGAGAGCCTGCCAAGCCCTTCAGAAACAGGAGCACTCAGAGGTAGGGCGAGGGGACAGGCCCTGGAAACAAGGCTGCCTCAATGCCAGCGTTCCCGTGGCATGCAGAGTCTTAGCTGTGACTCAGTCCCCCACACATTACAGCCTGCCGTCCTCACCATATAATCCCTGTGCCTGAGACGAGGGCTCCCGGTGAAGGCTCTGTGTACTGTTAATAAGGACGGCTGGAGTGCTTTTCCAAAAATGTCAACAATCCATATTTCCAACAATTATGGGTGAGAGGTTTTATTCACATCTCCCTCTCCCTCTCTCTCATCTTTTTTCCTTTCTGACCAGTCAGAAGAATTATATCTCACTTGCATTAAGAATAGTGTGGATAGGCCTGGCACAGGGGCACACGCCTGTAATCCCAGTGGCTTGGGAGGCTGAGGCAAGGGGATTGAGTTCAATGTCAGCCTCAGCAACTTAGTGAGGCCCTAACCAACTCAGTGAGACCCTGTCTTTAAATAAAATCCAAACAAACAAAAAAAGGGTTTGAGGTGTGGCTCAGTGTTAGGCACCCCGGTTCAGTAGTGGACAGAACACAGAGGATCAGAATTTCCTCTTACTTGAATTTCCTGTTCATACCATTGCCCATATTCCCACAGGCTCTCTGGATTTTTCTTATGGATTTCTGAGGGCCTTTGTATTTGAGATGTTAACACATTTATCACATGCATTACAAATACTACATGTGATCTGATGCTTGACCTATTAGACTGTCCATGTCTTTTAGCATAGATTTAGTTTTTGTTTTAGTGACAAAAAGGGTGCATGGTGTCACTGTTTCTCTCCCCTTTGGAGGTGAATAAGGAGAAGGTTATTGATGGGATGCAGATAACCAGTCAACTGGCTTCCTACGTTTTCTTTCGGGGTTTCCATTATCAAGCTGACATCTCCCAGAACTTTGCAAATGTTAAATTCATATGTGTTAGGTGGAAAGAAAGAGAAGTGCATTTACCATTCTACCTGATCTTCCTGTGCTGTTGTTATTGCCATTTCCGTCTTGCTGAAATTTTGTCTGAGGATTGTTGGTATCAACAAAGATGTTGCTCCAGGAAGTTTTAAATCCCAAAACAGTGGCATAAATTAATCTTAGTGTATAACGGGGTCCCTGACGCCATGTGAAAGCTTGCGTCAACTGGGAAATCATCGCACGGGCTGCACCTCACAGCTGCTTCATTCCCTGGGCCTCACAGACAGCATGGAAGTCATTTTTGAAAGCCCTGGCCAGTAGAGGAAGAGTCCTCTTATATTTATTCTTTTTATATTTATTTTATTCATATTTATTCCTCTTACATTTCACTGCCCTCAGCAAGCTCCAAATCTATCCCAGACCTGACCACCACTATGCAGCAGAAAAGGGAAACATAACTTTAAAATTCAGACTGAGTGCCACTCCATGATTGACTTCCAATAAAACAATATAAAACAAACCCAAAGCAAACATCATTCTAAACGGAGGAAAACTGAATGCATTCCCTCTAAACTCAGGAACAAGACCGGCATGCCCACTTTCATCACTGCTATTCAACATAGTCCTTGAAACTCTAGCCAGAGCAAATAAAAGAAAGAAATTAAAAGAATACGAATAGGAAAAGAAGAGCTCAAACTATCTCTGTTTGCAAACAACATGATTCTGTATTTAGAAGTCAAAAAAAAACTCCACCAGAAAACCCCTAGAACCCATGAATAAATTCAGAAAGGTAGCAGGATATTAAAACTCATAAATCAATTGCATTCCTAAATTCAAATGATGAAACTGTTGCAAGAGAAATTAGGAAACCCATCCCATTCACAATAGCCTCAGGCTTATTTTGCTTAGCATGATATTCTCCATCTCCAACCATTTACCAGCAAAAGTCATAATTCCATTCTTTTTCAAAGCTGAGTAATATTCCATCATACATATATACCACATTTTCTTTATCCATTCATCTGTTGAAGGACATCCAGGTTGGTTCCATAGTTTAGCTATTGTGAATTGAGCTACTATAAACATTGATGTGGCTGTGTCACTGTAGCATGTTGACTTTAAGTCCTTTGGTAAAAACTGAGGAACGGGATAATTGCGTCAAATGGTAGTTCCATTCCAAGTTTTCTGAGGAATCTCCATAAAGTTTGCACCAATTTGCATTCTCACCAGCAATGTACGAATGTGCCTTTTTCCCCACATCCTCACCAACATTTATTGTTGTTTGTATTCTTGATAATTGCCATTCTGCTAATTCACAATAAGGGGGTTGGGTAGCCACTAGGGAAGAATAGTTACTTTAGATTAGATAGAGGGGAGTGAAGGGAGGGGAAGGAGTATGGGGTAGGAAGGAGAGTAGAGTGAAACAGACATTATTACCTCATGAGCATGTATGACTGCATGACCAAAGTGATCCTACAATATGTACAATCAGAAAAATGAGAAATTATACTCCATTTATGGTTTATCAAAATGCATAAATGCATTCTACTGTCATGTGTAACTAATTAGAACAAATTTAAAAATTAATAAAAAAAATAGAACAAACTTTTCTCAAGCAAAAAAAATACATAAAATAAAATATTTGGGAGTGAATCTAACAAAAGAGGTGAAAGACTTCACAATGAAAACTACAGAACACTAAAGAAATAAGTTGAGGAAGACCTTAGGAAATGAAAAGACCTCCCATGTTCATGGATAGGCAGAATTAATATTGTCAAATGACCATACTACCAAAAGCACTATACAGATTCAATGCAATGTCATCCAAATTCCAATGACATTCTTCATTAAAAATATAAAAAGCAGTCATGAAATTCATTTGGAGAAATAAGAGGCCCAGAATAGCCAAAGCAATATAAAGAGAAAAGCAAAGCAGGAACCATCACAATACTAGACCTTAAATTATACCTCAGAGCTACAATAATTAAAACAGCATGGAAATGGCACCAAAGCAGACATGAAGACCAATGGTACAGAATAGAAGACACAGAAACAAACCCACAAACATACAGTTAGCTCACACTAGACAAAGGTGCCAAAAACACTCACTGGAGAAAAGATAGACTCTTCAAGGAATGGTGCTGGGAAAACTGGAAATCTATATGCAGTAGAATGAAATTTAACCTCTATCTTTTACCCTGCACAAATCTGTTGCAAATGATTTTCTTGAGATGTGATTCTGAATCTCTAAAACCTTCATGAATTTTTAATATGAGTATTTTGGGATTATTTATAATCTAATTTCTCCAATGGCATTATACCAATGAAATGGTCTGCTGGAAAAAACTTATTCTCTAGTTATTTATTTTTATAGATCGCTAAGTATTTATATATCTTATTTATTTTTAATTGAAACCTAATAATTGCACATGCTATGGACTACAGTGTCATGATTCATGCGCACAATGAATGTGTAGTGATCAGATCATGGTAACTACTGTTTTCATCTTCTCATACTCATGGTTATTTTGTGTTGGAGTCATTGATCTCCTCTGCTCTGGTTCTGTAACACACATAAGGAGTCACCGCAGTCTTCAGCCACGCTGCAGAGCTGCACGACACCATGATCTATCGCTCCGATCACTGCACTTTGGCTCCTGTCATCTGGGCCCTGGCTCTCTCCCTGTTCCCTACCATCACTACCCTCTAGTCACCATTTTTCCACTCTCTTCTTGGAAATCAGGTTTTCTGGGATTCACATGACTCAGAACAAGCAGTGTTTTTATTTCTGTGCCTAATTCCACTAACCCTGAAGTCCTTTAGTTACATCATATTACCGCCAATGACAGAATTTCATTCTTCCTTATGGCTGAGTAATATTCTATTGTGTATTTTATACTATATTTTCTTGCCGCATTCATCTGTTGATGAACAACTCAATTGACTCCCTACTTTAACTATTGTGGATAGTGTTGCAACAACATGATGTGTAGGCATTTCTTTGATAAGCTGACTGCACTGCAGCTAGCTATATATTGAGAAGAGGGACTGCTGGATTATATGGTGATTATATTTTTAGCTTTTGAGGAAACTCCATATGGTTCTCTGTAACAGGTGTACTAACTTACACTCCCATCAAGAGTATACGAGAATTATTTTTCTCTGCATCCTAGCCAGCAGTTGCTATTTCCGCTTTATTGATAATGGCCTTTTTGACTGGAGTGAAATGATAAAATCATGATTTTGATTTGAGTTCCCTGATGATTCATGATGCTAAGCATTTTTTTCATATATGTGTCAGTCATTTCTGTATCATTTTTTGAGAAATGGGTATTCAGATCATTGGTCCATTTTCAGTCAGATTATTTGGGGGGTTTGGTACCACTGAGTTTTTTGAGTTCCTTAAATTAATCCCTTGTCAGATGAATGCTATACAAATGTGTTTTCCCACCCGATAGGCTATGTCTCCATTCTGTCAATTGCTTCCCTTGCTCTGCACAAGCCTTGGTCTGACATAATCCCATTCGTCTACTTGGTTATTTTTGCTTTTGGGGTCTTATCCAAAACATCATTGCTTATACCAATATCTTAATATTTCACCCATATTCTCTTATAGTAGTTTCATAGTTTCAGATCTTACATTTAGATCTTTAATTCATTTTGAGTTGATTTTTGTATCTGGGGAGAGACATCATCTAGCTTCATTTTTTCTGCATATAGATACCCAGTATTTCCAGTAAAGTGTATCAAAGAAGCTGTTGATCACTGGGTGGTTTAGTCAACATTTTCACTCTGTGACTAAAACACCTGACAAGAACAACTTTAGATGAGGAAATGTTTATTTGGAGGCTCATGGTTTCAGAGGTCTCAGTCCATAAACAGTTGGCTCCATTCCTCGAGGCTAGAGGTGAGGCTAAATATCACAGCGGAAGAGTGTGGTGGAGGGAAGCAGCTCACATGATGATCAGGAAGCAGAGAGAGACTCCGCTGACCAGACACAAAATACATACCCCAAAGGCATGCCCCCAGTGACCCACCTCCTCCAGCTACACCCTACCCACCTTCAATCTTCACTCAGGGAATTAATTCACTAATTGGGTTATGGCTCTCATCACCCAACATTTTTCCTCTGAACTTTCTTGCATTGTCTCACATGTGAGTTCTATCCAAACCATAAAACTTGGCCTTACAAATTATGCACATCCTTGCCCCAATGCCCTTAGTTTGGACTCTGGAAGCTCACAAGCCCTTATCTCTCATCATGCAGGCCTATATTCTGCAGTAAAATACATCTGCCTCAGGGAACCTTAGCGGACAGTGACAACCCTTATTTTCACTATGAGAAATGTGAGCCTTCAACTTTACATAGGCCATATGCATTCCTCTGTGATAGAAAAATCAAAATTCTGTGCCACTGATAAAATTGTGGTGACACAGCTTCACAGGATTGATCCTCTTACAAAAGGTGTTAATAATGCAAGTGAGGTTAACTGAAATCCTCACAAGGAATCAAACTCTGAGTGCCTCTGGCCTACATCACTAAGTGCTGCATTATATTAGCAGCATGTCACAGAGCCTCTGACCCATCACAGTGCAAATGTTCAGAGATTCACTGAGTCAATGAGTTATAACTGCTGCTAGGACCGTCACGGGCAACATGAGCTGTATTGACAACAGTACTCAACGGGCCTCTCACACGCTGAACTCACCATTTCAAGGTCCCTTGTGGGGGAAAAAATATCATTATAGCAATAAAAAAGCAGTGTGCATAACAAAACAGTAGGGAAATTTTCTGATGTCAGAGAATAGCAATTTGGTAACAGGGAAAACGGGGAACATCATTAAAGCCCATGTCTCACCTCGTCCAGTGTTTCCCAAGACTCAATTGGAAGAGACTGCTTTTGAGAATAGAGGGGGCATGAACTGCAGATTAGCACAGAAAAGCGAGATAAATGTTGAAAGGAACTCATATCAAATACTTCATCCTACGAGTCTGATCTCATTACCTATAACAAGAATGACATTTTATGTCACAACAGTGGACAATTTTGCTGCTAAGATGTTGAATGAAATCTCTCAAGAGGAGAATTACCTTTGGGACTTTATGCCATTTTTAAGATCACTCCTGAAAGATCAGAGCACTACTGTATCAAATGAAATACAATCAAAAGCTTTCCGACAGATGCCAGCACCCTACTTAAGCATCCCAGCACCCGCGATTCTGTCTCAGGCACCCTCTTCCTCTCCTCACTCTCTCCTAGGTCAGGGGTCAATATGGAAGTGACCTCCAAATACGGATCTCTGATCATTCCCCAGTAGCCCAGATTCATATCAATGACCGCACGTTCTTTCTCCACATGGATGAAAAATCAAAGTCTTTAACCAAAAATGTTCATGGATGGCTCTTAGAGAATTTTTGTTTTATCTTCTAATATTATACTTCCCCAGGGCTTTGCTATCATAAAAATGGTTCACCATCCACTAGTTTACTCAAGTCCAAAACTACATTTCACCCTTCAATTATCTTCCCCTTTCTCCCAATGTCCAACCATGCTAGTGCCAGAGACTCTAAAACTATCAGATCAGTCACTTTCCCCCATCTTCAACAATACTCCATCCAGGCCACCAAGTGCCTTACCCCGTGAGGGGCTCCAAGCTGGTCTTCCAGTTTCCCCTTTTTGCTTCCCTACAGTCTGCTCTTCCCAACAGTGACTAGGAAAGGGCCAACACATCCTATCTCATTACTGCTCTTCCAAAGACTTGCCAAAGCCCATCATAAGCACTGAAGTTTCACACCCCGGCTGCAAAGCCCTCTACAATCTAGCAGTGTCTCCCCGGGGTCCCAGTTCACCACTGCCTCCTTCTACGGTCCCCACAGGCTATTCCCCAAGGTGATCCAAAGTTGCCTCCTGCTCACTGTCACATGACTCTCTAAATTCTTTGCATGGTACTTACCAAGGTATAATACCTTTTTTATTTGTTATGAATGTGATTATTGTTTATGGTCCCACCTTCCTGGCAAAAAGTATGCTCATAACAGCCAGGAGTCTCTGTGCTGTTTAACAGTGTATCTCCCATGCCTGAAACAGACTCTCCCTTTCTGTTCATTGTCAAGGAAAGTGTTCCATGGCCTACACAATAATGGAAACACGATTTCCTGTCAGACATTAACTGGACGCCTGCAAGTCCTCGGTGACCCCACATACAGGAAGGGATGGGTCAGAGGCACTATTCATTGACACAGATGTTTGTCCATGAGGGATTTTTGTGTGGGATCAACCACCAATCATGTGTTTTCTACAAGAAAATTACACATTAAGGGTGAGTTCCAAACCCTCAAAATATTTGCTAGCTCAATGAAATAAAACCAAGATTCTACTTGTAGAAACCTATAGCTGGTTTATTTTGCAATAACGTTTAAAATAGGTGGATTTAATGGTTTATAATTCTTTTCTATAATATCCTCCCACTGGAATTCCCTTGAGAAACTTTGAAAAATAAAAGGAGTGAAATAAATGTTGGTTTCAGAAGTTATATGTTATCTCTGGGCTCAACCCTCCTGGTGACCTTGGAGTAACATGGGTGAGTTTCTTAACCTCTCCCCACTTTGGCTGATTCATCTATAAACTCGACACTATTGGAATTAGCTCTATATGACTGTTGGGAACATAAAACAATGTATGCATAACAGTTATGCCAGTGCGTGGGCACTCAAATAATATGAATCATTATTATGAATAATCTTAAGCTATTCTCAGTACTTTATAAAATGTTCCAGATTATGAAATTTTGGAAGATTCTTGTTAAATTTTTATTGTCATTGCTACATTACAAGAGCCTTCAGTGACTTCCACTGGTGAATTTATCCAAATTCTACTTTGGATCCAAACATGGTGATTGTTGCAATCAGGTGAAGATGACCCAGGAGAATCTACATGCTATGCTTTCCACATGTGGGGAACTGGCATGGTTTTCCAAACAAAGAAGGCAATCCCAAATCAACATCTTTGCAAATCATGCATGTTTGATAGTGATGTTGATTTAAGGTGTGTCAGACTACTTAGCATTTGCCCCAGAAAACAAATTCTTATACATACTCTGCCATCAAGACAGAACTTATCCAAGAAAATAAGAGTGAATGTGAGAATGCACATGAGACACTAACACTATAATTACAAAGCTGACTCAGCTGTCATAGTGCACCTTTTTATTGCTGCTATTATGTTCCAGAAGGAATTTTTGAGACCTTATGAACATTTTTAGACCTGAATTATGAAATAATATTAAAAGAATGTAGCAAGATAAAGTAGAAAGTTACAAAAAAAAAAAAAAAGAAAAAATGAAACCAACCCAGAAATGTGTCAGCAGAATGATAAAGTTTATTGTACCAAACTGAGCTAAGAAAGAGGGAATTCAAAAAAAAAAAAAAGAAGAAGAAGAAGAAAGAAAAATGATTACTATCTTGAACACCTATACACAGATAGATACTTAACTGTAATCTGTCTGTCCATCCAGCTGTCCCGGCTGCGCTTGCTGCATTGCCCCTGTAACATGGCTGATCCTCTTACGCACCAAGGCTATTTCCTGGACGTGAACATCCAGATAACTACACTGCAAGAAATACAACTTCAGGGCTCTGAGCTTGTCTCACCCCATGACCTGCCAGGCCTGCTGTGCTCCGCTATTTTTATGTTTAATAAGATGTACTCCTTGAAGATGATACTAATGAAATTCCACTGTGATGATAACAGTAGTCCAAATGCTCAATTTAGGAAATGTCAAATGCCAGGAAGGAACTGACATCTGATCTTATAGTACAGAGGAGGAGCCCTTGGAATCTGGCTTATGTGCACCTTATATCTCGCCTTCCTTTTCAGTTCTTTTGAAAACCCATAGGCAAACATTAGGGATAATCAAACTTCGGAAGGATCACACATGTCTGTCTTTGATACCCTGGGAATAATGGTCACTGATGTTGGAAAACAGCAAATACTATTCAGAAAATCAGGAAAGTTAATGACTCCAGCTATACAAGGAGTCTCTAATAACTACAGAAAATCTAATTATTAAATTGTTCTAAAATCATGTCAGAATACATTAAATTAAACTTAGCACAATCGGAAGGCTAGAGGGGCATATTTTAACCCAAACTTAAGGACCATGAAAGAAGTTGCATTTTATAAAATTTCATCCTGAATCACTTCATCAAATTACATGTATATACTCAGTGCTTGCTAGGAGCCAGAGTGGTAAGAAGCTCAATGCAATAATCAAGCTGGCCTCACCATCTGAGGAAGGAGGAAATATGTGAAATACTACAGTTAATCTAACTTTAAATTCCCATCGTATGGACACATGTGTGTGGAAACACAGAGGGAATGCAATCTAATTCATCTGGTCACAGAGAGAAAAGGGAAAGTTTGTTGGAAGAAGAGGATGCAAGCTAAGAGTTGGAGAAGCAGCAAGTATCCACCTGCTGGACAACAGAAGGGAAATAACACCACGGTGATCAACTCTGGGGCCAGGAAAAAGATCCTGCAGACAAGTTACAGACTCCCAGATCTGTACCCAAATTAGAAATTAGAGCTTTACTCACCCCATTTGGAAAATCTCCAAAGATCCATCCATCATCCATTCATCTATCTACCAATTCACATATTAGACCAATAATTACTGATATCTTATCATGTCTTATGTAGGCTCTTTCTACACCTATGGATAAAGCCATGAGTGACCAAAATTTGCAAAAAGCCCTACATCAGCAGAGTCTACATTAGGAGAGCAGAACTTAAGACATAATAAATAAGCATAAGATCATGTGTCCGATGGTGGGAGGTTCTTTGAGAAAAAGCAATAGAGCAGAGAGGGAAAACAGATATTAGGAGAATTATCCCAATATGAATAATGTGCTCAGGAATACTTCCTGAGAAGGTAATGGCTGAATAAACCTGAAGAAGGAAAAGAATGGATTCTTGTGGGTACTCAAGTTCATATTAATTTGAGAACATAAATAAGCTATCCAGGTTGTGAGACCAAATAGACAGTTGAATATATAATTTTGGAGCTTAAAACGTAGGTCCTGGCTAGAGATGGACATGTGGAAGTAGTCAGTGTGTGTACATTACTAAAGACATGAGATCAGGAGATTTCCCCAAATAACAAGGATGGTGGGAAAAGATCCAATGTCCCAGTACTGAGCCCCACATGCCTCCAGTGGTTGGACAGTAGGAATATGAGCAGTTGAGCCTAAGACGGGTGGTCAGGTATAGAAGGGTCAGGCCAGGGGAATGCAGTGTCCTAAAATCAGATGGACAAAGTCTTTCAAAGACCCAAGGGTAGTGGCACATACCTGTAACCTTGCAACCTGGGCTGTTGAAGCAGGAGGACCACAAACTAGAAATTAGCCTCAACAACTTAGTGAGAACCTGCCTCAAGTAATTTAAAAAGTGAAAAAGAGCTGGGGATATGGCTCAGTGGTAAAGTGCCTCTGGGTTCAATCCCCAATAACAAACAGTTAATAAGTTAATTAATAAAAGTACCTGAGGAGATGAATGGGACGGATGGCATGATACAGCTGACTGGCAGGTCTGAGGAAGACAGCCTAGCCACCAGCTACAGGGCAGCAACTGTTGACTTGACAAGGGGTCCTAATGACACGACTGGGTGATCAGTGACTCCAGAGGAAATGGATAGGTGGGATCGGAGACCACAAAGGCAGGCGAGCCCTTTTAAAGAGCTTTTTTGTAAAGAGAAGAAGAGAAGTGAACTGTAGCTTGAGAGGACGTCCGTCAGGGGGTCCACGGGTCTGTTTTTTCTTTTCCATTCTTATTGGGAAAATACAGCAGAGAGGGGAAAGTGAAAACTATTAGACAAGAAAGAAAAGGAAGAACTGCTTATGTACAATAGGAGCAAAGGAATGGGACACAGCTTGGCCCAGCTCAGGTCATGGGCCCCAGCTGGGATGAGTCAGAGGTCACCGTGGGAGGTTCTGATTGGCTACCATGGTCGGTGTCTCACATGCACACCACACCTGTAGCAAGGAAATTTCTTGCAATGGAAGGAGAAGGAACAGTTCTCAGTATTCTCAAGGTACTGACTTCAATCTGTGCACTCAAGAAAAAAATCTGAGCCATGGTGAATGCCCTAGATCCACCCACCTCATTCCTCAGCGTGGAATGTAAGAGCTGTTCACTGTTCTAGTCTGTTACATGAAAAGACAGTGGGATTTACTTCCCAGAATCTCCTAACCATCTTTCCAATCTTTGCTTGTTCTGCTTTGGTTTAACCAACAGTGGTCTGTTTTTAAGCAAAAGCAAATGAAGCAAGATGACTGTGATCCCTCTGTGGCCTGGGAGGCTAAAAGGGACACAAACATATGCCACATGAAAAGCTCCAGCAGATGAAGCATGGACTGACTAGGGCTGCAGCCCTGCAGCTTGGAGACCTCTCCAATACTCCAGTGTGGAGACAGTGCAGGAAAATCCTCCAAGTCCCATGAAATCAGAAGTTCCAAACACAGGGTCATTTTTAGACCCTTAGGAACATTCTGCCAAAAAGGATCCTACACACAGGAGGCAGGGTCCTTACATGTACATATAAATCTTCAAATCCAAGCAATTAACCCCATGCACATCTGCCTCTCTAATGGGTGTCTGAGAATAAACAGCACATGAACTCCCAGCCTGACTTGAGCAGGGAATCAACAAAAGAAAATGGATTCGGGACATGGCCCCACATCTGTGATTCACAAATATTTATAGTAGTCATAAAGCTGGTGACCTTCAGGATGATAGTATACTTGGCAGATGCTCACCTAAACAAAAGAAGAAAAAGGCCAAACTCCCAAAGAAAAGAGAAACGGGGGGAGGTGAGCACTTCCAAGTTCCACAACCAGCATTCCGAGGCACTCTAATGAGGGTAATGGCAGCAGACAATTCTCCTGCCAGTGACCTTTGGTAACACCCAGTGAAACACATGTGACAAAACAGATCACATCTGCAGGGGCCTTTCCAGATCACCTCACAGAGATGTTCCATCAGGCCGACTAGACAATAGGACAGGAATAATACGGGGTTCAAGTCCATAGCTCTTGTATTTCTGACATCAATAACAATGACAGGCTAAATCTTTACCCTAAAATACATCCACTCAGCATGTGTAAGCAGGCAATACACTTTCTACCAATTACATACCCAGAAACATACTGCAAATATCACAAAATTCCTACTGGGGTAGTGGCACCAGAAAAAATACTGTCAGCAACTCTGGAAGCATGATTATTATTATTTTTTTTTCATATTCAATATCTTTGTCTCCAGAAACTCAGTCTGGTTGGAACATGTCACTGCCTATTTTACCACTTCTGAATCTATATCCTCTCAATGTCCTTGTTTTGCAGCCAAGAAATGTAAATACCAAGAAAAGTGAAGACGGGAGCTGTGGTCCATGGCCGCGTTAATGTGCATCTCAGAAAGAGAGAGCTGGGTTCAATCTTTTGGAAATTATGAACTTATGAAACCATTTTTGCAAGCACATCATAAATTAATATCATAGGTTAGTGCTCCAAACTCCTCAAGAGAGAACATCGACTTACCCATCTGAGTTCTGACAGCCTCCCCCGGGTCTTCTCCAAATGAACATCAAGGGCAAACATCAAGAGTTAGCAAAGCACTGTTACAAAGACTTGATGTCCAAGCTAATGGGTTAAGTTAAAATAAAAACTACTAAATATAGTTAAAATACTGATGAAAGATGCAGAACATCTCAAGATGCAGAAGTACCCTTGGCCAAATAGAAAATCATGAAAGAATTCTGGTGGTCTAGCTGTCCACTGGGTCTCTCCTGATAGGATCAGGTCCAGCTAGGACCTTCCTACTTACATAAATATTTTGATCGCCTACACATCCTCACTAAACTAAAATTAGGGATTGATTTTGTTAGTAAGGAAGAAGAGATGCAGAATACACCTCTGAGGACAATTAACTGTTCCTAAGTTAAAATGCTGAATATTTTTAATAAGATCAGAAGAAGATTCAGGGAAGTGTTTAAGTTTCTAACCACTGATTGAAATAATTATAACAAAAAACTGACATCATTAAAAAAAACTTCTTTAAAAAGAGGTTGAAGTGAATGAGCAAATGAAATAGGAAAAAAATAGCAAATTAAGAGCTAATGTCCTTAAAACAAAGTCCTAAAGTCTGTGAGAAAGAGTGGAAATCAGTAACTGAACAGTCATAAAATATGGGCCAATGAGTCCCAAAACATGCTTATTTTTTCTCTCTATCCTTATCAGAATAAGGGCTAGTTATCACTTGAAAAAAAAAAATCAACATAAGAACACAATGAGTAAAGAATGAAACATATAAAAGGAATGAATACTGTCAAGTTGACAAAAACATTAATAATGGTACTCAGTGAGAACAAAGTGTCAACCAAACTAACATTAGTGAAGTGTAAATCTCTATCACTTTTACAAAGTCATTGGCAGTATTAATAAAACCCCTTGGTTTTGAAGTACTACATCAACTGCAGCTATCCTGACCTATTGACATAACTTTCAATCAAAAGAAAGCTTTATGATAATAATTGCTCCTATATATGAAGCATGAACTTTATGCACCAAATATCCACTCTTCACAAGGGAAATGATACTCTGACCCACAAATAGCTAACAAGTAAGACGAGAGCAGCACGTGAGGTGTGGACTACCTTCCTTTTAATGCTCATGCCAGCAAAAGAGAAGTAGTAAACTACATTACAGTATCGTTGCATGATGGAATATTATGTAAGCATTAAAATTAGGTTTATTTACGATTTGCAATAATATGGAGATGTGCATATGAAACCACAGCACACAGACTCTTACATTAAGAATATGCTCTGGAAGGCTACATTAAATGTCAGCAGTGGCTGCCTTTAGTGGAGGCATTAGTGGTGAGTTTTTTCTCCTATTTTTACATATTTTCCATAAAGAACGTTCACTGAATTAAACCATTATGCTTTTCTTCACATTTTTAACTGCAAGAATAATAATACTGAAAATTTTTGATAGTGAACATGACTGATAAAATGAGAACCCCTTCAACTGCAGAGAAAATCCCTGTGTTTAGTGTGTATTAATATATATTCTAGTAGACTTTATTACTCAAATAGACTTATGTGTAGAGATTATATGTGAGTGTATTTTTAAGATAAATGGAATTCTATCAAATGTATTATTCTGCAATTTGCTTTTTCCAGTTAATAAGATACCATAGATAGTTTCCCATTACTTTTCTAATCAGAATTTTATTTGATATCATTACTATTAAAGTGAAGAACGCTTTTCTACTATGTATAGAATAAGTATGAAGGAAGCAGTGGCTCTGGGGAAAAGGCATATCTCCAACAGCTCTGCAACATTAGGCCCAAGGGCTGGTTTCAGTTATTTGTTTCTAAGAATGAATGAACAGAATACTCCCCTGTTTAAATTCTTGAAAGAAAACACAAATTAATTGTTCTTTCAATTTTTCTTTGCCCATCCCTTTAGATGGTAAAAAGTACAAAAGAGAGTCAAATATACCTTGAGGTATAAGAGTATCCTTTGGTAAGGAAAAAAAGAAGCAAAATATAAAACAAAAACAAAAAATCTCTCCCTCTTTCTCTCCTTCTCTCCTTCTCTCTCTCTCTCTCTCTCTCTCTCTCTCTCTCTCTCTCTCTCACACACACACACACACACACACACACACACTTCATTTGATGTGTAGGACCAAGAGTGTCTCCATATGTTTTTATGATTTAACATATAAATCCTGTTCAAACTTGACTCTTACAGATAAATTTTTTGCTCTTAATATAAGAGCAAAATTTGATACAAGAATATTTTGTTCAATATAATTATCAGACAGCTCAAGATAATGGTATTTCTTCTTTACATGTATAAGTAGCAACATGCATAAGGTGCAAAATAAAAATGTCCTATTTAAAAACGTTTTGAAGACTAAAGTGGGAAATGCTACCTGAACTTATTTTGCAAATAAATTATACATTCTAAATTAACAAAACGCACCAAGAGAATAATGATCGTCAGGCCCTAATCTGAGCACAGTTGATCTAGGAGCCAGTACTCAGACTGATACACTTGAACCAACAGACTATGTCAAGCAAAGGAGCCCCAAGGGCCCTTATTCCCAGGGGTAGGTTTTACAGTTTCAGTAGACCTCACTAAAATTTGTTCATAACTGAATTCCAAGCATCCACACTAAATTCTGTATAGGCCTTACTAGCCAATGGTACATTCACATTCCCTACAAAACGGGATCTTGGAGCAGCTCAAGGATTGCACAGCTCAAGACTCAACAAACTGCAGCCTGCAGGCCACATCCAGCCTGTACTTGTCTCTGCAAATAAAGTTTTGCGGAAGGACAACAATGCTCATAAACTTACATGTTGTCAGTGGCTTCTCTCTGCCATGATGGCAGAGATAACTTGATGCCAGAGAGACCCTGTGGCCTGCAGATCCTGAAACACTTGCTATCTTAACCTTCTCAGAAAACATTTGCAATTCCTGACTTAGACTCTTGTTTCTTTAAGGGGCTGAATATTTCAGGTAAAGTTAAAAAAAGGAAATAAAGAGTGCATGTCGGTCTTTATTCTAGGCAGGCATTCCTGAGCCGAGAGGCAGCACTGTCAGGGTCAGGGGTCCACATTCAAATCCCAGCCCAGCCTCTGACAGTTGGGCTGTTTTCCTCACTCCTCTGGGCCTCAATGTCCTCCACTGTAAAGAGCGATCACCTCCAAGGGCTGTCATGGGAATTTATCACATCTCACTCCACACAGGCCAGTACACAGTGAGGACTTACTCTAAAGAACACTCTTCCTGTTGTGGTATGACACTGCACATCCTAAACAAGCCAGAGCAGGCTCCATGTGGCTCTGCCATTCCCCAGGGCTCAGGTTCTATGGTTCTCTATGGAGGAGACCAAGGCCCTCAACTGAAAGGCTGAGTCCTAGTGCAGCACCATGAGAACCTGAAACTAAGCGGGCTGGAGAAAGTCACAAAACGTGAGTCCTCAGCTCTGTGCAATGTAGGACTAGCGGGATGTCCAGGCAGCCTGATGAGATACAGACAGACATGAGTTAAGAGGATAAATGCTACAGTCATGCTGACCCCCCGACATGCTTTCTTTTAAAAAGCAATTTACCTAAGGCCATTCTGGCCCTTTTCTGGCTTAAGTCAATAGCATGTTACATTCCTCTACAAACTACCTGTTATCCTTAGGGCTGTTCTCTCAGGACCAAGGAATGTAAGATTCCTCCTTGCCAATATGAACACAAGCTATCCTGAAAAGGGGCTTTTATGACCTTTAAACAGACCAAAACTTCCAAGACTCAAGAAACCAGAATAATTAAAAGCAAAGCCTACCAACCACAAATCTGAAAAATCTGACAAAATAAATTGCAGTGTAGGCCCAAGCCACCGACCCTTGCCTTCAGATCTTCAGCACATCATTTTAACCTCATCATAACAGTAAAATTCTGCCCACCCCACAGGTTCTACTTGGGTACCTGTGGGTAAAATCACATGCAGCAGGGATTTAAAAATCGGATGCACTCCTGCTGTTAGTCAGGAGTTAAGAGGTAGTCCCAGGGTGAGACTCTCTGAAAACTTCCCTAAAACCCCCAAATAATACTGGGGCACAAGGGGGATGTGATGTCACTTTCCTCTCCGAGACAGTTCACCCTCTCCCTTGAGGGCATTTCCCTTTCTCTTCTTGTAAACTTTGCTATGCTTTGACCATGTTTCACGTCTGGCTTGAAATCTCAAGCGGGAACACAAGAGCTGAGAAACACGAGCCGCTAACAAGCTGGGCACATCCATGCGCCTCCAGGCCCAAGTCTAAGGTTCACATGGTCACCTTCACTACAGACAAAACAGGAGCTCAGCTCCTGGAGCTGGGAGCCATCAACTACGCAGAGCAAGGCACTGTGTGTACTGGAGGCAGGATACGTCTGTCCACAGTGAGACGGCCATTTAGGAGAATAACCAGTTAGCAAAATAGGTAGCTCTTTTCAAAGACCAGGATATGCAATGAGACTCCATCCTCCCCCTTCCCCACTGGTTCCTCCCTTACCTCACCAACCCCCATTCTGTCTCATGCCTCCCTCTCTTCTAGTCCCCCTGAAAGGTAGCTGCAGGTATTGGGTGTTACAGGTAAAGAAGATAACACCCGGGTCTGAAGGCCTAAGCCGGACCCTGGGAGCCTGGCTATCTGAGCCCCACTTGGGAAGCTCAACAAACAGGGCTGGTGGGTGGGAGTCAACCACTGCAAACTGGGGGCCTGGTCTCTACCCTGCCCAAGGTCAGAGGAATCAGGACAATATGAGGGGGACTGAGTGGGAGGGTCCCTGAGGGCATCAGGAGGACTCTGGGCCTTACCAGGCAGATCAGGACACTGTAAAACAGGCCAGAGGAAGGAATTAAGATTTTCAGATAAAGTATGTGCCGCATAATAAACCAGAGCAGAGCACAGCAGCAAGTGCAGCGGAGAAAAACCTGAAACCGGGCAGGCAATCACACCATGGGCCAAGAGATGCCACAAGTCACCAGTGCCTGAGAGGTCTTTGCACAGTGGGGCTAGCCCCAAGCTGCTCCTCCTTCCAGATTCAGAAGGAACCCTCTCTCTGAAAGCCTGCTCATTCTCGGCTATTTGTAACAGTAAAGGTAAGTAAAGCTCATAAGCTATCACTGCCGTGATAATCTATCATGCTTCTGGGTGTCTCACTTACCAAGGAGAGGGCGGGCAGAGGCCGAGGGTCCTCAGTCATGAATCACGCTAAACTCCACAGCCACATGGGCACACGAGCCCCGTTCTCACACAGCAGCACTTCAAAAAAGAAAGAGAGAAAGATCAGTTGGTTTATTTTAAAAGTCTCTGTATTCATTGGGCATCAATTCTAGAAATTTCCATCAATGCCCTTACAAAAAGCACAAGCTGCTATAGCAATCCAAGACAAGAACAGAGTGACACAGGATGGTTTCCTGATCACCAGTGTCCCAAATCATCACCATCACATACACCAACATGTTTCTTTCTTCAGAAAGAGAAATAAATATTTTGATGCTGTTCATCATTAAGAAAACAAATTTCATAAAACATCTGAAAGAACCTGCCCATATGATGATGATCCTTTCATTCCATCATATGACACATATACTAGCTAAATTAATGTGTCCCCAGAAGAAGATAAAAGCAGCAAGTATAAAAGAAACAGAGTACAAATTTTAGTTTGTACATTACTTATATATTAATTTGCCTGGTATACAATTATGAGACTTTATAGGAAAAAGAATTATAAATCATGCAAATAATTCACTGTATCAAAACCAATTAAGCCTAATGAATCTCTTCATTTGACTTAATATATAAAAATCTGGGGGACTTGATACTGTAATGGATGGAAAGACTATCGCAATCCCAGCCTCCTGAGGGATACACGTGCCAGAAGTTGAAATGAGGGACTTCTCACTTAGCATCCTCGCAGGACACGTGTCCACTACAGTGACGGAACCCTGCTACTTCCAACACTGCACTCCTGGGCTCATGCTTTTCTATTCATATTCATCCAGGTTCCTTCTTTCTACTGCCCTCAGTCAGCCGCTTCTGTCTGCTGTGCATGAGAAACACACTGATGTTGACCACCCTCTCCCACACACTCAGAGAGCAGCTGAGAGCCATGAAGAAAACATGGAGGGAAGGCCTTCCAGAACATTCTGGCTGTTCCTCTAGGCAACAAGTCCCACATGGTCCACTTCAGTAATGATCGAAAGGCCATCAGCCTACAGAAAATAACCTGAATTACGGCAGAAATTTATGAAATATTCTATCTGCTGAACACTGACTGTGAGGTCCTGGGGTTCAAAGGCAGCAACACTGCATCTCCTTGAGGCTTCCTGCATCCAGAAAGTGCCTTGGGTGAGTTCATGGGAAGCGCGGGGGCGACCCAAGGCAGCACACTCGGTAGGGCCTGCCACAGAGGAACCCGGCAGCCCAGGTGTGCTCGGTCGGCGCAGCCTTGCCAACTCTACGGTCCCAGTTGTGTCTTTGAAGGCCCGTGACATCATCCTTTGGAAAGGACGAGGTGCAGATGCAAATCTTTGAGGCCAAAAGAGAGGTCAGGGAGCTCTTCCCAAGTAAGGAAGCATATTCAGTCCAGAAAAAATTCCTAAGAGCAGCCAATTTCTTCTTCACAACACCCATGATGTCTCCTCTGGGTGTGGCAGTGAAGTGTGTAGTTAGGACTTCGTTATTAAACAGCATGTTTGGAGACACAAATCTCCTCTCTTGAGTCCTAAAATCTGTCTTATAGCAATTACAACTAAAATTTCCCTGAACTCGTTTAGGTCATAATCAAAATTTAAAGTACTCAAGTTGGACAGAGCCACAGATCCTGGCTGTGTCCTGTCATGGATACCTGGCAATGTCTGTGTATTCCCACTTGATGAAATTAAATTAAAAACAGGGCAGATGGGTCTCCTGTCCTCCCCAGTGAGCTCACGGATGAGCTGGACACCTGAGACAGCTTGCAGAATACAGGCCATTCTCTTAAACAGCAAAGGAGATGAGGCCGAAGAGATCACTGAAAGAATCCAGGAAGCAAAGAAAGTGAATACTCAGGAAGAGAAATCCCTGCTGAATCCAGACAAGGACAGCCTGCAGACAGGGCAGCCAGACAGTCCCAACCTTCAGACGTCAAGAGCCAGCCTCTTCCCTGAGAAAGGCCATCTTGAATGACAGTGGTTTGGGGAAGACCCAACTCCCTTCAGAAGACAAAGTCTAGGAAGCGGTCCCAGCAGCTGGAGTTGAAAGCAGACACCCTAAAGGGTTCCCATTGCGCCTGTGTCTTGTGTCGACATCAAGAAATATGGAGGTAGTTTTCCATCCAGGTGCGCCCTGGCCACACAAGCAGCATGGGCACCTTCTGCGCTGGCCTGCGCAGGCGCTGGCCAGCCGAGGCTACGCCCACCACTGAGGTCCACCCACACATGCGCACGCGCACCGCACAGGGCGGAAACCACAGCGCAGCCCACGGTCTGAACTAAGCCGAAGGAATGCAGGACGGTACTGTCGGGTCCAGCAGCAGAGCGCACCTGTCTTCCCTCGCTGGGGTACCAGCGTGCTGACAGGTAAACCAGAGATCACTGACATTCCTTTTAGAAACTGAAAAGGAAGTTAAAAGGTAAAGAAACTACAATGCCCTGGAGGCTCACCCCAACAGGAAGTTGAAATATTTTAAAGCAGACACCTAATTACACATTTAATAGGAAACTCTTTGTGTTTTATTAACATATATATTTCCCTATTCGATGCCTTTTCATTTACCCTCATCCTTTTCTCTTTTAGCTTTGCATTAACCTTGGTGTAAACAACCTCTGAAGTTCTCTGTGTCATAATTCTCAATTAGATGCCCGCTCTGGAAAAAAAGAAAAGAAAGAAAATGCTACTATGAATGATGTGCAGTTCTCTTCAGTTTGCAAATAATCAACCTGTCTCAAGTTTTACCCCCTTAGCCATCCTTCCAGGTTCTTAAAATTGTCTTCAAGTGGAATGCATAAATAATATTTAAACATCAATTATGACTACTTAAGTCCCATTGGCACATTCCTTTCTGTTAAAATCTGCAACCTCCCCCTGCCCACCCTACTCAGAATGAGATAAGATTTGTGGATTTTAATGCTCTTGTGGAGACCAAAGATCAGCTGAGCAACAGCCTTTATCCTACAGATGTGTGATATAAATTATCCTTTCAGGCCAAGAGCTCAACTTGGAATTTGTGCCACAGTAAAATTACACTGGAAATAAAATGAAACTGGATAAGACCACCTGGCCTCATGAACTCCAATGGAGGGATAGAAAGAACCCTTACCAGACAGAGGGTCAGCAAACCTATGACCCACTGGCCAGAGTTTCCCAATATACAGGAATTCCTCTGGTAGCCATAGGGTTTCATGGGCAGGCATCTTGTCCTCGGTCCACTACCATGTACGGCACACCCTCTGGTCTGTGCTTGGTGGATTTTTAGAAGACAAACAAGAATCACCTGTGATTCCCAGGAGTTCACACAAAACACTGTAATTATTCTGCTGTAATTATTCTGCCCAGTAAATACTATGCCACTGAAGGAAGGAGAGGGAACTTCCAAGTGGAAGAGTCAAGGAAAACTTCCTGAAAAAAGTGACATGTGAAGTGGGTTTTGAGGGATTGGTTAGGATATTCGAAGAGATGATGAAATATGTTTGCATGGGTATGTTACAGGTAAAGCCAGTGGCAAATCAGGCAGGAATACTTGAGAGTCACTGAATGTAAGAGAGGAGCCATTTTGGCCAGAGCCCACTGAGTTGGAGCATGAGAGTCACAGCTGGGAATTGATGGGTACTCCCCCACCGAGCCACCTGAGACAGTATTTTGCAGGAACACAGACTGAACAGGGACAGGTGAAACAAAGCAATTCTGCTAAGGTGGTCAACCAAGACTATGGAGAACCACAAACGGAAAGCAGGCCTCTTGCTCAAATCTGCAGAGGGAAAGGAGGACATAAACAGGAGAGCAGATTACCAGTGAGAGGCTGAGGAACCTCAGGACCATCGCCAAGTGCCCACCAGAAGCCACTCCCACATATGGACTACTAGACAGAGGCACAAAGAACCCACGTCAGACAGCTGATAAATGGAAAAAGTCAACGACCTGCAGATTGTAGGGAATGTCAACACAAGAGAGAGATGGAAATCCATTCCAAGTTAGGGAGAGGCCCCGAGCCTCCAGTGGAATGTCAGGATGAAGCTAAGTTTACAAGAATCAATATGGCAGCTCGGCAGAGGACAGACGAGACAGGAAGGGGAGAAACTAGGTCAAGAAGCTGTCAACCCTGTGAGATGCGCTTATCTTAAAGAAAGGCCCGACACCAACCTGCTCCTGGGATAACCTCTAAGCCTTTGGAACATCCTGTCTGATAGGGTTTTTCATTTGTTTGTTTGGGGTGGGGTGCTATAGGGCAGGAGAGATAGTGTATACTCAGGATGTGGTCTTTGGCTAAAGCTTTGTGCCATGCTCTATCAGGCTAAGACAGGAGGGGCTAGAGACTGAGGCCAGACAGGCAGGCAATCAATACCTATCTAAAACTCTGGACACCAAGGTCAGAGTAAACTTCCCTGGTTGCCAGTAGTCCACCTGTGTGGTCCTAGAGAAATAAAGCCCTGGCCACAGAAGAGTCTGGGATAGGGCAGTTCGAAGCTCAAGCCATCTCTCCTGGGCTCCACCCTGCACAGCTCTGCATTGCTGGTTCTAATACCCTTCAACTGAGATCAACCACAACCATGAACATAACAGCTTTTCTAGGTTCTGAGAGTCCTCTGGCAAATCACAGGCTGCGGTCTTGGGCACACCCAACTGGAAAAGGAAGGATCAAATTCAAGATACAATATGTCTGGAAGAAGGGCTGGGACACTGTAACCAGATGGAGCTGACAGTAGACAAGGGAAACGTAGCGTGAAACCTGAGGCTTGGACCTGGAGGTCTTGGGAAACAGAGGCGTCAGTTGAAGAGAATGACCAGGACTTCACTTCACACCCAGATGGGTCTACATAGGGCTCGGTTATACAGTTTGGGGCCCGAAAATCAGCATTTGAAACCTGGGAACTGTAAATGGCATTTCACTTTGGAATTATTTCATTTATAACTATCTAAAATAGATTTTTAAATATTTTAAATAAAAGAACTACAAATCACAGTCCATTTTTGCAAAACAGTAGTTGTACAGAAACATTAGGCTAGAAACTCAATGTACTAAATGAGGAACACATTTCCTGGAATTTTGTGATAACATGAATAAGGAAGATCCAAATTTTCCATCTAGGAATTAAAATACAAGTGAGTAAAGGATATGACTTTTGGTGGCTCACGAGTGCCGTTCTACTGGTTTGGTTGCGAGGAACTATCCAGAGAACTCAGCACCCAGAGGTGAGTGGCGGATGGAGCAAAGCTCTGCAGTCTGGCTGTGCACACTGCCCTTTTCTGTCACTGACCCTAGCCTGGTTGTCCAGGCCTGTGGGAGGTCACATCTTCTGAAATAAGTGGACAGCACCTGGAGAAATTAACCGTGGGTGTTTAGGGTAAGAAGTATGCAGTCATCAGAATACCCCTGTCATCAAGAAAAGAAAGGGAAGCATTGGCAACAGAAAAAGAAAAGGAAACGTGGGGGGGTGGAACAGAGTGGACAGTGGAGAGAGGGAAGGGGAAGGAAGGACAGGAGGGAAGGAAGGAAACGAGACCAAGACCAGAAGCACCGGCAGAGATAATCAGATTCCCAAGTTCTATGGCCTTTTCTTTAAAAACTCACATAAGTCATCATTAGAAAATATACTTTCATTGCTTCCCTTTTAAAATAAAGTTTATTTTATCCCTTTGAAGCTTACAACATGATGTCATTGAGGGAATACACAAAGATAGTGAAGGGTGGTTACAGGGAAGTAAATGATCGTATCATCTCAGTGACGTTTTTCGGTGACAAGAGCAGCTAAATTCTACTTATTTAACATCTAAAATGGCATAGAATTCTATTAGCTTAGTCTCCACACTGCCCACTAGATCTGCCTTAATGAGGTGCAGGCAGTCTGGGCTCCAGGGACAGGGAGCTGTCTCCACATTCCTGAGCACACCTTCAGGGAACAGCTTGAGGGTTGGAGAAGAAGCTCAGTGACCAAGCACTTCTGAGCACGTGCAAAGCCCTGAATTCAGTCCTCAGCACTGAGAAAATAAAACAATGAAAGGGAACAGTAAAGTGCACATGAAGCTTGAGGTGAGGGAGAGAGCAGAGCGTCTGAGTGGCAGCTGTGCAGTGCTCGAAGGAACAGCCCCCAAGCCTGCCTCTGTGCCAGCGCCAGCTGGTGTCAGAGACCTGACCACAGGGTGTGTTCAGTGTGATCCCTTGAATGTAAGATTGTCGACCACTCTACACTCAAGACAGGGTCAAGAATCAAATGGAAAAGTCAGCATCATTTTAAAGATGGAGATTCCTCGATTTGTTCACAATCACCTTCTAAACTTTGAACTCTGTTAGGCACAGGGATACTTAGATGCTGAGAGCAAGTTAGAGATGTGATGAATTCACCATGGTGGAGTTTCTCCTTCTTAAAGGTGCTCCTTCACCTCTAGGCTGCCAGCCCTGGCCAGCATAGAGTCACTGCGTGGTGCCCATCCATGATCTGCACTGACAAACAGCATTGAATGACACAGTCCTTTCACTAAAATCCATGTCTGTGCAAACAGTGGAAGATGCAGAAAGAGATGTCACACAAACAAATGATACAACCAAGGCACAGGACAAGGAAACACTTAAAATCAAGTCTTGAGACTTGTGATAACGATGATCTTGCATTCCCTTTTTTGCCATTTCTGTACATAATGAGGCCAAGAATGGCGTACATGGGACCATAGTGATGTGGAAGGTCTCTGCCCTCAAAGAGTTCATCCTCTGGAATGGCTTCTCCCCCAATCAGAAATTATCTTACTAGTAACCAGGTTATTATGTTCTCCAGAAATAATTGATCAAGAACATTTAATAAAGAACCTGCCTGGTAATTATCTCACATGCCTTTTAAAAAGACAAGTGTCAGAGGATGCAATTTCCCATCACTGATTCTTCAGACATCTTGAGGCAGAAGCAGGAGCACTTGGAAATCCATCCCAAAGGTGACTAGGTCCTCATGCCCAGCCAGTTCCCTTGTGAGGACACATGACTTCACACCAACATCTTTTAATGGTGCAAACATCTGACTCTGAGATCAGGAAGGGAAACTCTACCTCCCTGAACAGAAGAGCAGGCACTACCGAAAGTTGTATCCCAAGAGAAAGAGGCACAGGGAAAGACAGGAGCTTCCTACCGGAGTGCCACAGCCAGGCCCAGGCCAAGACTGCTCTCTCCATCAGTTAAGAGTCACTGGGAAATGTCGTGGTTTAGAAATAATAAACACCTCTGAGATCCAAGAAAAAAGGGAAAGCAGAAACAGGATTTTTTTCCTCAGAGCATAGACTAATCCCAACAACACTGAGGAAGGAAGCAATCCAATTGTTTTCCATTAGTCTTTGTGCAGATTATCCTTTGGTGAGTTCTTAAGGCTGGTAGTAATTGCTGACCCTGGAACTAGTATATTGCTGCAGAAACTGAAATAAAGCTGGAGAAAAACACTTCCTAGTCCATTGCTCCCAATGGGCCAGTGAGGTGTGTTCTGAGCTGCGAAGAGGCCTGGGAGCCCCGCAAGGAAGGAGGAGGTGCAAAACAGCTCCATTATGATGACAGCACACAAGTTGTCAGAAGCTAAGCAACTCCTCACAATGCACGAGCTCTAAAATTGACTCTCTAGGGATGCCAAGATTTCAGAATAGTGAACGCTTTCTTATTTCAGCCACTATGTGCCAAATTTTCAAAGGGCAAGCTTGCTTTTCATGCAGGCAATCTCGAAGAGCTTGCACAAGTGGTTAATTTGCATGGGCAATTGGCCTCTCAGCTTTCATTTTGACAACTAAATTGATCTATCCTTTTAGACTAGCATCTCAGTACCCAAAAAGAGAGGGGTGTTTGAGGCCCTTTGAAAATGTGGTCTTTCAGTTGCTACTTATTGAGAACAATGCATCCTCATCCTGAAAGCAGTAGCTTGCCTAACAAAGGAAATTTGAGATTTAACTCTAGATCTAAATTCAAGGTTAATCCTAACATCAAGATTTCCTTCTAAAAATAATAATGGAGCTACATACTGTTACTTAACTGCCTCCATTAAAGCAGAATCAAAGGTCCAGTTTGGTTCTCACATCAGTGCTCTGATCATTACATAGGAAGAGAAAACCCTGGGTTAGATCCCCAAAGGCACCAAAATCTCCATAGAACAAAGCTGATCCAAGGAGACCAAAGTCTTCTGTGAGCATATAAAGAAGAGGAGCTTTTTTTATCCCTAGAAGGTGGACTGACTACTCACAACAAATTTTGAATGAAATACTTAAGTCACTTAGAAAAATATTTCCCTATAAGAAGAATAGGTAGCAAGGGTTTGTTTGTTCTGTTGTTGTTTTAGACATTTTTTACCCCAAGCTCAGTAAAACTTAATGCAGTAAAGTTCTTCAACACAGTAAAGGGAAGAAAACTATACCAAAGACCCATACAAGTCAATTTAATGGGTGTGTTGAGTTGCTTCAGTTTTGGGTTCTCTGTGACTCTATTTGATATGGCTTAACGCTGGTGCTACTGTTTTACATGATATATGATGATCTGAGCCAAGCAAATTGCATTTTACCTTGGAAGATTCCAATGATTCAGATCTTTAATGCCCCCGCAAAGAGGTCAGTGTTAGGCAAGGCAGGAATGTTCAGAGGTAAGATGATTCCATTACAAGAGCTGGAACCTTATCAGTAGATTCATAACTTAAATGGATTATGGGGTGGTAACAGTAAACAGGTGGGGCATGACTGAAGGAAGAAGGTCCCTGGGGTACAACCTTGCACTGTATTTTGTTCCTGGATTCTCTATCCCTCTGTCTGTGTCCCAGTTGTCACGAGCTGAGCTGTTTTCCTTGGCCCTGCCTTCCACAAAGATGCTGTGTCTCAGACCCAGAGCAACGGAGCTGGCTGACCATGAGCTGCGGTCTCTGAAACTGTGAGCCCAAATGGATTTTCTCCTCCTCTAAGTTGATTTTTCAGGTATCTTGGTCACAGAGATGAAAAGTTGAGTAACACAAAGATGAACTATAATATTATTTGGGGGGTTTAAACCAAGCTAATGCTCTGAAGCCATTTCACAATGCTCCTCTCATCAAAGATGTGAAAATCAGCTTTTTTTCAAATTCTTCTGAAATCAGTCCCAGTGACCTGTTGGATCTCATCAAAGGTGGGCACCGAGACCTGAAGAAGGAAAATCCATCCCAACTTTGCATGATGGCCCACAGGCAAGTTTCTTGGAGTGATGAGTCATTCCACCTAAATATTCGTGCTCTGTGGAGGACTTAATGCTATATGAATCCCTGGGTGTCTTGCATGACCCAAAGTCCAATTCTCTTCTATTTGTCATCCTCTCAATGTAAATTAGTGATAAAAATAAGAAATAGGCTACTACGCAATGGACCAGATGGCGACTTGCCTTCCTATAAACGCTGCTGTGTTTAGAGAGTTTACACATATGGAGAAATAAAAAGGCCTGCTTTTTTCCATATTTGTTGGCAATGAGTCATGTCATCCATTTCAGCACAAGTTGTACTGAAATTTCCTCCCAGATGAAGAAGCCACACAGCTTCACTCATGATTGAAGTCAACCATGTCAGCTGCCTTTGGTTAGTTATGATGTCACTCTGTCCACCCTGCAACCTCCGCCAAGGAGACTCTGAGCACGGCAGGCACCCTAAATGGAACCAGAAGGATGGTATATCCTGCGGCAAACCTGCTGGTAAGCGGGCACTCCTGCCTGTGAGTCAGGGTGCTCTGTCATTTCCTCCTGCAGCTTGTGCCCTAAAACCTTTAACCCAGATATCGCCATTATGGAAAACACTCAAAAGGTGCCTCGGAAACCTAAAGCTAGAACTACTTTATAATCCAGCAATCTCAGTACTGGGTAAAGAAGCAAAGAAGGGAACTCATTATGTCCGAGACATCTTGCACTTCTTATTGCAGCATGGTTCAAAATAGTCAAGAAATGGAAACAACCTAAGTGTCCACCAACTGAGGGACAAAGAAAGTGCACTGCATACACACAGTAGAATACTATCCATCCATAAAGAAAAAGAACAGAATCATGTCGCGTGTGAAAACATGGATGGAACTGGGGATTGCTATGTTAAGTGAAATAAGCCAGGCACAGATAGACAAACAGTACACACTCTCACGTGTAAAGGCTTAAGTTGATCTCAGAGAAGCAGAGTTCTAGGAGGGGTTATCAGAGCTGGAGTAAAGGGAACACAGAGGTTTGTTAGTGGGTGCCAGCCTATACATAGGAGAATTGGGTTCTAGTGTTCCACAGCACATTAGGGAACTAGAGAGATCATGAATGTTGCCAACACAAAGACGTGATAGAGTTTGAGGTACCGGATATGTTCAATACCTGATTTGATCATTACATATTGAAATGTCACTCTGCACCAAATAAATACTTACACTTATTATGGGTCAGTTAAGTATGTGTTATGTATCAATCTCAGGAGCTCTATTTGATGGCAAGTTGGCACACTTGTCCCCAACTATACTAGACCTAAAATACAAAACCTGGAAGCAGACCCATGAAGAATCCTAGGAAATGTCCAAGTCTACCAGTTATTAAAGGAGCCAGAGATCATCCCTACCCACCAAATGCAAGTGAAACCCACTCCATTGAACTAACTGGGAAGGGAAAAAAACAGTATGAAACAGACCATGTTTTACCGAATGATGCTTCATTATTCTCCACTGCAGGTACTAGGAGGGCCCGACACCGGGCAGATCCCAGCTTAGAGTCAGTCCCAGCCTTCGCCCTGCCCCCGGGGTGGGGCTGGGTGCGGCTGGGTGCATGCTTCCTAAGCTCCAAGAAGAAGCGCCTCCTCCTCCGTGGGTGGACAGGACAGACTGACTACTGGTGGTGGTTTGCTTTGTTCTCTGATTTGATAGTCGCTGAGAGAGCAACCCCTCCCTGTGGTTCCTGGGAGTTTATTTATGAATCTCACTGTAGAACTGTCTCTCCTGTCTAGATCACACTTTATCAGCTTGACCTTGCCCTGAAGCCATTGGTTCTACCAGCCTTCCTGCCGGCTCTCCAACAGCCACATGTCCCTGGTACCCAGGTGTGATGCTGCTGCCACTGTTCTTGATCCATGACTCCGGGGGCTGCTCGCCTGTTAGCACATGTCACCTCCACTATTCCCTGTCTGTCTCGTCGTCCAGAGCAAGGCAGGCATCTGTCCTGATTATCTTGGCATACCTAAGGCCAGCCCGAGGGAATGAGCACACTCAGCAAAGCCTGTGTAGGAGAATTGCTCATTCCCTCAGGGAGTGAGTGAGTGTCACAGAGCAGGGCTGCCTTAGGGCTGGCCTCTGCAGCTAGTCCTCCAAACCTAACTCTGACTTTCTGCCATAAGTCAGAATCGGCCAGCATGCAGAAGACCAACCTGTAGGGAACTGCCCACATCTCACACAGGTCGAGAATGCAGGGCCCAGCAGGTGCTCAAGTAAGCAGCCGGGGACCTGGGCTGCACCAGCCCCTCCTCGCAGCAGAGGAGGGCAAACCACAGCTCCTGATCCAGAGGCTCCGGGTTTGCCTTGATTCCAACTTTGCTCACAGTAGGTACCTTGTCACCTGCACTTAGAAGGTTTTCCGGCCTCAGAAGACGCTGTCGGTGCTATTTATCAGAACTAGTCCCTTTATCTACATGCTGGGCTGTCAGTACTGTTCAGACAAGAGAGATCCCAGTTCCCCAAGGACTTCCCAGTGCACACATGCCCAGGTCTCCATCTTCTTGTCCACTGAGCTGACCGACATATACGAGGTCCTTCTCCAGGTTCCCCTGGGGAGGGTTCCCCTACCACCTTGAGGACCACAGTGACCTGAGGTGTCACTAGGGAGATAGCACACACATGAACGCAGAAAGTAATTGCGACCTGGTGTCCAAGAGTAGCAAGCAGGAAAAGACTGGACATAATATAAACATGAGCCAGGAAAACCTCGTGATTATGCTGATGCTCACTTAACAAACCCACTTTTCAATGGTATCAGGCCAGTTGCTAAGGAAAACTTATTCCCACTTCTGAACTAGCAACATTAGTGCATCAGGAGTGTTTCCATATGTGCAAATTCTGCTGTCACGGATGAAGACGGTCTCTCACTTGCTTCCGGGGCTCCTGTGCTCTCTGTCACTGTGTCTGACTCTTAGCTGGAACATGTCCCCACACAGCCTCCTCCCCATTTTCCCCAGCTGGGCAGAGAAAAGTTCAAAAAAATCCCTTCTCACTGTCCAGTTTTCTTTTTCACACGTGGCTTTAGAAAATATGTAGGTGGTCTGGCTAAAAGGAACATGGAGTTATGATGTGATTTATCAAAGGGGAAATAAAAGCATTTTAGACCCGGTGTTGTGATGCATGCCTATAATCCCACTGGCTTCAGAAGCAGAAGTAGGAGGATCACACTTTCAAAGCCAGCCTCAGAAACTTAGGAGGGCCTAAGGCAAACCCTGTCTCTAAAAAATAAAATAAAATAAACAGGGCTAGGGATTGCACCCTAGGTTCAATTTCTGGTACCAAAAAAAAAAAAAAAAATTAGTTACCTTAATACCCAAAAATCAATGGCTGCATTTGTGCTTGACTTCAGATTGTACATCACAGGGTAACACACCTAACAGTAGGATCGGAGCCTGGAGGAAAGACTCGGGGACGAACACAGTGACGCAGAAGTGAAGTCTGCCAGTCTTCAGCAGTCTGAAGATCCGCCCTTGCTCTGGGGCTCTCGTCTCAAACCACGTAAACCAGGATGCTCTCTCCACATCCCCCTCCCTGCCTACCTCCTCCCTGGAAGCAGCAGACATCTAGGGACTCACCAAGTGCCAGTACACCGCCTCTCTGTCCTCACAGGTCCCACCAGAGAAGTCACCTGGCCACACACTGTCCTCTAGTAGCAGCACCCCGCAGACTCCGCTGGGGAAATCAGAGGACCAAACCCTCCTTGGAAGGAGAGCTGAGAGCACATGGCAGCAGGTGGTGAGACCCAGTGTTCTTGCCCTGCTGGCTGCTCCTTTCTCACCTGCTTTGGACTAGCCTGCAAAGGGCAGTGGCTGATAATTTCCCCAGTTTTAAATGGTGTAAAAGAACTTTAAGTCAGAAAACTGGCGTGAGATTTTGGTGCCAGCTGCTTGCCTCCAAGACCCCTTAGGTAAACCACAACCTCAATTGGATGCAACACTGTGGCATTTATTGCTATTCCTTGATAAACCACCCGACGCCTCCATTAGGCCTCTCCTATGTTCGTATTTTGGAGTACACAGGGTTCTTTCACCAGCTGCTGAAAAGATCCAACCATCCTGAAATGAGTGGGGACAGTTAGGCATGGCCCAGGCCTCCTGCCTCCCCTCTTCTGTGAACCTTGAGCCGTGTCAACTTCCCTGCTGGCTCTCCTTGCTTGGCCAAAGGTGGCAGATGGTCACGCTCCTGAGCAGACAAGATCCATCTGCCTCGCAGGGTGTGGACAGCAGGTAACAAGGACAGCTCTATCTGAGCCACATGGGAGGAGAGAGCCCACAAAGGAAACCTGAATGACCTTTCTGTCTGGAATCACGGGATGGACCCTGGACAGAAGCGAGGCGCCTTCACTACTTCCCTCTCCTGCTCCGGCCACATTTCCCGTTTGTCCCCTACTGCTCAGCATCACCTGCACAGCTCCTGAAGCCATGGCAGGCCCTTACAGAAAGCAAACAGGAACGTCATGATGACAAGAGCTTTGTCCCCCAAGGTCATTCACTGCAGACACTGTCACTCATCGGAAGACATCTTCATCTGGGCTGAAGTCACCAGAGGGAGCTCCTTGCTCCTCAATTCCAATTGCTTTGACAGACAGGCAGCCATGAAGGAGAGCTTGCAGCCCAGAGCCAAGTGCTGTGCAGGAATTCCAAGGTGGTCCTTGCTGGTCACCAGAAGTCAGTGGCTTGGGGCAGCTGCTGAGGGATCCCAGCTCAAAGCCAGTGTCCCGCTGTACTGAGGGACACGACTCCTCTCACAAGCCAAGTGCACCTCATCTCAGACTCCCCAGCCCAGCCCCCGAATGCTCCCAGCAAGGGCAAGGCCAAGTGGCTGGCACTGCACTTGTGAAGGGATTTTCAAGCCACACTAAAATAAAAGCCCCGGTGGTTTCCCAAAGTAAGGCTGCATGGTTGACCCAGACCAAAGGAACCTTCTTTTAGCTTCTAGCTGCATTCTCTCTAAACAAAAACTTTAAAAAGCAACTGAAGGTGTGGTTTTAAGTTGTATCCCAAGGGTGACCCCAGTTTTTCACTCAGCTTGTTATTGAAGGTGCTACATTACAAAAGCTGTAAAAGTTACGTTCTCCTCCAAGTCAATGCAGAAGCACCAAACACGGGTGCCAGCTCGCTCCGCAAGAGCAGGCAGGGTGCTCACTTCAAGGCTCTGAAGGGGCCCAGTTCAACAGCCAGGTAAGGGCAGGTCTTGAGAGTGCTTCAGAGGAGAAAGTCGGGCGGCCTCTGCTAGCCCTCGGGGTCCTCCACTGGTGGGTGCTGCAGGCACCAGGATGCTGCTGTTGACACGAAACCCTGCAGCCTCATCCTAAGCCAAAACTCTCCCTTCACACCAAGGGATCCATGACACAGGTGCCACATAACTCTGGACAATTTTTCTTTCATTTGGTAACCAAGCTTCAAGAAAAGAAAAGAAAATGCCCTTGATCCTTCTTATCCATGGATCCTATGTTTCCAAATTCACCTACTGGCTGAAATCCACATGTCACCTCAAAATCAATACTCCCTGCAGCACCTCCCAGCCACACATAGACAGGGGACAGAGCATGCTCCCAGCGGTGGCTGGAGGGCACAATTCTTTGCCTCCCTGTTTCAGTAAACTAGTGCCACATAATATATTTAGTGCCACATTTTTGCACTTCTGTGCTTTTGTGTTTGTTTGTTTTTGTTTATTTCTCTATTTAAAAAGTCCCGATCACAGTGCTGCCTTGCTGCCCAGTGTCCCTGAGCACAGGAGGGCTGTGACAGGCCTTACAGAAGAAGAGCCGGCATCAGATGGGCAGCGCTCAGGGGTCAGTTACAGCGCCACTGGGCATGCGCTCAGTATCAATGAACCAGCCCCGCACAGGAGGCGAGCTGCCTTTCGCCAACACACCATAAACAGGGGTATTTATCAACCAGTTGACAAAATGTGACCAGCCTAGCCCTGTATGTCCCCAGGAGCAAGAGCTCAGCATTTGCTAACTCAGGATTTGCAGTGAGTTGGGTCCACACCACAGGTAACGAGAAGGGACTGTACTTGCTGAAGGACAGCAGCTGTGGATGAAGACCTGCAAGCATTCCCCAGCTCTACCCAAATGTCCAGAGCTGTGGAAGGAAGGCTACAGGAGCCAGCGAGTGGAACACAGCTCATACAGAGGGTGGCCAGTGCCCCAGAGGAGAGCAGGGCCAGGCCACAGAGGCTCATTCCTGAAAGCACAAGGTAACCCCTCGCTGCTGAGGAGCCTGGAACTCAGCTAACTGCAGACTGGGGGGCCCTGGGTGCCAGACTGTCTGGCACTCACACTAGGGGGAGACCTTTCTGAAGTTGTCCTGGAATGAAACAAACCTGGACAATGAGTGGGTATCAGGGAGGGCAGGTTACGGCCAAGGTCACTGGAGGAAGGGAGGCGCTGGCTCCAGGCCCACAGGGCTCCTGCCTGCCCTCATCCTATCATGTGAACCTGCCTGCCCTCATCCTATCATGTGAACCAGATCCTCGCCTTCTCTCAGCTAACGATCTTTGCTCCCCGGATTTAAGGGATAATTACAATCTAAAGGGTTGATTGTCTCATTACGCATATGCTAATGTGTTCCTGATGATCCTGGCTATTAAGTTGAACTTACAAATACCAACTCAGGTCACAGGTGGGCCCCTCTGACATATTCCCATCTGTTATGCATTGAATAGAAAAGGGCCTTCCCTGCACAGTGCTCAGAGGAGGAAATGGCACACTCTTCAGAACAGAGAGTACCACTTGGTCCAGTTCAGGAATGTCTTATCTTAATTGAATGGAGTCTCTTTTAGCACACTGAGATCTTTAACATTACGAAATCAAAACAAAAACAAAGAGCAAAACAGATCATAAATGTCACAGAATAAATAGACCCAAAGCCCTTGCTTGATGGCTGCCTGCCTTAAGCCCTCTCCAGACGCATCTCCCTGTGTGATAATCTTAGGACTAAAAACTACCACCACTTGGGATAGAATTGGCTTCTTTTTAAACCACCCTCCTCCTTTTATGAGCATCTTTTTCCACCTCAACTTCTACACTGTCCGTTGTCAAAAGAAAGTGAGCAGAAGTAACAGAAGTAGTTCACATGTGCCCTTGGGTAAAGAAAAGACACTCACCAAGGGACACACAGACTCTCTTCCAAATTCAGGAAGATCAGCTTTTATTGAGATCACCAAACCATAAGTTGGTAGACTCCATAAAGAAAAATCAAAACTTACCAAATTTGTAAGAGTGATAAACCAAATCCACATTATGGATAGGACTCAGGCCCAGGATTTTCATCCTGCTGACATCAGACAAGGGGTTCCGTGAGTCGGTCACTAAGCACGACACACTTGCTCACTACGCACACTTCTCTGGGCGCCTCCCAGGTAGTCTGCAGAGGCCTCAGGACTGGGTGTCAGTATGTGTCGTGAACGGGAAGAAGAGGAGGGGTTTCAATGGAGCAATCCTGTAATGAGAAATTCTGAATTTTTCAAATGAGTATTCCGTTTGACTTTTCAGCCAAACCTGGCTCTAAAACTTCTTTGATCTCTAGGAATACCAGATGCTAAGACAGAAATGTGTGTATATAAGTTAATGGAGAGCTTTAAACAGATCTGGTGGAAATATGAAAGGAAAGCTTAAGTCCCACTAAAAATTTGAACTGAAAAAGCAGAGAAATAGTTGATAATTTACAGATGATCCTTCCTGGTGCAAAGCTGAGCCCTGTAATGCAAGGGTGCGAGAGGGAAAAAGCCATTAGAGGCACGGGAGGACATCTAGAGGAAGTGCACACAGACTCCAGTCTCCAGGGGTGACAGGGAAGCTGCATTTGGCTCTAAGGCCTGCCGGCCCAGGACATAGAAGGGGCGTAAATCCCAACTGAAGTCAAGCGTTCCGGGTTCCCAGCAGAATTGCCACTCGCCAGCTTTGCCTTCCATGAAGCTCCTTGCTAGAGAGCCACCAAGGGCTGCTCCACCCCAGCCCTAGCTGGGGTAGAGAACTGCCAAGGCAGTCACCCTCTCTGGGGACATAAACCTCTCTTCTGCAACTGGCTGCCGGCACCCGCTCTGGACAGGCAAGTGTCAAGTCTCTGGGCACAGGTGAGAACCAGGATTTGGCTAGAGAAGGGGAAGAGGCGATTGGAAGCAGAGAACCCAGCTTAACAATACCAGAAAATTAAAAATGCTGGTATTCACAGGACTCAGGGTGAAAGCAGAGAGGCAGGCAGACTGGATGCTTTTTGTAAGAGGGACACCTGCGACTTGGGGCACTAACAAAAAGCAGACATGTCTGTGGTCATGGACTGCCCACCCCTCCAGTCCAGTCCTCACACAGCTGAGCTGGACCCCAAACCACAAAGGGGCTGGAGGAGAAAGGGAGGTCCAGTCAGTGAGTCAGCTGCAATAACACAGCAGAAGGCTGGAACCACAAAAGCTTCTCAAAATAAACACTGCGACTCGAGCGGTGGGGGAGCAGCACTGGGGAAACTTCAAGCAGCCCTGGATCTCATCAGACATCATTTTTTAAAACCACTGGAAAATGCCATTCAAAGCGGTGTTTGAATGACAAACAGAAGGGCCTGCCTTACCTACAGAGAATAGCATCAAACAGAGATCTTCAGAAGGGCCCTGCCCTGCTCAGACTATTCTGCAAAGGAGCTTAACTCATTTTCATCTCCCCATGAGTGCTTCCTTCGTCAAAGCCCCAGGATGCGGCAAGCTTTTAGAGCTTAAATACCATGACCCCCAAATGTTCTGAATCCATTCTGGCAAATTAGTCCAAATATGGCCCAAGTTCAGGGTTTCTAGGAAATAACTGGTCTCCTTGCTTGTAACAAAAAGACTGCTGCTTCTCTAAATTCAAGTCCTGCACATGCAAACTGTGGCCCAGAACTTCCCAAGATACTTAAAAGAAAGGGAACAGATCACCCATCCATAAAGACCCCGAGTCAACCTACAACACATTCCCACTTGTTTAAGACGACAAGGTCAGAGACACCCACACGCTCAGAAGTCTTCTCTGGAGGCGCAGCTGCCCCTGAGGCCGCTGCTACGGATGCCTAGAGGTCATTTTTCCAGGCGCCAAAACTGCCACCCACTGCACTACTGGGACTCCCGCTGCCAAGACCTGGAGATGGTCTCTTGAAGCGCAACTGTCCAATGCTGCTGTGCAGGGCACACAGGTCTTTTCTCCAGGTGTGGCTGTGCTCTACACAGCTGCTGCCACATGGAGGTCCTGAAAGTCTTCTCTCTGGGTGCCACTGCAGTTGCAGCCAGAGCTGCCCCCCCCCGACTCCCCCACCTGCTGACACCACTGTCACTAACCCCCCACCTGCTGCCAAGGTCACCAACAACTGCGGCTGCCGCTGACCTCCTGTCTGCTGCAACTGACCCCACCACTACCGCATCCACTACTACCCAGAGGTCCACTCCTAGGGAGACTCCAGGTTTGGTTGCATGTGTCCACATCCATATTGAGACACCTACCAGGGTCTGGGGGGTTGGGTGCCAGCAGGTTTGCTGTCACCACCATCTTAGGACACAGCCACCCCTGCCTGGGACACTGGTCAGGACCTGGAGATACAGTATTGGGGTGCCTGCAGGTTTGGCTATACCTGGGGTCTTCTTCCTAGGAGTGCTGGTAGCTACCACTTAGTTGCTGTTTCTCAGGATTGCTCATCCCAGGTGGTTCCTCTCCAAATTCCAGCAGAATTGAGATCTTGGGACTACAATGTGGCCAAACCCAAGATATCCGAAGGCCCCAAATAGGTGGGATAGTGACTAGGTCTGCCAGGGCTGGTCTGGGCCACACAATCTTATGAGAAGTCAGAGACAGGACTGAGAAGCTCTGGAAAGCTGACAGCGACAGTTGTTCAATTTTCCATTGAGATTTATTTTATTTTAAGTAATTCTTCTCTCCGCCATGTTTGGAGCAAGGTAGAGTACTACAACTCTTCAGGGACAATACAGGTCTACAGGGTAGAATCTGTACTGCCTCAGATCCATACAACTAGATGGGAAAACACTCAAGCAACAGGAAAAGACAAGGGAACAAAGTGCCCCAAACAAACCAAGAGGCCACAATAAGAGAAGCCACTGACAACGCAGTAGAAGAAATGTCTGAGAAGGAGTTTAGAATGTACATAGTTAAACTGATATCCAAAGTAAACTATGGTACAAAGATCGAAATCAAAGAGAAAACACAGGAAGTAAAAGATCACTTCAATAAAGTGATAGAGATTCTGAAATTAAACCAAGCAGAAATATTCAAAATGAAGGAATCAATAAACCAAATTATAAATTCAATGAAAAGCATCACCAACAGACTAGATCCTTTGGAAGACAGAATCTCAGGCAATGAAGACAAAATACTTAATCTTGAAAATAAAATTGACTATGCAAAGATGGTAAGAATCCATAAACAGAACTTCCAAGAATTCTGGGATAACATGAAAAGACCAAACTTAAGAGTTATTGGCACAGATGAAAGAGCAGAGGTGCAAACCAAAGGAATGCACAATCTTTTCAATGGCATAATATCAGAAATTCTGCCAAACCTAAAGAATAAAATGGGAAATCAAATACAGGAGACTTACAGGACCCCAAATGTACAAAACTACAGCAGACCCACACCAAGATATGATATAATGAGAATGACTAAAATATAAAATAAGGATAAAATCTTAAAGGCCATGAGAGAAAAAAAACAAGTTATGTATAGGGGAAAACCAATTCAGATCTCAACTGATCTCTCAACCCAGACCCTCAAAGCTGGGTAGTTATGGAAGAAAATATTTCAAGCTCTGAAAGAAAATGGATGCCAACCAAGAATTTTATATCTAGCAAGACTAAGTTGCAGGTTTGAAGATGAAATAAAAACCTTCCATGATAAACAAAAGTTAAAAGAATTCACAACTAGAAAGTCTACACTTCAAAATAGTCTCAACAAAATATTTCATGAGGATGAAGTGGGAAAAAAAAAGTGAAAACCAGCAAAGGGAGGAACTAGTCAATCAAAGGAGAAACTAAATCAAATTAAAAACAAGAAATAAACCAAAATGACCAGGAATACAAATCATATCTCAAAAATAACCTTGGATGTTAATGGCCTAAATTCATTAATCAAAAGACAGAGACTGGCAGATTGGATTAAAAAGACAAGACCCAACAACATGCTATCTCTCAGAGACTCACCTAATAGGCAAAGGCACAGACTGAAGGTCAAAGGGTAGGAAAAAACATAACACTCATATGTATTGTGTACACAAGCAGGGGTTTCCATCTTCATTTCAGATAAACTGGACTTCAAGCCAAAGTTAATCAGAAGGGACAAAGAAGGACCTTTCATTCTACTGGAAGGAATTACACATCATCGAGACATAACAATTGTAAATATCTATGCCCCAAACAATGGAGTATCTGTGTACATCAAACAAACCCTTCACAATTTCAAGAATCAAATAGACCACAACACAATAGTGCTGGGTGACTTTAATGCAACTCTTTCACTACTGAACAGATCTTTCGAACAAAAGCTAAATAAAGAAACTATGGAACTAAATAATACAATTAATAATTTAGACTTAACAGACATATATAGACTATTTCATTCATCAAGGAGTGAATATACTTTTTTCTCAGCAGCACATGGATACCTCTCTAAAATAGATCATATCTTATGCCACAAAACAACTCAGTAAATACAAGAAAATGGAGATAATACCCTGAATTCTATCAGATCATAATGGACTAAAATTAGAAATCAATGATAAAATTAAAAATAGAAGTTATTCTAACACATGGACACTAAATAATACACTATTGAATGATGAATGGATAGTAGAAGAAATCAAGGATAAAATTAAAAAATAGTTAGAGGTAAATAAGAATACCAATACAACATACCACAATCTATGGGACACTATGAAGGCAGTTCTAAGAGGAAAGTTTATTGCACTGAGTTCATTTATTAAAAGAATAAAAAGCCAACAAATAAATGACCTAAAATTATATCTCAAAGCCCTAGAAAAAGAAGAACATCAACACCAGAAACAGTATAAGACAGGAAATTAAAAGCAGAACTGAAATCAGTGAAATTGAAAAGAAACAATTGAAAATGGTTGGCAAAACAAAAATTGGTTCTTTGAAAAAAAAAGTCAATAAAATTGATAAACCCCTAGCCACACTAACAAAGAGAAAAAGAGAGAAAACCCAAATTACTAAAATACGTCACCAAAAAGGAAATATCACAATGGACACAACTGAAATACAGAATATAATTAGAAACTACTTTGAAAATTTATATTCCAAAAGAGTAGAAAATACTAAAGACATTGACAAATTTCTAAAGACAAATGACCTACCTAAATAGGAGGCCATAAATGATTAAACAGAACAATTTCAAGTAATGAAATAGAAATGCTATCAAAAGTCTACCAATTAAGAAAAGCCCAGATGGATTCTCAGCCAAGTTCTACAAGATCTTCCAAGAAAAATTAACACCAATACTCCCATATTATTCCATGAAATAGAAAAGGAGGGAACCCTCCAAACTCATTCCATGAGGCTAATATCACCCTGATACCAAAACCAGACAAAGACACATCAGGAAAGAAAACTTCGGACCAATACCCTGATGAACAAAGATGCAAAAATTCTCAATAAAATTCTGGCAAATCGCATACAAAAACATATTAAAAAGATAGTGAACCATGAGTGGAGTTCATCCCAGAGATGCAAGGTTCATTCAACACATGGAAATCCATCATATCAATTGCCTTTAAAACAAGAATCATATGATCATCTCAATAAACACAGAAAAAGCATTTGAAGAAATATAGCACCCCTTCACATTCAAAACACTAGAAAAACTAGGGATGGCAGGAACATACCTCAACATGGTAAAAGTCATACATACTAAACCCCAGGTCAACATAATTCTAAATGAAGAAAAATTGAAAACACTCCCTCTAAAAATGGGAACAAGATGAGGATACCCTCTTTCACCACTTTTATTCAAACTCTAGCCAGAGCAATTAGGCCAAAAAAAAAAAAAAGAAATTAAAGGTATACAAAAAGGTAAAGAAAAACTCAAATTATCACTATTTACCTGTGACATGATTCTATATTTAGAAGATCCAAAAAATTGCACCATAAAACTTCTAGGATTAATAAATGAATTCAGCAAAGAAGCAAGATAAAAAATCAATACCATAAGTCAAACATGTTCCTCTATATTAGTAATGAATCTACAGAAAAAGAAATTAAGGAAACTACCCCATTCACAGTAGCCTCAAAAAAATAATAAAATACTTGGGAAGTAATCTAACAAGAGAGGTGAAAGACCTCTACAATGAAAGCTACAGAACACTAAAGAAAGAAATTGAAGAAGACCTTAGAAGATGGAAAGACCTCCCATGCTTCTGAATAGGCAGAATTACTATTGTCCAAATGGCCATACTACCAAAAGCATTATAGAAATTTAATGCAATTCCTATTAAAATCCCTATGACCTTCTTCATAGTATAAGAAAAAGCAACCATGAAATTCATTTGGAAAAATAAGAGACCCAGAATAGCCAAAGCAATCCTTAGCAAGAAAAGTGAAGCAGGAGGCATCACAATACCAGACCTCAAACTGTACTACAGAGCTATAATAATACAAAAGCATGGTATTGGCACCAAAACAGACATGCAGACAAATTGTACAAAATAGAAGACACAGAGAAAAGCCCATATAAATAGTTATCTCATACTAGATAAAGGTGCCAAAAACATTCACTGGAGAAAAAATAGCATATTCAATAAATTGTGCTGAGAAAAATGGAAAGTCACACGTAACAAAATGAAATTAAACCTTTATTTCTCACCCCACAAAGCTCGACTCAAAGTTGATCAAAGATTTAGGCACTGGAACAGAGACCCGGCAACTAGTAGAAGAAAAAGTAGGCCCAAATCTTCACCATGTTGGCCTAGGATCTGATTTCCTTAAAAAGACCTGGAAGTGCAAGAAGTTAAATCAAGAATCAATAAATGGGATGAGTTAAAACTCAAAAGCTTCTTCTCAGCAAAAGAAAACCATCAATAATGTGAAGAGAGAGTCTACAGATTGGGAGAAACTCAAAAAACTTAACACCAAAAAAACAAATAACCCAATCAATAAATAGGCAAAAGAATTGAACAGACACTTCACAAAAGAAGAAATACAACTGATCAACAAACATTTAAAATATGTTCAACATCTCTAGCGATTAGAGAAATGCAAATCAAAACTACTCTAAGATTTCATCTCACTTCAGTTAAAATGGCAATTTTCAAGAATACAAGCAACAATAAATGTTGGCGAGGATATGGGGGAAAAGGTACGCTCATACATTGCTGGTGGGAATGCAAAATGGTGCAACCATTATGGAAAGCAGTGTGGAGATTCCTCAGAAAACTTGGAATGGAACCACCATTTGACTCAGTTATCCCACTCCTCAGTTTATACCCAAAGAACTTAAAATCAGCATGTTATAATGACATAGCCACATCAATGTTTATAGCAGCTCAATTCACAATAGCTAAACTATGGAACCAACCTAGATGTCCTTCAACAGATGAATGAAAGAAAAGGTGACACACCTGATGGATAATTACTCAGTCATAAAGAAGAATGAAATTATGGCATTTGCAGGTAAATGGATGGAGTTGGAGAATATCATGCTAAGCAAAATAAGCCAATCCCAGAAAACCAAAGGCCAAAGGCCTCTGATATGAGGATGCTAATTCAGAATAAGGCAGTGGGGCATGATCGGGAAGAATAGTTACTCTAGATTAAGCAGAGGGGAGTGAAGGGAGGGGAAGGGGCATGGGGCAGGAAGGATAGTAGAGTGAAACAGACATTATTGCCTCATGTACATGTATGACTGCATGACCAATGTGATCCTACAGCACATACAATCAGAAAAATGAGAAATTATGCTCCATTTATGTATGATCTATCAAAATGCATAAATGCATTCTACTGTCATGTACAACTAATTAAAACAAATAAAAATGTTTTAAGAAAAGATGACTTCTCAAAGGCTACCCAGAAAAACAGACATGGCAAGGGACCTGGGTTCAAAGGCTGTCATCTCTGCTGGCTGTGCCATGTGTACTGGTTTTGCTTTTTGTTTGTTAACTTTTTTGAGTTTCTTCTCCTATAGAAAAGGGATAGTAGCAACCAGGGTGTAAGTAAATGTTGAGGTTTCAAAGGTACACATGCCCAGTTCCTGGCTCAAAATTGGTACTTAATAAGCATTCAATATTATTATCAAAGGAAATTGTTTTGGACACACAATTGTGTCAGAGCTGAGGGCCAAGAGTGTTGGGGCTATCTGCTGTGTGAGTTTATGCCTCTGCCTATCTCTTTGAGTCTCATTGTTTAAATATTAAAAAATTATATACAGTAGTGAGCTAGTCAGCTTTTCATTACTGTGACATAATACCTTAGATAATCAACTAAAAGAAAGATTTAACTTGGCTCACAGTTTCAGATGTCTCATTCAGTTCACGCTCACTTGGCCCAGTTGCTTTGGACCTGTGATGAGTCAAAGGTCCTGCAGAACCTCCTGGCAGTGTGTTCGAGAAGGCCTGTTTACCTTACAGAAGGCAGGGAGCACAGAGAGTGGGATGGGAGGGTCCCAATGTCTCCTTGAAGGCCATGCCCCTAGGGGGCTTCCTCAACTGGACACTCCTCAAGGTTCTACCACCTCCTAATGGTGCTACCAGCAGAGAAGCAAGCGTCTAACACGTGACCTGTGGGGGACATTCAAGATGCAGTCTGAAGCAGTTGGTCTGAGACATTTTATGCTCATATCAGGGCTAGAAATCTAGTGATCTGGGGGTTTCATCTCCTGAGCTTTGCGAATGCAAAGGCTCATTTTATTCCTATCAGAGACATTTTCTTCTCCTACCAAATTTTCTGGAAAAAATATTAAAAATATCCACTTGATCTTTTGGAGGGATCACATGTTTTAAAAGGGTCACAAGATGAAATTCTGAAATGAAGCACAAAAGGAAAGAAAATGTATTCTCTAGAGGTCAGCACTTTTATTGGAGGATGGGGAAAACAGTTACACGTCTCAAAGTGCACAGACACAAAGAACTGGTGAGAGAGACAGAGAGAGAACGCATTCCCCCCAGTGCTAGCTGTTTTGTTCTAAATCTTCACATCTGTGACCTTCTCCTAGTCTGACCAGTCTTGGGATCTGTCTTGAGGTTTCGTTATAAGGTAAAAAGTGACCCTACAACTAAGACAAGCATTTGCCAAAGATGCCTTTCCCTCAGTTTAGCTGCCAACTATGAAAGCACACCAGTAACAGACTTGTTAGGCAGATACGAAACACAGGCTCCCTGCAAACGTGCTCCAGCATGCACACACAGGTGCTCACGTGAAGACTGGCCACCCAGGCCGGGAGAGCGGGGGCAGACTCCCCTGGGCTGCACAGAGGATCTGCACACTGAAGCTCCGACCCAAGGCGGGAGAAGATTCTGCAGTCTTCCTTTAGAGCCAAGTCTGCTGTGAAATGTACCGTGGGGAGCCCTGAGGTGCTGTAATAGCAGTTCTGACTCCAAGGTAGAAGTGTTAGCATCAACGTTTGGGTTACAAATGACAGCTAACAGGCAGATGTCAGAAGCTAAGAGGCTCCTGGGCAGAGTCTCAAAGATGTGGACGATTTACCGTCTGATTTGTTTCAAGAGTGATGTCCCTTAAATTCCCACCGATGACTTCCTGCTTCAGTTAGGAGACGGCGAACTATGTTGGATGAAAATTGGTCCAATTAGTCTTAAAAGATCCATTGTTGATTTGAACTATTTTTACCAAAAAATGTAGACAGAAATACCGTCATTAACACCAGAGGCATTAGGCGTGCATCCTACATGATACACATAGTCTGTATGCTTCATACCTAGCATCCAAACTCATGTTTTCTTAAATGGCCCATAATTATGCTGTCGTCTTTAAGAATTAGAAGTGACTCCTGGAAGGACGCTGGGGGATCCTGCTTCAGACAGATCTCGCTCAAAACGGCTCCTGCAAGACCCACGTGAGACCCATGAGCTCATGCACACGCCCACCCATGCTCCTTCTCCCTGGGCACAGAGGGTGCCTGTGACTTGCTTCTACCAACAGGATTCAGCAAAGATAGCGTCTACGTGGGGTGACGAGATATCCCAAGAGATAGTAGCACTCTCCTAGCCCATGTCCCTTTCTCCATGGAGGGCTTTGAGAAGCAAAGGGCCATGTGGGAGAAATCCTCACGACAACACACCGCGGGCAGCTCTGAGGAGCGAATGCAAGTCTCCAGCAAGAAAACGAGGCCCCTGGGAACACAACCACAAGGAAGCAGACTCTGCCCACAGCCCAGGTGGACCTTCAAGCAGATCCCTCCCAGCCACGCCTGCAGATGAGACCCAGCCCCACTCCACTGCCCTTGACCGCAGCCTTGCAGAGCCCAGCTGAGCTGGGCCAGACCCCAGTCCGCAGCACTGCTGAGAAAGTCGGAGTGCACTCACAGAGGCCAACACGCTTCTGGTCACATTCAGGGTGACAAACAGAAAACTGATACAGATCATTAAATCTCAAGCTGCTAGTAAAGAGTGAAGTAAGTAATTCCATTTACAAAACGTCTATAGGGTAGTTTATTCAATTGAATGGTATCCTCATAAACTCCAAAATGTATTTTAAATATTCAATTGTAGAAAGATTATTTTTAATCACAACACAAAATCAGACATTGCAAACAACTATTCATGACTCTTCAAAAACAGCAAAGCCTCAATTAAATAAGAAAAAATAACATAAGATCAAAACGTCAACATTTGATCCTTAGTTACTCTGCAGAGTTCAATTTTTAACTGACCTCTAATGACATCAGCTATTCTCAAAGATTATTCTCAGAATTCTGAACATGCATATAAACCACCCCTGCAAATCTTAGCAAGAGGTTTTGAGTTGGATTACATCAGGAGTATTGAATGAAGAACCTGGTTGTGTGATCAGGTGTTAGAAGGACGTTGTTAAATTGTCACATCAGCAATTCGGGGTTAGAGAAACCATCAGGGAATTCATAGGAACGTATGCTCATGTCACCACAAATGTAGACTTTAAACCTTTTCACAGAACAAAACAGTTTTAACAAACAGAACACATTTGAACAAAGGTGTAACCATCTCTTTCAACACAAGTTAAATATCCTGTGTCCCCAAAACCTGGAAGAGCCTATGTAAGAATGTTATGATGTATACCTGGAATGTCCCCCAAAGCTTGTGTGGAAAGCCTGCTCCCCAATGCAGCAAGGTGCAGAGGAGGGGCTTTCGGCCAGTGATTAGATCATGAGGGCACTGGCCTCTTCAGTGGATTAACTAACCCAGCGATAGCTGGATGGACTACAGGAAGCTGGGACCCAACTGGACAAACTAGGTCCCTGGGTCGTGCCCTGGAAGAGTATGTCTCGCCCCTGGCCCCTTCTGTTCGCTCTCTCTGCTTCCTGACTGACAAGAGCTAAGCAGCTTTCCTCCGCATGCCCTTCCACCAGGGTGCTCTGCCACACCTCGGGCTCAGCAAAATAAAACTGGATGACCATGGACTATGGTTCTGAGACCAAGAGCCAAAACTTCTCCTCTTCTAAGTAGTTAACGTCAGGTGTTTTGGTCACAGTGAATCAAAGTTGACTAACACAAGGTATTCAAGTATTGTTTTAAAAAGCATGTTTAAGTAAATAGAAGATTTTGGATCACAATGAAAAGATACATGTTGAAGGAGATAGGAAATAGGTAAGCCAGTCACCCTATTTGGTATACATTCTACACATGTGCTGAAATACCACTCTATGCCATTAATATGTATAATCTTAATGTGTTAATTAAATGTTTTAAAGCAAAAAGGATGTTGTGAGTTAATGTAAAATGCTTGGCATGTTTCAATACGTTATTTTAATGTGACTTTGAAGATTTTAATAAATGCATGTAATAAAATATAATGTGCTAGCTGTCCAAGTCGGAAAATTTTACCGTTCTTTCAAAGCCAATTTCTGTTGATCACATCTTCATTGGGGTTGGGGGAGAAAACTCTTTTCCTCATTTTGATATGTTTATCAATTTGAGTGTAAGAATAGAAGGAATTGCTGTCTTATGAAATGCATTCTTCTTCTGGTAATGATAGTGTATAAAGCAATCCAATGAAAATGCATACTTAACAAAAGTCTCATATTCCTGTATGCACAAAAATGACAGCAATTTTTGTCACTATGTTTTGAAATTGTTCAACATTTATTTTTTACTTTAAGACATATTTGGTTAGTTGATTATTCTTTTTTTTTTTTGCCATGTTTATAAAAAACAAGCTGTCAATTGGCTTGCTTAGCAACTATAATATGACTTCTCATTGAACTTAACCCGATACAGGTGACAAGCTGCACTAAAGGAGTGTCTTTAGACTTGGAAAGAATTAAAACCCTACCTACAGCCTAAATACCAAGGAGTTCAGTGGGGTGGAAGGTCAGGATAATACTAGCAATTAAGAAGTATTTTGCTAGCAAGATAGTTTTTATTTTTCCTAAAGTTTTGGTTTTTTCTAAACTTAGCTCCAATCTGTCTGTAAAGAAAGGATCTTTTATCCTATGTCTAAAGTAAACATAGTGGAGCTGCTACAAAAATATAGCAGCCAGAATGTAAACCATAAAAAACAAACAAACAAAACGACTCTCTGAGCTAAAAATGGACACTCTCATTTTGCTGCAAAATTACAGGGTTAGCAGGTGCGCTAAGCCACCAAGTCCTCCATTGCCAACGCGGCTTTCCTCTGTCCCAGGGTAGCTCGTCTCCTCCAAGGAAGCCGAGCACTGGACATGGCAGGGTGTATTTAATGTCCTGGGAGCAGATGCTGAAACCACCAGACCTCTTCCAAACCAGCAACACAAAGTCAAACCCAGGAAGGAATGTGTTCCCCATGTGGTGACGGGAGCAAAGAAGGACTCCCCATCCCCAAAGGTGTTTTTGCTGCATGTATTTTGTGGAGTTGGAGGAATGTTGTTCTTACTGATTGGTAAACTACACTCTGAAGGCAAAATCCACTGGAGTCTTTAAAAGCAGTTTTCTCAACTCAGCAAAACCCCAAATACTTAGGGACAATAATTCTCTGTTGTGAGGCTGTCCTATGCATTGGAGGATGTGGAGCAGCAGCCCTGGTCTCTGATCAACCTTCTGCACTTCCATGCTTTTTGAATTGTCTACTCCCCCCTGTACTCCTTTCCAATCATATTTTTTTTTTAATTTTGATAACTTTTTCGTATTTTTAAAGTCATGTTCAATATGTATTTTTAAATAAAATTTTTTGCTTTGTCTTTGCTTTCAAGTCAAGCTGGAGTTAAATGGGCTTCCCCAGTCCATCAGATTCTCCAAAGCCTCCATGGAGGCAGCAGGGTCCCAAGGAAGGGAGGCCAGCTAGCTGGCAGCAGTCTCAGCCATGACCTACTGTGAGGAAAGTTCAAAAGAAAATGTGACCAGGTGTCACAAGGGCCCACAAGTAAGCACCCGCCATGTGACAAGATCACTAGCCATATGGACTTGAGTCTCCTTTAAAACAGATGCTGGTGGCAAGTCCCACCCATCAGTCTGTGATGGGCAGTTGATGCTTCAGTCCATTGGGGATGACCTGATCATGTGTCCATGTTGCACACTTTTCTAAGAACCACCCAGAACATTCCACGTATTGCTCATCTGGGGAGCCTCATTCCAGTCACCTGCAACGAGCTGTAAACCTATACTGCACGAGGCTGATTCATCCTGGTTCTCATGAGAATCACTCAGAAAACATCGAAAATGCAGACCAATGGTACAGAACAGAAGACACAGAGACAAACACATAAATACAGGTGTCTCATACTAGACAAAGGCGCCAAAAACATACATTGAAGAAAAGATAGTCTCTTCAGCAAGTGCTGCTGTTAAAACTGGAAATTCATATGTAATAAAATGAAATTAAACCTCTATCTCTTGCCCGGCACAAAACTCAAAGTGGATCAAAGACTTAGGCACTAGAATAGAGATCCTGCACATAATAGAAGAAAAACTAGACCCAAATCTTCATCATATCAGCTTAGGACCTGACTTCCTTAACAAGACTCCTAGAGCACAAGTAAAATTAAGAATCAATAAATGGGATGGATTCAAACTAGAAAGCTTCTTCTCAGCAAAGGAAACAATCAATAACATGAAGAGAGAGCCTACAGAATAGGAGAAAATCTTTACCACATGTACCTCAGATAGAGAGTTAATCTCCAGGATATGTAAAGAACTTAAAAAACATCAAAAAAAAAAAAAAAAAACACAAATAACTCAATCAATAAATGGGCTAAGGAACTGAAGAGACGCTTCACAGAAGAAATACAGTGAATCAACAAACATATGAAAAAATGTTCAACATCTCTAGCAATTAGAGAAATGCAAATCAAAACTACTCTAAGATTTCATCTCACTCCAGTCAGAATGACAGTTATCAAGAATCCAAGCTATAATAGGCGTTGGGGAGGATGTGGGGAAAGAGGCACACTCATACATGGCTGGTGGGACTGCAAAATGGTGCAGCCACTCTGGAAAACAGTATGGAAACTCCTCACAAAACTTGGAATGGACCCACGACTTGCCCCAGCTATCCCACTCCTCAGTTTATACCCAAATGACTTAAAATCAGCATACTACAGTGACACAGCCACATCCATGTTTATAGCAGCTCCATTCACAGTAGCCGAACTATGGAACCAACCTAGATGCCCTCCAACAAATGAATGTATAAAGAAGTTGTGGTACATAAATACAATGGAATATTACTCATCCTTAAAGAAGAATGAAATTATGGCATTTGCAGGTAAAAGGATGGAATTAGAGAATACCATGCTAAGTGAAATAAGACAATCTCAAAAACCCAAAGGCCAAATGTTTTCTCTGATAAGCAGAAACTGATCCATAGTGGAGGTGGGTAGGGAAGAAGGAAGGAACTTTGGATTGTGCAGAGGGGGGTGAGGGGAAGGGTGGGGTGGTAGGGACAGAAAGGACAGTAGAATGAGACATTATCACGCTATGTACATGTATGATTACACTACTGGGGTGATTCTGCACCATGTTCAGCCAGAGGAAGGAGAAGCTGTGCTCCAGTTGTGTACAATGTGTCAAAATGCATTCTACTGTTGTGTATAACTAATTGGAACATTTTTTTTTTTTGAAAAATGAAAAAAAAAAATGCAGAGTCCAGGTTCTACCTCCAACCCACCAAATCGGGACCTCAGAAAATGGACCTCAGAGTCTTGGTGTTAACAGGTCACCAGGTGATTCCTATGACACTTTTTGCATATTTGTCAGCATTTGAGAATTTGTGTAACTTTCAGGTTAAAATTGGAATTTTATGTGAAATCAAGTAACTCTCCCAAGGGTTGAAAATTTAAGGACATCCCCAAAAGAGACGCCATGCATTAATCTTGAAACCACTGGGAGCAATATATTCATTTAAAAGAAAAGAAAACAACAACAACATTGTTTCCGTACCATGATGGGCCAGTCACCACACTGAACCGCAGGCCACTGGGCCACTGCCAGGGAGACCCACCCTCACTCTGCCTGTTTCTGTCCTGGGGCAAAAGAATCAGACACTGCCTCAAGTGACAAGGTGGCATCTGAATACCCTCCCAAGTCACGAGGAGGATGTGCCCCCAGAACTGACGTGGGGGAAGGACAGACTCCAGTGAGAAGCTCAGAGCGGCTCAGACAGAAGGGCCAGCAGCGAGTGTGGACGGAGTCACAGGTGGGTGGCTGCTGACCACCAAGGTCCTACTGTCCCCAGACAGGTGTCCTCCCAACTCTAGGCTCCTGACTTCTCTGAGCTTTACTTGAGAAAACTCGTAGTTGCAAATCCTCCTCTGCCCTGTGAGACAGCAGTCTTCCCTCAGTCTCTTGCCAGTTTCACAGGCCAGTCCACCTTTCTCAGGGACCTTGAGGCCACCCCTGTGAAATGCACATCTCCCAGCTCCCAGTCTCCAGAGAGCAGGAGACTAACTGTGGTGAGCACGTGCGTCCATCAGCAGACACGAGCGGCCTCATCACAGTGACTGACAGCCTCCCCCAGCAGCCTCTAGGGCCTCTGCACTGCCCAATCCAGTGCTAGACACCTTCCTGCTTTGTGTTTCCATGGAGCTGAGGCCTCTCTCTCTCTCCCCACCCCCACCACTGCAGTAGTCTTGAATAAAGTCCCCCACTCCTCTCTACTCCCCACTCGCGATTTTGGTTTGGCACTATGAAGGTCTAGAAGGAAGCCTGGTCCTGACTCCATCTCCAGGGTGAAGGCCCTGGGGCTGAAGCTGCAAGGACCTGAGTGGCTATAGGCAGAGGTCAAGTGCACCAGGTGGACATCCTCAGGAAACAGGCCTAAGCCAGCAGGTCTAAGGGACCACCAGGCCAGTGAGGGAAGGAAGCCTCACACCAGCAACGTGGTTGACATGGATGGGAAAGAAGGTAGAGACTACCTAGGAGATCGACCTTGGTGGCAATAGGGAAGGGATTTGGGAGTAGAAATTAAAAAGGACTCTGAGATATCTACCTTGGAAAACCAGGCAAATGTATGTACAGGCAAAGACAAGGAAATTCAATTCCCAAAGAGTTGTCAAGTGGATACGATCTGTTCTTACATTACTAACACTTATTATTTTCAATGTTTATCTTAAATATTTCAGAGCTAATGATCTGGGGTAGGTTTCTCCTAGTAGCTGGCTGATTCTCCTCATTCTTCCTCTGCCCACTCAACATTAAATAATTGGCATCCACTCCCAAAGAGCAATTTTGAAACACTCTTCAAAGTCACTGCCAAGGGGAGACTGTCTTTTCCAATTGCCACATCTTGGATTTGTCACAGGAGCGGGCAGATGTGAGGGAAAGAGAGAGGCTTGGTAATCACAGTGCAGAGGGGTGTCTGGTAGTCTCAGTGAGCACCTGGAGACCAGAGGCAAAGGCGTGCTTACGAAGGACTCTCCAAATCGATCCTCCTCCCCACAGGCAAGCATTCAGCCTTCTTATCTCAGGAGGAAGAGGATCGGATGCCAAGAACAGGAACCAGAGTAGCAGGAGTCCTCTGAGGCCAGAAGAGCAGCTCCTTTCTCCCAGTTCCCGACCCCCAGTGCCTTCCAGCTCTGTGGGTGGGAGCTTCAGGGCACTGGCCGGAGGACTCCAGGGCTCTGCTTGGCCACGCCATGCTGAGGAACCCCACGGCTGGCCAAGTGGGCACACCTGGAGTGTCTGCTTCCCGGCCCAGGAGGGAGGACGGTGAGCATGGTGGCTTTCTCCCTTGACAGGACTTGAGAGATACGTGCCAGGAGCCTCCACGCCAGAGTCAAGCTGAGGCAGGTGACGGCTGCTCGGTGCCCGGAGGTGGAGCCGGGTGGGCCGAGGGGTCGGGCAGGCCTCAGCCCGCCTGGCCCAGCATACGCTCTGCATCCTGCCTGCGGGAGGATGGCTCCTCTTGAAGAATTACTAAGTGCTACAAATAAGGGAACAAGGCAGATGAAGGTTTTACAGGTTTGTTCCTAATAACACCATTCGGGGCACTAAAACTTCAAAGTCCTTTGACTTGCAAAGTCTAACTAATCTTTACTACCCCCCAGCGAGCTGGGCAGGCAAATAAGTGCAGTATCCCCATTTTATGGAGAGCAGCGAAAGAGGCAAGAAGCTTTTCTCCAGGCTGTAGAAGATCAGTGTGACTCACGTCCCCGTAACCACCCAGACTTAGAGCTGGCTGCCCGGCTCCACCGGCAGGCGCCAAGGCCTCTGGGAGGGTCAGGCAAAGGGTCCTTGGTTACTCAGAACGCAACTGGTGAGAGAAGCAGATGCTGTGTTTTGCTGTAGCTTTAATAACAGTAAATGACAGTCATTTTGCCAAATTAGAAATGTCTGACTTGAGAAGCAGAGCAGACGCCTCCGTTCCTGGAACAGGGACTGTAGGAGCCTGACAGATCCCCTGCAGAGGTGGGGCAGCCTCCCCGGGCCCCACCCTGACAGCCGCTCCCCTGTTCCAGGGCTTTCAGGAACCAAAAGCTTTAGGCTAAACCTTCCTTAGTAGGCTTTTTTATTTTGTTTGTATCCTCCTTTAAATAAATTACAATATTTTCTGAACATTTATATAGCATGAGAAATTTTGAATTATACAAAAAAGTAAAAAGAAAGTAGTTAAGGATTTCTTCATGGTGGATTAAAAAGTGATTTCCGTTTACATGAGGGAGTATGACCTACCTATAAATTTTTATGCATGTAGCTCTATTTCCATTATATAAAGTTCAAGCTACTCTACTTTTGCCCAAATGCTTGAATATTATTCAAAAAATTGGTTTAAAAGTTTACATAAAAATATATCAAACGGTGGTATCCATTTACTTAGCCAATCTCTAGCTACTGGATATTTTGGTGATTTCCAATTACTGCTCTCATAATACCAAACATTCTTCCTCATAAATCTTTCTGATCATTTCCCTAGGACAAATTTTTAGAAGATGAATCACTAAGTCAATGCATTCATACATATTTAAAGCTTTTCATACACACTGCTATGTTGTTCTCCAAAATATTCTATCAATTTCTACTTTCATCACTTTAAGAAATTAATTTTTCTGACCCCTCTAAAATGCCCACATGGGGGGGGTGACTTAAAAGTAGCAATGGTTGTAATTTGTGACTAGGGCGCTTGTTTGTCATTAGGCAGTGTTTAAAGGAAGCATAGACTTTACTTAGATGAAATGTTTGCTGGGGTGGATAGAGGGGCTGCCAGAAAATAGTGAAAGCTAACATTTTCCCCCGAAAACCACCACCATCCATTAAGTAACAGTATTACTCACATTACTATCACAAAACACCTGAGGCAATTATTTCATAAAGGGAAAAGGTTTATTTTGGCCCAAGTTTCTGGAGGTTCCAGTTCGAGATCAAGTGGTCCCATTGCTTTGGGCCTCTGGGGAGAGCAGCACATAATGGGGACAGTCTCTGTTGGAGCAAAGCACTTTCATTACCAGCCAGGAAACAGAAAGACAGCAGGATCAGGGTCTCACACTCCTCTTCAGGGGCATGCCCATGACCTCCCACTAGGCCCACCTCCTAAAGTCCCACCTCCCCACAGTACCACCCTAGGCCAAGCCTCTGACACGTGGGCCTTTGATAGACCAGCCACATTCAGACCCGAGCAGCGAACACTGAAAGCCATCAGCGAGGGAGGCCCTTGCAAGAATGGAGTCCTCATTCCTGACCGGACAAAGAGGAGCACAGGGAGACTCTCTAACCTGCCCAAGGTCATCCTCCCCACAGGCCAGAGCCACAGTGCCAACTCTGGGCTGTGTGCTCCACCCAACCACAAAGTGCGTGAGACTCGTGAAAGGTGCTGGGCTCCTGAGCAGGGTAGACAAGAGACTCTTCTGTTCGTGACTTTCTCCCTCTCCAAGTTACCAGAGGTAGAAAAGTCCCTGACACCAGATCCATAGCATCCTGCTGGGAAACCCCAGTCGCCCTTACTGAAAGGGCTCTGGAAGAAGCCCGGTTATCTGGAGAGCTTTTATCTAAATCTGACGCCAAGGGGCCAAGCTTTGAGCCAGACAAATATGGCATTTAGTGATGTGGCTTTGGGCAGGCCAACAGTCCCCCTTGTGATCTGGGGAGGCCATGTGTGCAGAGGGCTTAACCCCATGTCTGAACGTGGTAGACACTCAGGAAGTGGCAGGTCCTAGAATGGGCTTGGGGGATCTCCACTATGTCAAACAAGGAGACAAAGACTCAGTGTGCGTACTCGACCCAGAAGGAAGTAGGACAAAAACTAGTTCCTACAGACAGTAAACTCTCTTCCCGTGAGGTCAGGGCACACCCCAGCTGCATGTCCCAGTAAGCATGATGACAGAACTTCCAGAATGAGCCTGGTGAGTCAAAGTACCAGATACCAAGCTCTTCATCCATCACAGACCAGCCAGGCTCCAGGTGACAGCAGCCCCAGAACCCACCTGCCGCCAGAGCAAGGAGCACCTCTAGCAACCCCAGATGGACCAGAAATGAAAACATCTGTGGTTTGAAGGTACAGAGATTTGGAAGTTGTCCGTGACCATAACTGACCCATCCGGACCCATGCATGTATTGGGAGTGACGTGTCAGTCTAGTGCAACCAAGCTGCAGGAAGGATGCTAGTTTTTGACCAATACATTAAGAATACTAATTACGACAATGACATTGCCAATTAGAGTAGGTGGCTGAGGAGAAGGACAATGGCAAGTTAAAAGCCAAAACCGTTCAGCTGGACGCCAGCCCTGCTTTCTCCTTGGATCAGGTCAGGGCTCGGCTAGGCCACATCAGGCTTAGGAATCCTGAGGACCCAGTTGCCCCCCATGCCATACATCACACCCAGGTCCACCCAGAGTGACTCGAGTGCTTTCAGGATGGCAAGTGGAGAGCTCTAGAAAGGCCAGGCCTGATTCCTTGGATCCTGCAGGACCCTACCTGTGCATCCACCTGAAGTACTGCCCTGTCGAGCACCTGGAAGAAGCTGAACAGGAGACACCGCCCCAAGAACAGGCCTGCTCCTGCCCTGAGGCAGGCCCTCCATCCAAGGTCTGCACGTGGCTGAAGGAGTCAATCGGGAAAGGAACGGTGTGGCCCCTTCTCTCCTGCCCAGAGCCCCAGAGCCCACCAGAGACACTGGGATTCCTCAGCACCCTTGGAAGCAAAAACAGGAATCCTTGGTTTAGAACAAGACCAGCCTTTGGAAATTTCAAAATGATGGCTTCCAAGGTAAAATGGTCATAAGTTTGATTAGAACAGTAAGCAAGAGAGATGTTCAAACTATCTAAACCAAGCATCATACACTAAGAACTACAAGTTCATGTTTATTATGTTCAAAACTACTGCTCTCAACAGTCTTCTCAACCAGTAAGACTATACATATCCCCTTTAACGAGATTCATTAACTACCTAGCTGAATGGTAGAGTTACAGGCAATCTCATTTACTCAAAATTAAATGCTCTGTGCTATGTTTTCATTTTCAATTTTGCTTGAAGGAAGAATGGAGAAAAGTGGAAAAAGTAACAACCTGTTACTCTTAGTAAAATGACTGGATGCTCTTAGACTGTAAGGTCTGCAATGCAAGTGATCAAAAATGGGGCCACACACGGTTTGGTATTTTTTAAAGAGCTATGAACTCATGGCTTCTGCCTCTCCAGATCCACACAGCCAGCCCTCCCTCCACTGCTTCTGTAAAAGCTTGGCAGTGCCTGGTTTTGTTTTTGCTTTTGTTTTTCTTCTCTCTGCCTCTTGACAGCTCAGGGCATAGAAGAGACATCACCCAGTGCTCTAGAAGGTTTTTTTGTTGGACTTTTCCTCTCTCATGGCACCCCTGACAGTATTACGGGACTCTCTGAATCACTTCAGCGAGGTGAGGATAGGTGTGTGGTGAAAGGTTCCTGCCGGTGTTCAGGAGCACAATTCTGCGGGGGTTCTACAGTCAGCAGACAAACTGCAGCCCTGTCTGGAGCAACAGCCAATGAGGTTAAATAGCAGACCCCAAGGGGAGGGCTGGAGGTGATGCGGAAGCTGCCCAAGAGAACTGCATGATTATAATTTCTGTGCACTTCCAGATTTTGGCGGGGAGTACCAGGGATTTGAAACAGGGGTGCTTAGCCACTGAGCCACATCCCCAGCCCTTTAATTCTTTTTATTTTGAGACAGGGTCTTGCTAAGTTGCTTAAGGTCTCACGAAGTTGCCGAGGCTGGATTTGAACTTGCAATCCTCCTGCCTCAGCCTCCAGAGTTGCTGATGCATTACCATACGTGCCCAGATATTTTCTTAATGCTCTCAAAGGTTTGCTTTTAATTATTGTGTAGGCTGCAAATATAAATATATATGGAAAATTTAGAAAAATATTAGAAAAAGAAATCGTTTATAATCTAACCACTCAAGATGTTAATTATCTTGAGTACATTTGGTACAATTCTCTCTTGTCCCTTATCCATACTAATTATTTTTTAAAATATGTATTATATATACATATATACATTTATGTATTATACATAACACATATATTTATATAAAATCAATTGAGTAAGATTTGCATGAGATAATTTCCAGGCACATAAAGTAAATAATTTAAAAATGGGATTTTTAATGACTGCACAATATTGTTGCTCTTTGCATAGAATCAGTCATCATTTTCTGAATGGTGGCTACTTCTTTACTCCATATTTTACATTTTTCATTTTTTCTTCTTTTGTCTATTTCCATAAGAACAAGAATGATCAAAGTCAGCAAGGAAAAGGAACACTGAGGCACCTAGTCATGCGAATGATTTTAACTTACAATTAAATAAGAACATAAAAGTGTATGCAACACTGTTATGGGGATTTGCATGACTCTAATCCATACAACTTATTGGCTGAATGTGGAAGTCAGTCTTAGCAATGGGGACGCCAATGGACCAGTGAGCTCAGTGGAAGGGCTGTGTGGACTCTGGGGACAGACAGCCGAGGTAGGATGCCAAGGCCCAGCCCAGTCCAAGAAAGGGGGCAGGTGGGTGTAGAAATCATACCCTGAAACTCCAACAAAATCTAGGGCCTGTCTCTTGACTTGGGAGAAAAGTGAGGGGGTGCGGACAAAGGAGGATCTGAGGGAAGAGGGAGGGAGGAGCCCTGGGAAAGAGTTTAGGGAGGTGAGGGAAGCAAAGCCAGGGAGAGGGGCTGGGGCGGTGGTGTGCATGGCCCAGGTGGGTGGGCATGAGGCTCCTGGAGGAAGCCCAGCCCTGTGAGCCATTGGAGAAGGAAGGAGCACAGGACCCGCAGCACAGGGTCCCGGGGAGTCACTATCTGAGTACTGAGACTCCACGTGCTCTCGGAGCTGGGAGAAGGTGCCACATTAGCAGGTCAGGAGTCAAAATGCCAGGTCAGAGAGGCAGAGTCACCAGGGTGAGAAGCCCCTCAGCGACACCCAGAATCCAAGGTGCTGGTGAGAACCAAGGTCATTCAGCCAACAGGAAAATCAGCCATCATGTGTCAGAGAGCATGGAGATGCATATTGTAGATACCCTCCCTCAAAAAATGAAAAAAAAATAGTCAAGAGTTTGAATACCAGGAACACGGTGGGCAGTGTGACGGAGGAGGTGCCAACAACCCTCAGGTACCCAGAAAGAAGGCCTCAAGGTGAAGGCTCAGTCCTCGGGGTTGGGTCCCAAAGACTAGGTTACACAGTGAGCCAGAAGCGCGGAGGTCTCAAGAAGGGACCCCCGCACACCTGGCTGAGGACCAGTCTGCGCAAGCATGAGCGGCCAAGCCTGAGGCCAAGGCTGAACGCAAACATCTGCGGAGCTGGCGGGGTTCTGCAGGAGGAGCAAGACCCGCGGGGACACCAGTTGGGGCAGACATGACTCAAAGGAACAGCAGCACCTTCCCACCAGGTGGCACTTCTGACCTGAGAAAACCAAGGAGCCCTAGGCACAGCTGAGAAGCACATTCTGGTTTTCAATTTCAGGAAATCCAGTATTTCACTAGCGTCTACACAGCTTTTAAAGATCCATCCACTCACTGAGCAACTGGAAGGGCAGTGTCCACGCGGGGCAAGGTGCTGTGGGCTCCACCTGCCCTATGGTAAGTGAATCGGGTTTCTTCCCATCTTCTGGGAACCTTCTCCATCACCAGCGTAGTGGTGGCTCCTTCCACTCTGTACGGGGGGAGCAGTGGGATCTCCCACCCCCAACAGGGCCACCCACTAACTGGTCCTCCTCGCTTTCCTGCTCACACCTCACCTGAGACTCCATGGTCCACTGGTATCTTAAACGAACCTTCCATCCCCTGGATGTCACATGCTGGAACACACCCCGATTCTGGTACCTTCCATTCTCTTATTTTTCCTGTCTACTTTCAGTTATCACATCCTTGGAAATGCTACTGCAGACAACACTGAAAATCTCCACCATGAACTTCTTAGGGTTAGCCGTTCTCTGTCTACACTTCTCCTAGCGGACTTTAAAAGATAGGATCACATCTTTCCCAGTCACCACGCCTACAGCATAGAGAGAATTGTGTGAACGCATTCTGTGAGCATTTCAGTGAAGAACACAGATTTTAAAATAACATTTATTTCCCATTTGGTAGTATTTTAATAAAATGATCTCAGAAATATGCAGGACTAATTCATCTCAACAGTACCAAATGACTTATTTTTAGTTTAACCTAATTGTCCTGAACAAAGGATAAACTAAGGATCCAAAAACAGAAAATGGAACAAATTTGGCCAATAAGAATTGCTAAAGGCTTCCTACTCAATAGCAGCACATATGTCTCACTTGCATCTATATTATCAGTGCTAAGCGGAGTGCCTGAAAATTCATAGGTGTTCAACTAATGAGCTTTCATTTAAAAGTTTTTACCATTTTAAAATGATACATGGCAGTTATCACTGAAAGTATAAATTACATAAAGTGACAGAAAATCTCCCTTCCACCCCTCCAGTCAGCGCACTTTCCAGAGACACCCAATGAGAACAGGTTGGAGTATATTCTCTCCTAACTCCCCAGAGATTTATAGTCAGAAATGTGTACACAGAAGAGGTTAAGTAGATGGGGTTCTGCCGGGGGCTTTGGTTACTCAACATGCCATCAATATGCTGCCGTGTTTGCAAAAGCAGAGAAGTCGTTCTTTTTAAAGGCTTCTTACTTTATTTAACCAGGTCCCTACTTGTGGACGTTTAGAGGGTTTTTTCCACTACAAAAAATTTATAAAGCAATGAACATTTGCCATTGCACCATCAGGTGGACATCAATACAGGGTGAATCCTGAGGCCTGGCACTCCGGCGTCCTCCTGTGCTCACCCACCCTTGTGCACACACTGTCCCCACCCACCCCTGTGCACACACTGTCCCCATCTTCTTTGTAATTTTCAACCTCTGCCAGTCTGAGGTGAAAAACAGCTGAGAGTTTGCATTCCTCTAACCACCATGGAGGCCGCACTGCTTCTGCTGATGGCTGCCTTTGTACTCTTGATAAAAGCAAGGACACACCTCTGTCCTGGGCTTGGCAGGGGGGCAGGGGGCTCCTCCCTCTGAGCAGAAGGCACTGTGGGGCCAGGGTTCCCACTCACAGGGAGCCCAAGTCACCTGGCTCTCCACCTCGCCCGCCAGCTGGGCCCAGCTCATCGCTGACCTTCCCAGGCTTCTGCATGTGGTGCCGTCCACCTTTCAGGGTGGCTCAGAGCGTCTCCTTCACTCTCCTGGCTGCCTTTAGCTGAGGGACAACAAGAACACTGATGACCACTAGAAACAGCAGTGCTGCTCAGGAGCGGAGGGCATGGCGGAACCACGGCGAGTGGAAGATGCGTGGCATGCGCTTTCTGACCCTACCCGCCTCGTCTGTGACACTCAACCTTGGTGGAATGTCACGAGGGCAGAAACAGCTACGTCACGTACCCCACACTTTATAGTGATCCAGAAATGAAGAGGGTTGTTGTTGGCAACAGGAGTAGAGCCTCTGAAACAGGTATAATCCCTCTTCAGTTGTCGGTTGAACATCCCTAACCCCAAATCCAAAATGCTACAAAACTTTTTGAGTGCCAAAGTGAGACCTCAAGTGGAAAACTCCACACCTGAGCTCACGTGACGTGCAGTCAAAGCCAGGTGCCCCACGAATATGCATCCGGTATCCTCAGGCTATGTGTTTAAGGAGCATCTCACTCCCCACGTACTTCATTGTGCACACATCAATATTCCAAGATCGTAAAAACTCCAAAACCCAAAACACTTCTGGTCCCCCTGAGACCCCTGAATTCAATCCACTGGTCTGGTTAGCACCCTGGGGATGGTGGCTTCCTCACTAAGAGAGGCTGAGGGCGGGTGTGCACACCACCTCCTCTGGAGCACAGGTGGGAGCCTAATGGGTGCTCAGAGAACTCTGCCTGAACCAGAGAACGAATGGAAACAGCCACTCGAGAAGCACCGACTAGAAGAAAAAGTAGGCCCAACTCTCCATCATGTCGACCTAGGAACCAAATTCCTCAACAAGACTCCCAAGGCACAAAGAGTAAAATCAAGAATCAATAAATAGGATTTTATCAAACTAAAAAGTTTCTTCACAGCAAAGGAAACAATCAAGAATGTGAACAGCAAGCCTACAGAATGGGAGAAACTCTTTGCCACCTGCACCTCTCTTATCTCCAGAAAATACAAACACACACACAAACACAAACAAACAAAATCAAATAATCCAATCAACAAATGGGCTAAGGAACTGAACAGACACTTCACGGAGGAAGAAATACAATCAATCAACAAACATATGAAAAAATGTTCAACATCTCTAGCAATTAGAGAAATGCAAATTAAAACTACTCTAAGATTCCATCTCACTCTAGTCAGAATGGCAATTATCAAAAATACAAGCAATAAGTGTTGGCAAGGATGTGGGGGAAAGCACACTCACACATTGCTGGTGGGAGTGCAAATTGGTGCAATCATTATGGAAAGCAGTATGGAGATTCCTCAGAAAACTTGGGATGGAACCACCATTTGACCCAGCTGTCCCACTCCTCGGTTTATACCCAAAGGACTTAAAATCAACAGACTACAGTGAAACAGCCACATTAATGTTTATATCAGCTCAACTCACAATAGCTAAACTGTGGAACCAATCTAGGTGCCCTTCAACAGATGAATGGATAAAGAAAATGTGGTAATCACACAATGGAATATTACTCAAGACTTAAAGAAAAATGAAATTATAGCCATTGCCAGTAAATGGATGGAACTAGAGACTATCATCTAAGTGAAATAAGCCAGGCCCAAAACCCAAAGGCTGAATGTTCTCTCTGATATGTGGATGCTGACTCACAGTAGGTGGTGGGGGGAGTGGAGATGCACCGTATTGGGTAGGGGGAGTCAGGGGGTGGGAGGGGTCTGGGAATGGTTAAGAGTGGAATGAATGGGACATCACCTTCCTACGTTCATGTATGAACACATGACCAGTGTAACTCCACACCATGCACAACCACAACAATGGGAAGTTGTACCCCACGTATTTTGACATATACATACATTCTACTGTCATGTACAACAAAAAAGAACAATTTTTTTAAAAAGACCATCAAAAAGAAGAAGCTTTCTTATATATGTTCTGTCTTTTCTCCTTTAAAATTTTTCTAAGCCTGGCTTCTCAATGAGCTCATGGACAGTGGGAACCAGAGAGCTCTGTGCTGTGGGAACTGTCCTGTGCATTACAGGACATCAGCAGCATCCCTGGCCTCTACTCCCTGGAGACCAACAGCATGCACACCCACAGGATGCACACCCACAGTTTGTGACAACTCAAGCCTTCTCCAGATGTGGCCCAATGTCCCTTGAGGTGAAATCAGCCCTGGTTTAGACTATGAGAAAATAATCAAATGTATATTTTTGTTTGTTCCTGAAAAAAAAAGAATACAATGCTGAAAATAGCTTCATTTTTATGATGCTCCTGAATCCAAAGCTGTTTTGAAAACTGAGCCAATAATATAAGCTAAATGAGTCCACAGGACAATTTATAACTGATTGGAGAATATTAACCGCCTGAGGAAAACCAGTTATTAGCTGCTGCTGATCTGGAGGGGGACACAGCATTAATAATTCAATAAAGGAGAGACTGCAGGCAGTGGAACCTTGGCGTTATTTATTTAGCCAATTAGATTTGGTTTTGGTGGCAACCCTGCTTTTGTGAGTATGAATGAACCATGTGTATTCTTCAGTTAATCAGGAAAATTGTCCATCGCAAATCTGCTCTTATCGCCTTTCAGCTGGAGGATGTGCAGCAGAAGTGTCCTCGAGCCACGGAGGCAGGCCACCGGTGCTGGGAGCTGCAGGCTCCTGACTCACGCCTTGCCTGGGACAGATGGATGCAGAAGAGGCCTGTAAATCAGACCTCGGGCAGGGCTCTTCACTGCTCCTCTCCTTGCTCATTTTCTCCACTCAGCCCAGACCCAGGCAGGGAAGAATTACATCAGGTAAAATTACAGCCACTGACACACGGCCGTGCACAGTTGATTACTGTCAGCGATGAAGAATCCTATCGCGGCCCCTACCAACTGGACGTCGTGCCAGAAAATATACATCTCAGGTAGCAAATGCAGTAGTACCTGTCTAGACTTGGCGCCCAAGACACGGTCTAAAAACTCCTGTGGGTATGGACACAGGCCTGTTTGGTGAACTACTTGGTGATCTTGGCCTACATCACAGTGTGGAATGCATCCCTGTCACCTTCTGCCGGTCAGAGGAGAGTCGTCTCTGTGCCTTACAGACTACGAGGGACACATTGGAAGAAAAACTCAGAGTCTCCAAACTTGTTTAGTTCTGTTCCTTGAGACAAGTCATTAGAAATTCCGGAGATTTCTACCGAAGCTGTAAGATTGTTTTCTTAATCACTTCATGCCTAACTCTTCAATTTTTATATTTCACCCTTCTTTTTCCTTTTTTCTTTTTTTTTTTTGTTTGTTGTTGTTTTGTTTTTTGTCTTTTGTTTGTTTGGTTTTTGTTCTTCTCATTTGTTCAGAGGCTGGATTTTTGAGAATTGGAAGTGCCTGCATGTTCTGGTATTGTCCAGAGGCCAGACACTCAGAGACCAGCAAGTGACCAGGGTCCATAAGAAGCAGCACAGGACAGTAACTGGTCCTCATCTAAGCACAGGACACAGACCTACCACAGGAAGAGAGACTTCAAATGCACATACACATCTATTTCTCCTCCTGAGACCTGGGGTCAGTCAAATCCCTTGATGGGGCCACAGCATGGAAATCACTTCTCTAAACTAGGTTTGTTTTATAAACTGCTGGTTCTGGAAAGAAAACCAAGAGTATCAGTTCCCCCATGATATTTCACTGACCCCAATATCATCTTTGGCAACCCCAAAATACTGTTCTTTCTTGTACATTTGCACATGCTAGGCAAGTGCTGTACCCACTGAGCACACCCCCCAGCCTTCTTTCTCTTTAATGTGATTTTGCTTGCATTCAACAAGGCTGGTCAAGTAGAGAACAGGATGCTGATGAATGGTACCCTGAGGCCTAAAGACTGGCCTCGCATCCCTCGTTGAATTTATGAATTGTCTTACTCCAAAAGATCCAGGCTTCCAAATGTAGCACGTAAAAAATACGTCCTGTGCATCTGACACAGGGGTCTTGGAATCAGGGAATGGGAGGCCCTCTGGTGCAGAATAGAAGTTTACAGAATTGGAATTCAGGGAAAATAAATTTTGATGGAGTAAAGAGATGGAAATTAAAAACAAGACATTCGCTAGAGCAAGTATCCCTACATGTCAGTATTAAGGGTGGGGAATGGGGAGAGCCTCTTGTCAGTGTCCAATAACAAGTGGCAGGGATACAAGTCACCAGAGGGAATGTGGGCACTTAGGGGTGTGCAGGTCAACATCAAATATTTAATAACCAGCTCTCTGGGAACAGAGACAGGGCTCCCTGATTCATAGTCTGCCTATTTCCATGGTGTAAATATTCCCATTATGGCTTCCTGCAATCTATCGGCAGGATATCAGTGATCATGGAGGTGGAGAGAGAGTCCCAGGACTGGCTCCCATGCCGTGGGAGGAACCACTCCAGCACAGAGCCCTTCTGTCGACTGCAGTGCAGTGGGTAAGGAGCGGGCAAGGCCCCAGAGGTTCTTTCTATGGCAGGGCTTGCTCTACAAAGGGCCTGCATCTTGACGCACCTGGGCTTTTCTGATTGTTTGTTCTATGAAACTGAATGGAAACTCCTTTCCTTCATCTCTTCCAAGCCTTTATGAAATTCTTAGGAATTAAAAATTCATGGAGAGAACAATATAACTTAAATACAAACCTCAAAGGATTGCTCTTTTTTATTATTATTAATGTTGTGACCCTATTAGTTAAATATTGCATGAAATCATCACGTTACTCATTTGATTAAGAAGCACTTCAGTTATGGAGAAATCCCCTGTTGATGGCATTATGGACACAGGTTTTCCGCTCTCTTGGTCTCAGGCTCTCTCCACAATCCTTCCCTCACTCCTCTCTCTTTATCTCTCCTACTGTGTTTTCTCCTTTTGGGGTTTTTCCCATCCCTTCTTTGAATTCCTTTCCTAGTCTCTTTCTCTTTCATCCCTCTTTCCCGCCAATTTCCCAGGAAGGCAAACATTTCTTCTTTTTATTTTTATTTTTTTAATATTATGACAAATTTTATTACAATAAATTTTCAAGAAGGTTTGGGGAAGGAAAATTAGGATGTGTCTTCAGGTCAACAGGTGTTATTGAAAAACAAAGTTGTGAAATTTCGAGTTTCTTAATGATAGCTTTAGTGCCACATATTTGGTATGCACAAGCCTGTCCTTATAAGTCACCTGGCAACCACAGGCCCTGGTTTCCAATCATGTTTAAACGAGGGAAACATTAGACTGCAGAAGTACCAGGAAGAGATAAATGAATCCAAGCACAACAAAATACCACCCATAACAAAAGCCTGAGCAAGCTCAGTTCTCTGCATAAAGAGGTGTGCATCAGCTGTGCAGGTTAATATTATGTGTCAAAATCAAGTACTACATAACAGCAAGACTCTGGACATGCAGAGCGGATGGCTAATCACTTAAACAATGCCAGCTAAAACCCTAAGTAAGAATTCTGCATTTTAATTCTCCTTTATTTTCTGGTTAGTCCTTACCCTGGTACATGCTAGCCAAGGCCTTGAATTACACATCCTTATATGTCAAATGGTACAGAAAAGTAAACCAAATGCAAGACTGAATTAACTCAAGTTATAAAATGAATGCAGTTTTTAAAAAATAAATACACGATGCTTTGGAGAAAGGAAAGATAAAGTAGCTGTAAAGAAATTAGACAAAGAATTAAAAGCTACTACCATACGATCTAGCTTTCCACTGCCATGTATACATCCAAAGGAAATAAATCAGCAAATCAAACAGACAGCTGCACTGTCATGTTTACTGCAGCGTTAGTCACCATAGACAAGATATGGAATCGAATGAGGTGTCTATGGGCAGATAAATAAAGAAAATGTGATGTGTGTGTGATGGAATATTATTTAGCCATAAAAAAGAATGGAATCCTGGAGGACATATTAGGTGAAATATGTCAGACACATAAAGATAAGTACCATATGTCCTCACTCCTAGATGGATCTAAAGTAAATGATTTCATAGAAACAAGAGAGTAGCATGGTGATCACTAGAGGTTAAGAAGGGTGGAGGGCAAGAAGGACCTAGGGAAGTCAGATGACAGGTTCCAAAACAGAAAGGAAAAATGAGTAGGATGACTGAAATTTATAATTTACTGGACATTTTATAAAGAACTAGAAAAGTTCAAAGGTTCCAAAACAATCAAGATTTGAGGAGATGGAAATGCTGCTTACCTGGATTTGATCTTGACAGTATATACAAGTATTGAATCACATGGTGACCACAAATATGTATAGTTATTATGTGTCTGTTAAATTTTTTGTTTAAAAACCTATTAAGGATGTAGATACCATCAGGGTCAAATAGTTCCTTCTGCCTAACATAGGCAGTGTGGCCAGCAAGTGTCTAAACAGGAAGTAAAACGACTCCAAACCTGACAATTCCTGGGAGCAAATTCTTTACTTTTAGAATCAACCTGGATAAAGTGTGGGCCTAAAAAAGTACCAAATCAAGTCCTGTCACCTGATGACAGAAAAGAAAGGAGAAGATGAAAGTTGAGACCCAGCATTTGTTTTTCAAAGAAAAAAAAGGAACAGATCTCCAACTTGAAACCTTTAACATGTGGGCAACTTTTTAAAGGGCTTCATTCCAAAGATGAGGGCAAAGCATGCTAAACCATGCATTTCATGTTTCCCTGCTTAAATAAAAGCAAAAACTGTGTTACAGTTCTTAGGATCACTTGACAAGTATGTCAACAATCATTAGGCTCCACCTATACTTCACTGGCCTCCCCCACACAGGAAGATTAAAAAAAAAAAAAAACTACATGATCGCGAACACACTGGTTCATTCTTAGCCGTCATTGGGGGTGGTGAGAAAATGTTGAGCTCTCTAGCTGTCAGTCACCATCCAACGTCTTTGAAGCTCCCGACACTCCATGGACGCCCTGGAAGTGTGATGGATTAAAGAGCCCGTTGAGCAATGCTGCAGGAGAATTAGCTTACATCTCAAACAAAGCGCCAGAAACCACTCAGCGCGCTGGATGGAGCCGGGAAGAGCTGTTTCTTGTGGTGTATCACTGTGTTTATTGTTAGAAAGTCATTTACGAATAATATTATTCAGACTGTTCATACAGTTCGTTTTGGAGCTGGCATTACAAAGAGCCTGATTGCTGCCAGGCGAGTCATTCCCAGTGGATCTAGAATTTCATTTGACCCTGCTCTGGGCACAGGACACCAAGTGGAGCTGCCGCTGGGATTCTTCAGAGGCCGGTTGTGCGCCTCCCTGCCTCCTCTGTCCCACCCAGAACCACACAGAGGCCTCTGGAGTCCATGCTGCATCTGGTCCACAGATGCCTCTGGGTATGGCCGCCAGACGTAGAACAAACAGAAATACAGGATTTGCAATCAAAATTGAGTTTCAGATAAACAGCAGGGTTTTTTTGTTTTTTTGTTTTTTTTTTTTTAGGTTAAATGTAAATTTAAGAGAAGAGGGGTTTTTTAGTATAAATACAAGTCGAATTATACTAACAGAATTATTCATTGTTTACTGCGAGTGTAAATCTAAGGAAAGGCCCTGACTTTCCCCCACCACGCCTCTGGGACATCCCGTGAACCCTCAACTAGGGCAGGCCCGCCCCAGCGCCAGGGCCACCTGAGCACAGGACCTGCTCTCCTCCCACGCACAAGCCCGGAAGGGACAGAAAGGAGGGTGTGACTGAGAAGAAAAGGTTCATCAAAGTGCAGAGGACAAGAAGAAAAGGTTGCATGCGACAGAAATCTCGAGGAATCCCTAAAGGACCAGAGGGCGATGAGAGAAAGCGCAGCCTCCAGGTTACAGGAGAGTTTTCAGGGACACCCGCCCAGCTGCACGCCGAGAGGCCCAGGGGCGGCCGCTCTGGAGACCTCGGGACCGCTCAGGCCCGCCACGCCCACTGCCTGCACTCCAGATGAGGCCCGAGGACAGGAAGGGAGGTGCCTGGTGACCGCCCACACTCTGGGGCCAGCAGAACACGAGAACCTGGAGGACCCAGCTTCCTCAGGCCCAGGCAAGGGACTGGCCACAGGGAAAGCAGAACGGCAACCAGGGAGAGCGGACTCTAGGATAATCCCCACACCAAGGGCCTTAGGAAGACCCACACCGACGCCAAGAGGCGCCCAGGAGCGCAGGTGGGACAAGACACAGATGAGAAAGCAACCAAGCAACCGTGAGTCTCTCCAAGGGGCTTAAGGCGTCGTGCTGTAGAAGGGAAGGGAAGAGGCTACCATGGAGGAACAGGGTCTAGGGTCACAAAAGATCGTGGACAATTAAGTACAAAACTCCATGGGTTAAACTGCAGAAGGAAGCAGCCAAACGTCAGCTGACCAGCTGGAAGGTGAAAGTCAGACAAGGAGAGCGCCAAGAGGGAGGTGTGAGTTCCAGGGTCCCCTGGACAAAAGGTGAGAATGGAAGAGCCAAGGTAAGAGATGGGAGGAAATACCCGGAGGAAAACAACAGAAGGAACAGAAAAAATTGAACACAGAACAGATGCTTCTGATTACAACAGGGCAGAGTGATTGCCAAAGCCAGCACGTAAGCGATAGAACCGGACAACAGAGGGGAGGAGAGAAAGGGAACAGCCATCTAAAGGCGGGCAGAGTGAGCAGCTTTACCAAGCCCTGTGATCTGCTTCTCACTGCACTCCTGGTGGGCCACACTGGGTGCTAACAGACAATAGGCTCATCTTTAAAATTTTCTTGATGGAAAAATTATTTTGATTTTGAACTAGAACCCTTTACCCACACAAACTAGTGTTCAATGAGATTTCAGGTATGCAAGAACTCATACAGCTTGTCTGCCATACATCCTGTCTGAAAAAACTCCTGGAGAATGTACGCCAGCAAAACAAAACATGGTCACAAGGCATGGCAGGGAGTGCACCACAAGTCACACTGGTACATACATACACTGATAAGCTCTTCTTAAGCCTGAGCACCTGTTAACTGGGAGTCAATTATTAACAATCTGGAATTAAACCCCTGGAAGAGAGCAAGCTGACATTTATTAAGGTCTTCCTTTGTATCAGGCATTCTTCAAAGCTCTCTGTGTGTTGGCTAGTTCAATTTCTACCAAAGAAACCTAAAAAGCATTTTCTATTTTAATGTTTAAAAAATATTTTTATTAGTTGTGGATGAACCTTTATTTATTTGTATGCAGTGCTGAGAATCAAGCCCATTGCCTCACACATGCGAGGAAAGTGCTCTTCCACTGAGCCACAACCCCAGCCTCAGCGCTTCCTATTTTATCATCATTTCATACACTGGAAACCGAAGCCCAGGGAAGTAAAACGTTGGCCAGGGTCACAGAGCTGGGACCAGCCCTGGGTTTTTGCTCCCAGGGATCCACACAACCACTGACCTCAGACGTCAGCAAGGCAGAGTACAAAGGATGGCAGAAAGGAGGGAAGGTGTGAAATGAGGACAGAAAGGTGCTCGGCTGATTGAGGGGAAGAACTGGATCCGAACTCCACACAGGCATGAAAAGAAAAGAGTTCAGTGCACGTTCAAGTGTAAAGTGAGACCGCTAACACAGAAATAAGAACTACAACAGCCCAAACACATAGGCCTCGCCTCCACCTACGCCTGTCTCTCCTGTTGCTCACCAGGATCTGATCTTCCCCAATCGGATGCCCTGCTTTTTTTAAGTTAATTCTTGGGTATTTTGTAATTTTGTTGCCACCATAGATGGAATCACATTATGTCACTAAATATTAACCAGCTCTTACTAGTAAACAGAAAACTGACTTTTGTACCTTCATTTTAAATGCTGCCATGCTGAGCTCTATTTCTTCTAATGCTTGTATTTCATCATCTTTTTTTTAATGTGGAATAATTCTGCATTTTCCTTTGTAACATGCATATTTTCTTGTCTGCTTTTTTACCCAACAGCATTGCTTATAACTTCCAGTACAGCACCATCCACAGTGGATACTTGGCCCCCTTCTCTTCCCCCACCATCAGAAGCTGCTAACCTGCACTTCTCAGGCCTGGGGAGTTCCTCCTCTGGCTTGGTAGGTTCTGCGACAGCTGCAGGGCACTCCCAGTGCCCACCTGGGGGGCTGCTCAGTTCCTACTCTGGCTCCCCAAGACTCTTGCTTTTCATCCTTCCTTGGACAGGCAAATTCTGCCAGGTCAGGCAAAATCTGCCAGGTCACTGTGTCCGTGTGCATGTGAAATGAGATGAAGGCAGAGTGACCACACCCCCACCTGACACCACTGGACATTCTACATCTGGCCTGCGTAACTGACAGCTGAAAAATGATGCCAGATGCCAACCACGTTGCCTTGCCCAGGTCAACGTCCGTGAAGGAACTCTGGACCGTCATTCTGATCCTTTGTGTTCTAACGTCACTCTAGTCTATTCTCTGTCTGTGAGCATATTATCCCTCGCTGCCCTCAGATCAGGAAAATGGGTGACTAATCTCAACCCTGTGTTTGTTGAATATTGGCGTCTGCGTGGGGCGTGTACCTGCCACATACCTCCAGAACATTTTGTCCTCAATCAGTTCCAAAATGATGTGGTCTGTGCTCTAACATGGCACTTGGGTGTCCCCAGACTACAAGTATTTATGTGCAATATTTACTTGTAATATGCTAGAATAAAATTTGCCCATGTGGGGTCTTTTCTGAAAACGAAGATATTTAGGGCTATTTGAAATCCACCATCAGGGCAAAAGATTGTGGGAAGGAAAATGTAGAAATCAATGAAGTTCCTTCTGAACCAAGAAGATTTTAACGTGGACTATTTTCCTGTGTTCTTTTTTATATTTTAAGTCAATATTGTCTTCTAAAAACTGTCATCTTTTGAAATGCCCAGTGGTTGTTGGGTTTTGACTCGTTTGGTTTCTGGGTGTTATTTACCTTATGGTTAGTTCCGAGGGGAAATCAGTTAACATTTTCTTATTAGGTCTCTTGAGCAATCTGAAATCATGGGCAGGGTTTGCCATTTTCCAGAAGACTTCCCTAACATTCAGGACAAGGTGGCAAAACATACAGCCTATATTTCCGAAGAGCATCCTTCAGCCAATTTGGCCCACCTAGAAGAAACTACATTTTTGAAGGCAGAACCGGGCTACCAGTGGGTTCCTGGAGAAAATTGTTACAAAGGTAACAGAAAGGCCAGCTTCTTCATAAAACCTGTTTTCAGAATAATAACTAAATAGCAGATGCTTATACTCAACTTGGAGTACAAAGGTTTCTCTCATTCTAAGCAAAGCTGTGCAAAGGGAACAAAATATCAGTCTTTCCACCTTCAGAATCCCTCCTTGGAGGACCCTGGGTCAGCCACGCAGGCGGGGTGGGTGGCAAATGTGTTCTGCCACAGCTCCGTGGAGCAGGCCAGATATTGTGGATTCCACTGACCATGTCTGACCCGCGGTACACTATCAGAAATGTTAAGAACAGCATTTTTCAAATAACACGGTCGAAAAGATGCAGATAGGATTTTCAAAAGTGAAGGTATTTTACACTTAAAAACAAGAGAGTCCTTGAAAGCGCACTTGGGGGAGGCCAGGAGAGGCTTAAATGGGTCGGCTGCTGGGCCATGCACTGACGGGCACGTTATTTCCAGCATCGTCGTCCATGACAGTCAAAGTACGGATTCCTATCTGACAAATTGCCCGAGTGAATATGTGCTTCAAGAGCACAGTCTCCGAGTGCCGCTGGAAGTTTCTGGATGTTGGCTGTGCTACTGATTTTCTGTGGTACCACCTCTCCCACGTCCTGTGGCTCCAGGCTCTTGGTGTTGTCTTCCTTCCTGCAGCGTGGTCTTGCAAAAGACACACCACCGAAGTATTCAGCAGGCTCTTTGGAAATATGCAGGAATTTCTAACTAGATAAGGGAATAGTCTCAGCTGCTCCCAAAGCCGCTGATGTCCTTAGTGAGACTGCAAGTAGGCAAAATAATCAAAGGTACGTAAAATGGCTGGGCATGTTTTTTCAAAATACATAGACTTAATAAATAAGATGGTCAAGTCTCTTCTGTTCATTTGCTTAAAAAAAAATTAAAGAGCCCTATTTGCAGTAGAGAGCATTAAAAGACGCAATTTGAATTCAGGAAAAGACACACATAGCAAAGGTGACTGAAGGCAAAGGTAAGAAGTCATATTATTATGGACACAAACTTTGCTTTGGTACAAACCATCCTTAAATCGAAGCTTCCAGAGACCATAAATCAGATTTTCAGGAATAAGAGGAAAAGAGAAGACCATTTTCTTCTTTCTATGACCACTTATTTATTTTTCTGTCTTAAAAAGGAGCCATTTAAAATAATTTTATATTAGTGTTATGCCTTGTCAGTATTTTACTTCACACGATATGAGGAGCATGCATTAAAACACACAGATCATACATGAAGGAGGTGCTTTTCCTTCAGGCCTACCCAGCTCCTGTGCTCACGGGCTCCACAGAGGTCCCGTGCACCTCTCAAAACAGTCAGTCCTCAGAGACCTGCTAGTGCTCATCCTGCAACGCGCCCCAAGAATAGGGCCCGCGGTCCCAGGACCCCAGCAGTGTCTTGGAGGGAAACAGCCCAGAGAGGACTGAGGGTCGCCACCAAGGGGACAGTGTCCCTGACAGCAACCTTGCCTTAAACCTGAGTGTTTTCAGTTCTCTCCCAGAGCCCAGGTGAAGGTGGTCCCACTCTCTTCTAGGTAAATAGAGATCACGAAACACACTAGGCCCATTCTTCGTTTTCAGCTCACAGGGGTGCTTATAAGCCAGAGTAGTCCAAACCTACAGGCAGATGGACAGACTGCCGCAAAAAGCCTCCGCCCGGTGACAGGCAGTCCTACTAGGTGTCCGGGTCACGTGCCAGCACTTCTTCACTATGGCCTCAGGCTCAGCTCTTTGCAGAGCAGCCAGGCTTGAATCACACATGCTCCCTTGCCTCAGTTTCCCCCACTAGACCCAACCTGAGAGCTGGAGCCCACGTGCATCCTGGTCGCAGATCCCCGCCAATGCTCTGCCCACGCCAGCCACGAAGTGCACGTGGGCATCTGTGCAGTGATGTCATGCTTACATGACACTTTGTATACAGTGACAGACGGGAATACATGCAAATGCAGGTAAGGTGTTTAAGGAGGTAAAAGTTGTGAACAGGTAGTGAGCACTGGCAAACCCCCGACTAAAGTCAAGTTTGATTTTCTATCATGATTTAATGTTCCATTTCAATCAGCTCACCTTCATATTTCCACTGCCAAAACAATGTCAAAAAGAAGAAAGAAAAATAAACACGAAAATAGTTTTAATAAAGAGTAAGAAGAAAACATTTAATTGCCGCTGTCATTTTACCCATCAGAAAGGGACATGTAGGGCTGGGGACGTGGCTCAGTGACAGAGCACTTGTCTAGCACGCATGAGGCCCTGGGTTCAATCCCCAGTGCCAACAGAAAAAAAAAAAAAAAAAGAAAGGACATGGGGATACACCAGATAGTCCTACAATCATGAGTTGATATCCTTATTCAAGGTATTTATTGAAGTCAGACATGGCCGTGCATGCCTGTGAGCCCAGCGACTCGGAGGTCAAGGAAGGAGGATCACAGTTCAAAACTAAAAACAGAAAGGACTGAGGATACAGCTCAGTGCTAAAGCATCCCTGGATTCAGTCCCCATCAAGTATGTGTTCAACATATGCTCTGTGTGTGTGTGTGTGTGTGTGTGTGTGTGTGTGTGTAACGAACTGACTTGCCAATTGGGGTCCTCAGTGGACAGACAAGCCCTACTTGCTACTATTCTGTCTTCCTGTGAAAATCTGTAGCAATCTTCCTGGAATATGACAGAAAGCACACAATCATGTCTATCAATCCCATCAGTTCCAAAACTCTTTATTAAGTGCCTACTGTGTGCCTGTCACTTTCCTAGGCACTGGGGAATCATCAGTCAACAAGTCAGATAAACATATTTCATGGGGCTCAGAGTTTTGTGCAGTTGGAGTAAGAGGATGTGAAATCTGGACCATGATGACAGAGGCCATTTCCTCCCCAATACCCAAGCTCCTCCCCCTCGCCTCCTTGATGTCTGCAACTCCCCAACTTCTTTAGTTTTTCATTCTTGCAAAAAACTTCACTTTAAAGAAAATAACATAAAAGTCACTTCCATTCTTCCTTTGAAAACATACTGTCTTATTCATAATTTCCAAAGTACAGGGATGACAAGCACGTCCTGCAGTAGGTGACTGCATAAAATGCAGTCCGTCCAGATAATGGAATAGAATTCAGCACTGAAAAGCAAGGAACTATCAAGTCATGACAAGACATGGAGTGACCTTCAAAGCATATTTACAGGTGAGAGACGCCAATCTGAAAACATCACACACTACATGACTCCAGTGACATGACATTCTACAGAAGGCACAACCACAAAGGCAGGAGAAAGATCCATGGCGGGTGGGGGCAGGCAGATGAGTAGGTGGGTCACAGAGGATGTTCAGGACAGTGAAACTGCTCGGGTGGCACTACAATGGTGCATATATGTCATCATGCATTTGTCCAGAGCCACAGTATTACCAACCCAAGAGGGAGCCCTAATGTCAGCCATGAACTCTATCCAGGTGGTACCCATGTGTCCATGTAGGTTGATCAATGTCCCCTGATCCATTTACCATCAAGCTGGGGATGCTGAAAACAGAGGAGGATGTGGGCCCAGGGGGAGCAGGGATTTTGAGAAATCTGACTTTCTTCTCTACTGGCTTATGAAAGCAAAACTGCTCTAAAAATAAAGGGTACTAATAAATACAAAAATACATGTGCATATAACACTAAAGAGTGTACAGTCTGACCACAGTCAGGTGTATTCACAAAACTGTGAGATCCTAAACTGATATTTTTTTTTCAAAATGGCTTCCTTCTGTCTTAACCCCCACATACCTAGTTTGATCACAGCAAGACTCCTCAAGAACGGTGCCCTGGTTGCATTCATTATTAATTATTAACTTATTATTTCTATGGGGAGAATGTCAGTACAGTCTTTCTATTTATAAAGCAGAATTGAAAGCCATGGAGCAAGGGAACAAAAAAAGAAAAATCTAATTAGGGCCTGACAGCCCTTGATAATGGGATTGAAGTTATTTACCTCAACTACAAATATGCAAAGTCCATATTGTTGTGTTTTCTCTCCTTAGAAGTATGTGCTACATCCCTGCACATCACTCTTCCCTGTTATACTGTCTGTGACTCCCAAGAAACAAATACAGTGGGGCTTCAATACCGTGGGGTGGGCAGAGACTCCCCGCAGCACCCCTTGCAGATAAGCTCAGAATTATACAAAATAGCAGAACTGTGTACATGCAGCCTACGCACATCTTCCCACGCTTCTGGGGTCCTCTCTAGTTTACTTATAATACCCTATGCAATGGAAACGCTCTGTAAACAGTTGTTATGCTATGTTATTTAGGGAATAATAGCTGGGGAAAAAATATGTGCGCATCTTCAGTACAGATGCAAATTTTTTCTCAAATATTTTCATTCTGTAGGTGGGTGAGCCCAAGGATGAGGCACCGTAGCACAGAGGGCCAACTGTATGTGCCTTTTGATGCAGTATCAGCAAGAGGGCAGCATCCAGAAAAGCAGTCACTTAGAACTGACCTTTACAGAAATGGAAATTTTGAAAGAATGTTTTCCAGCAGTGACTTCATCTCTGGAAATGTCCAGGTTCAGTGGAATAGATGTAAGGTCACCAAACTCTAACAAGTAGAATCTATTCCTAGCATGTGCTAAAAATTATACCCATTTCCAGTCAATTTTTAAAAATACACATTGTACATGACTATGTTCTTTGCTGGTTCTATCCTTTCAAAGGTTGGTCCTAAAGACTGAGCTTAATAATCCCTTTTCAGTACAACCAAGTTAAATCATCCATAGGGTTCCTTTCTGTATTATCATTAGCCAGGTATTGTGGTGACAGTAATCATAATAGAAATTCAAGAAGCAGATTCTGACCTCAAGGAGGTTATTTATGGGGGATGTGGGAGGGACAAAAAAGACAAAAATATCATGCTAAGTGAAATAAGTCAATCCCAAAAACCAAAAGCAAATGTTCTCTCTGATATGTGGATGCTAATTCACATTAAGGGGGAGGCACTAGGGAAGAATAGAGTTACTTCATGTTAGGTAGAGGGGAGTGAAGGGAGGGGAAGCGGTATGGGGTGGGAAGGATCGTAGAGTGAAACAGGCATTATTACCTCATGGACACGTATGACTGCATGACCAATGTGATCCTACAGCATGTATAATCAGAAAAATGAGAAATTACACTCCATTTATGTATGATCTATCAAAGTGCATTCTACTGTCATGAATAACTAATTAAAACAAATTAAATTTTTTTTATAAAATGATGCAACAAAGTGAATCATCTAATCTCAAACTCCAGACAATCACAGAAATGCAACATCCAGACAGTCCATCCTAAGACTGACCAAGTATGCCATGATTGAACAAAGTAGATGCGTTTTTACTTCCAATGATCTCTGCTTTCCAGGTGTGTGTTCAAACATCAGAAATTTGATGAGCAGAGTCTATTCAGGACACATTGGTGATAGCAGGCAAGTGGCCCCCAGAACTAGTTGCTCCTCCAAAGGTGGGTAGTTTTCCAACCAACCGTATCCCCAGCCCTAGCCATGACCTGATCCAGTACATCCTGATGAGTCAGCTTCTGCCGACCCCTTATTCACAGCCCACCAAACTAGCATTTGTACAGCACTTTCAGGCTGGTAAAATGTCCTTGGTATACCTATCTTTTAATTCTATATATGATCATCATTGCAAGTCACCACTGCAAGGAAATGCAAGTTTTGTAACATATTCCTGTTTGCAGTCAACAAATAATAAGCACCACAGATTAAATTTAATATCAGCCAAGCAATGTCTCCCAAATATTCTATCCTGTAGACCAACATATATTAGTGGCATCGGTTCACATACAAAAAAAGTTATGCTTTCCCAAATATCTGGCTAAAGTGTGCAAAGTTCTGTCTAAGAAATAATAAGCGCATCCTCTGGCATTTTTAATTGCAAAATTATTGTGAACTGACCATATATTAAAATATTTATTCTGAACTTAAAACTAGGCATTGCAAAAGAAGAACAACATTGTGCATGAATCCACAATAAAATCAAAGTGATAGTAGGACGGTTCTAAGTGTGTAAGTTCTGCTTTCCCCCTTTAAGGCTGCCATGATTTTAGGTGGAACAAGTGTCTGCTCTGTTCCTTTGTGCCAAGAAGCTTTACTGACTTCTTCCACAGCATGCTGGGGTCCCTGCTAATGCGACTGAAGAGTAAAAGTGAGTCAGGGATTAAACTGGGAGGTCTCTGAGTTGGCAGGTAGGCATGCCAAGGGGAGGAGTCTCCAGACAACATCCCACAAGAGCAAATGTGAGAGTTACCTGTGTCCCCCCACGGGAGAGCGAGCAGTACGGGAGCTGAGACAGGTGCTCCTGATGGGGTGCTGACTCCTACGGGCGACTCTCCTGCCTTTAATTCCTCAATGTTCCAAGCAAGATTTTATTCTTTGTTTGCCATAAACACCATACCTAGAAAGAGAGTCTGTCCTACTTTTCAATACATATTTACTGAATCTCTAGCAAGTGTCCAGCTCTGTAGTAAGCACTAGCATGTAAAAGATCAAGACTGAGCTGAGCAGTGAGGGAGTCCATATGGTTGAGTGACCAGCCCATCAACGTCACCACATCGAGACAGGGTACACTGGATAGAACGTGTCCTTGTAAGGGTCAGCAGAGAACCAGAGGGGGACACTGAGCCAAGGTACTGTAAGGACAGTCATGAACTTTTAAAGTCATTCTTAACAAAATAAACTCTTTGTTTTACACATTTTAAAGTGAACACTAATGGGTAAATAATAAACCAATCTAGTCCTTTGTCCTTCTTACCTAAACTACACTAATAAGAACTAGGAAACAAACTTTGAATGCAATTATCTTAGTTTTCATTTCTAAATATCATCTTTCTGTTCCTCAGTTAATAAAGAGAAGGTAAGTGACTCATTCTTTGATATCAAAATGTAATAATTATCTCTTACTAAAATTGTTCAACTTGCCAGTTCACAATATATTCACGTTGCAAAGATTTTTCTGAGTATTTGCATATGGTTTTAGCTGAGAATTTATGTCTCAGGTTAAAAGTAAGAGAAATTATTTGAAATGTAAAGTGCAGAAGCATGTGATACATGAATTAGAAGAAAGCTTTTAGTCCCTACCTGGCTCACCTGAAGACCACAGATATGCAAGTCACTGCAGAGACCCCCACTGCCTTTGTCCTATGCTGTCTTTTCAAAGATATTTGTGAAGCAAACAGTCTTGTCAGACAGAGATAGAGCCTCCATCCAGCGAAAAGAGATTTATTCACATTGAGGATAATAAAGATAACACCTCATTCTGGAGCAAATTTTGGGTAAGTTTGAAACCATGATAAAAGAGTTGGGTTACTTAAGATTGGGGCTCCTTGATTTTCTGTGATGCAAACCCACTGCATGCACAATATTCACCTGGGTGTTTGGATGGCAACAGGAGCCAAGTGAGCATGAGGTTCATGCTGCTTGATGTGCCATGAGGAACACAAGTCTTGGTCTCTGACCCGGGAACTCATGTCTTCTGCCAGCATCTGTGAAGCTGAGGCAGTCTGCTACCTGTCAAGTGGAGTAGCTCTCAGATGCTGCAGTTTGGACAGTGAGTTAGTGACCGCATTCCTTAACCTCCATTTCTATACACAGAAACCAAGCGAAAACACTGGCACCATCGCCTCGTATTCACATGGGTGAGAGTTTTAGCACGCGGTGTTTGCTAAGCAGTGTCAAGTTATTTAAAAGAGAGAAGAAGTGGAAGATGAAAAAGAGATACTACTTCCTCCCTCTGAGCACAGCAACACCTTTAGATAAGCAGAAATATGACGGGCACAGTGGCAGGTCACTAAGAGACAAAAAGCACTGGGCTCTACTGCATGCGGTGTTCCCTTGGAACTTGACACAGCCCCATTGATACTAAAGGATGAAATTATGTGGGTGTCCACAGAACATGCTTGGTTTTCAAACAAAAATGCCAGAGCTAAAAGACTAGTTTTAAGAACATTCTCTGCAAGGCACCATTTTTTTTTTTTCAATACTAGAGGAATCTGTCCAGGTTATAGGAAGAAAGCTTTGTATAAAAATGAAAGAGGTCATTGAACTGGCTTGTCCCTCTTGTAAGTGGCTGTCCTCAGGAGTGGCTGGTGCTAAGAAATGTTAGTGGTTTCAACAGAGTGTGACAAGGGTGCCATTGGCCTTCACATCTAGTGTCTCCTCGCTTGACAGAATAATGTGGACCCACACGGTTCCTCTAAGAGTGATGTCTATGAGGATGTCTTTAAAAGAGAAGAATGAGGAGATAAGGGCAGGTGGCCACTTTGGTGAGATGAGCTATCCAGAGTTCTGGAGGCCTGCCCAGTATAGGCCATTCACCAGACGACCATAAGATCCAAGAAGAAGCAGGCTCTGCATGTTGATGAACCAAAGCCACAGCCTAACCCCATGCACACTTCCCTGCCAGCACCGACCACACAACTATTGTGTTGTCAAAAGGCAAATTCTGGGGCTGGGGTTGTAGTTCAGTGGTAGAGTGTGCATGAGACCTTGGGTTTGGTCCTCAGCACCATATTAGAAAAAAATTATACTCAGCCAAATATTGTTTTATTAAAAAGAAAACAAAAAGCAAAAATAGAAAGAAAGAAAAAAAGAACTCTGCATATGCCTGCTGCCCTCCAGGGATGTTTGAACAAACTTGCCCGGGACAGAGGCTGCTATGGGGTGATGATGGGGAACTGGCCAGAGCTTCAGAGAGCTGTTTTCTTGTGCACCTTAATCACTGGGCACATTTCGTGGTATCTGAGACTCCAAGTCCCAGCACACCTTGGAGACAGTTCCTTAGAGGAGTGCGACTGTGAATATTCAGCCAGCACGTTAAGGTTAGGCTCCTAAGCACATCAGATGGTGACAGGGGAGTTTCCGAACTGCCTAAGGGGATATGTTATCACTGTCCTCATTGTGCAGATGAGGCACGTGAGACACCGAGAAGTCAGGATCTCACCAAGGGATGGAGCAGGGCTCAGAGTGAAGCTGGCATTCACAAGCACCAGGCCGATGGGTCTGTGCTGGTTTCTCACTGAGACTGCATATTTCGTATCGGTCCCTGTCCCTCACCTTCTGCTGGGCTGCCATTTGACTCCAGCTGGTCCTCAGAGGCCGAAGAGCTTTACTCCACTGGTAAAGCATGCATAATGGCTCAGGGACAGCAGACTACGAGCACTGTGGAGAGAAGCACAGGAAGGCACCATCCCCAGCAACGCCCCCCATCCAACCTACCCGGGTGCCTCGTCATTTAGTATCCCACCTATCATGATGCTTTCTATGAGACCTTTCTGGCTGAGGACAGACCGGTCCTGCCTGGGCTAGACAATTCTTAAAGATAGCAAAGGTCCCAGCCTGCAGTAGCTCTGGGACGTGAGGCTCGCCAATCCAGGGCCACACCTCATCTGGCTGGCCCAGATGCTCCAGGAGATGAAACCGATGGGCCTTAATCACCCAGGGCCAGGCAATTACCGCCCACGGTCTATCACGTTATTCAAGCCAGCCAACTAAGCTCTCCTCCTGCCCTGTCTTGGCTGGACCTCTGCTCACTCCTGTCTCCACCTCTTGGCCACCTGGTGTCTGTCCTCGTGGTTCTACAAGGGTGGCCGCACCTGCCGTCACTAGGACCCGTGAGTGTAAGAAGTTGGCCACCTCACAGAAGAGTGCGAGCTCCCAGATGACAGCAGCAGTGACAAGCCCATTTACTCTACTCAGTTGGGTGTGACGACTGATTTTTAAGTAGCCGAGGCTCTGAAAATAACTTCTATGCCTACACGTATTTCTAACGCCTATTTACTGATTTTATTTTCAAAAGTTGATGTGTGAACAAGGCAGCTAGGGGAGGACAGTTTTCTGCCACCGTCTGTCCCAGGAGATTCATAATGACCTTGTGTGTGCCACAGGCCCTCCTGCATCCTTCACCCAAACCCTCTCCGGACAGGGTAGAGCTGGGTGGAGATGAAGGATGGAGGTCGGGGCTCACCCGGCTCCCAGTACCCATGCTCCTATCAGCTCAGGGGTTCAAAGGTGCTAAAGGGTGTGCTCCAGGATTGAAGGCCTGGCCACACTCGGAAAGGTGCTTCTTTACCAGGGGTGGGGGCAGACATGTAAAAGGGGAGAAGAACCTGTAGGTCGATGCCTGGCCAGCACTCCAGGTGGGCTGCGGGCTCCCAGGCTCCCCCTCTCTCTGAAACAAGGTGGGCAGCAGCCACAGCCTGAGCAGCCTGGGGTGGCGCCTGAGCCAGAGATTCCTGAGCGCTGGGGTGCAGCTCGCTGTACTGTGCTCCCCTTATCCTGTCTTTCCTGTAGGATAGGTCAATTATTTTTCCCTTGATTGGGCTTCTCTCAACCCAGGAAATTCAGGTGAAAGAGGAAGCCTGGCCAGATTCAGGATCGAGTCCCTGACCCAGAAACTTGTGTTCCTCCAGGTGATCCTGCCTTGCATCTGATGGGTGTGAGGAGTGGATGGAGAGTAGAGAGGGCCAGGGAAGCAGAGTGGGGACAAGGGTGCAATTGGGGTGAAGGCTCACTAGTATTAGGGTGCTGCTCTGCCTGGCCTTGGCCTCAGCTCTGGGCTTCTATGACCTTTCAGATCCTGGGAGGTGGTAGATGCTCTGGAAAGGGACTAAGTCTCCCGAAGCTCTCTCGATCATCCGATGCATTAACAACGGTAAGTGTGAAGTCAGTGTGGAGACACGCCTCACCCACTCATCTAGAATTCAGAGACCATTCCTGAACAAGCCTGCAGCCACTGCCTGTGGAGTACAAATTCTGGGCCAACGCTCGAGTTCGTATGTGTTACCTGTACTACACACGAGTTCTAGAACAATGACACATGTGTGACAGCGTATTTGAGAACATCATATAAATAAACAGTCTAAAATATGGCAGTGCCATTGTGAGGGAAAATACTCGCCATCCATCCAACTCTTTGGAGAAAACTATAGCACACTTTGTGATATTTTTATTTCGGTTCAGGAATTAATTTTAGAAACTTTAATATAAAATTCCTGGAAATCATGAGAGTTTTAAAAGGAAAAGTTATAGGCATTTTTCATCAGCTTGCTCAGATTACTGTGCAATTTCTATGTGGAAGGGACTTTGCCACTGAGGCAGCACCCCTGTGGGTCAGGGGCCTGCTTCCCAGCCCACCATATGTCGCAGGCGAACAAACATACGGAATGGTAGGTGAGCCTCATCCCAACTTCCCAGCATGCTCCCTGTTTCCCAAGGGCATGTCAAACAAAGACTCTGATCCAATAACCTTTTCTCACCTGAGCTCGTGAAACTTAAGACTGGATACCTGGATGGAGTTAGACCACCTGAATGGAGTTAGACCACGAACACACAAGGCATTGTCGAAGGTGGTTCAGGGTGGGCTGGGTTGGAAATGGTTAGCATGTGTTCTCCTCCATATTTATTCTGTTTGTTGGTTCGGTGTATATGATCAACAAATAGAGAATTCATCTATCAAGCACAAATATTAGTTATTACAAGCTATAAAAAAGGTAATGACAATATGTCCCTGCTACAATCACAATGATGCCACCACTCAGAGAATCAAGTCAAAGCAGTGGAACAAACGCCAGCACAGAAAGGTCCCACTAGATCCCCGGGGCCAGGAGGATGTGCAGGCTTTAGTGCTGCCCCGATGAGAAAGGCAGACAGGAGCAGAGGGTCCCAAGAAGGAAGGCTGACCCAGCGAGACTCTCAGGAGAGTCCAAAGCTTCGTGCTCTGGAAACTTCACAAGCCTTTGTGGAGACTTGGAAAACAATGTTTCTAAGGGAAAATATCATCATGCCTTTTCTTTATTTTCTTTCTACCCTCACCTGAGTCAATTTCTCACATTAAAAATGTCATCAAGTGCCAAGTAAAATAAAAAAGTAGAGAATGCATAAGAACAATGGGTGTATTTAGCAGTGGACGTGCTTGCAGGCCACAGGAACTGCACTACGTGGAGGGCAGGAAGAAGCTCACCCCCAGAGAACAGGAAGACTGTCTCCCGCCCTGTTTGGACATGTCTCCTCCTGCCCTGCCATTGCCCTGCAAACCTTCAAAGTCAGAGAAGCACTTCTCAATCTCTAGACTCCAGGGAATGTCTTACACATGTAGCAGGCGCTATGGGATGAGCTGGTGAAGGAGCTTGGCCGTCAGCATCATGGCTCAGGGTCCAGAGATGGACACACAGTCTCTTTCACATATTATGTTTCTATTGTCATTAAAGATAAGGAAACTGGAGTCACAACCATCAATGCACAGCCACGACCTTCCAAGCACCCTCAGCTGGTTGTGCCCACCCACTTCCATTCACTGATAACAAAAATCGAACCCCACACAGATTGTAGAGCAGGAGAAACTGAGGTGAGAAGGTACAGGAAAAAGGAAGAAAAAGACTTCTGAAGCTAGTACTGTCCTTAAAAAACGAAGTTTCATTTTACAGAAATGATTATAAAGAATAGAAAACCATACCGAGGAGGGAAGCTCCACTAGAAACTTCCATCTGCTACTCTTAGGTTCCTATCTTGGGAGTCATCCTACAGCACATGGTGATCAGGAAGAACCACCAGTTCTGGGAGGTAAGCTATTGTCAACAGGCCCACCATGATAGCCAGTCCCTCAGTCAGTCTGGCCCAGTTTATAAAGCTCTGAGCAATGCCTTCCTAAAGGCAGCAAGCACCTCGACTCATTCACTTGTAAATTCCCCACACACTGATCCTGAAGGTGGAGTGCACGTCATCCCCAGGGGGCCTCGAGGATGCAATACTCTTTCCAAAGAAGGAGAAGTTTCCTCTCGTAAGACATGGTGGAGAGCCGTCTGACTCAACAACAAAGCTTCCCAAGTTTTTATCACGTTAGCTCTTAACGGGAGGTTTTGTTGTTTTTTTTTCGGTGAAAATTTTTAATAGACATAACACCCATCACAGCACTGCTGAAATGCAACCAAGATGCCCATTTTCTACCATTTTCTTCCTCCATCAGGAAGGACTGCGCTGAGCTGACCCAGGCAATGACCCCAGCAAGGCGCCGCGAGGACAAGCCTGCAGACAGAATGCAGACCCCAGTGCAACCTGCAGCACAGATGAGCAGGGAAGGAAGTCTTGGTACTGCCAGGGGTGTGCCAGCTGCAGTAGGCCTCCACACAGGGTGCCAGGCAGGGCCCTGCTGGCCACTGACGCCAGCTCCCACCTCACCTGCTCTCTCCGATCTCCACCTTCCTGGAGCTCCCAACACACCCTTGACCTAGGCCCTTCCCACATGAGAATCTTTCACTATCTTCAGAAGCTAACCTGTTAAAGACCAAACTAAATTAATAGCCTGGTAAAAGAATGAACTAATCCTGCCTTCCTGAAAAAAACCCAGACCCTGAGTTAATGGTCATTGTGCAAGACTAGAATTTGTTACACAAATTTTCTTGATATTTAAAGTGATTTTTTTAGAAATACCATGGGAAAGATCAATGATATTCTGAATAAGACGGCTTTTCCCCAATTAAAAGGTGCTTGAGTCACAAAATACATCAGCAGTTTCATATATAACTGTGTCAAAATAGTTAATAACACAATTTAATCCCTATCTCCTCGTGGAACTTTAATATATTATAGAATGCTAAAATCTATGCATATTTAAACTGTTAATGATGTAGAAGGCTAAGACAAAACAACTTAAGTTGCCAGTGAACTGTCTTTAAAGACAAACATCAAAGCATACATGTATGAGTTGGTGTGTGCACACATACATATACGTACATATAATACATACTATATACATATAATAAATGCAAAATTATTAAGTCCACATACACAAACACACACACACTCTTCTGACTTTTCTCCTATGCACAGCATTTGTTTATTAGAGCTTCCTAGGTAAACATGGTGGCTGGGTTCATCCCGACAGGTTCCTTCATGCATCCATTTAAGTTCATAATCCCCCCTTTTCCCTCTCATCATCCCTCCTCTTGCCCATTCTCCTTCCTCTACTCTATTGGACTTCCTTTCACTCATCTATCAATTTATATCTGATTGGTTCTTTCTACATATGCATAAAAGTGAGGTGCCCTGTTGTAGATTTATATATGACATGACATGATTTTCTGAGAATCCCTTCTGCATTGCCTCCCCTTACCCATTTCTCCACTCTGCCTCTTCATCTCCTTCTGCATTACTGATCTTCCCTTATCTTTATGCTATCTGATCCTTCCCTCCTCTTTCCTTTATCTTATTCTAGCTCCCACCTATGAGAGAAAACATTTGACCTTTGAGTTTCTAAGTTCGGCTAATTTCACTTAGCAAGATAGCATATTATTCATTCCTATTCTTTTATAAACAAAAGTCATAATTTCATTCTTTTTTATGACTGAGTAAAACTGTGTGTGTGTGTTTGTATCATAATATCTTAATCCATTTATGTATTGAGCAATTCAGTTGATTCCATAATTTATTGTGAATTGTGCTGCTATAAACATTCATGTGGCTGTGTCTCTGTAGTATGCCAATTTTGGATCTTTTGAGAAAAGCTGGGTCATCTGGTGTTTCCATCCCTACTTTATGAGGAATCTCCACACTGCTTTCCAAGTGGTTGTACTAGTTTGCAGTTCAACCAACAATGTACACTTTTTCTCCACTGATTTTTCCCCAATCTTGATCATTGCCAATCTGACTGGATTGCCTGAGATGTTGAACATCCTTTTCATATATTTCTAGGCCATTTTTCTTTCTTCTTTTGAGAGGTTTCTCTTGAGTTCTTTGGCCCATTTTATTTATTTATTTATGGTATCAGGGATTGAACCCAGGGAGGCTTAATCACTGAGCCACATCCTCAGTCCTTTTCATTTTTTATTTTGAGACATGGTCTTGTTAATTCCTTCGGGCCTCACTAAGCAGCTGAGACTGACTTTGAACTTGCAATCCTGCTGTCTCAGCCTCCCAAGTCACTGGGATTACAGGCGTGCATCACCGTGCCTGCTTGCCATGAATTGACTGGGTTATTTGTTTTGGAGTGTTCAGTTTTTGGATATTCTAGATAATAATCCCCTATCAGAGGAGTAGCTGGACAAGATTTTCTCCCATTCTGTAGGTTCTCTCTTCATGTTCTTGATTGTTTCCTTTACTGTGAAGCAGCTTTTTGCATTTAATGGCATTCCACTTATTGAGTCTTGGTTTTATTTCTTGTGCTTTGGGGGTCTTGTTAAGGAAGTTGGTGTCAGTGCCTACATGAAGGAGGGCTGACCCTAGGTTTTCTCTTTTTAAAAATTTTTATTTGTTCTTTTTAGTTTCACATGACAGTAGGATGTATTTTGATATATCATACATACATGGAGCATAACTTCCCAATTTTGTGATTGTACATGTTGTGGAGTTACACTGGTCGAGCAGTTTTCAAGTCTCTAAATCTAAGTCTTTGATCCATTTTGATTTTCATGCAGGATGTAAGGGGTCTAGTTTCATTTTTCTACATACAGTTAACCAGTTTTCCCAGCACCATTTGTTTAAAAGGTTGTCTTTTCTCCAAGATATATTTCTGGCACCTTTGTTAAATATCAGAGGGCTGTAGATATGTGGATTGTCTCTGTCTTCTATTTTGTCCCACTGGTCTTCATGTCTATTTTGATGCCAATACCATGCTGTTTTTGTGACTATAGCTCTGTAGTATGATTTCAGATCAGGTATTGTGATGCCTCCTGCTTTCCTTTTCTTGCTCAGTATTGCTTTGACTATTCTAGGTCTCTTATTCTTCCAAATAAACTGAAGAATTGTTTTTGATAATTTGGTGAAGAATGCCATTGGTATTTTGATGGGGATTACATTGAATCTGTATATTGCTTTCGGTGGTATGGCCATTTTGACAATATGAATTCTTCCTATCCAAGAACATGGGATGTCTTTCCATCTTCTATGGTTTGCTTTAGTTTCTTTTTCAATGTTCTATAATTTTCGTTGTAGAGCTCTTTCACCTCCTTGGTTAGATTAAGTCCCAAGTATTTTTTAAGGGTATTATGAATGGAATTTATTCCTCTGCTGAATCACTCTTGGAGTATAGGAAAGCTAGTGATTTATGGGTGTTTATCTTGTATTCTGCTACTTTGATGAACTCATTTATAAACTCTAGAAGACTTCTCCTGGAGTTTGGGTCTTCTAGATATAGGATCATATCATTGGCAAAATGAAAAAGTGTGCTTCTTTCCTATTTGTATTCCTTGATTTCCTTTTCTTGCTTGATCACTCTGGTTAATGTTTCAAGGACTATCTTGAATAGGAGGGTTGAGAGTGGACAGCCCTGTCTTTTTCCTGATCTTAACAGGAAATGCTTTTAGTATTTCTCCATTTAGCATAATGTTGGCTTTGGAGTTGTCACAAATGGCCTTTATGATGTTGATGTGTGTTCCTTCAATCCCTAGTTTCTCCAGCATTTTTAACATGATTGGGTGCTGGATTTTATCCAAGGTCTTTTTTGCATCTATTGAGATGATAATGTGATTCTTATCCTTAATTGTGTTTAAGTGGTGAATTACAGTTATTGAATTGCATATGTTGAACCAACCTTGTATCCCTGGAATGACCCACTGGATCGTGGTATACTATCTTTTCGATGTATTTTTGAATGCAGTTTGCTAATACTTTATTAAGGATTTTTGCTTTATGTTTGTCAGAGATATTGATGGGGAGTTTTCTTTATTTGATGTGTCTTTGTCTGGTTTTGGAGTCAGGGCTTTACTGTATACAGAGCACTTCAAAAGGAATATGAAGTCGACAAAGGAGAGCGACCAGAACACCTTTCTCCCTAGGAGCCGGAAGGGCACTCTTGCCTGCCCGTCTGCTGCCTGTCCTCTCTTCCTGCTGCAGTCCAGGCTCCAGCTGGAGGTGGAGCAGCCGGCTTTCACCCTCTAACAGCCAAGCATGAAGACAAAAGCTGCGCACCGCTATGACAGAGTGGAAAAAAAAGCAGCCCAAGTTCCCAAGGTCACCCCAAGGGCTCTGGACATAAGTATGTTTTGACAAAAACATAGGTCTTACCTGCTAGTCTCCTAGTCTCCCATAAACTGAGTTTTCAGGTATACACAGCTAAACATTTTCCAACTGTTAGAAAATGAGAAGCAAAACTTTCCATTAACCACCTACAAAAAATATAACTTGTTCAATTTCCAGATTGCTGCACTGCCATTACTAAATAGGAGTTGCAATTTAGGCACTGACGTGTTTTGTTTTGTCACGGCATGGGGTTGTTTAAAATGATTAAAGCTACCACAGAAACCAACATTTTTCAAAAAATCAAATTGTGACCATTTTGAGTCAACTCTCATTCTTTGTTACTAAAGTTGCTTTGTTTTTTGGTAAAAATGACGATATTCAGGAAAGAACTGAAAGAAATGGGTTAACAACTGAGGAAACACAGCATTCCATGTATGCAACATGAACGACTTCTTCTTGGGAGTGGAGTTCACTGCCCTGCACCAATTAAAACGGGATGGGAATACTTTCCACACACAGCTGGGATTTACATAAGAGTAGGAGAGCAGCATGGACCAAGTTCTATGTCCTCACTTTTGAGGAATCATCCTGTTGATAATGTAAGCGTCAGAGGCTCCACTTGGCCCAGGGTAAGAATGCCTGGCCATGCCAGCAAGGATTTGCACACATGTGACTGGAAGTAACTGATACCTGTGCCCAGATTGACAGAGTCCAGCAAGACCTCATGCCAGAGGTAGAGCAGACTTGGAGTCATTTCAGGCAGGGTGTCTCTAAACATCCTGCATCTCAGGCTGGCAAACCCTCACAGGTTTCTCAAGTGTCAGCCATTGACTCCGACCCAAGGAAACATATGCTGCACTTGGCATTGGGCACCTGGCACGCTCCCAGAGCAGCCAGCGAGCATGGAGGCGCTGGGAGGCCCTCAGCTCTACAGTCTCAACTCAAGTGGGGGGGTTGCGACTGTGATCCCTCTCTTTTCCCTGTTCCCCCCTGACTAGAACCGGTGGAGGGTATTTAATGGCAGAGGGACCTGTGAACACTTTCCCCAGGGACACAAGAACACTCTGATGTAACGAGGGTCACACAGTTTGACTCCATCTGAGACACTGGCTGGATGTGGGGAGCACATGTGTAACAGGAATTGAGCTGTCAGTGAGAGGACACAGCCTCGGGTCTCTCTGGTATTTCAACCAACAAAAAGAAGCAGGAAAGGGAGAGAGCGTGTGCTGAAATACACCGTGAGGGCCTGGGGTTGTGGCTCAGGGGTAGAGCGCTTGCCTAGCACGTGTGAGGCACTGGGTTGGATTCGCAGCACCACATATACATAAGTAAATAAAATAAAGGCCCATCAACAACTAATAAAAATATTTTTTATAAAACACACGATGATCCCTCTCACCCTCCTGTCCAGTGAGGTGTGGTAGCTCTTACAATCTCCACCACTCACGAGGAGACTTCTCCGGTCCTTCTTTGCTCAATAGGAATAGTGATCAAGACTAAGGAGAAGTAAGCACTTCAGTTAAGAGGAAGCCAAGACGGCCCCCAGCTCCCCAGCGCAAGTGACTTCTTGGAGACTCACAGTGGGCTGATGGAGAGAGCCTGTTCTGTGTCCCAGAGCTCGTGTCCCTGGAGCCACCTATTTCCACAGAAAGCTCTCCACACTTCAGAGCCAAACAGAGGCTGGGGCTGCAGCACCTCTGCCCTTTCACTCCTGAGCAGACTCGTCCGCACCTGGGGCTGACCTGGAACGGTGGGAAATTCACAGGGGGCCATCTCCATGTGCTTTAAACAACACCCTACAGTCGGGTATGCTCAAAAGTTTTTACATGAACACTTGCAACATTAGACACCTGGTGATGGACAAAGGCCAGCTCAGCAGAGCTGCTCTTAAAATGACATCACTCTTGTCCCTAAGGGTGGAGGAACACACTGCCCCAAACACCAAACACACCATAAACTGCTGTAATGGGACAAAAATAAAACTCACTGATTTCTTTAAAAGTCAAACACTTAGCATTGTCTAAGACATTAAATGTCCAGAAACGCCTGATACAGAAAAAGAACTTGGTAAATGACAGCTGCAGTAACCACTTCTCATTAGTATTAAAGATTTCTACTGCTTACAGATCATAAACTATATTCTTTTCCTTGCTAATGTCATGAAATCAAAAAAAAAAATGCAAATATTTGCTTTTAATTTCCACCAAGTACAATTCAAATTCTTCCCATTGAAATATTTAGCAAATGGTGAGCAGCTGCCTACTGCCAGAGCCAGCTGCCAGCCCCGGAGATGCGGGAGAGAGCAGGACGAAGCCTCACTTCTCCAGAGAGGGCACCTGCGCCATGGACTACAGGTGCCCCAGGACACGGTGATGTCAGTGGATTACATCAGGAGGACCACCGAATGATGAAGGGCAACCTGTCCAGTCCCTCTTTCCATACCCTCACTTTTCTGTCTGTCACGTCTTCCAAAGTCTTCCACTTTCCCTGTTCGTGCAATCCCCTGCACCTGGTGCAACAGATCCCCAACCAGAGCTCACAGTCCAATAACTGAAGTAGAAATTCCTCACCTAGTCATTTCTCCTGAACAGAAAATTGCAACAACATTCAGAACCCTGAAATGAATGCTGTTTATCATCCATTTAGACAGAAAATACCTTAACTTGGGGAAGAAAAAATGTTCTGGAAACATCCTGTGTTACCACAACAATGATTAACCAATTTGACACGGAGGGCACACAGGAGGTGACATCCCGTTTCCTCCTCCTGCCCTGGATCCAGCATGCTTTTTATTAATTCACATAAGGTAAAGGGAAAAAGCATTTTGCTTTCCACAGAAAGACCATGTAGGATTGGTTTATCTGGTGAAAAAATCCACTTAGTATAATCGTTTAAAAAACGTATTTCACATGTCTATGACTCAAACTTTCAAACTTTGAACCCACAGCCACATTTCATCAGTTATCTTCACTAATTACCAGTGGGTGATCTCAGATACAGCCAACTGGGGAACAGGAAAGAGACCGCTGGATCGCAACCCTGTGATCCCCCTGGGGCTAGGTCCACAGGTGGTCCATCCGAACTCTTTGCTTCCATGGTAGAGGCTGTCAGATCTCCCTAGTCCACTTGGCTTCTCTGAAGCACTTGGAGAAAAGTCACTGAATCTTTCTCTTTCTGAAAAAAGACCAGATGGTGCACCAGAGACCAACCATCAGGCATCCCAGTCCTTGAGACCTAACCACTCGGGTGACGCAGAACCTCGGCAGCTGCACCCCAAACACCTGTCCTGACAGCTTCCCAAGAGGTAGCCCAGACTGCTAAGGCTCCACTGGTGACCCTTCTAACTGCTCCGAGGAGGAGCAGCACCTGGTCTGAGATCTGTAGCAGGGCTTTCTTCCTCGTGTTTCACTTCAGGCTCTATAGTGGCAATGATAGCAATGATCAATCAAAAGAATCATCTCCAAGTCTCAATCAGGGACTTGTCCTGGTAGATTAACTGTCACTCAAGCAGCTAGTTTCCACATTAAAGAACTGAGTCGAACAGTTGAAATATGCTAAAAATAAAAGCAGAAAGAGTGTGGAGCGATATTAAGAGAAAGGGCACCCTGCACTTCTGGTCTTCAGTTTCAGGCAAAACTTTCAAATATAATTAAATTAATGCATTCACCCAGAATAATTTACACAGGGCTGCAGACAGATAAAAGAACGGAAGTAACCAGATAATTCACGCTTCCTTTTAGGATAATTTGAAGATTGATTTAGCATTAGACAAGGGCCAATTTGGCAGTAGAAGTTTAATTTTATATTAGATATAATGGGAACACTCTATTAAAGATCATATAGATTGTTTTAACTTCAAATCGTTGATTAGGAGTTGCTAAAATTACCTGATCTTTTTTTTTAACTTTGTTCATATCTACATTTAGTTGCTATAAAATGTTTTAATATATACTTAAGTTTCCCATAGACTGTTAAACAGCTCTTATGTTCAGTGTGACTTCCAAATTATTAAAACAATAATTAATATAATGGGCATGTTTCGAAACCTTTTAGTTTGGGTTGCAAATAACTGCAGAGTGTCTTGAACAGTTCAGTATTCAGAGAGACTGCTGCCAGTAGACTCCTTTTCAGAAAGAAGCCATAATTAATGTGCAACCTAATGATCCCATGGGATAGTGTCAAAGGGAAAGGTCCTGGGTCTCTTCCACCGTGAAAATATGGGGAAAGAGGCAGAGGGACGGAAGGTCCCATGTGGCTGTGGTGCGCAGTCACTACTAGTGGAGGACAATGGCAAGAGAACACCTTGAGAAGAAAGTGGAATCCAACCAAAGTCCTTAAAACCCAAGGAGCTTCCAGAACAGCAGACCCCAGTTACAAGGCCCCAGAATACAGTCAATCCATTTCCATGAGCTCATTCTCTTGAAGTCACACCCCTCCACATGCCATCCCAGGATGGCTGCACTTCTCCCAGAGAACCCCCCTCCATAACCACCCACAAGTATGAGCTCATGTAACTTTTAGAATCAACTAACTGCTGAGTATTTGTTGAGACCTGATCTTAAGTAGTAGCAACAATCAATGATAAAATCAAATGAATGTCAATTTGTCATAGAGCAATGTTTATTCTTCTTAGAGAAGAGTGGAATTAGGAAGGTAGCCTAGGTACTGCTTAACTAGAAATAAAATAAATTCAATAAGCTACATGAGTGTGTTCCATCGCAATTAGATTTAGTTGTATCTTACCACTGTAGTAAAGGTGCATTTGAGTGCACATAGAGGGACCGATTGAGTTTCCACCATCAGACAAAGATAGCGGGTCTCCATCTCCATTATCTGCAAGTCACTTTCAAGTTCAATCAAATCCAGAATAGTTGGTACAGATTTGCTCTCTACAGGACATACTCCTGAGGTCTTCCCATATATCCTGCCATGCCTTGAAATCAACCCTCAGGTGGGTTGAGAGAAAAGGACACCTGCAAAGGACAAATGGTGACCCAGGCAGAGCTCTGGTTCCAACACAGAAGTAGCCACCACAAATAGCTGGTTTAGGACAAATGGAAAGTCCACAAACACAGCACGAGGCAGAATTTCTGTAACGTGATCATAAGACTCAAAGTAACCGGGGAGAGATGAGTCACTGAGCAGTCTTAGGATACGAAGACTTTATCACCCCATATGCTTCCAACACCAGTGGCTAACATGGCTTCTCCACTGTGCTCGCCTTGGAGACCAGAGCACCCGTTCTGCTGAGCCTCTAGCAAGAAGCCAAGAGCCCCATCTCCCTTTTCCTCTGCAGCCTCCTCCCCACCCCTCCCGCTCCTCTACTGCCATTCAAGAAAAGTCCCCATCGTATCATGTCCAGGCACCAGAAGAAGCTCCTCAATTTGTCTTCCTTCTTCTGACCCTTCCTTCTTCTAACCCACCTTCCAAGCTGCGGAAGGGCGGCTGGCGTTGATGAAAGCCACTGACTGTGTGGCGGTCTCTAGTCCAACAGAACGCTCTCAGTCCTGGTCTGAGTATTCTCGAACCTCCTGCTGTCGAATAAGCATGGCCCCTCCTGGAACGCCCTTCCCACCACCTGCTAGGCCTCCCTTCCTCGGGTGTCCTCTGCCCTCCGTTGTAAGGCCCTCCCAGGCCCCTGTAGCGGCCATGCCCTGCTGTGTGCACTGGGGTCCTGTGTGTCCTTCCACAACCTTCCTTCCATGTCGCTGCAGCTACTTTGCAACTCCCCATCTTCTTGGACATCATGTAAGTTCTGGAAGGTTCTTCAACTATGTCTGTCTTGTCCATCACTGTATTCTTGGTTCCTATTACAGAATAACTGCTTAAAATACATGAAGAATGAAAAGGGAATTTATAATGAGGGGCAAATTTACAGGGCAGCAACCCTAAGGATGTATGATAGAGTCCTCCAGATGGAACAGTGAGAACCGGGTGTTGACCTATCAATGGCTCAAAACAAGGAGGCAACCAGGGGCTGATTCTGGCCAAGCAGAAGGCATGAGTGGGGTGGGTGCCTGTGGAGATGGCTACCACTCTGCAGGCCCAGGAAGGGAAGACTGGGACCAGGCTCCTCTCACACGCTCTGCCTCCTTGCCTCCAAGAGGTGAGCAGCCTGCACTGCCACAAATCTCTTCTAGAAAGCAAGTAATTTCCAGTTGTGGAAAGAGGAAAGTAGGAGCAAAAGGCAAAGGAGAAGCCACAGCTTTTGCATGAGGACCGCCAGCGGGTATCTCAGATAGGTTGTCCAGGGGAGAGTTCTCTGATCAGGTAACATCCGAGGGGACAGAATGATGGGAATCCAACTCCACAGAATCAAGAAAAGAACATCAGAAGAAAACGCCTTCTGACTGGAAGCCATACCGCCCTTCCCTCTTCTGTGCCCTGCTGTGCCCTTCCAACAAAAGGTCCTGAGCCTTCACAGGACACCAGACACTGGCAGATGATAACAACAAAATATCAGAAATGTGTGGTTTACTTGTGAGCACATTCTAACCTCTAATAGTTAACAGAGTGTGACCTAGCAATGGCGATCTCATGTGACTCACAGGTGCTATTTTATTTCTGAATTGGCAAATATAAACTATTGGGAAGGAAACACTTTTTAGACACTTGCTTTTTCAAGTCCTTGTTAGTTTATAGATCATTACAAGATGTTAGTATTTTTAGTTGTATGAGAAGTCTCATCTGAGTTAAGGAAAACATCTTAATTCTTTACAAAACTCATTTCATTTACAGTAAACAGTTAACTAAAATTGTATGTTCTTAAGATATGCTATACTTTCAACTCTTTTCCCAAGTTAATGTAATTTAGAGTATTTTACATGTATTGGTATATACTGGAATTTGCTCTCTTTTCTTCCCAATGAGAACTTCAAATTAAGCTTTTTTAAATAATCACTCAGGAGAAAAATGCTTTAAAATAAAATTTTAGAAACTGAGCCAAACAAGTTTAGAGCATATTTTTGGTGACGACCATGAGACACAGAGAAAATTGCTTTAACAGCTAAATCAATGCCTATTCAGACTGCTATACCAATTCCAAGAGATGAGATTAGATGTTGTCTTAGGTTCATCAGATTTTGGTCTACATGAATATCAAATATCATTTTCCTAATATCCACCTTAGAGTTAGAAACATCCTGAATTCTCTTAGTACCCATTAGTGGCTCTTGAAGTCATAATCTCATCCAAGCCCTTATGGAATTCATGTAAGCGTACACTGCATGATCCTTGGGGTGAGGAATTTTATAGGTATATGTCCTACTGTGGACATGGTCCTTCTACAGCTTGTCAAAAGTGTGTTCACATTTGAGAGAACTGGTGATAAGGTTAATGCAGTTCCTCTTACCTCTGTATTCATTGTGATATAGAATTATGTCCTGTTTTCAGTTTACACCATCCTAAGTTCATGAGATTCATTCTTTTTACAACGGAATCTAACTTTTTAATCTGGCTAACTCAGGATGCAGTGATAATGGTTAAAACTATCCCAAGTGGTAACTGCTTGTGCAATGCCATTCCTTATCACTCAAAACCCAAGGAAAAGGATCTAATAGTGGAGAAATCCGTTCTGATGAAAGAACCTGAGAGCCCTACCCTCAGAAGATTTCCCCAACCGGAAATCATCCCAGGCTCATCTGCCCAGAAGCAGTGTCCCAAGAAAAATCTACAAGCAAAGTCAAAGCATCCTGTTGGTCACCAGGAAGCCACTGGAGAGGAAGTCCTGATAAATAATACATTAATACATGAACCACCAACGCAACTACACCATCCTGACAAAATGTGATTTTTCCTCCTCTCAGTGGGTCTTGGCACAAACATCTTGTTCTCTCTTAACCAGAGACTGAGGGAAAAGAATCTTGGGAACATCCTTTGCAGTCTGTGGATGAATGAAGGCAGGTTTCTGGCATCAGAAGGAAAAGGAAGTCACAATTGTGGCTTCCAGAAGAGAGAGGAGATGAGCAAGCCCCAGATTTTCCTCCCTTACATCACAGAAAGAGAGCAGAACTGATTCTTCTTGGCCTCATCCAAAGAATAAGTGTGCAAAAAGCTTACCATTCAATTTTGGCAAAGGCCAGAATGCCTTCATAATTAAGCACTTCCTTTCTACATCATGTATTTTCTTAGTGTTTTCCCATACATCATCCGTAGATGAGCTCCTGAGTGGGAAGCAAAGCAGATATTGGCATTTTGCAAATGAAGAAACTGAAACTTGGTGCACTGAAGGTACTTGGATAAAGTTGAGTAGGAAATGACGAATCCAAAAGCAGAAATCCTGGTCTTCTGATTCTTAAGCTAGGGTTATTTCCCTTCCTTTCCAGTTTTCGTCAGGTGTCTGTAGTTACTGAGCTACCTCTTAATGCACACAGAATGGTTTTAAAAGTCATCATTCGTGTTCAATTCTGCTGCACTGTGTGGAATATTCTGGAAAGATCTCAAGAGCAGCTGGGTGCCATGCCAGCAGCAGCTCTGTTTTGCTTCCTGCCTTTCCTTTTAAGGCATTTTAAATTAAAGGAGGCCTTCAGCACCATTCCTTTCTGTACTGCTGACAACCAAGTCTTTTCAATGAAAGCACCAATTTGGTTTAGCTAGAGATGATTTGTATCTAATTTTAAAAATCACATAAACTTAACCTGAACAAATATGTTCTGCTGCATGTTCTTCTTGAATTTCAGTCAAAGTTTTTTCAGTAATTAAGCATTTTTCCTGGAATGTGGTGCACCAAACAAACCTGTGTGCCAATGTAGGAAAAGCATTAATGAAAATGAGGAATAAAGTGAAGCCAAATTCAAGTAGTAAAATGTGCTGCCTTGGTCCTTGGAAAAGAAATTGGAAAAGCAAACTACTTGAAGAGAGAATTTAAGCCAGCTCAGTGTTGTCAATGTGAATTCTTCCATTAAAGTTTTTTAGGAAAATGAATTTTTCATCTGTACTAATTTTTTTTAAAAATGCACACAAGGTTACAGGTGTGTCCTGGTAAGTTCAAGGACTTCAACAACTCATGCCTACAATGCTATCCAACTGGAGGAATGCATTGCCAGAGAATTCCACCACACATTTAATCCAGAAAGGTGTCAAATTCTCTAGACCCCACCAGATTTTCTTAAAAAGAAAAATGTCCTTTCTTCTTTCCAGGATGTTCTCTAAGTTTTCAATAAAGTGAAAAGTACATGCATCCCAGAGAGTGTCTATGAGAAAACGTCAGCTGTGGAGAAGACATTTACATCTGGGAAGAAGGAGGAAGAGGAGGGGAGAGCTGGAAAGAGGAGAGCATAAGGCCCCAGGAAATTCACAATCATGGAAGGTCCAACACCGGGCGGTAACAGGTCCCTGCACTAAACAGATGGTGCACAACATTCCTGGTGACTGCCAGGAATCCAAGAAGCCCTCTTCCTGTCCCTCCACAGCCTTTCCAAGCAGTCTATACCCCAGAGTCTCTCCAGAACTTTTTGCATTTTAATTCTCCCCTATTTGACACAGTAGCTAGCATGGCTTGGCACAGGCTCATTATACATTTGAATACTAATTGTATTTTTAAAAACTCAATGCTTCTAGGCCAAAAGCTTACTAGTTAGTGGAGTGGTATACTAGTTTCCTATGTAACAAACTAACACTGGAGCTAATTACCATAAACTCAGACTTATTCCCTTGCACTTCTGGAGGTGAGAAATCTGAATGGATTTTCCTCGGATGAAAGCCAGACAGAGGAGAGTCCTCCCTGTCTTTCCAGAGTCCGGAGCTGTGTTCTTACACCCATGGTTCGAGTCTCCCTCCCACGCGCAAGGCCTGGCAGAGCGCGGGCAGCTCCCTGCTGCTCCACCTTCACCCTGCCTCCTCCTGCCTGCGGCAACTCTTCCTAAGCCTCCTCTTATAATGACTCTGTGGTTCCCAGGGGCTCTGGAATAATCCAGCATAATCTACCACAAGACCCCAAACTTAGTCACAGCTACAGGGTGTGGATTCCAGGCAGCAGAAGGTCTTTGGGAGCCATTCCTCTGCCCCAGAGCAGCACAGGTCCATCTCCTGGTTGTCACTTGGAGCAACCACCTCATCACCTCTACAGAGGAACACATGATTTCTAAAATTCCTTGGAAAAGACCAGTGTTTGGAAATCTTTGGTTCATATGGATTTTACTCCAACTGACATCCAATCCCCATGCACCATGAAATTTCTGGAACAAAAATTATGGGATGGGATCCTCTGATTCTTTCATTCTGCCAATAGAATTGTAAGGGTGTAAAGTCATATCCCTCGAAAGGTCTTCCTTCCACATTCCAATCACCTTTATATAACAGCAGCCAAAGTCTAGAAATTGGTCCTATCAGATAATTTCTATAGTGCACAAATAAAAAACAAGGGTTTACCTATTGAGCATCAGCCTATTTTAACAAATAGCCACTGCCAAACATACTATAGTCACCAGACAAAAACATAATCATTTGAACGTCATCACAGAATATTGGAGATAAAAAAAAAAAGTGCAAAGGGAAAAAAGAATTTTACATGTTACAGGTGCCTGTGTAGACCATTCCCCAGTCCTCATTTCCACCAAAAGGTCACATACAGGGAAAACTCAAGAGGGTTTGGAGCTGCTCTCCAGCCACAGTCCAGATTGATGGGTGAGCACCCAGCATCCACCTGCTGACCAGCCTCCTTATGCCTCCCACAGAGATCACTGGCCCACTCCTGTCCTCTCCCTTGTCAGCCGAGAGGACAACTCTTTCAGATTAAGTAAGTATATTGTTGATGATGACAGTAATAATAATACACATATGATCTGCACCATGCATAGCTCCACATGCTCTCCTCCATTAACTTGGGTGTTAATTCACTGAGTCCTGAAAAAGAACAACTAGCAGCTGCACTTTACAAGTAAAGAAACTGATCACAGACAGGTCAACTCTTTCACTCAAAGTCACACAGCTGGCAAATGGCAGAGCCAGGTTCAGAAAATTTATGTCCATAACTCATGCTTTTAACCCCTATCTTTAGCACATTAGAGTTGTACATAGAAAAAAATTGTAAACGTTTAAAGTAATGGAATAAATCATAAATAGTAAGTAAGCACATAAAAGTACAGAAAAGCTAACAGATTGGTTTGTAAGAAAGATTACAGATATAAGTTTATATTCATCCCTATTGCTCAAGACTAAAAACTCAAAATTACTTATAAAGGTCTCAATATAAAACTTAAGCTTTAAAAATGGAAAAACTTCAGAATGTTCTTTTTTTAAAGTTATATTTCAAATTGTATTCACTCACACACATATATTTACAACAGAGTTCTTTAAATAAAGTGAAATATCATAAAAACATTTATGCATTCGATTTTAGAAAATGATTTAAGACTTAGAAGAACACACACTAGTCTCACTGTACGGGGTGACGCCTCACAGCCTCCTAACCCTATTCTTGATTTGGGAATGCCCAGTCTTTCCAGGCTGAGATTTCCGCCCAACAGAGGCAAGTCTCCATCCCTGAACAGCACAGGAGGGGACAGGAGCGCCACAAAGACCGGGAACCCACCCCTGCAGATTTCAGAGCACCTCCTCTGGGCTGTGGAAGAAAGGAGAACACGCTATCTCCAATTCCGTTTCTCTCCTAAATCAGCCTTTCCCATTTCAAAGGGTAAGAAGCTCCCCTGGCACCCACTACCTGAGCAGGGCAGCTTCCTACACGTGCCAAAGCCCTGATGGGGTCAGTTGGCGCCATCTCTTCACCCGCCCGGCCAGGCCCAGCTGGTTGCCTGGTTCATCTTACTATCAACCGGTCTGCAGGGAGCCCCAGTAGCTGGGGAGACGTTATTTCTGGTTAGTCTATGTGCGTGTTTCTGAAGATTAGCAAGTGAAGCCGTTGACTGAGTCAAGACCTGCCCTTCCCAGCAGGGGCTTTCAAATACCCTCCAGTCACACCCACCCTACCTTCAGTCACCACTCCTACAGGAGTCCTTTCAAATTATTCATCCACAAGATGGATTAATCCAGTGATGAGGTTACAGCTCTGATAACTACTCATTTCACCTCATGAGAGCTTTTGGGGAACACTTCAAATCCAAACCACAACTTCACCCAAAGGGTCACATGTGTGAGGCTACTGTTCCAAAACCCACTAGTCCATCAAGCAGTTGAAAATTAGGAACGCTCTAAAAAGGCGACACAGGGCAGCTTACATAGCCTAAGACTTCCATCAAGATCCATGAAATAGTGTGAACAATGCAGGCCCAACGTGGCCGTGGCAATGAGAGGCTTAGCAGGGGACTTGGAAGGCCATGCGATGCTCCCAAGGAAGCTCAGACTCCCCAGCAGAAGGAGAGATGTGCCACCGCTGCCCTGGCCAGGCCGGGTGCAAGGCAGCCACCCTCACGGCACCAGGACAGCAGCTCCCAGCACGTGCACCTACTGCTCAGATCTGGCTCCTAAGAGCTACTCATAAAAACAAGAGGAGAGGGAAAGAACCGTTTTGGGGTCAGCACAAAAGTCCGAATTCACTGAATCGTGTGCTTTTAATCCTCAGGCTCCCCCAAATTGTGTGCTAAAAATCCAGCAGTGTTCCCCAGAGCGGGGTGGAGATTCCCAGAAACTGCACCTGTGTCAGCTGCAGGCAGGGCCACCTTGCGGATGAGCTGGTGATGGGAACTCACGGAATCCTTTGCTCGTTTCAGAATGCAGTGTTTGCCGTTTGTATAATCAACATGAAAACAATGCCTTTTCCCCATCAAACATAGCACTCCTGCATTCCATTGAACCCAACGAATTTGCTGAACACCTACTGTGGGGACCGTGCTTTACAGCCACTGCAGGGAGCAAGGCCGACTCCAGCTGGAACCTGCCTTACGGAGGCATGCAGACGTGCCCGACCCAGCCACTTCCGCACACACCTTCCCTCACGTACACATGTGCACACGCAGATGCACACGCACACTCACACATGACACAGACATGCAACCACGCAACACACAAAGACACTCAGGCATGGGCGCACACATCCTATGCCTTGAGCAAAGAGCAAGACTTGTGGCCCTGATGGTGGGGACTGCAAGGTCCACAAAGGTGAGGGATTTGGGAGCATCACTGCTTAGGGACAACACTTGGCATCTTTAGGAAAAGAGGCTGCTCTTCTTTGCCACTTCTGCATCCTCTCACGGAGCGAGATCTGTCCACGTACTCAGCTGTCAAAGTGACAGTCCCCGTTGAGCAGTTTTTTTGATTTAGAAAGCTGTCTTCATTTTAGTATAAAAGGAGATCCTTGCGCTCCCTCCATGGGAACCCAGTGCTCAGAGGCACGATGGTTTGGGCGGGGGACAATGGTTTGCATGGGGGACGGCTGCACCGTTTGGAGGAGTCTGCCCACCCAGCACCCTGGGTCCCTGAAGAGCAAAGCCTCAGAGGAGCACCAAGCTTCAGGGAAATCTGCCATCCTTCCCGGGCAACCCAAAACACAATGACAGCCATGAAAGCAGACAACAGTGCAGCTCTGGAGCAACGGAGGGTGATGTCCCAGGGACCCTGGGAGAGCACCGAGAGACACTTAGAACCGTGACCCACGGACACCCTCACTTAAAGAACTTGCCCATTCACTCTGAAATTCACATCCTACCCCAGGGTGCCAAAGTAAGTGCCCAAAGTTGAAAAGAACCTCTCCTACCAAATCCTGGTATTGTCACACCGACTTCTTTCAAAGGAAGAGAAAAATGTCAACGTGAACACAATTCACTTCCTGCTTATGGCACGGGCTCATGATTACTCCCTGGAAGCAGCATTAACATAGGAACATTTGTGTCAAGAAAGTACAATCTGTTCTTTTCAAAACAAAACCCTCCAATCTGGTGTGGGCGGAGAAAACACCCAGCAGGGTTGTCAGAAGGCCATGAGCAGCACACCCATGCAAAACAAATTCTGCAAAGGTACTGACAGTTATCATATCCTTTCTAAATAAAGAGCCATGGATTAGGTGTGGATTCTGTGCAGCCCGTTTACCTAATGTCAAGAGAAGGGGAATTCACTGAGGAGTCAGCTGCTCGGAAGCTTTTGGAGCATCAGTCCTCTACCTGGAGTGGAGCGGCTGCATCAGCGCCACCTGGAAACACAGGAACACAGGACCTTGGGCTCCAGCCCACCCACTGGGTCAGGATCCCCAGCTGGACAGCATGAGCAGAGGGCCTGGACCTCAACGTGAGAGAAACCATGGACCAAGCACCCAGAGTCCAGATGAGACCAAAAGGTACTTGTAGTTTCCTTTTCCAAAAGAGTGACTCTCATTAAATTCTATCATTAACGAAGCTAGGGATGACTTGGACTCCCTTGGCAAGGAGGAGGATTTTTAATGTAATTAGTCTGAAATGATTGCTAAACCTATGAAGTTTATAGACTATTTTGCCAATTTGCTAAGAAAAAAATAAGTCGGAGGAGAATATAAGGGCTGCACCCAACAGCTGACCCCTGTTTTAGTCAGCTTTTTCACTGCTGTGACTAAAAGACCTAACCAGAACAATTTTAGAGAAGGAAAAGTTTATTTGGGGGCTCATGGTTTCAGAGGTCTCAGTCCACAGACAGCCGGCTCCATTCCTCAGAGTTCGAGGTGAAGCAGAACATCATGGCAGAAAAGTGTAGTGGGGGGAAGCAGCTCACATGATGATCGGACTCCACTCACCAGGTACGAAAGATATACCCCAAAGGCACACCCCCAATGACCTACCCCCTCCAGCCACCCAGCCACACCCTACCCACCTTCAGTTACCACTCAATTAAGCCCATCAGGGGGTTAATCCACTGATTGTGTAACACAATCATTACTCCTCTAGACCTGTTTGTACTGTCTCGCACATGAGCTTTTGGGGGACACCTCACATCCAAACCCTAAGACTCCCTCTGATCTGGTTTCCTATAATCCGAGCAATTCAATTTCCACATTTGGAACACAGAAAAGTGGAGAATGAACCTGAGGATGTTTCCCCTTCTGGTCACGGCTAATGGCAGCAACAGGTGAGAAAGGCCACGAAAAGCAAAGATTCACTTCATCACATTAGAAAGGAACATTGGCCGTCTCTGCCAATAACATAAGTAGTAACCATGGAAACCAGACAAAACTTCAAAGGTGAGTTGCCATTTAGAGAGGGCAGAGCAACTCCATTTCACTCGCAAAACAATGAACCATGGGCAACTCCAACCAAACCTTTCCAGGAACAGCTGAATCTGCAGAAGAAAGAGACACAGACATGGTGCCCAGGTGCAAATCCCACAGTGGGTTAGGTTGGGTTGGGTTATTTAGGTGCACCTCATTAAATCCAGTCTACCTTTTCCTGTATTCAGAAGATTGAATGGGCCCTTCCTTGAGTCAACTGACGCCTCAGGTGAAAGTCTTGTTCTTCTGGAGGGGAATTAACTCCAGGAAGTCAGTCCGGTGGCACATCACCGTCTTAAAAAATTCACATAATTTCTTAAATATTTGATTTAGACCTGCAGAAGATGGACAATCAGGAGCCTGGCTGTGAAGCGGGTCCTCTAGATTGCCTGTGTAAAGATGAATACACATTTACAAATTATTTACAGAAAAAATACAAAGCAGGGACACGTCAGCCGGTGGTGCCGACCCACTCACACCCAGAGGTTCACCAGCTGCATGCAGAAGAGACTGGTCCTGAGTGTCTGTGGGTTCCAGGGCCTCCTCCCCACCTGGGTGCTACCGACCTGCCTTTGTTTTTGATCAGATGTTTCTCTTTTCAGATATGCTGTGCACGGCCAATGCCTCATGGAGGCCCTTAAGGAGAAAATGACCACTTTATTTGAAGAAAAAAATAAATAAAAACAGGGAAGACACTGAATCACAACAGAAAGAAGCAAAGAATGTTCTTAAAATATGAGTCTCAATAATACTTTTATAGCCCAGAATGACATGTTTATCTTTTGCTTATTTTTTTTATTTCACACTAGAGCAAAAAATATCTGTAAAACTTGATAAATGAAGGCTCACTGGGGGAAACCTGCTACTTGAAATACCACTACCAGAGTTGAATTAATAACGCTGGCATATTATAAACCCATAAATGTAATTTTGAGCTCCACTTGTCGTAGCACATTAACATGAGTTTAGTCTAGTTCTGTGTGTTTCCGTTGGTTTTCTTCAGTCCTCTGTAAAATATGTCCCTGCTAATCATCACAGTGTCCCTGTGCACTGACAGCGTGTGGAAGTCAAAGCTCACAGTGGGGAAGTGACACCCCGGCGGGGAGTTCCTTTTAAAGTGAGTGTCCCACTTTCAAACACAGAAATCCAAACACTTTCAACGGTAACAGTTAGCATTCTATTGACACAGAACACAGTGTTTGGACCAACCAAACATTTTTCAATTTTCAAGTTTAGGACCATTCTCCAACATGGTATTAAGAGAGTACCTAAACTTTTCATTGTTCAACTCTGGGATTACAAAGCAAGAGAAAGCATTTCATTGCCAAAATGCAAAACAATCTGAACTGTCTGCTCTGTCCATTCCAGCTTCATTGTAATTCGGTGCTAATTCTCTCATTTACCCATTTATTTTTTCTAACCCTATAATTAAAATGCAGAAGTAAGGTTTTTATGGGCATGCCATGAGCACTCTGTGTCTCAATAGAAGGAAAAAAGTTCCTTAGATATTTTTCCAATCACCATGCATGTACTGAAGCCAAGAACGAGAAACCCAGCACTATAAACTATTACAAAATCCACACAACTAAGTGCTAAAACCAGCAGGGGCCAAGGCAGCTGAGGCCAAGTTCATACCAGCACAGGCTGCCCTTCAGGCCTGTCAGTCAGACTGCTGCAGCTCATTCTGTGACATCATCAGCCTCCCCTGCCTTGGCTATAATGGCAAGTCTTCCATCGATCCTGACACATTTCCCTGATGGGGACCATCTCAATCCTCCCAAACAATGTGCTTCTGCAAACGGTGTCACAACACTTAACAGTGACCAAAAGTTGAGACCTTTACAAAGAAAACGGATGAAGAAAAGCAGAATGTCTCTGAACCCCACAATTCTCAACATGTAAGTTTGTGGGGGAAAATGGCCAAAAGGTGCCAAGTGATAGGGATTCCCGCTACAGCTCCTAAGGGGCCATGTCTCAACCTTTGCCACCCCAAACTACAGTCTGAGATGAAGACACTCTACCCTGAACACTGTGGCTTTCCTTCACATCGTTCATCTGGCTCCTGTTTCGTGAGCACCTGCCACACACCAGACACTGTCCCAGGGACTGAGCTTCCAGAGAACAAAGTCCCCACCTCCCGAGGCCTAAGCCCCAGAGGAGACAATCAACCAAATAGATGGGTGGTATTATACACAGGAAAGGCAGGACAAAGGGGTGCGGAAAAAGTCGGAGGAGGTGGCTGAAAGGGGAACTTCAGGCTGAGGACACCAGAGCCACAGGGGCTTGGGGAGGGGAGGGCAGGGAGGAGGAGGGGTGGGAGCAAGGGCAGAGGGCTGGCAGGTGCTGCTCACTGGGCCTGGGCCTGTGGCTCTGTGTCTTATCCTGCCTCCACCAGGTGTCATGGTCAATAGCATGGCGAGGAGCCGGGCTGGCAGCATGCACCCCTGAGTTGACAATGGAAGGCCTGGGACGGACTTCTGTCACCTCCCAAAACCACAACTCCAGTCTACTCATGAGCCAAACCTCAGACAGACCCACCCGAGGGACATTCTGCAAGTCCTCCAAACCATCCTGATCGTCAAAAACAAGGAAAATCTGAAAACTGTCATAGCAAAGTGAAGTCAAAGGTGACATGAGACTAAATGTCACTTGGTGTCCTGGGTGGCATCCTGGGACAGAAAAGGGGTGTGAGGGGAAAACCAAGGAAGTCGAATAAAGTATGAAGTGTCATTAGGAAGTCACAAGTGTTCAGTAGTCCTGGCGGGGGCTCCACCCACTCAAGGGTAAAAGACGGGAGTGTGGGGGCAACTCCTCCAGAGAGGTGGCTTTTCTATGCATCTCTAACTATGATGAAATGTTTTGGAAAGTTTATTTTGTTAAAAAGATGCACAGGTTCTCTATCTAGAAATAATGTTTCTAGAACAAAAATCAGTATACAGTCAACAAAAAGACATGAAACAACTTCAGAGACTAACTACCCAGGACTGTGAGCCCATCAGTGCATTTCTGCTGAGTGGCTTATCACACCTGTTTGACCCCTCCAAGCCAGCCATTCCATCTGCTTAGACTCTTCCTTCAGAGCCACGGTTGGAAGGGAAACTCCCTTCCCATCAGCAATCCTTCAAGTCCCCAAGGGCCTCCTCCCCTGACTCCCCTCCTCACAGTGCCCGTGGGGTGCTGGGGTATCCAGGTCCATGCTCATCCCCAGGGAGATGGCCTGGGCAGCTTCCAGCAAGGAGGGTCAGAGGTGATGGCAGAGATGTCCTTGGTGTCCACACAGATTACAGATCCAAGGACATGCTCAGGTCAGGCTGCCTGACCCCTGTCCCCAGGCTCCTCCCTCACTGTCTCCAGGGGTCCACTGGGGGCTCCACCTTTTCCTAAAGACCAAGCTCCAGACGAGGGAGCAGGGCAGCCTCTCCATAGAAGTTGCTCTAGTCCGTAACTTAGAATGGGTTTAATGTCCTTTCTTCTTCCCTCCTCGCCTAATCCGTAACTTAGAATGGGTTTAATGTCCTCTCTTCTTCCCTCCTCGCCTCGGCCACCTAACACCATCACACACAGATTACTCAGTAAAGGATGCTGTCAGCTTCCATGGAGAAGGACAAGATTAGTCTAAGTCAATAAATGATCTCATACCTCAGGAGCAGTCAGATCATAGGACCAGAGAAAAAAGTTAGGAAATGACAAGGGACCCAGAACAGATAAAGGTAGGCATGGGGGAGATTCATAACCCTTCTGAGAGCTGTTAATTTCAGGTCTGAAATGAATGACTCTAATCTAGAAAGTCCAATCAATTCTTTGCGTTCCATGTTAACTGTGAAGTTAATAATACTGAAAAGTGAAATTTCCTGGATTTGGTCTCCAACGAAAGCCTTAGCAAGGTCCTACCCCTCCTCTTTCTGCAGTAGTTATGGGACTTCTCCACGTTTCTTGATTCAATCAGTCTTCAGCAGGTGGTGGGTCCATTCAGACGTTCCATTCCCTGGAAGATGAGCTTCCCTTCACCAGATCATGCACAAATCTAGCCAATTCCTCTAAGATCATTTTTGTCTTTTCCAAATGACAATGTACTTGTGCATTTTGAGTTTTAGTATTTTTTTAGCAGGATACAGCAATTAGCAAGTGATTAGTGATTTGGTTTACATAGCTAAAAAGCAGGCTTAATATCAGCTGAAGAAATCTGTTCTTTGCTTAGATAAAACAGGAACTAACATGTCTAGTCAACAGAAGGACAAAAACATGAAATGAAATACGCGTAGAACTGAAATGGCTGACAGAGAGCAAAGTCACCTCACAAAAGGAGCTGAACAGAAGATCACACTGACCACGGTCCCTGTTTTAAATGTGTAAATATGTGCCTGTTGCCCAGAGCCTTAACACAGCCCCACTAGAGACCTTTAGACCTTCCTGGAAGGGTAGCTTTAAGCTTAAAGGACAGACTTAACCAAGTTCATGAACCCTGCAAAAATCATAAGCATTCAAAGTAAAATCCCTCATAGCTTTTTACACATCTTAGCCATAATTGCAACCATTCCATCTCTTTTTATTATCTTTTTAGTTATACATGACCATAAAATCCATTTGGATATACTTATACCAGCGTGGAATATGTCTTATTCTAAGTAGGACCCCGTTCTTGTGGATGTGCACCATGTAGCGTGTTCATACATGTACACAGGAAAATTATTTCACTTTCATTCCACTGTCTTCCCTTTTCCTATCATCCCTCCCTTCCCTTCATTCCCCTTTGTCTAATCCACTGAAATTCTAGTCTGCCCCACCCCTTCTTTGTGGGTTAACTCCACATAACAGCAAAAACATTCAAACTTTGGCTTTTGGGGACTGACTTATTTCACTTAGCATGATAGTCTCCAGAACAAGCAAATGTCATAAAGTCATTTTACTTTATGCCTGAGTAATAACTCCATTGTGTATAGAAACCACATTTTCTCTATCCATTCACCTGTTGATGAGCATCTAGTTTGGTCACATAGCTTAGTAGTTGTGAACTGTGCTGCTATGAACATTGATGTGGCTGTGTCACTGTAGCATGCTGATTTTAAGTCTTTTGGCTATCGACCAAGGAGTGGGATAGTTGGATCTAATGGTGGTTCTTTTCCTAGTGTTTTTGAGGAATCTCCACATATCTTTCCAGAGAACCATTCCATCTTGTGTACAACAATTTACAAATGCTGAAAACCAAAACAAATACAATCTAAGTGACTCTTATACAAATGTATAAGAAGACCTGAAGAGGGACCAAAGTGAAGGGGACATGGCTAGGGCTTCATCAATCACCACACCCTAATCTCCTGGGTGAAATGGCATTTGTCAACAGTGGGTTTGGAGAAGGAGGCCCGTGGGCAAACACAAGTAGGTAAATGCTTAGGGGAGCTTAGCTCCATACCAGGTCCCACACAAACCAGGCAGGGAGATCCTGGGGCAGGAGTGGTCTTCCTGGCCCCAAGGCAGTCTGCCTCAACACAGCCTGGTGGTGTCCTGCTTAGGTGCTCTACCTCAGTCCCCCATAGGCGGCATGCTGGAATGAACCTTGCCCCCAAATATACGTGAGAATGTTACACTACTCGGAAAGAGAGATTGTACACATGCAATTAGCTAAATTAAGATGGGGTCATATTGGATTAAGGCTGGCCCTAACCCAATGACTAGTGTCCTTAGAAGAAGGCCACGTGAAGACACAAGCCACACACACAGCTAGAACTCCATATGCCCGCTGAGGTAGACACTGGAGTGATGCTCCCATAGGCTAAGGAACCCCAAGGAACTCCAGCAACTCCCCAAAGCTGGAAAGGGTTTCAGGAGCTCAGAGCCTATTCCAGAACCTGCTAATCTACTAACCTACATCCTACTAACACTCCAATTTTGGACTTTTGGCTTCCAAAAGGGAGAGAATAATAAAAATGCACCACATGTGTGGTAATTTGTTACAAAAAGCTTCAAGAAACAAATGCAGATGGTAACAATGTGTCAGGGACATATGTGATACACACATTTCAGATGATGGTAAGATTAGAACAAAGTAATAATATATTAGTGGAGGTTATATGTAATTGCCCAGAGTCGACCATTTTTGAATTACACAAACAGTTTTTCACAGGGCTTAAAGCAGGAAGTGAACTTCAGTCCTTGGGTCAAATCTGGTCTACTGCCAGTTTGTGTAAATAAAGTTTTATTGGAACACAGCCACAGCCACACATTTGCATACTGCCAGTGGCTGCTTTCATGCTACAAGAACTGAGCCGTTATGATGGAGACTATATGGCCCTTGAAGGCTAAAATACTTATACTCTCCAATTTCTGGTTAACCTAATATTTATATCAAAAGAATAGCACTAAGAGTGACAGTGGAATTTCAGGAGTGGGTGACATGAGTATAAAGTGAGTCCCTAATGGCAAGGTCATGGGAGAGCTCAGAGTTGATCTGGGACTTGAGGAAGAGGCAGAGTCTGACGTAGAGAAACAAGGCTCTTCACACTGACGCCACAGAAACAAGGACCCTTTGAGGGACAGCAATAGACAGTGATGGCTGTGCTGGTCTTGGGACCCTAAGTGCCAGGTGCCACCAAGCACTCGGACATCAAAAATGCCCCACTTACTTCTAGGCCCTGGCCCTGCTGAGAATCTGAGAAAAGTAGAACTACAATGAGGAAGGTTTGACAGTCTGAGAGGTCAAAATCCCTTAAACACCAGGCTAGGAACTGCCATCATTTTTCTTGAAGCAGGAATTGATGCAGGGATGGGGCCACAGTAACATAAAAGTGAAAAATTAGGAAGGTTATTTTCTGTTAGATGTGAAATAATTGAGGCTAGAACAAAAGTTGTATTATTTGGAATCTCTATTCCTATGTCCTTTGTAGGGTTATAACAATTGTATTTGAAAGAAATATGGAGAGTTCCGGAGAAATGGGAATCCCTTTGGATTACAATCAAACAGAAAAATCATCCAAAAAAAAAACCTTTTCTTCATTAATACGCCACACATGCCATCCAAAACGTGGCTGCTGCAGAGCTTACTTTGCACCCTGAGGAGTGAAATTCTTGCCACACAAAGCTTCCCAGGAATGCAGGAATACCGAAAGGTAGTGGAGAATCTGCTGGGCCAGGAGAGCTCTCCCTCTTTTCCATGCAGTTACCCCAAAGCCCATGAAGCAGTGGTGATGAACATTTGAGTTTATGTTTACTTAGGTAGTGAAATGGGATGTGTGTCTGAGGACGCATCTAAATGGATGTTTGCATGTGTATATCTCTGAGATTAAATATATCTTCGACCACATTTATGAGAACTGTCCCCAGGTAATTGACTTTACTGAATTTACCAAAAGTAATTGACAAGTGCCTTTAATTACGCAAGCCAGCTGTCCACTGCCTGGTATAGATTCTGACTTGCAAAATAAGAATCATGGAGCTTAAGGAGACTGACCTACAACACATTTGCTCCCAACTTTTCTAATGGAAATGGTGTTGGCCTCAGGTACATGCAGTGATTTCTTCCAATGATCTTTTCAGCAACAGACTCAAGAGCCATTATGGACTGAAAGTCTCAAGAAGTCCCAGGCCACCTGGGATTCAGGCTGCAGGTTCACGTTACTGGTTCCCTCCTTGCTGGTGACATGAGGCCATGCAGGGAACAGTCAAAGGCACAATTCTGGTCCTGGCTTCTGCACCCAGTCACCCCTCCTGCACTCTATGAGTACCCAAACCTGGAAAATCCACCTACCATACTGCACCTACCTCCATCAGTACCTGCAAGATAGTGCATCCACCAACCTGCCGACCCCTTTCACCTTTGCTTGAAGGTGGAAGAATCACCAAACTAATGGAGCATTGGTGTTAACACCTGTCATCCTGGGGATGGGCCATCCTTTGGGCTCCTGCAGAAACCATGCACTCCGTGTGGGGACAAGGAGGGTGTAACTCAGGGAGTGTCAACAAGGACCAGAGAAACACAAGGAATAGTGCAAGGCCGGGGCTGGTGACAGAGGCACAACTGCCACCTGGAGGCCTGATGGAACCGGAGGGAGCATTTGCCAGGTCCTGAGGCTGCTGAGGCCTTGGGAGGGAGCATGCAGCAGGCCTTGGCGATCCCTCAAGGCAAGGTCTCCTACCTCCCATCCTCTCTACAGTTCCCACAGGAGGAAGTCAACCAGAAGTCGAGGCTAGCAAGCTCCTGATGAGGTCCAGACCCTGGGGAAGCTCAGGGGATCTGACAGGACCCCAGGGGATCCAGCACAGACAGATAAGAAAGCACCAACCTGCCCTTCTCGCTCACATCGAGAGACGTTTGCTCTTATGCAAAGTGGAGCAGTACTTCCCAGTCCTGGTTTTATTTTTAGCAAATTTTGCTGCCTTCCCACCCCCTCCCTTACCTCTCTGTGCAGGCACTCCAGTGCAGGGGACATAAACAGAGGATGTGACCCAGCTGCACTGTGCCAAGGGCTTCTGAGTAGAGAAAGAAATGAAGACACAGCTCATGTAACCAGATTCTCCTTATGCTGGATCATCACCCAAGTGGCACCTGCTACCACTGCAGAGCATGCATGACGGAAGAGGCCAGCACGTTGACATGCACTAACCGTTGCCAGCACTCACAGCAAGCGCTACCGGTCACTCGGCACTGAGGAACACCAGGCAAGGAGGGACTGAGTGCCTTCCTCAGGTTCTCACGCCTCAGAAGCAGCAGGACGGAGCCAACAAGCCCAGCAATCAGATCCAAATCCACTCTCAGAACCGCTACCTTATTATTGAAAAGGTCTAGAAGAACTTGCTGTTTAAATAAATCCTACAACAGTCTTAATGGAGGAAGAAGTCCCTCTGAGGGGAGAGGGCTGCCCCTCCACATTTGTCACGCCTGATGTTGGCATGTTGTCTCTGCCTCAGGACCGCACGTCAGCTTCCGGACGCTGTCTTCATGAATACAGGAAGAATGAGCAACTGACACAAAGGACCCCACGTTTACCTGTGGTTTCCCTACACCATGCATGAGGGATGGCATGGCAGGTGGTACTCTCCCTCCCACGCGTTCACAGTGTGCCTGCCACCGGTGAGCGTGAATCCAGGACAGCCCTGGAACTGCTTTGACCAACAGATCACAGTGGAAGTAGCCCGGTGCCAGTTCTGGACATAGTCTTTAAATGACCTAGAAACTTCCATTTGCTGTCTCTTGAAGTTCATGCCTTTGTGTAAGAGGAGAGGGGCCCTGTGGCAGGACCCTTCAGTTTCAGGTGTACAAAGTCACCTCATGCATCCAACTGAGAGGCCCCTGGGCCTCCAGCTCTATCCACCACCCAACTGCAGTGGCACAAGACCCAAGGAGCCACCCAGCTGAGCCCAGGTCACCCGGGGGACCATGGACATGGTAACCAAGTGTGGTGTTAAGTCATCAAGCTACGGAATAGTGTGCTGCACAGCAACAATCCTTGAAACATATGAGTCTATTGCCTAATCATTTTCTTTGGAGAAGAGGGAACAAATAAGAATGTCCTAAGCTGAAAATATTAAGAGAACTACATGGTTTGCCTGCATTCCCAGAGAGAAAGCAGTTTCACATGGGAACCAGGAGTCCACAGGACAGGTCAGGACAACCTGCTTCCCAGAGTGGCAGGCCTTCGGGATCAGCGAGTTCTGAGGATGGCAATCGCAGGGCTCGGTACTCATGGAGACCCCATGGAGCTCCAAGCCTGGTTGCAGCACCATTCAGATGGTTCCGGATATCACTGCAAGTCATCCGTCCAGCTTCGAAAGCACAAGCAGCTGTCAGCCACATCAGGGTCTCAGAACCACCTGCCAGTGGCCATGTGCTCCATGGACGGTAGCCAGGCCTTGGGTGGGAAGAGCTGCCCAGCTCAGCTGCCAGCTCTGCCCCATGCCATTTCCGCCCTGCGTTACCGGAGCAAAGTCCCCACTGCCCTCTTCCTGGCTGCCAGGTGGACACCTTTCCAAGAGGTCAGGAGCCTACTCGGCCACCCTGGAAGGCAGCTGCCCTTCCTAGAAGACCACAGGTGTGCCCTGACCCTGTACGGTCACCACTGGGAGCCACACTGGGGCCTTTATCTCATGCTAAGCCACTGAACAGAAATTACTACTAATAAATTTCCATTAAAACAAAACATGGAGACACTTCCTGCTAGGAACATTTCAGAAACTGACCGAAAGGCCTCCGCCAACAGCATTACGATAGCTACTGAACTGGAGCCAGAACCTTCATAAACTCACAACATGTTTCCAAATACTGCCCTCCCCATAGTATTACCGTCCTCGGAAAACCCCACCAGTCTGAAAGTGACTGTGAACTTAGCTTTCTACTATTCACCCATTCTGTTTAAAGTTCTTTAGCCAGAAACTGGGAGTGGGGATTATGGAGTAAAAGTCCCTTTTGGCAACCTAAGCTATTACTAAATTCTCTTTCTACTACTTAAATACACAGAGTCTTCCTATTTTGCTGTCTTCTGCCTCATCTGAAACTCAGTGCTGCAGTCTGAACATGGCCCATCTCCACCAAAACTCATGTTGAATTTTAATCACTGATGTAATGGTATTGAGAGGTGGTAGGGCCTTTAAGACTAAGAAAGTTCCCTAAGAGATTGTTAAAAAGCACCTGGCCCCTCTGGCCCCTCTCTCTCTTCCTCTTCCCACCTTGAGTTGAATAACCACAATGCCCTCAGCAGAAGCAAAGCAGGAGGCAGCACAATGTTCTCAGACTTCCAGAACTATGAGCCAGAATAAACCTCTCTCCTCTATAAATTACCCAGCCATGGGTATTTTGTTACAATAAGAGAAAACAGACTAAGAGAGTAGCTTTCTAACTACTTACCTAAAAACTGAACACCATAACATTTAAAAGGGGTCAGATCCAGATAGATGCAACAGCTATTTTCTAGCAAGGTTCAGTAGCCAGTGTCACCTCTGAAGAGAGCAAAGTCAAGGAGATGACCGGGAAGCCAAAGAGAGGCCTGCAGAGGCATCTTTGTTAGGATGAGGCATTTACTCCTAATTCCCCTCACTGCTGTCCCTAGCCTTCTTGGATCTGACCATTTTCCAAAGAAGTGTATCACAAGTAAAGCCAGCATTCATGGCTGTGTTCAGGGTTACACCATGAAGGTCCAGGCCATGTGTAAACTAAAAAGAAAAAAACCATGTTCACACGTGGCTACTGGTGACGATAGGGGAACTCTAATGTTCCCATTTAGAGTAACATCCCACATTCATGTGTAGTCTTTCAAAAGTGTGTATAATTGGATGCATAATTACAACATAAATGTACATATCCAAATTAAACATCCAAAAAACATCACATACATAATTTGCAACAATCTACCCTCCCACCCTCCAAAACAAGTTCTTTTAAAATAGTCTGCTCTTTATTTTTAAAGAATTTTCCAAAATGTATCCCAAAACAAGTGCTTCTCTTTAAAGTTTACATAAAAGTACAGAAGAGAAAAAAAAAAAATTAAAAAAGAATGCATGTTAGCAATTCTTGTGGCCCACGAACACCTATTGAGTGAGCACTGACTGATGAATTGCTTTGCCCACTACTTGAGACACTGAAATGGTCCTCAGCATTCTGAAGTTATGTATCCAGCAGTCCCTGGACTTGGCAGAAGTGGCGCTCAGGAGGGACACAGGCAGGGCTGTGAAAAGACACAAATGATGCTCTCCCAGAGACAGTCTAATTAGGGAATCCTGACCAACATGCTGAAATCACTAGAAAGAGGAGTGTTCCAATAAACCCAAACTCCAAGCAAACTCCCAGCCAGGAAACAATGTCTGCCGCTCAGCAGGGGCCCTGAGCAGAGAGGAGTTTTAAGCAGCTTAGTTATCTAGCTCTGCTAGGCTCCAATTTTCCTTTTTCAAATCCGGAGGCTCTTCCATTTCTGGAAAGGTCAGCTTCCCCTTCCTTCTCCTGCCTGCAAGGAGGAAAAGAGTGTCCTACAGGGAGGCGATTAGTGGGTTTTGTCCCTGAAGAACCCCAGGAAGCCTGCTGCACATTTAGGGCTGAGTGAGACCCAGCGCTCTGACCAAGGACCTCAGAGCCATGTCACCAAAAGGCTTAGTCTCCAAACTCCTCTGTGACACTGCAAAGGAAGCCTGTAGAACTCCATCTGCAGGGGCCGTACCCGGCCACATGAGCGCTCTGACACACACACACTGCAGAATCCGAAGGCTACTTCAGCAACCCTGATCTCAAGGGTCCTACCTGGAGCCCTGGGCAGGTTTCAACCACGTGCTCCTGAGGCTGGGGCCCCTCCAAGCCCCTGCTGCTTCCTTTGGCCCCAGGAGGTGAGAAAGTTCCACCAGGGCCGGGGCACTTGGAAGGTGGTTTCCATCCTTCTGAGTTCCCACACCCACTCTTCCCTCCCTCCTCCTGTCACTGTGACCCTGGCCTGAGGTCCCCACGGACTTCCGGTGTTCAATGGCACCTGGAACATCAGTTCAGGTTCTCAAGGAACACAGGAGAAAATTGGCTTCCAGGCCAGGGCAAGGTTTACCTGCTCACGGAGCCAAAACCATCTCTGGCCTCTGCACTCTGTGTTCCTGGGGCCTGGCGTGGGGTGGGACACACAGCGGGGGTCTGGTCCAGGTGCCATTTCCTGGCAGACCAAAGGCTACGATTCACCCCCATCCCTTCACTGGAGCCAGACCACAGACACAGCAGACAAGAGGTCCACGTGAGGCAGGACCTGGCGTGAGCTCCTCTTTAGGAACACAATGGATCACCGTCTCCTGTGAAGGCTCAGGAAAGGCCCTGTCTGGATACAAAAAGACGACCTGGAATCCTGGAATTCTGGGATTCCTAGCACTGGGTCTATCAACGAGCAGGCTGCCAACACTCAGCAAATGAGATGCGATAATCCAATCCAGTGTGCCTCCCTTCCTGCGACTCAAACCTACCCCCTCTGCCATGCCGATTTTAAAATAAGGCAATGGAAAGGGTTTGTCAGAATCAAGCTATTAAAATTAGCTCCTCTTTGTGTGAAGTAGGCATCACTTTACAAGCAAACACGAAAGCCCTTGAGGAGAAACAGGAATCAGTCCCCTGGAGAGGAGAACTGTGTACCCTGTGTCTGACGAGCCGTTTCTCGGGACGTGGGGACAGGTGAAGGTAATTGTCACTTGTCTCGGGGACGATGGCAGGCACCAGGTGTACTCAGCGCGCCTTTCACAGGGGTAACGGCGCCCCCCCCAGCTCCCACAGATGGAAGGCTGCTGGGAGGACCAGGTCCTGTCTACCTGGGGGCCACTGCCCTTCTCTGTTGACCTTTCTTTCATGTTAAGAAGAGAGAAAACAAATCTCAGCTGTTCTCCTTTATGCTTCCAATCAAGCCAATAAAATGCCCCTGTTAGGTGCCTAATGGTCCTAACCCCCAAGAGCCTGTCATCTAACAGCCTGAGAACACTCCCAATTTTATGCAGTACCCAGCCAGTTTTGTATAGCTCCTAATTCCAGAACTTCTGATCTCTTTCTTCACAATTAGAGGTTAACTTTGTTTTCTCCAGAGAGGGATGTATTATTTGTCCAAAGCCTTCAATCCCTGTGCTGGATTAAAGTTGACAATTCAAAGATGCAGAACACGCTGATTCGTCTGAGTCCTTGACACCGTGGTGTCCAAGACACCATTACTAATTTTGGATCATTGGAAATCATCCACCACAGGATACACTGGAACCTGCTAAAAATAGCCCATCTGCCCTCGGAACATTTCAACTCACTGTGGCCTCAACAGAGACGTGCTTCTAGCTGCGAAACTGGCTCACTCCTCTGGAAGTCAGGAAAGGGTATGGCATTTTTGAGGTTGTCCGTAAATTTTTCTAAATAGATTTTCCACTTTAGAACTAAAGGTTAAATAGTAGAAGATTACTAGTACAATAATAAAGTCTCTTCTCTAATTATATTTAGGCAATATTGCATGTTTTAGGTACAAAAGAGCCACCTAAAATATTCAACATTAAATAATCGATACGATTTCAGAATACTCCTTGGGCCTCCAGCCACTGAAATGTAAAGCATTTAATTAAATAAGTCCCACTAATCATTAGAAAGTTAATGGGGGAGAAGGACAGCTAACAAACTGCCAATTGCTCAGAAGAGCACAGCACTTCAAATGTATATTTTTTAAGCTTTCTGCGTGCCTCTACTTACCTCTTTATACAAATTCCTTCAGCTTTCTATCAGTTCTTAAACTCATGGCCAAACTCTTCTATATAAATCCAGCTATCTTTTTTTCTTCCCTCGTATCAGAAAGACACAAAAGATGGATTTAGCTGGCACCACCGCCACCTTCACCCTGGGTTTTAAAAATATTTGGCATAAGCTGTAACATAGTTGAGTCACACTGCAATTATCAGGCCAAAGGGCTGACAGAAATCCAAGTCCATCCCGATGGTAGGTGTACCTGAGGAGGAACAGAGATAAATGCGAGCAATCCCGGGAACTATCAAGGAAGTCGACTTCCCTAATGTGCTTTTGATTTGTTTTCATAAGTTTAGCCCTTCAGGCTTAATTAAACCCAGTAGCCAACTCTGTTCATTCAAAAGCGCAATTAAAGAAGACTCCACAAAGGCCACTTGGCCCAAGGGCCAACTACATGAGTCCCCGCCATGAGCAATCCACTAATTGCACCCTTTGTCCAGACTCTTAATGATGATTCGGCCATGCCTCCAGTCCAGACCCTCTTTCTTCCCACTGAGGGCCATCTCCAACCACCTCCAGGCAGGATTTGGGCCTGAAAGCCAATTCTTCAGGGACTGTATACTTTTAATTAAAAAAACAAAAAATGAAAAGGCCATTGAAAGACACTTAACAGCAAATCCAAAACCATTTTAAAGTACATGTGTTACCACCACTAATTAAAGGGCGTCCTGATTACAGACTGGGGGTAAACCTGCAACGTCCTTTATGGGCCACAATGGAGCCCACTCTGAGACGCAGGCGGCCAGAGTTCCGGTCCCCATGCCAAACTGGGCGGTAACGTTTTGTGGCTTTCCAATAGAGCACAACATCACACTAAGGACGAGAAGGGTCACTTACGCACAAATGATCACTGTCTCAGAAGTAGGAGGAAGACAGAAAAAGCCAGTGTGGCTTTATTTAAAGCAAAGCAAGATGAGACCAAATGGAGCCAACACTCTCTGAAGCTCAGTGGGGCTTCCCTAAGTCCCCTGCCTCTCTCACGTTCACCCCAAACCATCCCACCCCTGAGGTGCCAGGCGCACAGGAGGAGAAGACTCTCAGTGGGTGGGTGGCCCTGTGAGGATCATGAGAGGACAGCTGTACCTTGCAGAGTCTCTCTGACCTATGCCCTCTGGTCAGAGGTCACCACGATATTCCAGAGAGGAAAGAACAAAGAAACCAGTCACTAGGAGACACACTGAGGTTTCCTGGAAGATCGGCATGGCGCAAAGGGTCATACAGGTCAGAGAGGAAAGTTGGTTGGGACTTCTCTTTCCCACATGCACCCCAAAACCTCTGCTACTTCCCTTCACCGGCCAAAACCTACACACCAAATGAGCCCATGGTGCTGGTATTTGGAGCATGTGAGTTTGTTACAATTTCTACATACGAGACAACAATCCCTTTAAAAGCTCTGTGAACATTGGGAGATGCCCCTCTTCCCCATTGACACCCTGGGGTACGTTAGTGTTTGTTCTCTCTTCCTCACGTTGGGTAAGTCAATTTTCCCTCTTGTCATGGACCAAGTTCAGAACATTAATTTCCTTAAACTACCTTAATAAACAATTCATCCATAGATACTCTGATGTCTTCCAGGACCACAGAGAACACTGACCACTGTCCAACTCACCCAGTTTATAGCTTCAGAAACTGAAGTCAAGCATTTACACTTTCCCATGTTTTAGATGTGGTTTGTCCCCTAGCGTTCACAAGTTGGAAGCTTTGTCCTCAGTGTGGTGACACTGAGGTGTCAGACCTTTGAGGGGTGGGCCCTACTGCAAGGGTGCTACTGGTCCCTGACATGGCTCTGGTTTCCTGCCACACCAGGAGATCACTTTCTCTCCCTCCTGCCAAGAGGTTTCACCAGAGTGAGACCATAGTAGTGCCATGCCTTAGAAGCCTCAGAACTATGAACTGAACTTCTCTACTTTATAAAGTTGCCCAGTCTCTCGTACTCAATATAGTAGTGGAAACTCTGTGGAGTGCTGGAAAGTGACTCGTCTGCAGATTCTTGGATCAGGGATGAGTGAGGTGTGGATCATTGAAAGGCCTTTCTGCTGCTCCCATCTCTCAGATGTATCCCGTAAGATCCCCTCTGTGAGCACTTAGCAGGCTTTCCTCTGTACCAAAATAAACCTCCAGGAGATGGAAACTCAGCAGGTGGGCCTGGAGAAATTGCTCAAAGTTAAATAACATTTGCAGGCGTAAGCTTTCAAGTGAATGAATCTTTGCGATTCTTGCTTGCCAGCTTGCAGTTTCCTGAATGATTTCTTTTCACAAGCTGGTGATGGGACCTAGGAATTCCATCACTGCTGGCAGACAGAAAGTAAATTTGGCTCCAGGCCTGACTCCGGAGTCGGCTTGGAAAGCTGCAACCACCAAAATACGCTGCCTGGACTTGCGGGGCTCCATTCAGGGCCCTCCTCCCAGACCCCCGCCTGCACCCCCCCACCACCCCCACGGCCGCTGTGCAACACACATCCAGGGCGACAACGCTAGGTGTAGAAAACACTGGAAGAACCCTGGCTTAAGGGACACAACGGAAGAAAACATGGGGTGGAAGGCAGACCTGGAAATACTTTCAACTCAGGTCTTCTCACCTGCCCAGCATCACCTTCCTTTCCTGAGCCAAGGAAGCAAAAATGATTAAGGTGGACAGAAGGAGGGGAGCCCTGGGGTCAGACTCCCCCACCAGGAGGCTGGACATGAGAATGGAGAAAGTTCCGCTGCCCCACAGCAGAGAGAGGGCCGCCCCCAGGGGCACCGGATCTGGAGCAGCAGCCAGCATGGTGCTTGTGCGGGAGGAGACTGAACAGCCACCTGCCAGGCTCACAACCGACCCGGAGGAGATCTGGCCTCTCTGATTCAACACAAAGCAGTCCAGGAACAGGACCCAGCAACAGAACACGCCGGCCCTGCTCCCTGTGGATTCAACGGCAGCTTGGGAGCCCACAGCAACGGAGCCAGACACGGGCACAGACCTGGAATGCCCCTCTACCTGGGGGAGGCAGAGAGGACAACTCGGCTCAGACTTTCTGATGACCAAAGAGAATAATTAAAAGACTTCAGGATTAGCAGAGAAACTGCCCAGAGGAGGTGTTGAAAAGGAGGCAAAAAAAGAGAACCCCCCCCCCAATAGAAAGGTAAAGTCATGAAAAGATACTTGGAAAACAGCCCTGTCAAAAAGGATAAAAACATCAATCCAGAATTCTCCTCTCCAGCCCAGACATCTGCTTACCTTGATGCAGACAAGGAGTAATAGCTGGGTACTACACCCCTTACTCTGTCAGACATGATTTTTCTTTTATATTTATAGCCTGGGAATGTTTGACAGAAATAAATAAATGCCTACCTTTAACTCTTGGCTCTAACTCTTTTTTTTTTTTTTTTTTTTTGCACCAGGGATTAAACCACTCAACCACTGAACCATATTCCCAACTCTTTATTTGCATTTTATTTAGAGACAGGGTCTCACTGAGTTGCTTAGGGCCTCACTGAGTTGCTGAGGCTGGCTTTGAACTTGCGATCTTCCTGTCTTGGCCTCCAGAGTCTCTGGGATTACAGGCATGTGCCACTGCACCCACCTTTTGGCTGGTAAGTATACTCCATTTTTAAAACTTCAGGACAAAGACAGGAGAAAAGGGGGTGCCCACCAATATAAGGGCTGAACACACCTTCTGAGGCTGCAGAGCAAACGGATGTCCAAGGTCACCTCCCAGAATAAAGCTACTATCCTATACATCTCAGAGAGTCCAAAATCAATACCTTGGGCAAACATTGGGGTGTTTATCAGAAAATTAAATGGCTAGAAAAAAGTAAAAAGCATCGACAGTAATGATCTGCTGTACTCTGTCCACTTGGGACCATGTCCTCTTCCAGTCCTGCACAGAACGTGACCTGTGACATCAGCCACCATCATTTCAGCCATCCAAACCACTACAGCTCAACCACTGCCTACAGGAGAGTCTAACATGAGGGAAACCATCTCATTTTCTCACTCTCTTTCAAAACCCAACATCTGTCCTGGTAACACAGAAATTACCCTAATCACAGAACCAGCCCATCTGTTTATTGGAAAGCATAGCTAGTTAGCTTTGAAATCTGGAGAACATTAGCTCATTGGAAATGAAAGAAAATAAGCCCAAACCAGAAAAGAAGTACAGTATCTTACTGACCAACTGAGACCAAAGTGGAATCAAAACTGGAAACGCCCCCTCCCACCCCGCTCCTTTGCCATCTAAAAAACAGGAGGAAACATACGCAAATTCCTAAATAACTCCTCACTGCTCACACAGGTGAGCAATAATTTAGAAGCAGTGATAGAGAAACATGGTCACTTTATAAACACTACTCTTGATGTGCTTCTAGGCTGGGCGGCTTGTGGGAGGCAAATTCAGAAGGAGCCAGTCAGAAATTACTCTGGTAAGAAGTCAATAAAACTCCTGCACTCGGATTTAAAACTCCTGCACTCGGATTTAAAACTCTGTCAATCTCAATTTCTCCCTACAAGGACCAAAGAAAGGAGGCTTCGTGAAAACACTTGCCTGAAACAGCACAGGGCAGGTTTAAAAGAATCCCTTCCTAGCAAGGCCGTGTGGATGGGCTCTGAGGTCCGGCCAGCCTGGGCCGGAGCCCCAAAGCCAGGCAGGGCATTTCTGGAGCACGGGCTGCTGGTGCCAAAGTAAACACGCCCACGAAAAGTCACCATGTGGGAGCCAACTGGTGTGGGGACAGCAAGGTGCCCCTGAGAGACAGAGCGAGCTCGGTGGCAGGAGGTAGAGAGGCTTCTCAGGCACTCAACAGATGGAAGTCGCAATAAACAAGAGGGCGAGCTAAAGACACCTCCACCCAGAGACAGCCCAGAGCCCCAACGCAGGCGGCAGGCCAGGTCCCGCTCGCCACCCACTGCCTGCTTTCAGGTTTGGCGCTTCAACTGCAAAATGTGACAAGCAGAAGAGAAAGAGCCAGAAGTGATTCTGAAACACTTCCCTAAGGGACAAAAAGCACACTCACCTTTCGCACTCAGTTGGGGGCATTTAAAGGCCGGCACTCTGGGTGCACTGGGTCACTGGGTCCGGCTGTTAGAAGTTACCTGCTCGGCCCGCTGAAGCAAATGCTGTGCCCAGAAAGCCTTCGGGAGCCACTGCAACTGGCCCCCACCAAGGGGACAGCCTCATTAAACAGCAGAGCTACACCCTGGGGACACCCCATCTTGCGGCTCTGTTGAGACCAGGAGATTGGGGTTGCCACCCGTCCCCCTGAGCTGTGCCTGTATAACAATGGCAGTCTCAGGAAAGGAGGGCATCTAAGGAACCACCAGGAGTCATTGGTCTACCAAACTTGGAGCGGCCTCAGCTGCAGATCATTTAATCGATTGGCTTATTGTGATTCTGTGGTTTCATCCGAAAACAGCCTGGGTTTGCCTGTGCTCCTGACAGAGGTCACAGCCCTGTGCACTTCCCAAAAAGCAGTGCCTCCACATCAGAGAAGTGGTCCCTCTCATCTCAGGGCCAGCGGCTGTGACACTATGCTCTGTAAAGCCAATGGAAACAGGATTCCCGGGAAGCGCAGCAGGATTTGCGTTTGGGCCACTAGAGGTTTAATTTATTCCAACTCTAGAGATTCTGTCCCAGATTGTCTTTTTTTTTTTTTTAAACCAGCTCTATTGAAGTATAAATACCACACCATAAAATGTACTCATTGTAAGTGTACGATTCAGTGATTTTCAGTAAATTGACAAAGGCATGCTACCATCTCCACGATCTAGTCTTAGACATTCCCACCATCCCCAGTAGATCCTGCCTGTCCACCTGTACCACTTCCAGTTCCCACCGCCAGCCCAAGGCAACTACTTGTTTGCTTTCCATCTTGGATTTGCCTTTCTCTGGAACTTTCTACAAAGGGAATTTGTAATACGTAGTCTTTTGTAACTGGCTTCTTTCACTTAGCATGATTTTTAAGGTTCACACGTATTACCACATATATCAGGAGTTTGCTTGTTTTTCTGCTGAGTAGCAGCTTCCCGTATATACACACCACAGTATGTTTATCCATTTACGTCTGAGCTCATTAAATCTACACATGCAATGAGGCTTACTGTCCTGATCTCAGAAAAAGAATAAGAAAGCTTGCACCTTTCTAAAATATTCTAGAATATCTAAAATCTGTAATGTGTGAAAATATGTAACAAGAATACAATTTGTTCCCTGGAATTTCTGTGGGTGGGTGGGGAGCTGTTTTAAATAAGTAAACAATGTCCCTGAATTTCAATGTTTGAATGTTTTAGTACACATAAAGTGTTTGTATGCTGATTTCCAAGTCAAGCAAGGTCATCAATGCATTTCACAGGCATCTACTTATTGTGCAATTAGCAAATGTGAAGCAGCACATGGCCTCCCCACCTCCAGGCTTCAAATGCATTCGTATTTCAAGACTCTGCTAACAAGTTAATCTGAAGATATTTGAAACATTTGTCTCCATCTGAAGAATATAAATAGTGCTTATCATCCATGCTTTGCAGCAGAAAAGTCTGTTTAAGCCCAGTCCTGTACCAAGGACCTTCTATTGAAGCCCGTGCTACACATGGAGTTCAGAAGGGCATTCACTCCTCTGGTAAGGCCTTGTGCATGCCAGCCACTGTCCTGGGCCCTGGAGGACCACGGCCATGAGCAAGGGTCTCAACTGTCTCCCTCGCTGACCTTCTCTAGTGGTGAAAGGCTTGAAGAATAAACACAATGAGTGGGGCAGTAACGTGCAAGGATGGGGAACAGCCCAGCACAGGGGTGAGCGAAGAGGGGGTGTGCTTTCAGATGATGCCACTGGAGACTCCTCTCCTAAGAGCGGATGCTGGACCCTCCTGGGAAAGTGGGAAAAAAGCACCAAGAACAGGCAGCAAGAAAGGAGGTGGGAGGACAAAGGGACAGTGGCCACAGTGAAGTGGTCACACTCGACTCTTCCCATCTCCCAGCCCCAGGTACACCCCCTCTTACCCCCACCCAACAAGCCCTTCCTTGCCACTGCGGGCCCAGGCCTGAGGACCACCCTGAAGGTAAGCAGCAGAAATGAGACCAGCTGTGGCCCACGAGGGGCGGGCAGCCAGGCCTGCTCACTGGTCCCCCTCCACATCCTAACCTGCAGCCCTGGCTTGTTCCCTCCACCCGCTCTCTACCTCACAGCCTCTAGTGAGGCTGTTCCTTCCCAAGGCCCGCCTTGGTGACCAAACACTTGGCCCCTGGCGGAGAATTCCTCCCCACTCGCATCTCCACCTCTGCTTGCCACCTGCTCGAGGGGCAGAAATTCCGAGAGCCACAAACCAACATGCGTGTGAGATTCTGACATGCCCTGGCTCCCGGCCACCTCAAAGTCCATCTGGATGGTCCAGCAGCTCTGTGCAGGGTCCCCCCAGAGCTGCCACCAGATTCCGTGAGTCACACAGGGATGATGATGTCACTGTTCCCACCCACACCACCCATTTCCAGCTGCCGCGAATCCATCCAGCCGCTGACATCTCTCCAGCACAGTAGGCACGCCGTTCCCTCGGCATCCCTCTCCTGCCAGTGGCCTCTAAGTCACCAGGGAGGCTTCTCCCTCTGCCCGGTCCAACAAGGGAGAGTCCCCATTAAACCGTGGGTTTGGGGCAATTCTTCTACCCATCTTTCCTACAACTCTAACTTTGTAAAGTTCATTCACAGCTAGAATAGACAAGGATTCGAATGGCATCTTAGAATCAAGACCTCATTTAGTATGTATTTATATGCCAACAAGCCTGAATAATGGTTTGATTACAGTATTTGCTGGACAAAGGATTAACATCCAGAGCAATTTTGGTTTTGTTTGGTTTCATGTCACCAGTTACAAACAACACTCTCAGCTTTACAATCAGTTAAGTTTTATAGCAAATTTAAGTTCTGGTCCTATAAAAGTAATCAGAGAAGCCAGCTGTGTTTCTAAAATCCCAGTGGTTACAGGAGGCCGGACCACAAATGTCTCTGGTCTCCAACATGGTCTTCCTCCACAGCAAGTGTGGGGAGCTGCATCCCTGGGACTGAAACATCTCTTGGAGCCCTCCACCATCTCCATTTGGGCTTTGGTTTGTGTTTGTTCTACAGAAAGGGAAGTTATTTATTCAGAGTTGTATTTGGTGTCAGCCTGTGATTCAGAAGAACAGGAGTTTCAGCTAAGTGCTATCCATTTTATGATTCTGCAGACAAATCACAGGAAACTTCTTAGAATTATTTTTTTTATTTTCTGTTTTCTCCCCCTGGGTACATCACATATCACTGCAAACACTCGGTGCCTCTGCACAGACTGCAAGTGGCTCTATTTCCTGTGAGCAAGCTGTCCTTGGGTCCTGATTGTCACTTGCCTGTATCTTATTTATCTCACATCTCAGCAAATACGGTATTACTTCTCCAATAGAGAAGATTTGCGATAGCATCGCTCTTCTGGTTATTTATCATACATATCTGTAATTGAATTACCTATTGCAGTAATGGGATTTACTCTCAAACATACATAAAATTGCAACATAAAATAAAATTGTTCCAGTGTGTGTGTGTCCTCATCATTCTGCATGAACTCTAGGTCAGCCAATTTCACAGAAATACAATGACAAATGAATGAAAGATGAGAAGATAAAAGATTAGTGGGTTCACAGATGAAAATAAAAGAAATGCATCCTCTAAGAAATTTATTCTTTCAACACGTTTCTTCCAATACTAATCAGGAAGACAATTCTAGTACATGTGGAGGAAAAGAGTAGAAACGGAGTGATTTTACACTTTCCAAATGCACAGTAAATACTATGAAATGTGTTTTAGAACTTAGGAAAGGGAAAGAGGATTTGCTCTTGACAAATGAAACACACTCTTGGACAAAAAACGAAGGAAAAGAAAGAAGATGACAGTGACTCCTTTGGGAAAATGCTCTGGCTTTTTTGAGCTCACTGTTAACAGTTTCTAATATCCTGCCCCTGGTGACACGTGACTTGTCTTTGCAGGTGCCTGGCTTTTAAAAACCCTGTGAAGTGGACAGCCAGGTTTCCTAAGTTCTGGGATATTTCTGATGGCAAAGATCAACTGTATCAACACCAGTATGTTAAAGCAGTGTCTTCTTTTGAAAGTCGATTTGCTTTCATCTGTTTGGTTTAAATTCTGAATCACTCAAAGTGAAAAGTTTATGTGTATTCTAGCTTACTTTATTTTTTTCTTCTTTTTTCATGATTGGAAATTAATTTTGTGCTTCTAGATAGCCAGTATCTGAAAAATTCATCAAAGAGATAAGTGATAACATTTCCCAAACATATCACCAGCTACTTCATTAAAGAGCTGGTCCTCACCTGTTGAATTGATCGCCATGATGCTACCAATCTGCAAGAATCAGAAACAGCAGATTGCCCCCTAGCTATGACAGATAATTTCTGCAGGGCAGCAGAATGATAAAAACCAGGAATTTTCAACCAGACTTCTGCATCTTAATTTAGAAACTTTGCTGGAGCATATGTGAAAATGTCTATTTTGTCAACAAGAGTACTCAGAGAGCACACACAACTCACATGGCTCATTTGAGGATTCAAGAACCCAGTTAACTTTCTCAGTATGAATTTGCAAACAGATGCAGGTGGGAAGAAATGTACAAGCTCCCTATTAGACACTTAGCACTTTGTTGTAACTCAATTTATAAGACACTGCAATTTACATTTTAAACATTATTGAATACTAAACATAAAAACTTGACACCTTGGTATTATAATTATATCCTAAGCAATTTGTCTGGGTAACCATAGCAACAATTTCAGAAACATTTAAAATTTTTTTTAATTGGTATAATTTTAGAAACAAGAATTATAAAGGATTTAATGCAGGATGTAGGAATGCTTTTCTCAAATAGTTGTGCCTGTACTATTATAAAAATGGATTACTTGACTGGCATTTATTACAAAATAATTAACCATATGATTTGTAGTCCAAACCTCTTTCTTGGGATTAGTGTCTGACCTTGTGAAGTCTGGAGTTCTTGATCACTTATTTACCTAACAGAAGGCCTTTTTATCTTTGGCTGGATATTCATCAAAGTTCTGCCCTCCCCTCCTCCACCTTCCTGTGCGTCCATCAGAGGCAAAGCCTCATTTCAATGACTTTATGAGAAGAAAAACAAAGACATTTGGAATCCTTATAAACAGTCCCCACGTTAATTAAAACCACAGAATTGTTCAGATAGGCAGGTCTCGCGAAATCAGGGACGGCTGAGAGTCCCTGAGGCACCGGCATCCAAAGTGAGCAACGAGCCCACAAGAGGGAGGAAGGCTTGTTGGTTTTAACATTTGTTCCCCAGCAAGACACTAAAAGATACTCTACAGTCAAATTTTTTGTAGTAAATCTATGAACAGGGCTTCAGAAGGCCCAGGAACCCTCTAAAACATATGCAAAAACTTGCAAGAATGTGCTTATATTCGTTTTAGTCTCATCATCAACAAGTTTTAACAGCCTCTGCACTGGGTTTCTATTTCCTCTGCTCTAGACATGGTGAAGAAATCATTTGAAAACAGCAGTGAAGAACACAGATTTATTTTTACCAAATTCTGAATATCTCAAAAACTTCCTTTGGACAGAGACAAGCTTTCCCACCCAGGAGACCAAAGATGGCTCACAGCAGGGTCTTGCAGCTGTCTTTCATTAAAGCACTAAGCTAGAGCAATTCGTAAAAGGCAAAAAATGATTAGCACGATCCATCTACTTCCTATCAAGAAAACTATGTGTCAGCTACAAAAACATGTAAAGTAGGTACCAGTTCATCAACGCCATAGTCCTGTTGAGTATACAGACATTGTGTTCACAAGCAGCACCAGGGACAAACTACTATCTCAAAAGTATTCACAAGAAACAAACTCAAGTGACCCAGTGGGACTGCTTTCCCATGTCAAACAAGATGAAGAAAGCAATCTGGAGGGGAATCCTTGTTTCACTGGGGGTAAACACAGTCACCAATAAGAAAAGTTACTTCAGAAGTTTTACACCCCTAAGGTATTATCTGCTTTAGCTGAAGTTTGACAACAAAAGAAAGCATGATAAACTTCACCCTCTCTTAAATAAGGAAAATGGAATTAATTAGGATTAATTAATCCTAATTAGGTATTGAAAAATATTTTCTATTAAAGTCTAGTTTTACCTTTCTGCATCTCCTCATGAAAGGCTCTGTAATGAATAACACATCTGCTGTTCCCGAACTCCACCGCTCCGACAGAGCTCTTCTGGGTAAGCTGTGACACACAATTGTTTTTCTTAAAAATGAGCTGCAACAATTGTTTGTGACTCCTGGTGTTTAATGTGCTGGCAAAGAGTAGAACTTTATGTCAGTATTAAACGTAACTCCAAATATCTCCAATTTCTATTTCTTTCTGGATAAACACAATAGTCACAAGGAGAAAGATGTGCAGACAAGAGTTTGCATGAATACATTTATCCCTGCAAGAGACCTTTCTAGTTACAAGACTTGTGTTCGCCTGTCATTCCTAACAAGACAGAAAGCTCTCTGTGGTCAGAAGACCAGCTCCTTCTACCCCCTGCCACCGCCACGAAATTACTGCAAGGGCTGCCTAGAACCCCCCACCCACTCACCCAGAACAGAGCGACTGCCTGTAGCATTCATCCTCTGGTACTCTCTTGAGTGCTCGCTCTCAGCGCCCCCTGCCGGGAGTCCCCGGGACGCCGCAAGAGCTGGAAAGTTAAATCCCAACTCTGGGCAGCCGCATCCAGGTACAAAGCGACCAGGGGACTAGGAGGTGAAACGAGCTTCCCGCCAAAGCCCGGGGAATCAGGATCTTATCGCGCTAGGCCCAGCATTGAGCGCCACGGGTGTGCCTTGGGGAATCACTTCTCGGTCTCAGTTCACATCTTAGAAGGAACATTTCCCTCCGGGGCTAGGAACTAGGGTATGTTAAATCCGTGGAACGGTAGAGAGATCCGCAGAAAGGAGCTCGCCTAGTTGCAGCCCACCTGGCAGGAGCTTCTCCAGGCCTCTGCGTCTCCGCCTTAGTCACCCTCATTCCCCAAAGAGCTTGACAGAATTGCGCCCAAGTCCCATTGCCTCCCGGTTTCGCGCGCGCGCCGCAAAGCCCAAGAAACCAGAACAGGAAATCGTGCACAAGCCGGCTGGGCTGCTGCGAGGTGGCAGCTCCGGGACCGCGAAGCCGCGGCCGCGGGGCCCCGGGCTCCCGACAATGCGAGCCCGGCCGCGCGCCGGGTGCGCGCAGCCCTCCGCTGCGCACCTTTCGGAGGTGCAGAGCAGCGGTCCAGTCTCGCCCACAGCCGGCTGGCCCACCACTTCACTCCCGCTCCTTACCTCCGCACTCTCAGACCTCGGCAAAGGCGACAGCACAAACTTCGAGCCGTGCACTAGCTCAACTGTGGGCGCCCCCGCACTGATGGTGGTCCTATTCCAGTGCGCGCCGCTACCAGGCTGTCCCCGCCCAGGTGCCTGCAGATCGACCCTATCCGAGATCTACACCACCCACTAGCCAAATGCTGCTGTCCTCGGGTCCCGGCCAGAGGCTCAGTCCACCGCCTCGCGGGGATCAGGCAGGGAGCTCGCTCACCAGGTGCGGGGCGCGCTCCTCGTGCCAGTCATCCAGCGCCCTGAGACCCGGAGCGGCTCCTCTTCAGCACCGTGCGAGAGAAGTCCAGGCAGCAGCAGCCACTGCTCCCTACCACTTCCCCAAAGTCGCCCCCTACTCGTTGCACGCCAGGCTGGGGACCCGCTCGACCCCAAGGAGCACAGAGTTCTCGGGCGCGGGGTCGGCCTGCGGGTGGGCAAGTTCGCACCCGGCAGAGACGACGAACGAGGGGGCAAAGTGGGGTGCCCCAGCTAGCTCCGCAGGGTAGCTACGGGTGGGAGCAGGGAGCGCCCCGAGACCGGTCGCACTGGCCCTGGCGCCCCCGCGCAGAATGAGTGGAAGGTTGTGGCCGCCGCGGGGCAGGGACCGCGGGCAGCCAGAGGCTGCGGAGCCCACCCGCGGCGGGAGGGCAGCGCGCGGGAGCGGGCGCAGCGAGAGCAGCCGCCGCCGGCGCCGCCTTCCCGGCGAGTAGAGCCGCGCAGGGTGCGCGGGCAGGGAGCGCGGGCCTGGAGCGCGGGGCCGCTTCGCCCCGCCCCCGCCCCGCCCCGCCGCCGCGCCTCCTCCTTCCCCTCCCTGCCCCAGTGAAACCCGAGCGCCCCACCCCGCGCCTGACCTCCCGGCCCCGCCTTCGGCCCCGCCCCTTCCCGGGTGAGACCCCTTAGAGTCGCGAGCGCCCCACTGCACCCCAGGAGTTCACGCCTGCCTCCCAAGTGTAAGTTCTCCCGAGCGCTGACTTTTCGAGAACTCCTGGCCCGGCCTCGCCGAGACCTTCCGTGGCTCCGCCGCCCCTGTGCCGCCCCTGTCCCGTCCCTCAGACGTGGCTGCACCGCGGGATGGGCAGTATAAAGGGCCGGAGGCAGACCGGGCCGAGACCGAGACGTGGCGCAGCCGCCCTACCCGTCTAGGCTCCAGGTACGTAGCGTCCCTTGCCGAGATCTGTGCAGAGGGTGGGAGGGAGCCCTCCGGTCCTCTCGGACTCGGAGTTTGTGATTTTGTTCTTCGGTGACATCCTCGTACGTGCTGAGCAGGAAACTCCTTAAAGACTGGGAGAGTTTCTTGAAGGAGCAATTTGGGGGTGAGGCTCCCACCTAGTTCAGGCCGCTTTCAGAGGGATTAAGCCAGGGAAATGAACACATCTGCCGAACCAGGGAAGCAGATCAAGAGGTCACCAAGTAGCCACGCTGAGCTTTAGGAGAGAACGCCACTTAGACGAAAGTCACCTATTCCAATTCTGGAGCAAACAGCCCCTGTTGCACTTTTACGAGACGTTTGGGCCTTGCTGATTAAGCACTCGGATGAGAAGTTTATAAGAGGAAAACAAAGTACCTTTGAAGACTTCTGCAGTTTGATACTTTGTTGCAGTTCTACAGCTTTTAAGGAGAGGGGTCAGCTTCACTTGGTTTGAAACTGTAAAATGGACGAGTGTTAAAATTATCTGATGAGACAGTAAAACTTGGGTTCCCAGTCCTGAGTGGTCACATATAACCCTTTCCCTCAGTATGGGGGTGGAGAACAGTCTGCACTTTTTTATTTCCTTCCATCTGCTCCTCAGAGGGTGCTCCTGCCTTAGGAAACCCTCTCAGGAATGGCCCCTCTCAAACCGCAGTAACAGAGGGATGGCCCTGTGGCTCACTTTCATACAACCACTTTCAGAGCCAATGCCAGGTGGTCGATTGGTCAGGCAAATCCTGGGAGGGGTCCTGTGCATTGGTGGGATTCCATCGAGCTCATTCAGGAAACGGAGGCGAATGGGTGGCCAGAATGTGTCAGAGCTCAGCAGGACCAAGCAGATCCAAGCGGATCTCCGTAGAATGAGTCGCCATCAGTTTGTCCTTATTTTCCTATTACTGTTCTATTGAACGACCTTAAACGGTTCTGAAGGCTTCCACGCAAGCCCATTCCATTCCAAATGCCCAGTATCTCCAGCTGGCCATGGGGCTGCCTGGGTGCTTAAGGCCATATTCGTATTTCCTTTAAGAGGTCGGGGAGGAAGTGTCAGTAGCTGGTGGCCTCTTGGGAAGCACTCCTCCCTGAGCTGTGCTTCTAGCCTGGTTGTGGCAGCTGCCAGCTTGGGCACCTGAATGAACACCCTTTAGACTTCTCCCCTCTGCGCTTGAGGGTGGTGGAGGGGCACTGGCTGGTTCCAGGACACTGCCTGTCTTGCCTACGTGGCACAGAGGCCTAGGAGCCTCCCGCCTGCTTGGCAGCTGGCCAAGGTCTTCCTGGTTGCCTGTTGGAGGCAGGAGGGCCTCTGCTTTATGCTGAGCCCTGTGGCCCTCAGGTGGCCCGCAGGGTGAAGGACGAATGTATTTAGCAGGCCCTTCCTTGCCTCTCAAGTTTGCAGTTGAAGGCAGCCAACACTTTAATTCTTTTTTTAAGAAATAGAATGTCATAGCACGTAGAGCTAAGCTGTGGAAAGAGGACTTATAACATTTAATTTGGCAAATTAAGCAGTTCTGTGTGTACGTGGGGAGGGGGCTTCAATTTTGCTGTTTCCAGGCTGTACTGAACCATCCTTAAAAGATATGTATTTTAGTGATAATGAATTACAAATTGCTAATAAGCAGGGAAAGAAATTAAATTATAATTTAGAGTGCATTCTTGTCTTAAAATGAAATGAGTGTCAACTGAGGATTGCCTTTGACCTGGCTCTCTATAAAATTATTTTAAAGTATACAGAGGTATTTCCTTTTTCTAAGTGAATTTCTTCTTCTTTTTCCTTTGAAAAAGGCTTGCTCACTGAAGAGCTACCCATGTTAAGCTGCTTCTCATCACATTGTACAACTAAGGGTAGTCATTGTAAAACAAAAACTCTTTAGTCCTCTTCAGAATAGAAATAGAGTCCTTCCTAATCTGCTTCAGGTGAACCATGCACATGAGGTCAATGAATGAGACGACCAAAGGGACACATGGTGAAAATGATGAATTCTGGGGCACTGATTCATGTGATTTGAAAAATGCCATCCATTTCCTGATTCACCACAATCTCTACTCCGAAACGTGAAGCATCACTTGTGTCTCTGAACTAATCGGCCAATTTCGTCTTGTGTTTACATCCCTCTCTAGAGCTTGAATTTTGGCCATTAGGCTCAGTTGCCAGCCTAGAGCAGAGGAACAGGGTGGGGGCTGAAGAGAACATCACCTGGACCAGGCAAAGAGGCTGCTGTGGACCACTGGTGCCCATTAAGTGAAACCACGGTACTGGCAGTGTTGAAGATGTGGTAAGATAGTATTAAAATTCTTAAAAAAAAAAAAAAAAAACTCAGTCCAAAAAGTGTGACCTCTTTTCATTTACATCCTGACTGGATTTTCCTAAAAATGTTGTAGGCAAGTGTTACAACTGTCATTCATGAGTTTCTCTTTTTATCCCTGGTTTCCTGTTTTTTTAGATCCATGGCATTTAAGAACAAAAAAAAAAAAAGAAGAAGAAGAAGAAGAAGAAAGAAAGAAAGAAAGAAAAAGAAAAAAAAAACTTGATTGTCTGAATTATCCCATCAATTATTTTTTCTTAACATAGCTAGACATTGGTAAAAAAGAAGTGAAGTTTGATGACTCAGTAAGATTGCTGAGAGCTGGCTTTTTTCATGTACTATAAATTACTTGGAAGACTCATGATTGTGGCTACAGGTGACACTGTGATGTTCCCCCAAGTTTTGACTGATGAAGAATCTGAAGATAGGGAGATTTCCAGGAACCATCTGCCCCTACTACATTCTCTTGAGCTTTGCCAAGTTCCGTTTAGGGCTCTTTTCGTCCCAAGAAGCACACACTGCCCTCCAAAGCAGAGCTCACTCTGTTGGTGGTTACCGGTGAGCACACCAATTCTATTTCTAAATCAACAGTCCACACTCCTCAAAAGAAAGTGGCCGTAGCACGTATGAGAATGACCACAAACGGGCACGTTGCAAAATCGGGTTCCTGGTCCTTAACACTCTACCAGTCTGCACTGGAGACTCCATCCATCTGGTCCCTCTCTGACATCTGATTTCTACCCAGTTCTACCCATGGCTGCCTCACCCTTCCCAGGTAGAGGGATCTGCTCTGTAGTTGCTGGTTGTTACACAGAGGTTGATACAGAATGACCTGCCCTCACCATTCCAAGTGAGTTCTTCTCACCTGTGAGTTCTCTTGAATTCACTCCCCAGGTGAGAACCACATCCTGCTACCTCATGCCACATTCAAGGGAGAAGCCCAGTTAAGTCCAGTGGTCAAAGCAATGAACAGCTCAAGAATGTAAGCACCTGAGCACACGTTCAGCAAGACACGCTCACTACCAGTTATGGGGAATGTTTCAATAGCTGGGTTTTTTTCTTTTTTTAGGGGAGTATATAGCCATCCTTAAAATTTCAGTAGGACATTGTATTTTACTTTAGCCATATACAGAAAACCAAAGTATTCTAAAAATCTGGAAATATTTTGCCTTATCTTTTGGGTTATATTTCTAGATATATTTTTCTAGCAACCCAATTTCCTTGAGATAAAATTGGTGTCCTCAAAACAGCCCAAGTTGTCTTTTATAAGTATGGTGCAGGGAAAGGAAAAAATGCTAAGTTTAAAAGATTTTTTGGAATATCTACAGGAAATACAGATGGTTTGTGGCATGAAGATAAAGCATCCGTATGGTTTGCTGAGTGTTATTTTCTGACATTGAGACTTGGATATATCTTAAGTGCCTACGAGCAAAGAATGGGTATGCCTTTTTAAAAAAGATATTTGACACTTATTAATCAATGTCCTCTGTATTCCTGCCTTTGAAGCTAGAGCTTTGAGAGGAAATAAGTACCTTTAGAAATGTATTTTCAAAAATAGTGGTCACCCTCCTCAGATTTAGAAGCACAAGTTCCTCTGACTTGGGAGATTAACTCATAATGACCTTGAATTCAATGAGAACAACATGTATGAAATTAAACCAAAATGTCTTCAGAAGCAAATCAGTAGGAAGCAGACCATCAGGGATCCTAAAGCCCTCTGTCAAATCTCATTTCAGACCCTCCTCTTCATTCCCGTTATTACTTCCTTGATTCAGCATGTCAGCTTCTCTCATCCAAACACCAAAGCCTCCTGCAGGTCTCCCTGTCATCGTACTTATTCCCCAAACAGCAGCCTCCCATCACCACACATATCATCCTTCATACACTGATTTTATTTAAATTGCAAACTACCTGGCTTTCAAACAAGAACAAAGAACAAAACTTTCTTGCAGCTAGGTGAAACCACGGAACTTGGTGATGACTTAGATATGCAAGGTGGGTGGAGTGTTTTGGAAAGCGTTAACTAATGGGAATGATCTTTGCTGCCTTTCTTCCTGGAACTTGATTGTGATCGGTGAAATTCCCTCTTGGACTGCAAGGTGACCTTGAGGATGTAGGCCATGAGCCAAGGATGATACGGTGAAAGGAACACGAGTCGCTGCTGAAACGGTGGCACCCCCATCTCGGTGCTGAGTGACTGCACCCCAGACTTCATGACATGAGAAGCTCTGTTCCCTGTGATTTATTCCTCTTTGTTTCTGTTCTGTTTTTAGCATAAGAATGCAATTGCTGCTGCGTAGAATGCAGAGCAGCACAGAGGCCATCCCTGCCCTTCTCGGGGTTACTGGGGAAGGTAGACGTTAACTATGGATCTGACACCTATGTAATTGTAAGTCCTGATTAGTGCAAGGACAGAAAATCGGGGATATGGGTTAGTCCAGTGACTCAGGAGAGGTGTCACTGAAAAAGTGGCACTTGAGTTGACATTTGATAGAAGAGACCAATAAGAAAGTGGGGAGATGGGAAGTGAGTAGACTCCAGAGAAGAGTAGAAATACTGATTAACATTGGACTTTAATTCAAGCACACTTATTATAATAGCAAAGGCAGTGATCATAATTGCAAAAGAATAGCTATAGATAACTGTCTTAGGCCATTGCACACTAATATAAAAAAATACCTTGAACTCAGTAATTCATAAACAATAGAAATTTACTTCTCGTGGTTCTGGAGGCTAGGGAGTCCACCATCCAGGTACCAAGAGGCTTAGAGGGTGGTGAGGGCTTGGTCTGTGCTTCCATGGTGGCACCTCATTGGCACATCCTCTGGAGGGAACACTATGTCCTTGTATGATGGACGAGATGGAAGGGACAAGAAGGCCAGCTAGATCTCACCGACCCTTTTATAAAGTCACTAATCCCACCTATGAGGACAGAGCCTTACACACTAATCACCTTCTAAATACCCCAGCTCTTTTTACTGTTTCATTGATGATTAAGTTTTGACATAAAATTTAAAGGGAGTACTTTTAAATCATAGCATTCTGTCTCTGCATCCCCCAAATTCATGTCCTTCTCATAGGCAAAATACATTCATTCTGTTCCAATAGCCACGAACTTGTTCCAACATAAACGTTTAAGCCCAAAATCCCATCTAAATAACATCTATATCAGGTATGGGTGAGACTCAAGGTAAGATTCATCCTGAGGCAAATCCCTGTCCAGCTGTGAGCCTGTGAAATCAAGGTGTGGTCAGATCCCAACACACAGTGGTAGGACAGATAGGGAGCAAACATTCCCATCCCAAAAGGGACAAAAAAGCAAGAGGAAAGGAATAGCCGGTCCCTAGTAAGTCCCCATGCAGGTACACACCGTTAAACTCAGAGCTTGAGAATAGTCTTTGACAAACAATGGGTAGGGATTGGGTCTGTGAGGCTCCCGCAGCCCTGCCCACAGGTAACTGGATATCACACATGCGGCAGTTCTCCCAGGTTGCACACCAGTGCCTGCAGCTGTCCTAGGCTGGTGTTGCATGCTGTGCTCTGCTGCTCCAGGGTGTTGGGCAGCCCTGCCCCACAGGTCCACTGGGCACTACCCTAGTGGATCACAGCAGTCTTGCCCTGTGGCAGGTCTACCTGGGCCCTGCTTCTCCAAGGTCTCCATACTTGTGCACTCTGTGCACCTGCTGAGTTGCACTGCAGAAACTCGGCCAAAGTTTGCCATTTGTCCCATCCACAAGGGCAGCCCAAGCCACATCTGGATCCACTTGAACTGCAACTGGGGCAGCTGAGGAGCACTGTGCTGGAAAGCAGGCAGCTAAGACTTGAGGCAGCCCTGAGGTCCCACAGAGACTGGGTCTCCTTAAAATCATTTGACCTCATGACCCTGCCACTCTGGGTCTGTGATAGAAGGAACGTCTTTGAAAATCTCTAAAATGCCTTTGGAAGCATTCTCCCATGATCTTGACAAATAGCTTCTAATTGCCATATTCATTTCCTTACCAGATATTTGCTTGGTCTCACCCTGGTCTTCTCTCCTAAACATGTCTTTTTATGCTTTATAGCCTGGCCAGACTGAGACTTTTCTTACTCTTCAAGTTCTACTTTGCTTTTGATGATAAACTCCATCTTTACTTTTTGTCTTTTTTCTTGTGTTTTACTGTAGGTAGTAAAAGATATGCTGCATTCTGAGCACTTTGCTTATGAATTTCTTCTGCCAACATTCTAATTGCCCTTAAATTCTGCCTTCCATGAAGCACTAGCACATGGGCACAATTCAGTCAAGTTTTTGCCCCTTCAGAACAGGGTTAGCCTTTCCTCCAGTTTCCAATAACTGATTCTTCATTCCTGTCTGAGACCTTATTAGAATGACCTTGATTGTCTGTTTCTACCAACATTCTGATTAGTTGAAAATACATCATGTACAACATACGTGATGAAGCCCTAAATACTTTTACCAGGAAAAAACTTAGATAAGGTAAATGTCCAACTCAAAAAGTCAGAGAAAGAACAGCATGAAAGGAAACAATGTAGTTTATATCACATATCATGAAATAGACTCTAAGGATACAATAGAATAACACAAAAGCTATTTTTAAAAAGATTAATAAAACAGAAAAACCTCTGTAATGTATATAAGTTCCTAGAAAAATATAACTTCATAAAACTACAGAAGCAATGACAAGGCACTCAGAAGTATAGTCACTAAAGAAACTGAATAGTAAATACCAGGTAAAACAGAAAAACAGTTGTGGGTGGTTTTCTCAGAAATATTCAAGGTACAATTATTCCTTATTTTACAAAATGTTTTCCAGTGAATAGAAAAATCTTAGACCAAATTCAAACATTCAAAAATGTTTTGCCATTAGAAAAAAATTCTAGTATAAATCATATCATCAACAGATTAAATAAAAATCATATGATCATTTTAATAGCTACAGAATATGCTTTGCTAACATTAAGCATGAATTTATTATTTAAAAACCTCTTAACTGACTTAATTCACAATAAGGGTCACTAGGGAAGAATAGAGTTACTTTAGATTAGGTAGAGGGGAGTGAAGGGAGGGAAGGGGTATGGGGGAGGAAGGAGAGTAGAGTGAAACAGACATTACCTCTTGTACATAGATGACTGAAAGACAGATGGGATCCTACAATATGTGCAATCAGAAAAATGAGAATTTACACTCCATTTATGTATGATTTATCAAAATGCATAAATGCATTTTACTGTCATGTATAACTAATTAGAACAAATAAAAAAATTAAAATTAAAAGAAAACAAAAAACTCTTAGCTGACTAGTTAATAGAAGGAAATTTACATAATTCAATAGACTATTTAGCAAAAACATCAACAAAAAACTTTGTATTTAATGGTGAAAACTTGGAGGTATTCAATTGAAAGGGAAGGCTGAGTCAGACATCCTTCTTAGGGACACTTCTCTTTACTACTGGAAGAATGATTGAAAAGGGAGAACTTTTTAATTGCAGGTGATACAATTATCTTTAATAAACACACTTAGGAAAATAGACCAATCAACCATTAGAATAAAGAGTTCTATAAGTTCTGAAAGACTTTCATGACAAATTTATAAAACTTAATTTATAACCTAAATTGATGTATAAATTGATGTATTCTGTACTTACGTATGATTCGGAATATATTTCAAAGGCTCCCCAAATCTATCCTTTAAAATAATGCAGACCCAATCAAAATGTTGACCACCCTTTTGCAGGCTTGAGAAGATCCCAAAATTTATAAGCAAAGCCAGAGCAAAATTTCATGAATGGTTAAGGAGTTTGTTGTGGAAGATGAAGAAGGTTGGAGTAACTCATATCAGTATTATTTACAAAGCTGTAGAAATGAAGACAATGAGATATTAGCCCAGGGATAGACAAAGAGAAGAGCTTAACTCAGTCCATGAACAGACTCACGCGGGCTCCATCTTGACAGGTAACAAAGGTGGCTTGTGACACACAGTGGAGAGAATGGACTCTATCTGTGGGTCTTAGTTGAACATCCAGGTGTAGGAGCATTAAGTTAGATATCTTCCTCAAGTCATTCACAGAAGTACCTTCAAAGTACAGTAAAGGGAAAGTGAGAAACAAAATATTAAAACACTTAAGAAAACAAAACAGTAAAACACTTAGGAAAACATAAGAAGCCATCTGCGTGACCTCTGGGTGGGGAAGCAGTTCTTAAAATAAGATACAAAGTCCAGCCATAAAGAGAAAAAAAATCAATACAGAAAACCACATTAAAGTTGAGAACTTCCGTTTAGTGATATATGACTTAAAAGCAAGCCATGGCTCAGGGGAATTTTCAGGGCATACAAATAACAAAAGGGGTAGGCAAAATATACTCTCAAACTCCCACCATCCCACTGGAAAAGACAAAGCACGGGGAAATGTGCACAGTACAGGAAGCTCACTGGCGAATGAGCCTAAGAGCACCATGCAACCTCCCTACTCCCATGGAAATCCAACTGAACGTGGAGGCAACATTTCATGCCAATATAATGAAAAGTCTGACAATGTCAATGCTTATTAAATATTGGTAAGGAGGACTTTGGAGGCCTAAATTTATTCCAACACTTGGGAAGGCATTTCAGCTACTCTGGCAATGTCTAAAATGTACATTCCATACTGTCTAGTTGGCAAGGTTGCAGAAGGGACATGTAATGTACTGCCAGTTATACGATAGATTGAAGCAAAAATATCAATCACATCTATTTAATTCATGGGTACATCCATAGTAAAATAGCACCCAAATGATAAACACTACATTAAGGGGTTTTATCTCTTAGGAGGGAAGGGAGAGCAAAACAGGGGCCACCAACCTTGTCTGCGATTCTGTTTTTCCATTAAAACAAACAATAAGATATGAAGTAAATACTGAAAAATATTAAGATCAAACAGAGCTGGTTTGGTGGGTGTTCATTAGATTATTATCTTTTTGTGTATGCTCAAAAGATTTCATAATTCAATAAAGAGGTTTAATGGAAATAAGGAAGTGCAGTTGGCGGAGGAAGCTCATTAGAGAGGCTTTGTCCTGAAGAGAAACAAAGAAGCTGGTAGCAGCTGGAGGGACGTGCATGGAGGCTATTTTTTAAAGTGGGTCATTGGGAGCATATTTGTATGTTGGTAGAAAGACCACCATATCCGGGCTGGAATTGTCTATGTAGTAGCGAAATAAGATAGTTTCAAGAATAAAGGCCTTAGAAAGATGAGGGGCAAAGGGATTTGTGTTTGGAGAGCAGGACCTTCCTGGAATTGTCATAGCAGGGGAAGACCAGGGCGACCAAGCCCGGGCAGGAATAGGAGTAATATCTTGGTTGGTGCAGATGGATGTCTGCCCTCCTGAGAACTTTTCTTTTCCTAATGACTACGAGATCCAGTTGTGTGCGGGGTAGAGTCGGGGTAATGAAGAGGGAAGAGAAAGTATAAGGTCGACATCTTGGAAACCAGGAAAAATAAACTTACTGGGGAGACATACTTGAATCTCCCTGCTGCACTGAGTGACCAGTGAAGCTCATCCCCAAATGAACCCTGTCAGCATCCTTGTGGGATTCTGTCCAGCATCAGTCTGCAGCTCAGATGCTGGCAAGATAAGGCTGATGATGGAGCCCAACCCAGAAATGATTTCCTCAGACAAGAGGAGAGAGCTGCTGGAAGGCCGAGGATGTTTGCAAAGAAGTCTTTTAAGGCGACCGTGCAGTGTGAACTAATGAAGGAGGACACTGGGACAAATGGATGATGATGTCGATGGACTGGAGGATGAGATGAGGTCTAGGAACTGTTGCCATGGAATCCTGGTGGTCCACAGTGTGTCCAGGACAATGGGAGCTAAGGGTGGGGGCTCTCGTGAAGACAAATGGGTCTCGGGTGTGTGGCCAATGTTGGCATTGCCATCTCCAGGAGGAACCCTCCGTGAATGAGGCAACGTGGCACAGGACACTCAGAGACTGTGGCCATAAGCGGAATCACTCCATAATTTTGGACAGATGGCTCAGAGACAGCCCACCTCTATGAAGTAAATCCTAAACTAATGTCCAGAAGTACTTGACTCCCAACTGCCCCCTCTTTGCGCTGTTCCAAACTTAAAGAACCTTACGACAGAATTTGCTGTTCATCTCCAGAACTTCCTCAGAGGAGGTGGTGATGCCCCTTAACCGTTATGATTAATCAGAAATATCTGGGGAGTTTCTCAACATATGCAAGCCACAGCTGACCCTACACCCAATGAGTCGGAGTCCCATGGGGTAGGGCTCAGACCTGTGACTTCAAAAATGCCCCCCAGGTGAATCCGATACACAAGGCCATTAAGAACCAGTGACCTCAATATTGTCAGTACAAACTATCAGCTGTCTGTAAAGCATGAAGCGTTCTGATGGTCCTGAGAAAGAATGGGCCCAGGGAAACAGAAATGTCCCACCATCCATCCCTGAAGCTCTGAAAATTCCTGCCCTGAGTGTCCTGCACAGCAGCTCATCCTCCCTAGAGCTGGGCCGAGAGGCATGTTGCTCTGGCCAGACTCCCTGTCGTCACAGGAGATTCTTAATATTTGCTGATCTGGCTCAAGTATTCACTTAAATATCAGTTTGTATCTATTTCTATCATTTGTTTATCACTAACATCCCAGGCAAAAGTTCTTTTACTTTTTCATCTCTTGACCAAAAAAAAAAAAAAAAAATCCTAAACCGAGGAGGAAAGATTTATTTTGGCTCATGGTTTCAGAGGTTTTAGTTCATGGTCAAGTGGTTCCATTGCTTTGGACTTGAGACAAGGTAGAATATCAAGGTGGAGAGGGCTTAGTGCAAAGCAGAAGTGCCCCACCTTGTGGTGACCAGGGAGCTGAGAGCAAGAGCAAGGGTTTGGGGCACAAGATAAAGTCCCAAGGCAAGTCCCCAAGGACCCATTTTATCAATGCAGTTTTTACCACCTCCCAAAAATGACACCAAATTGTGAATCCATCAATGTGTTAATCCATGGATAAGAGCCCTCATGATCCAGAAACTTCCCAAAGCCCCACCTCTGAAGGTTGCTTCACTGGAGACCAGCTGTCAACACATGAACCTCTGGGGGACATTGCAGATCTGAACCATAACAAGTTTATTGCCAAATTTATCACTTTAAGGGCTACCAGTATTTTGAGAGTGTCTCTCTCTCTCTCTCTCTCTCTCTCTCTCTCGCTCTCTCTCTCTTTCTCTCTCTCTCTTTCTCACTTTCTCTCTCTCTCTCTCACTTTTTCTCTCTCTCTCTCTCTCATTCCCTCCCTCCCTCCATTCCCTCTTGATGCTTTCTTTCTCTGTTTCTTTCCCTGTCTCTGTCTCTTCTGTTCTTCTCTGTTACACTTGCATGTGTGTACACACAAACACACACAAGCACACACACACACACACACACACACATCTGCCAGAAGCGGCTTTCACAGCTCTGGTGCATGTACCCTCTGAGGATGACTGATAAAGGACTATCCACTGGACAGCACCAAGGCCTTAGGCCATGGCTCACTCTTCCACTAGCCCAACTTCACACCAACCAGCACAGACAGGATCATCTGACCATGCCAGTGTAAGAGCTAGAGCAATATTTATTTCACCTTCGTCTACCTCCAAAAAATGCTGAAAACTTACCCCCGAGAACCATGTCAGGATCTTGGGGGCCAGGGGTGAGGAAATGGGCTAAAGGCTCCTTGTTCTCACACCTGCTCCTCCTACCTTCCATCTTCCACCGTGTTCTACGTTGTTCCTCTGTTAGGTAGGTTTTCATCACTGTGACCAAAATACCAGACAAGAACAACTTAGAGGAGGAAAAGTTTCTCAAACTCAAGGCACGGGAGGGCTTGTTATAATCCGACCATGTCAGATAACTTCCTGCATTTCTGTTTCAGTACCTCTTGGGTGGGGTCCAAAACTTTCCTTCTTCAGCTCATTTCCAGGTGATACTGATGCTCCATGTGCAGGGACCATGCTTTGAGATTCCGACCTTCAGGACATTAGCAAACAGCCTGCAGATGACCTTCTGGAAGTCAGCACTAATGCAAAATCCTGCCATTCCTCTGGCTGGGAGGCTGGCACTCTCTTCCCCTCGTGGTCTTCATCCTCGGGCACCGGAAAGTGGCTTCAGGAACCTCAGCTGTGTGCACAAAGACTGTTTGGTCTTCTTGGCGTTCACAGGGCCCGGAACAATGATTTCAGTGTACTAGATGCTCAAAAAGGTTTTTGCTTGTGGAATGAAAATAAGATGAATGGTGATATTGCTATTCTAGATTGTTTCCAGCCATGTTAAAATGTGACAAAAATACCAAGTATTGGGTAAATTGCTCTAACTCAGAGAAGGACATTATCTAATGTGGAGAACTCCTTTGTATTATACAGTAACTGATTTTCCTCAGTTCACATACTTGAAGAAACTCTGCCTTTTAAGTCACACTAAATGTGGTCTGCCCAAAGTTATGACACTACAAAAAGAGCTCTCGCCCATCAAATCCCTTAGAGACTGGGGACAAAAAGTGTGGAAGGTTATGGGATTTCATGCAAGGCCTTGCCAGTCCAGGCTAAAAGTGATCTTAAGGCTGCAAGACTGGAACAGGGCAGCCGTGACACATCCAGAAACACCTGGTGCAGGATCCCTGCTTGGGCTGATTCTCCTTCCAGGTAAAAGGTCAGAGGCAAGGTCAGGAGAGTTGCGGGCGGATCTCCCTAGGCTGACCTGAGCATAAGGGCATCAGAACCAGGGTTTACTTAGAAAACAATGGGTGAGAAATGAAAATACTCTTCAAACTATTTTGAATTAGGAAAAGAAAATCTCATTCGATTTCAAAGCGTGACTCCTCTTTGTCCCTAATTTTAAGAGAAAGCGAACAGAGCACAGAGTGAAAAGACTGCTTGCCGCCTCCCCCACACACATCAGGGCCTTCCTGTGTCCAAATGTTAATTCGAACTGACAAAACACTCCCGGCACTTTAATTTTATTTCATAACAAAAAAGCAAACTTCACTCCTAAGCGCTTTTATTCCAAGTTTTAATGGCTTACATTCCGAGGTCAGCAAGCAGATGGAGTCGAAGACGAGAATGTATAATTGCAGATTATGAAAGTGCAAAATTAATATTACTTGGTTAATGTCAAGATAGGAGTGGAGAGCTAGGAGGGACTTTCAAGACTGTTGACCCTCAACCTCATCACACAAACGGGGACACTGAGGCTGGTGTCATCGTGTGTCCTTCCTGGTTACAGAGACATCTGGGGACAGGGCTGCATCTGATGCCTTCTCAGGCATGTGAACCAGCCCTCCCACCTCACCCACTGGACCGTCAAGTTCTTACCCAAGGGGGCTCCTATGTACCCCTCACTGCTCCCCCTCCCCGGGCAGAGGCTATCATGCCGTAAGTACCGGCTGGCTCCTCCACCTGTGGCTGTGCCATTCATAGGGGCCTCCGGAATCTACATGGTTAACCAGAAAATTCCAGCCAGGAGGGAAGAAATGGGAGCAAGGAGAGGGAAACGCAGGCCCTGGCTCTGTGGACATGCCCTGGAAGTTGCACACATATTTCCCTGGACAGTCGTGTGCAGACCTAGATTCTGGGAAGCCATGTGTCCAGCTAAACATAGTACGTAGCATTCTATACCTTGGAAAAAACAAAGGTCATTGTAATGTGGGCTTAGTTGACTCTCTGGCCATCCAAATATCTGCGCCTACCCTTCTTCTCACAGAAAGAAGACATTCGTCTCTACCCACAGGAGACGATCCCCTTGTCCCAAAGGGCTACTTCTTGTTGTCGCGTGAAGCACGCGCTCACACTCTTCTCTGCTGGACCCAGCCTTGCTCTTCTCAGTCCAGCAAATGTGAAACTGAAAGGAAAATCTTCAGTCCACCCTCCAGTGTCAACCTACAATGGTGGACTAGGAATAGAAACTTTAATAGAAAGCAAACAAGCAAACTTGCCCAGTGGAAGACAAAGAACAGTGGCAGGTCCTTGCCAGAGACCAACTCTTCCAAAGATCCACTGAAGAATCAGCACCTTGGTGACTCTATCTGGTGGCCCTGGCAGAGCTCTCTAGAAGGAGATCCTTGTCCATTGACCTCTTTGTCCACCGGTCGTTGAGGTCCAGCTGGGCACACATTTCACTGCAGGGAGTCCCCAGTCACATGCTTTCCCACATGATTTCTTGGGCAACAAGATGTCCTCAAAACTTAGCAGGCAGTGGTTGATCATTTTAACTGGAAAATTCAGTTTTTTAATTTCCTGTCTTCTGTCCTCTGTCAAAAGTTGCCTTAAGTTCATGCAACTCTGTTGAGAACATTCCCAATTTTCTGATCATGTCCACTGATGTTGCTCATGGCACATGTTCTACCTCCCAAGATACTGCCAGTGACAAGGTCATCAAACACTTTGTCACTGCATAACAAGGGTCACCTCTCCCTACCCACCAGAATCTGTGTCTTTGCCACCCACTGTCCAAACGCTTTGTCTAAGCTAGCGACATCAGTCCGACCAGCTGGATTATTACAAACACAACTTGCAACATTCCACTCCCAGGTGCCTGATTTGGCTACAAACATTCAGCTGTGCATGACAGTGATCTGAATTCACAGTGGCCTATGCACAAAGGGAGTCCACTTCTTTCTCACATGAACAACTCAGGGTGACTGTGCTACCCCAGGTCATCAGGCGCCCGTTTCCTTCCCCCTGCTGCTTTGCCATGCCTTGTTGATTTTCTGGTCTTTTTAGCTCCATATTTCTCACACCAAATCTGCTTTGCAACCAGCAGAAAGACAGAGCACGGGACTTCTCTTGCCTATAAAGGCTCAACTTGGAGGTTTGACACTTTACTTCTGTTCAATCCCATTACTCAGAACTTAACTCAGAAATAAACTCATTTTTCTGAATGGTATCATGCGCATACAGGGTTTTTACTGCAATACAAGTAGGAGTTGATACTGTGGAAGAAGAGTGATCTTTGCAGCACTATGGAATTAACTACCTATATCTTTTTCTGTGTTCAGTATAAATATCCAGAAAACTATCTTTATAGGTATAATTGCAGTGTGGCTGAACTGTTTGCCTGTAACCCTCCTCATCTAGAATATCAGTGAAACTGGAAAGAAGAAATGCACAGGAAATTCCTCTTCTGAACCTTCAGGGAAACCTGATCCTGCAGTGTCATGGATCTTTCCTCAACTCCAAACAAGGGGCCTGAATTAGGCCAGACCAGACCTTCCTTGTGTCCAAATGCTATTAATTTGGGACGTAAGTCTACAGTACCCACCCTAGTTACTCTTTCATGCAGATCCCAGTAATGAATTTGCATCCTCAGCAACTCCCAGTACCTAGTACAGGAAAGAGACCAGAAGCAAAAACTGAGTGAAGCCAAACAGAGGCCTGTATTTGTGCTGTCGTGCTTGAGGCAAGAGGCCAGAAGATAGAAGGACTATTCACGAGAGACTTCGTGAGATTCATGAGCACAAAGAAAGAGGGTCTTCTTCCAGGGAATCAGGGTGTGAAATTATAGAAAAGAACACATTCCCTTTTCTAGAAGGCTAAAAAAAACAACACTTATGCTGAAAGACGTGCCTTGCAGTGTTCCTGGGATGGGCTCCAGTTCTCCTACCCATTTGAAGACCATTCTTCCGTTGACTCAGTACCCCTGATCACCAGTGGCAGACGCGTGGCTGCTTGGCGTTGTGTCCTGACAGTAGACATGGACAAGTGGGAACCAGGCCAAGAAAGGCAGAGGAGACCAGGCAGTAGAGGCAGACACCTCACTAACCGGGCTGGTTGGCTTGTGCGGGGAGCTCCATGGGGGACTACCAGAAGTCCTTAGAGAGAACGCTCTGTAGTGAACCACCCTCAGCAATCACCCTGGAGGCTGCGGAGCTCCAAGGCTCTGCTTTATACCCCCAAAGTATGGACCATCTGGGTGACGAAAAATATGTAGCATCTTCAGAAAAACAAAGTCCCAAACAAAAGATGCATGAAGGAAAATTCATTAAGAATAAAGAAATAGATACCAAATATAAAAGTTAACTTTGCATAAAAAATGAGGCATCATTTTCATCTACTAAATTGACAAAGATAATTGAACATGTATTTTGCCATCTTATTTGTCTGAGAGGCATGTAAATTTGTACAAGAGTGATAAGAGAAATATTAGCATGAGCTTTTAAAATATGCACAACATGTCATTCCAAATTAATTAAAAGAAATAATAAAAGAGATTTCTAAAAACTAGGGACAGAGATGGCCACTATGACATTCTTATACATGGTAAAAAGATTGGAAATAGCATAAATATCCCACAATAAACAAACAATCGAATTGTATTCTATTTGTTGCATTGCTACAATGGAGCCACTTAAACTTTATGTAAAAGTATACATAATATGCTTACATAATATAAGTATATTATACATGATATACTCCCAATGCGTGTTTCAACACATGGAAAACTATTCATGACATAATTATAAAAATTGTTTATAAGATGTTATGACACAGGTGAAGAGCACAGGTTATAAAACAGCATGTGAAGTATTCAATTTTAATTGTGTGTGTAACCAAAAGTGTATACAGAGGTGAGTGCTTATCACATTTTTAATTATGAATTTCTCTGTTTTTAAAAATTAATGTTGTCTCTATGTTCAGCAAAAAAGAACAACCAATGTTACCAGTACAGTTACACTGCCTGTGTGCTAGCTTTTCCTCATTGTGATTGAGATACATGACAGGAACGATTTAGAGGAAAGTTCAATGTGGGCTCATGGTTTCAGAGGCTCAGTTCGTGGTCTGCCTGCTCCATTGCTTTGGACCCAAGGTAAAGCAGAACATCATGGCAGAAGGCCCTGGAAGAAACGTGCTCAGTGGGACAAGATATATAATCCCAGGGGCACACCTCCAGGGAACTACTAGCTCCAGTCACACCCACCTGCCTTCAGTTACTGCCCAGTAATTCATTTGGATCATTAATCCATCCAATGGATTAGTCCACTAATTAGGTTACAGTTCACATAATCTAATCACTTCACTTCTGAACATTCCTACATTATCTCACACGTAAGCTTTTGGGGACATCTCATTTCCAAACCATAACAGCCGTAAACCTTTAGGTTTCCTGGCTCTAGAGGTCTTACCCCTATTGACCCTGAGGTGCAGATCTGGAGAGATGTTCAAAGGAAAGCGGGCCTTCTCTTCCCACTCTGTGCTCCTAGAACCCAGGCTGATTTTCAGAGATGGAGATGGCTTTCAGCTTGACAGAGTTCCACTCATGGGTGGGGCACACTCTTAAATGTTTCCATTTATTGAGAATCCTTGTGTTTCTCATTCTCTGTTTGTTGGTTTTGTTTGTTTGTCTTTGTTTAGAATCATGCCTTTCTGGGTTGTTCCACCTGTTAGAAGTTTCATCATTCCTCATGTTGAGTTTTCTATATGTATCAGGTTAAACCAAATGAAATTGCTAATATTTAATGATTTTATTTTACTTCTGTAGGAAGTACTTTTATCTGGTTAAACCCACTTCATTATATTTAAGTTGCTCCATTCAGAAGAAAAAAATTTTGTCCTGATTCATTAGAAATCCTAGTTAACTGGTTGGACCATGAGGGTCATGGTGCTGGGCAGAGCTGCACAGGTCCTGGACAGTGTTTCCACGTGAGAACAGATTGGGTCAGTTTTACTTGAGAACTTTTAGAATAACACTTTCACACTAACCAATCTTAGCCACCAATTTATTATTTTTTTATTTTATGAATATTTTTAGTTGTTGATGTACATTTATTTATTTTTTTATATGTGGTGCTGAGAATTGAACCCAGTGCCTCACACATGCTAGGCAAGCACTCTACCACTAAGCTACCACTCTAGGTCCCTTAGCCACTAATTCACTAATTTAGAGGGTCAGAATAGAGTGCTGACATAGAAGTAATGTGTATTACACACACACACACACACACATTTTCTCCTGGCTTCAATTTAAAAGAATAAGCACAAAGATGAAAAAGTAACTAACTTTCACAAAACTTAATAAACTGAATTTTTAAGATATTTTAGAATAAAATTGAATTCAAAATAACAAGAGATACTGATCACTAGAAATTATGTGAAAACAAAATTCTCATTTAAAATACATTTTACACTGTATTAGAAAAACACGCTCCACTCAGATTGTTCTGCAGGTCTCAAAGTAGAAGAATGAAAGACAGAGAAAAATTGATCCAGAAATACAAGTAGAAAAAACCTTTTAGCAGTTCTTGGACAGCAATTAGCAAATGGGTCAAGTAATTACTATTTAATGTAGTTGTCCTTCTAGATAATACGTTGTTGCTTTTAGCATTGGGTTAGGGAATAAGATTCTGCTGGTATGGAACTGATAATATGAAGTAGTCCTTAGGTGGGGCAGTTGAGTGTACACATCCAAATTTCAAGAGGAGAATGTGGGGGTCCCTAGTTCATAGGTGATGAGTCTGGATGAAATTTTCAAGTAAAAGAGCAGAATGCAAGGACTGGCACTTGGCCGCAGAATTTGGGTGCAAAGGAAGCTTTAGGAGCGTCACCAGATGAAAGGAGAACTAGGAGAGCTCATGGAAGTCAGGAGCAGGGGCAAGTTCAGGAAGAGGCAGCAGCCAATTGCACTGATGCTACTGAGAAGTCAGCTAATGGAGACCCGCCCACTGGATCTAACCATGCCAAGGTCATGGGTGACCTCAACAAGAGCAGCTTTTGTGGAGTAAAGGTCTGGGAGAAGATGAGAGATGAAATGGAAAAGGGAGAATAGAGCATTTTAAAAAGTTTGTTTCAAAGAAGAATAGTACTAGTTCAAACCCTAAGAGAGTAAAAGGAGTCCCACTTATCTAAATATTTAAAATATAAATGAAATTAATACACTGTTACAGAAAAGATGCTGCATCCATGTACCTTGAAAATAAGTTACTTTAAGGGTGTGGTGGTGCACACCTAAAATCCCAGCCACTCCGAGGCTGAGGCAGGAGGATCGCCGGTTCTCAGCAATTTAGCAAGCCCATGTCTTAAAAAATAGAGGGCTGAGGATGTAGCTCAGTGGTAGAGCACCCCTGAGTTCCATCCCCATTATTGAAAGAGAGAGAGAGAGAGAGAGAGAGAGAGAGAGAGAGAGAGAGAGAGAGAGAGAGAGAGAGAGAGAGAGAATATACTTTTAGTGCAAGATGTTACTATGGGAAGAGAATAGAATGTATCTGGGATCTCTGAAGGTTTTCTTACAAGTGCATGTGAATTGGCAGTTGTCTCAAAATGTATCTAAAGTGTTGTCATTACAATTATCTCAAAGTTTCAAAAGTCATACTTATAAACACAGAAGGGCATGTTTGAATCTGGATTTTAGAACTCAGTCTCCCTCTGCCTCAGAATTTGGAGGGAGTGCTGCCTGCAGAACTGTCAAGGTCCCGTGCAAAATGATGATGTTTTGGGTTCCTTGTTTAACAATGATCAAGGATTTCAAGATGCCAACAGCAGTGCATTGACAAAGTACTGAGACCATCTGAGCAAGGATCACACAGGACTGACTGTACAGGTCGTGGAGATCTTGTTATAGCAGGATTTGTGGCGTGTGTGGTTTGAGCTTCTCTCTGGCACCAGGTCAACTCATGTGTGGGACAGAAAGGCAAAGGAAATTGGGGCTTGAAATCTGTCAGCAGTGCAGCATCAAAATTGGAGACAGACTCTTGATGACAAGCTCTTACCTCCCTCAAGTCTGCCTACCTGTCACTGTCTTGGTGACACCTATGTGATGATCTGACTTAAATGTCCGGTTCCCTTATGAGCTATTTCTCCCCTGGAGCACAAGTATTCTTCTACTAAACTACAGACGTTCCTTGTCTTCAGATGGGGTTACATGCCAATAAACTTACCCTAAGGTGAAAGTGCATCTAACACACCCAATCTGTCACGCACTCCAGCGAGCCATGCCTGGGCTAGCTGCAGGCTAGCACGGCCTGGAGGATCATGCTGGTCTGGTGCTGACCGGGAGCTGCTGCCCAGCATCAGGAGAGATGATGTCACCACACATCACTATCCTGGGAAAGATCCAAATTCAAAACTTGAAAGACGATTTCTCCTGGATGTAGCATATTGCTTCTGAACCATTATAAACTCAAAAAATTGTAAGTTGAACCATTGTTAAGTTGGGATCTTCTGTAGGTACTTTACTTCTATTGTAAAGATGTTGTCCATCTCCTCTGACTAGGAAGTAAGTTCTATCAGAACAGGGGTTTTCATCTGTTTTGTCCTGCAAACAATGTCAAGGCTGCATGCAGTGCTCAACAATATTTGTTGGATGGCTGGATGGATGGATGGATGACAGACAGCCTCATAAATCAATCTGCATGTGATGACTGGGACGGGTGGAGATCCTAACTACAGGATGTCGGTCTTGTCTCTTCTCACCTGAGAGTCTTGACTTACACAATGGAATACCACCCATTCCCTTGAAAATGCCAGAGCTGAACAGCCATTTAGCGCTAAGGTTGAGTTAGCATATTAATACTCTTGGCCATAAGACCATAGACCAGAACAAGAGTAGTGGAAATGTTACCTTTAAAGTATCAAACTGCAAACAGCAGGTTAGAGAGTGACTGAGTAGAACTGGCAACATTTTAAAGTTGATTCATAAAGCAGCCATCAGATGCCACAGTGTCGTCTTTAACTCCGGATTCTCTGGTGGCTCTCGCACTGTCAAAGCAAGAGAATGACTGGCCTTGGAATGATTTACTCCCCCAGGTACCCCATGATTCCTGCGTTGTCTGGAAGAACCAGGTGGAATGATGGGGTGGGGTGGTGACTGTGGGAAAGAAAGGGACTCCATAGGAAAAATTCCCAGAGCACACAAAGGAGGATCCGGGGCTGGGCACCAGAGGCAGCCCTCACTCACTGGGGCCTGAGGCCAGAGCTGACCATCTGAGCTGATTTAAGAGGTCCAGACTTTGGATCTCTTTTCAGGTTTCTGGATAACTTTGGTCTAATGTCAGTTTTTCTTGTTTCTGGTGCCTTTGTTTATGAAATTTCAGAAATGGGCAACGGGCAAGTGACGGCCTTCTTCCAAAAGCCAACATTTGGTTTTCTCTGTCCCGTATGATCCACCGGAGAAAGCCCAAAATACCATAGCACTTAACGTTGCATTTCTTTCATTTTTGGGGTGCCAAAACCATATTATGCCTGATTCTTGGCTTTCCCATGGATGCCTGTGGGAGCAAATTAAGAGAATAAAAAGACCTTGCAAAAAAAGAAAAGAAAATAGTTTTAATAAGTTCACCTGTCAGCTGGGTACAGTGGTGATCACTCCTGTGATCCCAGCAGCTCAGAGACTGAAGCAGGAGGATTGCAAGTTCAAATCCAGCCTCAGCAACTTAGCAAGGTACTAACCAACTTAGCAAGACCCTGTCTCAAAATAAAAATTAAAAAGGGCTGTGGGTGGATGTGGCTAATGGTTAAGTGGCCCTGGATTCAATCCCTGGGGGGGGGGGAATTTTATATATATGTTCACCTGCCCCAGTTCTATACTTTCCAGTACCCTGTGTGAAATTCCATCTCATCATTTCATCACCCTGATTATAGAATTTGAATGTTACCCCAGTGATAAGGAAAGCCTTTGGCCTCTCATGCCCTGCTCTGAACCACTATCTCTGAGCTTGACAGCCCTCTCTGGGGGCGAGGGATACAGCTGCATCTCCATCATCACACAAATGGAAAGGAAAGCACACAGGAGAATTATTGTCTCTACCTAAGAGACTGAAGCATATTAAAATATAAAACAAAAATCATTAATCATGGCTTGGAGATGACTGTGAATGTTCACCCGGGGAATTTAAAATAACATAATTAAAAAATTATGCTATGCATCAGATGTCAATCTTTAGGGTGCTTTTATCAGTCACAACATTAGTAAGAAAAGAAAATCTTCAGCACATCATACATCGTTGTGGAAGTATCTCAAACTGAGGGTCTCAAAATCAGTTGTAACACTGGCTTTAAAAAAAAAAGAGAAAGAATACAAAACTCCTCTGCATTCCAACAACTTTGAGAAGAGGAGTAACAGTTCCAACCTGTTATAAATACCAGCGAATCCTATAAAGATACCCTCCCCCAGAGGACATTTAGCCATTGCTGCTCAACAGGACTGATGTAATTTCTCTGCCTCCTCCCATTCTTCCCCTTGACAAATGAAAGTATTTATTGTGTCGATTTTCTCCAAAACTAATTTCTGTGTTGCTGCCTGCTGTTGTGGGCCTGTAGATAGAGGCCATCAGCTGCAGCCCAGATGCAGACAATATGTCAAACCCTAGGTTTGATTGACAGAGACTTGGGCATTTCCCTCGTGAGTGGATGATAGGTGTTGCATGCACTGGGGCAAGTCAACATCTGTGTCTGCCAGGGCACACTGAAGCAGCTTTATCTCTGCTGCCCGCTATTGTCTCCCTCTTCCTATAAGAGGATTAAGAGGATTGCTGCCCCTTTAGTCCCACATCATCAGACTTGACCATGTGACTTGCTAGGGCCAACAGGTGTGAGATGATGGGATGTACAGGCTGCTTCTGAGCAGAAGTTTCCAAAACCAATGTGTGTTTCTCTCACCTCTTGATTTTTTTCCTTTGATCATCACCTGGGCTTGTCCTAGGTGAAGGTTACTCTCTCAGGTTTTGTCCTAGAATGATGATACATAAAGCCAACCTACAGGTAACATAAAATATGAGAAAAGAATAAGCCAGAGATTTGAAGTTGTTTGCTACTATAACAAAGATATAATGAAAACGGACAGATTCTGGAATTAGCCAACTCTTTTACTTAGCCAATTACTCACATGCCAGAGTCAAGCAATGCTGTGCCTGCAAAGCATCTGGTCAATATGGCCAAAGGGTTTTGGTCAAAATTCCAAAATTCTGAGAAATGAAGTGCTGGCAGCATGTAAACAAAACATCTGGATGATAAACTGGAATCTGCAGTGAAATGGTGACGGCCTGCCTGGCAATGATAATACGCTGCAGGAAGCCTGGGTGCTTTGGGATGGAGCGGTATCCCGGCATTGGAACACGCCTGCACTCTGCGTGACACAGTACGTGCTACCTGTGAGCTTCTCAAGGCGGCATCAACACTGGCTTCCTCAAAGACGAAGCCAAACCCAGAGGCCTTGTTAGCTGAATATCTGAATTAAAATGCACTGGCTAGCCACAATGGATTCAAATGCCACGTGACTTCTTCCTTGCTTTACGTTTTAGATGATTCTTGACAGATTGATATTCTTTGCTTGCTCTCTCTCACTCTCTCTCTTTTTACCCCAACAAAAACATTAGGACTTTCATGGTTCCCTTCCTAAAACTCCAGCATTAATGCTCACATGTTCAAAGTCATTTGTATAAATTGCACAGAAAGCCATCGCCTGGCTTGTGGTCAGAGGCTCTAAACAGAAGTTTGATGCAGCCTGTCGGTGTTCTCGTTAGAGCATCAGTAACCTCGGCCTGTGGGAAGGAGGCTGGATGAAGATGGATGGGCGGTGGGCCACCTCCAGTCCGACCTCTCCACTGCCTGCCGCGGACGCCTCTGCCAGGGGCCCCAGTTGAACGCGGTTAACAGATGCCATGGCGGGAGCTCTGTTCCCATCTCCCTCCAGCCGGCCCCCTGACTCCACGGCTGACTCTTTATCATTTAGATAATGTGACATGCTGCTTTGGTTGCTTGTTGTTTGTTTGATACATGCTGGAGTGAAAACATTTTCCAAAGAATTATTCATAAAGTGTCAGAATCCCTTGTTTACTTGTGGATTTCAAGCATTTTGAATCGCAGGTGTTTGGAAAGCTGGCCCGTCTGAGTGGAGCCCTGATAGGAAAAGAGGCATGTTCACGTTCACTCAGGCCAGTAGGAAAAATCAGACACACAGACACCTTAGGTGTCCTTAAATAGAGACACTTTATACTACCGTAGGTGTAACTTATGTCTACCGTTAATTATTTACTTGAGTGGCTTTTGGCCTACAGATGTACTTTCCATCCATACCTCTGCTGTGTCAGGGCAATGGTAGCCTCTGTAATAAGCTCAACATTTGGGTTGAATAATAGAATGGATTTTTGTTGTTGTTATCATTTGTGTAACAATCCAATGTTGAATTTCTAGTCAGGAGGCAGTTTTCCTCCAACTTGGGATTCAAAGACCCCAAAACTGTCCATCATGGCTCTGCCAGTCCCTGGTGTGTGGGAGACTCCTGGGGTCTCCTGTTCCTAGCCAACAGAGGGAAGAGACTGGAGAGACTTGTCTGCCTCCTAAATACTGTCTCAGAAAGAGCACTCATCGCTTCCATTCATACCTCACTGCAAACAACTGGTTTACGGCCAGACCTGGCTGAAAGCGTGATGGGCAACCATCTCCCCGAACGTCCCTGAATTGTGGAAGAAGGAGAAGCATTGGGTGCTTGACTTTCTCTGCCACAAATACCTTGTGGCATAACACATTTTCTGTTTCTGTCCATATATTTTAAGGCAATAGCCTTCTTTGTATGTCAATGTTCTATCAATTCTATTTCAAAATTCAAGATGTAACATCTGCATGCATTTGATTCAATTTATAACATTTGATTTAATCTCTCTATACAAATGATTTGTGTCCTAGTGCTCAAAGCATTGTTACGGAACCCTTGCTAATTTAAATTCCCTTTATAGTGCTGGGCCCCTTGGAGAGTTTCAGCCTTGCAACGACAACTGTGGACGGAAGACAAACATCGTCTCCTGCAAAGCACATGAGCTTTCTCTGAGCTACCATAAAAATATGAAATGTGATGACCCCCAAACCTTATACCCTGGGAAAGAATTCAGATAGCTTCCAATTGTTCTCTTCATTCTAGTCATTCATTTATTAATTCAGAATTACTTATTATTCTGCTCGATGCCTCAATGCCTGGCCTGAAGTCTTGTCTTATATTCATCTGCCTTTGTGAAGTATTTGATCACCTGAACTTTCATTGTAAATTTTTAAGGACTTTCCAAAGGGAAGTGAACTGCATAAACCAATTCTGCTCTTCTTTCTCCAACATGTCTACCTGCTGGTCCATCTCAAAATGCTCTGGCTAATTCCTGTCGCTCAGACAGTCCCTCTTCTGCTGCACTTAAAAACTCAGTGCAAACATCTGGCTGGTTGACGTAGTGCAGAGCAGAACTCAGATCACATGCTTCCTCTCCCTCTTCCCAGCTCTTCTGCAGCCTTTCACTTTCCCACTTCCCAGGTTTTCCCAGAGGCCTTGCTTCCAGCAGAGGGAAAGAAGTCTATGCAGCTGTTGGGTGATGATGGTTGTCAGTGCCGTCCATCTTGCTTTCAACCAAATTGAAGGAGGACTTAGCTGCCTTGTCAACTAATAGATCATTGAAGGGAACTCTTGATGGTAAATTGTAGTTTGACTTCTGGTGTCTAATTTGAACAGAGTTCCAAGAATTGAGTGACAGTGTTATTACAATTTGATTCAATTTCCATCTATTTATGTGAATGGATTTTCTAAGAACTTGAACTTATAAAACTAAAAAGTAGGAAGAGAGTTGATGCTGAATCCCTTTTTATGTTAGCAATAAGCAACATTCATTCAGGGACTAATAAACTAGAAGAAAAAAAAAACAGAATAAGGAAAAAAGAAAAGAAAAAGAAATAGAGAAAAATATCATCCATCTCACAAAGGATGCATTTTTAAAATAAAATGCTATGTTCTTTCTTATAATTATCAAAATGTGCGAGACATTTTCAGTTTTTTTCCATTATGCAATGGTAATTATTTTAATGATAACTAAATCCAAAAGTAATTATTCAAAATGTAGAGCAGCATATTTAAAATATCACATGATATTTTAGAAAATTAAATTTAAATACATACCCATGTTTATATTGTAGAGAAGTATAATGGAAATGCAAATTTAATGAGTAAAGGAAATTATGTAAAACTTCTCCTGCGAAAGAAGAGTTTGTTCATGTAGTTTAAAAATAGTTGACGGTGACTAGCAAATCCTTCTGGAATTCAGAGTCCATTGGATATGCTTCCCAAAGAAAATATAAAATTTTGTCTAAATTTCCCAATGTTTATAGAACATTGAAGACTATATCCTGGCAATTATTCAAATCTCTATTTTGTATTTGACTTTGGAATGTGTAGAGAGACAGGCAGGTTTCCAACACTCCAGGCTGGTCCATCTCAACATCCCCCACAGGACGTTGTGCACGCCATGGTGGGACACCGGCTGAGCCTCCACAGTGGGCACCTGCTGAGCCTCTGGAGGTCGGTGTGGGAGGCACAGCTAACCTCCAGGGACAGGACTGTCACACCCCTGGTGCCCACCAGCCTGTGTGGGTTAAAGATGGTACAGAGCCTTCCCTGCTTCTCCCCTTAGGAGGTGGACACTTGCCCTTGTCCCTGAGACCAGGCTGAACTGTGACCAGTTCTGGTGACTAGATGGTGGTGAATGTGGCACTCCAACCTTTGAGGCTGGCCCTTAGGAACGCCACAGCCCTTCTCCAATCATTATTTTAAGGCACTTTCTTTCTTTTTTTCAGAGTAATGTTAAGTTGACAGCAAATGCAAAGGCAGCCACAGGGCAGATACCTCACACGAGCCCGACGTGGGTAGCTCCGTCCTATCAGTGATGTCCACGGGAGCGGTGCCTCGGCTGGGAAGAACAACCTCCAGCAGCATGTCCGCCGGAGTCCGCAGTTCACACCTGACTGGGTCTCGGTGCTGCGCATTCTGGTGTCTGTACAGGAAAAGGGCAATGACACGCATCTGCTCTGAGCATCACACAGGGGTCTCATGCCCTCGGTGTTCCCCGTCTCCTGACCCCACGTCCTTCCTCACTGCCCTCCAGTTCTGGGCAACCACCCGTCTTTCTTCAGTCTTCCCAGTTTTGCTTTTCCAGAAAATCACAGAGTTGGAATTGTACAAAGTGTAGCCTTTTCAGACTGATTCTTTCCCTAAGCAACGTGCACTTAAGTTCCTGCCTGTCTTTTTTCTCTTGCGAACTCATTTCTTTTTACCATTGAGTAGTAGTAGTACCATCGTCTGGATATACCTCCATGTTTTTTCCCATTCAGTTGCCAAAATACAACTGGCCGCTTGCAGGTTTGGGCAATTATGAGTAAAGGCACAATCTTCTCGGAGTGGAGTTCACTCTCATGATCCAACTGCCTGCTGAGGGACTCCAGTGAGTCAGATGGAGAAGGCTTAGGGGGAATAATGGAGAAATCACAGCCAGCACCAACTGCCAGTCATGCGGATCAACTCTCACCTTCTACTCCAGGTGAATCCCAGATATGCAACCCACAGTCTAGGCAGAGAGAAAAACCACAGCTGAGCCCATGAATCCACATCACCAGAGACAGCCATGGTCATTGCTATGGTTTAGATATGAGGAGTCCCCCCAAAATTCATGGGTGAGACAATGAAAGAAGGCTTAGAGGTGAAATGGTTGGGTTATGAGAACCTTAACCTAATCAGTGCATTAATCCCCTGATAGGGATTGGGGGGGGTGACTGCTGGCAGGGGGGGGTGTGACTGGAGGAGGCAGGTCATCGGGGTGTGCTCTTGGGTTTTTAAGTTTTGTCCATGAGTGTTTCTCTCTCTCTCTCTCTCTCTCTCTCTCTCCCCTTCTTGGGGGTAGTGACCTGACCTGCTTTTCTCCACCAACCTTCTGCCATGATGTTCTGCCTTACCTCAGATCCTGAGGAATGGAGCCAGCCTTCTATGGACTGAGACCTCTGAAACAGTGAGCCCCCAAATAAAATTTTACTTCCTAAACTGTTGTCATCAGGTCTTTGGTCACAGTAATGAAAAAATTGACTAAAACGGCCTCATAGCAGTGCATGTCAAGTTTCACTGAAGGAGAGTTCAAGTTGGGTCACTGCTTACATGAAATTCGTGGTGAAGAGAACGTGTATGGGGTGTTTGGATTTCTGAATTTCAGATACAGGATTGTGGTTGTGTCCAGCTCACATTCTGAATTTGAATCTGAGCCTTAATTTAAAACTCAGCAGAAATCTTCTGTTCTCCAGAAAATCATCACTAATTACACCTGTCCTAGGTTACCCAGAGGTAACTTTCCTGATGAATTTGCATATTTTCTTGTTTTCACATAGGCCACAAGCTCCCCATGGCAAGGAAGTTGTCTATCCTTCTGGTAGTTGTGAACATTGGTTCTGCCCCCAGACGCACCTACAAAGTAGAATTTGCCATTCTCACATATTCCTCTGTCTCCTCTTTATTGTATTACACATGTCTACAGTTATCCTCTTATAGATGAGGAAACTGAGGTCCAGAGAGGTCATGTAAGGTTCTCAAAGTCTACTTTGCTACTAAATGGCAACACCTAGATTTGAACTGGGACTGCATTTTGGAAACCCTCACCAGTGCTGCGTAGCTCGACCTTGAAGCATTTCTGCTGAGAGAGGCTTGTAAATGAATCTGTGCTTGTTTTCTCACTAAATTCAATATGTTTCACAAATCTTTGCTGAGCATCAAAACAGTGTGTTTGCTGCTCAAAGTGGTGCAGAGATGGCCTATTCACAGTAGTTGCTCAGAAGCCAAGCACAGAACTCCACCATGCAATGCTCAGTTGGTTTTGTTGAATCAGGGAATGAATAAACTCCCAATTGGATCTCCCTGGCTCACCTATTGGGAAGTCACAATCCCTTTTATTAAGAAAATGAACATAAGTAGATGCTCTGATGAAAAGCAGGGAGACCCGGTGAGGGCACCAAGTCAAAGGAGCTGCAGCTGCGGTAGCCAGCTTGCCCGAAGGCATTTGATACATAGCTTCACTGACTTTTCCCTCCTCGTCGCTCAGCATCTTTCTTTCTCCCTGCCTGGGATGTGGGATCTCCTCAGTGCTCCTGTTGCCCCCACACCAAGTCCCCTGCAGCCACTGTCTCCTTGCTGCTCCTCATTCTTTCTACTATCTTGTGTTGGCTTTAACCCAAATCTCCGGCCTGGACTGGCGATTGGTCCCTTGTCTGTTTATTTGAATTGCAGTGTTTCCAGAACCATCCTTCTGGGTGAAAAGTGTTTCTGCCTTTGACAGAAGTCAAATTTTGTTTCTTCTGAACATTTGTAAGTCAGCAGAAACAACAGAACATATTTAAAATGATGCTTGAGAAGATGAATCCCTGCGAAGGGCAGCCAACCAAGTGTGAAGTGTCTGCCATGTCCAGCAATCATCACGAGTCACTGTGGAAGGATGCACCACTTGGTGACATTTCCCGAGTCAGTAGATTTGGGACCAACAATAAACTACTAGCCTCTTGGGAGCAAATACCTTTGAGGAGAATCTGCATTCCACTTGCTAAATCATGTAAAACAAGCGGAAGAGAGAAAAGGTCTAATTAAACATCACTCGGGGATTTCAAGGAAAAGAGATATTAATCTCTCTCCTCATGAAACCCTCCAGCCACAATTGCGATGAATCTGAATGATAGCAATAATCTCTCAGATTTAAAAAATCAGACAGCTTGATTGTTGAGTTGGAACAATTCCTTACTATTTAAATAAAAGTTTTTAGAGGGCGAGATTTCAAGCTCATAGTTTCATGTTAAACTTTAAGATAAAGTTACTATTTGTATTTGTACCATAGAATTATATACCAATGCCCATTTTCCACTCAAATGGTTAATATCTAGAGCATTGTATATAAATGCATTTAGATTTGTGCAGGGGTTACATATTTAGGTAGTATTGCTCATAAAATATTTTTGCTCTAAGATATTGCTTATTTCAAAATAAACACAAATATTTGCTTATTTGCTGCTCATTTTCACAGTATCTGGAAGCACCTTGAAGGCTATACTGGCCTTTAGATTTTCTCATCTGAAAGGTCAACTGTTTTGGCAATAAAACTCATCCTGCAATTTACCATAGACATGAGTTTTTCAATAGTTTTCATTTTTCTTTTTAAATTTTAATCGACAGATAGCATGTGCTTGTTGCATCCACATATGTATCACGGAATGGATAAATCTAGCTAATCATGAAAAACATCACCTTCCGCCATTACTCTTGTGAAGAGAGGTCACATACCTCCTCTCCTTATGTTCTTCAGGAATGCAATACATCATCATCCTCATTACTGTGGTCCCCTTGACACACACAGGCCTCCTGTAGTCTCTTCTTCCTGTTCAGCTGTAGTGATGTATCCCTGTCCCTCACCTGTCCACCCCACCCCTGGCAACCACCCTTCTACTCTCTATTTTGGTGAGACTGGAATTTTTAAGTGTGGTGGGCAGCAGTGAACCTGTGGTCAGTTCCCACAATGTGGTCCTGGCTCCAAGGGCACCATTCCTCATGGTCACCTCCACTTCAGCTCCGGGTCTGAACAACCAGGACCATGGCTTCCCTACCTGCTCTGAGAGATGAAGCTCATCCAGGGGAAACCAGCTCCTGATGAACTTACTCAGGGATGCAGGGTCCCTTGGCTACTCGTTACCTTGCAAGGCTGCTGTCTGCATCTCTCCAGACCAGGCAGCTCCTGCAGCAGGGCACGGTGGTGCGCTGCCCTCTGTGCTCCCTGGTCTCTGCATGCAGACCTTCAGGCAGCCCTCCCGTGGCTGTTCAAATCCCGGGTCAGTAATGACCACCAATTACTTGTATCGAGGAGCTACGGGATGAAGGGCGAGATTGCTTCGCAGGCTGCAGATTGCACCTTGATAAAGTTGCTGGTGTTCCCACACTTCCTGGACAGCTCCCTTATTAGAAATTTGTCATTGTCATTAAGTGCAGAGAAGACTGCAAATCCCTCTCACCAGTTTCATGAGTAAATGTCCCCAAGCAGGCTTGTTGGAGAGGCTGGTAAATTTCAGGCAGGGAGCCGTTTGTCAATGTGGACAGGGAGGAGGAGAGTGTGGAAAAGACCAGATGGATGGTTTTCTCCCCTGTAGCCCTGGAAAGCTAGATTTCAATAGGGTAATCCAGTCAATAATGGAAATGCCATTTTATAGGCTGTATTAGTTAGGATTAGTCTCATCTGGCTGCATCGAATAGTTAGCCCCCAGTAACAGAAAGAGGGGGAATACATTTGTCTCACTTACAAAAGCAGCCCAGAGGCTGCCCCAAGGGTACAGACATGCCTGCTCCCCCAAATCTTCAGGGCACAGGACTGGTTCAGTGGAATCTCTTTCATCCCCAGTCAAGTCTCCTGGCCTTGATGTTCACGCAGGATACCAGAGCTCCATTCATTACTGCCACGGTCTAGGGAGGAAGCAGGCAGCCCTTCCCCCTGTAGGACATTTCCTGGGAATTTCACAAAACACTCCAGCTTACATTCCATTGGCCAAAACACATGACCTCATGCAACTCTGAGGGACGTGGGCAAGCGGTCCTTTGACTTGGCAGAGTAGAAAAACACTGGGCCTAAGGACAAGGAGGTGCACAAGGAGGTGCACACGGGAGGCAGTGCAGACTTGGTGCTGCGTGGATTATAACCTCCCCCCATGCAGAGCTCTTGAGTCGGGGATGGTGTTCAGAGAACAAATTTCCTTTTTTAATGCCATCACATCATAGAATTCCAGCCATAAAACAAGCCGTGAGCGCTTGCCTCTTCACAATGAGGATATACAGAATTATATCCTGACTAGAAATTATTTGAAATCCAATAAACTGTACTCATTATATATTGACTCATTTGGTTTCTAAAGAACCTTGAATATTAGAGATAACTACAGAATTAAAATAGGATTCTCACTAAGCTATGTGGAGATATTTTTCATTATTGAAATTTATTTGGTTAAAAAAAGAAAAAACAGCTAAAAATCTCTGAGAGGAAATCATATTTACCACTCTGAAAGCCCTACAACTTGAACCACCAAAGCTTTTCACACTAGCGCTAGTATTTGGGTCATAGAAGAATTGAGCTTCATTTTCCTGGAGGAGGGGTCACCTCTCTCTCCAGTGCCCTCACCAAAATCACACACACACAAACAGGCCCAGTCAAAATTTTTATTTTGAATTCTAAGTCTGTTGCTATGACAACAACAAAAAAAACCCCGACACTCTCCTTGCCTGGGCCTTGCTGGTTCCATTTGTTTTTGAAGAGCAGGGTGTATTTCAATCCCAAGGAGACAGGATGATGGATAGAGGCTCAGACCAGAGGCCCGAAGGCTGGTTTATATTCTCAGCTCCCAGCACTGATTCGTGTGGCCACAGGCTAGCTGCCCAGAGTCTTGGGCTTTGTGTCCACTTTCTTAGCTACTTCCAGTTGCTGTCTACCCCTTTGTGAGTGGTAGGTATTGACAGGGGATTCACTGTGAGCACCTTCGAGATCTCTTCGAGATCTGGCACTATCCATCCTCATTTCCTAGGCAGCTAATTCCCGAGATTATACAATCCGGGGTAGTCCACGTGGCTGAGACATTTGGAATCTTCTTCACTTGGCGTGCATTTCTGTCCAGACATCTGAGGAACTGCAGACTCTGCAGCTTCAAAACTTCAAAGAATTGTTTGGATTCAGATGTACTTAAACTATAAGAAAGCTATTTATAACCAATTTGCAGACAAGGCACGAGGAAGCAGGTTTCTCTGGACACTCTGTGGAATTAGACAAGACGAGAGGGTTCGACCAAAGTTCTGGGTGGCTGGATTCCAAGTCTCAGATCTGGGTGCAGACATGAATGAAGAACACCTGGGATTATCTGTTTCTGGCACAGAACAAACACTGTCATCCTCTGAATGAATGTGCCTAATGAGTTTCTTCTTCTCGTTCTGAATGGATCTCCTGGCACATCTAAGCACACCGTGTTATTGTCAGTTGCTCTATTAACCATAAAGTTCTGAGACAAAACTACTTATGTCAAAACAAACCAGTCTGCTAAGAACGTTTTGGTTCACCTAGAAATTTGGAGACTGGTTACATTTCCATGACATGGAAAGGTTGGCAAATGGGTACCACATTCCAGTCAGGCAGGAAGAACAAGCTTTAGTGATCGATTGCAGAGAATGGTGACCCTATCAATAAAAATGTGTGTTCAGAGTTAATATAACTGTGTGGTAATGTGATAGAAATAAGAGTAATATAATGTGATAATCAGAATATAAGTATCAAAGTTACTAAAAGTAGATTTTAAGTGTTCTTGCCACAAGAATAGTAAAGCAAGTAGGTGAAGTGATGGATATGCTAAGTAGATCAATTTAATCATCCCACAAGGTATACCTATATCAAAATGTCACATTATAACACAAAAACATATGTAATTGTTACCCTTCAATTTAAAATAAAATTTAAGAAAATAAAAGGAATGTTCACCCCGCCAAATGTTTGAAAAGGTCTATAAAAGTGTGGGATGTGTGCAGGGCCAGCGTGGTGATGAACTTGGACAGAAACTTGGAGCTGCTTGTGAAGCAAACCACAGAATTGTCACAGAGTTAATTGAAATCTAAGCCCGAGGAACACTGATATTTGAGACATTCCAACTTCACTTACATCATAGACTTGAGTGGAAACAAATGCAGACATAAATCTTATCTTTGCCTTTTACTATTTACTAGATCTTCAGCAAATTATTTTTCCTCTGGAGCCTCAGTTTCCTCTTCTGTAAAATGGAAATAATTGTCTGCTTCCCCGAAGGGTAGGGTCAAAGGAGATGACTGACAATAAAGTGGCTGTCCACCAACAGGGCGACCTCTTAAGGGACTTTTTCCCCTCTGTCTAGGAGTCATCTCGGGGGCCATGGCCTAGGCAGGCAGCGGTTCTTCGCCTCCGCCTGAGCAGCTTCCACTCTGCGTTAAGTCAAGACTTGGGTTCCACCATCAGTGAAACCCCCGAAAGCCTAGACTAAGTCATGTCACCTCACTTCCTGTTTGATGGAGAAACACATTCACTTCATGGACATGTAAAGAAAACGTCAAGGCGCCTGAGGCTGGTGTGGGGACACAGGGCGCTGAGCACCCCGTAGCCTCTGGTTGAGGTCCGCCAGGTCCACAGACGGTGCCCGCAGAGCCCCTGGCAGCAGGCCACATGCCCCTCCTCCCAGCAGTCTGCACTCCCATCCCCGGGTGGAGCGTGCCGTCCCTGGAGGGCGGAAGCCAAGTGCCCTGACAGCAACCGAAGTGGCCGCCGCTGCCGCCTTCTCTCCTGGCCCAGGGGCCTCCTGGAGCATCTCGAGCAGGGACTCAGGAGCTGACGCAGGCACCATCCTGAGAGCGGCGTTTTGCTGAGTTGACCGAAGCAGAGGAGCCACTGAAGTCGGCTCGCTTCCAAACAGGTTCCTTTCAAATCTAGAAACCGTGCTTTCTGTATTTTTAGCTACTCATCACATGCTGCTTCTACAAATGTCATTACTTTTGCTGGAAAAAAAAAAAAAAATATATATATATATATATAAAGCCCATGGCGATGAACGAACCCAGCAGCTGGTGACAGAGGGCACAATGGCTCTGCTGGTCTCCGCCACCCACTTCATCCCTCTCCAGCCGCTCCCAGGGCACAGAACAAAGCGCACAGGTGGAGGCGGCAGGAGCTGGGCTTGCGGCTGTCAGCACCCCTGAGAACACTGGCAAAGATCTCAGGTCGGGGGCGGCGCGGCAGGGAGAGGCTCGTGGGTGTCAGTGTGTGAGAGAAAAGCGTGGATGAGTCTAGTCCGTTGCTGAGCCCGAGTCTCTTCCTGGTGGTGACACCAGTCCCGCCCCCGCAGCCCTCCCACAGGAAGGCTGACCTCTGAGGATCTCCACCAGGGTCAGCCACACTGGCCTCCAGACTGCGGCTCCAGGAGCTTCTGCATCCCCACGTCCACCATCAGCGGTTCTCTGGACACACTCCCAAGGTTCCCTGCAAGCTGGCTCCCGTGCCTTCCCGTCATCTCTACCTGAGGATGGCAGTTTAGTCTCCTGTAAGTTACTCTTCTCCGAATCTGTGACAGACTGTTGCCTCACGCCCCTCTGGATACGCATCCATGCCAAGGGCTGCACTGCAGTCACATTCCTGGTTGTCAAGTTGTCACTCCTTCTAAGAAGGATTCAGGAAGAAGAAATGCTGACACCACTAGGAGGGAATGGCACGTAGCATCAGCACCCAATCTCAAAGAAACGGCAGCTCCACCTACCTTGTAATTAACAATTGCAAATTAATACAACAGCACAGTGGGAAAAGGAAGTGCATGTCTGGCATCTGCTCTCTGGGTGGCTTAAGCAAGCCAGGTAACCTTCCAGAGCCTCAGTTTCCCAACATGGGTGTCAGGCAGGATTCTGGTACTGTAACAAAATACCTGAGATAATCAACCAAAAAAAGAGGGAATGTTTATTTGTGGCTCACTGTTTTGGAGGTTTCAATCCATATTCCACTACTCCCTTTGCCTTTGGGCCTGTGTTGGGATAACCCACCATGGTGGGAAGCACCCAAGGAAGCAGCCTCTTCACCTCATGACCAGGACAAGAAAGACAGAAGAGGAAGGGACAAGGGTCCCAGAATCATATTCAAGTCATGTCTGGTGACCAGCTTCCCACGAGGCTGACCTATGGAAGGTTCCAGCACTCCAGATAGACCCATGGCTGGGGACCATGCTGTAACACACAGGCCCTGCAGGAGCACTTCTCCTCCCAATGGGGACCATACATCCAGCTGTGGATCTGTGGAGAGAATTGCTAATGACGTCCCTGGCATACCATGGGGGACATGGCGATTGTTGATGTCGCTGGTGGCGGCACACACTTTGGTACAGTTTTCTTAAATGACAGAAATAGAAGTTGGAAAAATTGAGGGCAAACCAGTAAAATAATCATAAATGCTATTGAGGGATGTGCAATCCTTTGAGGCATTTTGAATTTTAACCATCCCCAAATTTGATGCATGTCCTTTGATCCATTGATTCCTTTCCAATAGAGTTGTAATAAGAAGATAACTGTAAAATGCAACATATATCATATGATGAAACAATGATTGACTGTGGACAGAAAGAGGGTGGTGTCTTTCCTCCTCAGCATGAGGATCATGGCAGATCCTATAACAAAAGACACCTTAAGAAAAGAAAAGCATACCACGTTTATTTGATCACAGTTTCCCATGATGCAAGAGGCTTCAGAGGGAAGACCCAAAGATAGAGGGGCAGCTCTGATTTCAAGCTTGGTTTGTTGAAGCAGGGACAGTCACGTAGAAATGCAATGCACAGAACAGGGATGTGCTCATCGTGACAGACCAGCAGGGGAAACCCAGCAAGGCAGTTCAGACTCGTGTGAGTTATCATGAATACCTCCATATTTCATCCCTCTATGAACTCCTGTGTTTAGGTGCCAACCTACAACACTGAATAGGTTTCAGATATGTCTGTTTTCAGGTGGAGTGCCTTCACTGAACATGTTGACGGAAAGCAAGATTGTTGCTGCAGATCCACGTGTTTCTTGACCTCTCTGTGCAGCATTTCTTCCTCCTGGGTAGGGGCAAGGAGCCTCTTGAAAATAGGGGGTTTTATGACCTACAATCAAACAAGAGAGGTCAGGGGATTTCTTTATGGCCAGCTGTAACACAGAAAGGGGAGAGAATGTTAGAGTAATATTTTTAGTTTTATGATTGGCTTTGGGGAAATGGGGTCTTGCTTTCTATGGCTTGCTTGGAGAAGGAATTCTAGTTCCTATGGCTTGCTTCTCGAGAAAATGAGGTCAGGGGAAGGTCAGAGTGAAACTTTACTTCTGAGACTACCTCATTTTGGGGTATGGTTACCTGAACCCCAATATAAGACAATGCATAGTCAGGTGTCTAGATCAATGTATCAAAATAGAAAGCCTAGACCCAAGACACGCACACCTGCAGTCAGTCACCTGGTGTGTATCAAAATGGCACTTCTGGGGACAGGTCTCTTGTTGACGGTGCTGCGCCCAGTGCATACCCACATGAAAAAATCTTGCAAAGTGTAAAATAATAAATCTTTTAGGAGAAAACATCAGAGAACATATTTATGATCATGGAATAGGCATGGATTTTAAAAACAAGGCCCACATGATGCTAGTCTTGAAGAAAAAATAATGCACATTAGAATTAAGAAGTTTTATGTATCAAGATACCATTAATAGATTGAAAAGGTAATCCACAGAATGAGAGAACTTTTTGCAAAATATATATCCAAATTGGAACTTTTGTCCCGAATATGTAAAGAACTTCTACAAATCATCAAGAAAGAGACAGCCAACCCACTAGACCAGTGAGTGAAAGACTAGCAGGCACTGCGTAGAGAAGGATATTCCAAACGGCAAATTAACCAAACTGGGCAACCCGAACGCTCACCAAGAGTGAGGGGACATCCCTGTGTGGAGGCCGTGTTGCTAAGATAATGAATGAACTGTAAGCATGAGCAGCAATGTGTCAGAAACAACAACAAGAGAAGGAAATAATCCAGAGCGGGCAACGTGAGTCTGTTTTAGAAATCAGTGAAGTAGTCCCTCTTGATTAGGGGGAAGAGTTAGCAGGATGATTGTCTGGTGCTGGCAACCCTGGGCACTGGCTACAAAGCGTAATCACTTTGTAAAAATTCAGGGAGCCGTAGCCTCATGATTTGTGTATCTTTATGACTTATGCATGTTTCTGGTTGTGTTTTCTTCCCCAATAAAAAGTCGACCCCCCAAAGTGCATTACATATGAAGACACACACGCATACACGCACACACCAGTTCCTTAACACTAGGTTGGGGAAACAGTGTAGGTGCCACATTAAATCGTCATGGGTTCTGGGATGGCAGTCCACTCCTGAGACACTCACAGCCCCACAGCTGGTAATCCACATGCCTACCTTCTGGGCACCCTTTGCCCTACTGTCACTTTCCGCGGCAACTTCTTTATTGTCTCATCAAGTGAGAGTTGCACCAAACCTTTTCATTCGTGTTTATGTCCCACAAAATCTGCCGCTTCGTTTTCGTGTCTGAACTGAGAGGCTGATCTGTGGAAGGCTGCCAACGGAGCTGATCCCAGAGACGGAGCCTCTTTCAGTTGAACCAGTCGGTCACGAATAGTTCCTGATACTAATGGAACTCAAAAGTGACTGGTTGTCATTACTGTTCCACAGGCTCCAAGGAGACAGGCCTGTCAACATTTTCCATTGTGATTGGTGAGGTGTGACACAGGATAGATTGCCACAGGGGAAGGCTGAGGGAACAGTCTGAAAAATCTCAGCGGCTTATGATGAAGTTCTCTCCCTCACACTATCCATTCGAGGCCCTGTTCATTTCAATTCCCCAAGGACCCAGGCTGCCAGGCTCCTTGCCTCTATCACCACAGTTGGAGAGGAGCAGGTGCCGGTTCTTAAAGCTTCTGTCCAGAATGATCATGAATCACAGGAAAAGGCTAGTAAGCCCAAGACCTGCGCTGGGGAAGGGAGGGGAGCCAGGAACACAGGTCCCGACAGTAAGCACATGTGTTTCTTCCCAGGCGCAGTTTGGAGAGGGAACTGTTCTCAGTGAAGGGAGAGAGGATGCAGACCCAGCCAGGAGAAGCAGCTGTGGTCCACACAGGTGACTGGACGCACTAGATTACACTCCATTCAGGCAATCATGTAGGCATAACTTGCTGAAGAAACAAGGTTATTCAATGATCCTTGTTAAAGCACAGTAACAAGGATCTCGGGCTGTCACCGGAGGTATAAGAACCTCAGCAAATGAGACTGAGTCAACTCCAAATAGGGCAAGGGCAGGTGGGAATTTACAGCCAAGAAACAGAGTGGGGTCAGAGCATAGAGAACTACTAAGAGTGGTGTAGGACGTCAGTGGGGTTCTTGCAGAAGTTGGGCATCCCCTGCGGGGTAGAGGAGGTGAGGTGTTCACATATGGAGGAGGGGGTTCGGCTAACCTGGATTTCACAAAGGGGTGCACAGATGGGCCTGGAAGAGGGTTCAGGAGCTTAATTAAAGTTGGTCAAGCAAAGCATCTTGGTCATTCTGTAAGTTCAGAGGGGCTCTGGTTTCATTAAAATAATTTAGTTTCATTTTCTTCTGTTTGTCCAATGTCATACCTTAAAGAATGCCTAAAGAAAAATCGATGTTCAGAATTAGTTCCCATGGGAGGCATGAGGGGCTCTTGTATATATCTGGAAGGATTAGGGGGAAGAACCAGCAGCCCTTAGAGGGTGGGTTGATAATACCCAGACAGCTCTCCCCACAACTCCCAGGGATAAGATTAAAAGAGATGATTCCTCCAATAGCAGAGCCAGTTAGATTAAACATTAGGAGTGGTTGATTTTGCATTTTATTGAGTAAGGAGACCATGAGTGTTAAGATGCTAATAAATGTAACGTCATTGAATGAATTTCAGGATTCCCTCCCAACCCCATCAAATTTGGAAACCTCTGCTCCACAGGCGGACTTCACTGAACATATGCATGGTCTTTGCAGTTCCATAAAGTATAAAAGAAAACAAAATAAAAACGAAGCTATCCTGCAGGTGGTAGGGGTTCAATGTAAGTTGTTAATTTTATCGAGTGAATTATTTTACCATAAAAGTGAGTTTGGCATTTGCCGGAAGCTCTCATTTTGCCTGGGGATCTGACCGAGCTGCTTCTGCACACTGACACAGCTCAGCTTGCAGAGGGAGGGGAGTGTGAGGTAAATAGCTGTGCTATTCCTCCAAGGGAGTCCTTTTGGCTTTGAAGTTGGGCCCCCAGTAAGGGGAGAGGATGCCGGCTCCAAAGTCCAGGTGCAGAGCTGTTTCTGATAAGATTAAAAGGATGCTTTTCCTTCCAGATATCATTCCTTCACACAGCAGTGTTTCCTAAACACAGCAATGATGTGCCAAATGGTGCAATCTGTCTTGGAGGAGCACAGTGACTCCTTCCTTCCTGTTATCATAGTCAGCTTTGGATTTTTCTTGGCAATTTCTGTCCCTTTGTTTCACCCCAGGTTTAATATTCCTGAACCAGAAGAGCAACTCAGAAGTTATGCTTCTGCTAAAGGACTAGTTTTTATTGTGAATTCTCTTCTCAAATCAAAATAAAATATGGTCTTACTAGCAACAGCGTTTCACCAAGTAGCTTCAAATTGGATAAAATTTAATTTTTTTCCCATTGATTTAAAACAAAAGATTAAGGGGTACCTAAGTATTGTTGCAATATTTGCTTCAGAATAAAATGGACCAACTACACTTCTCTATTGCGACAAGGTACAGCTAACATTAACTGACCACTTTAGCTCTTTCCAAGTGTGCAATTCCATGGCACTAAGTGCATTCACAAGATTGTGTGGACTTCACTGCTGTGCATTTCCAGAACTTCACTAAGATTCAACATGTCTAAATGGTCCAAAGAAATCCTGCTTCCCAGGCAGAATGAATCTCTGTTGTCAAGTGATTTATTGCAGAGTACTTTAACCGAAATGATTGCTTGATAATAGGAACTGGAAATAGTAAGGGACTTCCCTTTGGAAATCCCATTCCCTGCCCAAGTCCCAGGACGGCAGGAGCGTGGGTGATCATGTACACAAACTAAAAACTCCAATATACAAATAAAAATGTGTTTCAAAAGGTCATACAAATGTGCACTTGTGCTGCAGATGTACAAAGACACCGTTTTTCCCACGTCCACTCTCTCTTGCGGTCTTAGTCCTTTCTCATGTTGCCACCAGGGTGCTTGTGCCACAGTTGACAATGGTGCTCTGGGATGTGAGGAAATTTCTTTGCTTGACTGTTAGTCAGCTCCAGAGGAGGGAAGTTTATTTGGGGCTCACAGTTTCAGAGGTCTCAGTTCATAGGTGGCCGACTCTGATCCTCAGGGCCCAAGGTAAGGCAGAACTTAATGGCAGAGGAAAGCAGCTGGGGTCTGTCTCCAGGAAGCAGAAAGAGACTTCACAAATATAAAACACAAAATATAAAAGCCAAAGACAGCCCCCATGACCCACCTTCTCCAGCCACACCGCCTGCTCACAGTTCCCACCCAGTTAAGCCCTTTCAGGGGATTCACGCACTGAATAGGTCAAGGCTTTTGTAACCAAGTCATTTCACCTATAAACTTTCCTGCATCGTCTCACACACGAGTTTTTAGGGAACTTCTCACATCTAAACCATAACATTGACCATACTTTAGTCAGATTCCTGAAACTTCTCTAGGTGCACCTCGTACTTCCTTATCAAATACAGTGTTAGCAAAAACTCTGCTTGGTCAGGTTAGCAAGAACCCCACTCTCTATACTGGATCACCCTGCTATCAGATTGGTTCCTCACCCCCCTTGCTGCTTTTCCTGTCTCCTACCAGGAGATGCCTGTCACCCTGGCCTGTCCTCAACAGGAATACTACCTATTAGGCCTGTTTAACCAAAGTTCCCCTAACTCCTGAGGCTTCCTCCTAGTGATTTTCTGCCCGCAGATGCTGCTTCTTGACTGTGACACCCCCTTGTCCTGCTGCATCTGGAACGGACCCTGGTCTACACTGAAGCCACTTCTCCCCAACTGCAATCAATGGTCCTGTTTTTCGGCTTGAATCACTGTGTGACTGGATTTCCTTGGTAGATGACAGCATCTGACTCCCCTCAGGAACCATCTCTGTAACCTTAGGGCAACCCCAGAGGGCGACCCCAGACAATCCTACCAAGGAGGGCAGCATCGACGCTAACACAGTGATCGGTGCTGCCTGCCTGTTCAGCCGCTCCTCTGGCTGAACCCACTCCCCATCTAATCTGTCACACACACCACGGTCTGCCTGCAAGGTGCTTTTAGGATGGAGGAACTGGGCACGCTGATAAGAGCAGTTGCAAAAAGCTGAGAACTAGGTTTCACTCTTTCATTTAACCTGAAGATTTTCTTAATTCCCTGCATAATAATGTCAATAATTCTGCTTTCTGAGACTCCACAGTCTGAAGAAGACATCTGGATTTCATTTTAGAGAAAAATAAAGGGCCAAGACAATGCAATGAATATTTCCAAGTGCGATCTTCAGGACTGGGAAATGAGTTGGTCCTACTTCTCCTCACTCCTCACTCCAGTGCACCTCTCCGCGCAAACCTCACATCATGAGGTTGCTTTCCAGTATTAAAGATGTTCATTTATACCATAAGTGAGGGTTTCTCTAAAGTTCCAAACTGAACTTTAAAATGTAGGTAGTTCTGGCCAGGTGCAGTGGTGCACGCCTGTTATCCCAGCAGCTCGGGAGGCTGAGGCAGGAGGATTGCAAGTTCAAAGCCAGTCTCAGCAACTTAGCAAGGTCCTAAGCAATTCAGTGAGACTCTATCTCTAAATAAAATATTTAAAAAGGCTGGGGATGTGGCTGAGTGGTTAAGCTCCCTGGGTTAAATCCCTGATAGCAAAAGAAAAAAAGAAAAAAAAGAAAAAAAGAAAAATGTAGATAGTTCTTATGAATGTGTTTTAGTCAGTTTTTACTGCTGTTACTAAAGGATCTGACCAGCACAACTATACAGGAGGAAAGATTTATTTGAGGACTCATGGTGTCAGAGGTCTTAGTACACAGAAGGCCGGCTCCATTCCTCAAGGCTTGAGGGGAGGCTGAGTATCATGGCAGGAGAGAGTGATAGAGGGAAGCAGCTCACATCACTGTGATCAGGAAGCAGAGAGTCTCCACACTCCAGATACAAAATATACACCCCAAAGTCACGCCCCAATTCCCAACTCCTCCAGCTACACCCTCCACTTCAATTAATCCCAGCAGGGACTAATTCACTGATTGGGTTAAGACTCCTACAACCCAATCGTTTCTCCTCTGAACCTTCCTGCACTGTCCCACAGGTGAGCCTTGGGGAACACGTCACATCCAAACCATAACCTAATGCAAAGGCTTAAGAAATCCGGGGTAAAAATAATACTTATTTAAAATATGAACACTGGGATTTTATAATGAAGTAAATTGTGCTTCTCGTTGGCCAAAGCCTTGAGTCTAAGGCTCTCAGCTTGAGCCTCACAATGTGTTCCAGAGTCCAGAAGGGGATGTGGCAGAGGACAGGCACTCCATCAGGATCTGCCAAGTGACAGACTCTTCTGGAAATCAGCTGTGTCTGTGGGCACCACGGAGTCCAGGGCTGCTCCCACCCAGCTCCCTCTGCCTCTTTCCTCCTCCTCCTCCACCACTTCCTGCCTTTCATTCTTCGTTTTCATCTCCACCACCGTCCTTGAGTCTTCTCTCCCTCCAGGTTCTTCTCTGCATCCACCGGCTCCCTTTATAGAAAACACATGGAACTTGGCAGCATTTTGAAATGGCTTCTAATTTACTATCAGTCCTATTCTTAACTTTTCTCATGGATCCTTAAAATTGTATAGTTTTTGGTACAAAATCAAACAACAAATGAGTTTTATTTGTTTGTGGCAAAAAAGAAAAAGAAAAAAAGAAAGAAAAGAAAAAATAATGGGGTCCCGGATGACGTGTGCATCCTTAACGCTGGGTGTGCCCTGGGACGGTCAGGGTCCTGCAGGGCCCTCCCACTGTTGGTGCCCACTGAGCCACCTGCTGGGCTTCTCTCTAGGCTGAGCATCCTGCTGCCAGGAAGGGGTCTGTCCCTCAGTAATCCTACTATGGCCCATTTCCCACAACCCCCACTTCATGAAAAGGAGTTGCCTCTGCAGGTGTCTCCCTGGGTTTCCCCCATTCACCCGACTTCTATGGCACAGGCTTCCCCTCTGGATGCTCATGAAATAGGATTTGAGGTTACTAAGCATCCGGGTGCCTCCCAGCTGCCTTTGCCTCCTCTTTTTGCTCCCTCAGTTCTTGCCTGGGACAGGTCAGCTGGATGTCAGTGAGCGGGGACTCCTCAGTAGCTGTGGGTGGATGGGGACGGGACAAATAGCTAGGGAACAGAAAGGGACCAAAATAACCCTTTGCCATTTCTATTACCTCCATATGAGTTTTCTTTTCAGGCTGTAAATTCACTTCTTTCAAATAAGAAGCTTTGCTGAATAAAAATATTTTTTAAAATTGCCATTAAGTGTACCTTTTGCTCAGGATGAACCTATTGAACATTTGCTTTATTATAATTCAGCCCAATTCACAGCAATTGGAAGTGTTTGTCCAAATGCTAAAGTTCTGTTATCAGCTTAGTGTGAAACAGGGAGCCAAGGAGTGGATGTGCATTCGCTAAGCCCCAAATAGCTTCTTCTCTTTTCTTTCTTTTTTTCTTTTTCTTTTTCTTTCTTTCTTTCTTTCTTTTTTTTTTTTTTTTCAATGCTGAAGAAAGGCAAGTGGCCCAAACCAGGACAATCCCTTTGTCTCCTCAGTATTAGTCTATTTAACTCAGCTTTGTGCACATTTAAAGATGCCAGGCAACCAGGGGGATCCGAAAGGCAGACAACCTCCAGAGGAGAGCAAGGAGGCAGGGAAGGAAGGTCAAGGGCAGCGACTGGTGTGCTCAGACAGGAATAAGCCTCGCTCATGGGTAGTTACGTGAGGAAGGCTGTGGTCCCGCTCCCCAGGGGGCGTGAGAATCCTGACTACGGCTCTCAAGTACCTCGCAATGGCTTTAGGCATTTATCTGCAATGCCATCTGTTGGGTTCTTCAAATTGTGAATTTTTTCAGGGCAGCCCAGGATTGACAAGGACTGAGCACTCATGTCGGACGTAGACTGCTAAGGGTTTACTAAGCGGTAAGTGCATGTCTGTCAGTCAACGGCTGCCAGGAATCTGCATGTGTGAGATGACCTGACCGGGAACGTTGGTTATTTTCCTGTGGCCTGGTTTTGAAAGGAAACAGAGCTTATTTTCTTTTCTCTTTTCAAATGGAAAAGGAGATCTCAGAAGGCTGAAGCGGGCTCTCGCAGATGAAGCGGTGGGAAGCAGGCTGTGGCCGGTGAGAAGAGCGGAGACCCAGGAGAGCATCCGGGGGCGGAGGGCTTGCCAGGCCACTTTCAACCCACTTTCAAGCTGTGGTTGTTGAAGACTCATGCGTAAGAGTTGTGACTTCAGGCTGTGTAAAAATCCAAGTGAACAGTGGGTTGGGAGAAGCAGGTTTGCCCGACTTTGCGTGGTAAGGAAAGTTGGTGGACTAGATCCAACTGCCACCTCCGTTGGCAAATCAGGTTGCCTTGGCACAGAGCCACGCCTGTTTGGTTATACAGTATCAGTGGTGGCTTTCGCTTCCCAAGGGCAGAGTTGAGTACCCGTGGCAGAGACCACGCAGAGCATCCACAGAACCTAGAACATTTGCTGCTAGCTCTTGACTGGGGAAAAAAATAGACTTCTGGACTATTTGCTTGCACTAGGGGTTGGATCTGGGGCGGTTCACTTTCTTAGCAGCCTGAAGTCAGGAGGTCCTTCTTACATTTTCTGAACGGCTCAAGTCCTCAAGGATGTGCAGAGCAGGCCAGGGGAAGAATCAGTAATGACTCACATTCATGTCTCCCCATGTTCCCAGGTCTTCAACTCACCTCCACATTTCCATATTTTATATTTATATTGATATTTACATCCCTGTGTTGGGGATTAAGTAATCTGAGATTTCTAGGACTGAAGCCCTTTAACACCAATGTATAGCTGCTCTTTACTGGTTTCCTGTTGTTGCCACTTGCTTAGTGACCTACGGCAAGACAGACAGGCTTACAGGTTGGAGGTCAGAAGCCCCAAGGCAGTCTCCAGGGAGTAAACTCGAGGTGCCACCAGGGCTGGGCTCCCTCGGAGGCTCTGAGGGGGCCCTCTGGTCCTCTCCTCGAGGCTGCCTCATTCCTGGGCTCAGGGCCTCTTCCTCCACTTCCCATCTCCAAAGCCAGCAGGACAACCTCTTCTCCTCTCTCTATTCCTCCTCTTTGATTCTGACCCTCTGGCCTGCTTCTTATAAGGACCTTGTGCCTCCATCGGACCCACCACGCGAGTCCAGGATAATCTCCCCATCTCAAGACCTTCCACGCAGTCCCATCTGCAGCGCTCCTTTCACCACATAAAGAGGCATTCGCAGGTGCTAGGGAGTAGGCCGTGGACCTCTGGGGACACAATATTTGACCTTCAGCCCCCTGCACACCAGAACCATGAGACTCTGCCCCCTCCACCTCTGTGAAGAATTGCTGAAAAGCCACGGGGACCAAGGCTGATGGGATGCCCCCAGTCCCGCCTGGAGTCTCTCTCTCTCTCTCTCATCCAGGAAGGGGTGTCTGGGGATGGCGCAGGCGGTCTGAGTCGACTGCCCTCATCTCCAGTGCCTGCTGGGCAGGGAGGACTGGTGGCCCCGTCCTCCTTGGTGGAGGAGCATGCCTTGGACAACCCCGTTCTGCAGTCTCAGGGATTCCTCCTGCCCTCCGACTCCCTGGGAGGAAGGTTCAGATCCCGAGAGGGACCTCCTGGTCCACACTGTGTCCTTCCATGGCCATATCTCAGGAGGACACTGGGGGGTACCTGTCCTGGAGGAAAGCAGGGACAGTGTGCTGGTACAGATCTGCTCAGAGTGAGAGGACACAAAAGCGGCCACTCCCGGGACCCGTTCAAGAGGAGCTCGAAGCCTCTTTGTAGACAGGATGGCTGTGCCTTGAAACAGCACCTGATGACCAGCCTCAGCAGCAGGCCCGTCTCTGTGCCGCCTCCTCTGGTGGACGCCAGGCTTCCCCGGGAGGTATGGGTTTCATCCTCTCCTGCGCCCTGGTGTAGCCCCGTAGAGATTGGGATCATGAGGAGAACTAGACGTGTTTCCTTCCCACCACCCAGAAGTTTCTCAGGACTGGTCAGCAAGCACGTTTCCTTTGCACCTTAGTTCACTCAACGTGGTGTGGTCACCATCCTGTCTCTCCACACCAAAGATGGATTTCCATGGCCTAATGGTTTCCAGTCGGGTGCACCTGTCTGTGGTAGGGAGAGCACAGAGCACTACCCTTCTCTTCCCCTGAGCTCTGTCCTGTGAGGTGGTGTCCCTTCCACGCACTAGTACAAGCCCATGTCCAGCCCAGCTCATGGTTCCTGGACCACGGGTTCGTCACTCCTCCTGTGATGGCACACCAAGTCCAGCTCTGAGTGGGCCATGACGCAAGCCTCACCTTCATTTCCCGTGGCTGACAGAAGTGCAGGCAACTTATGGCAGTTGGCACCAAAGAGTGACAGTACAATAAGACATTCAGTTGCATAATCAAAGAGATGAACGAAACGAGGTGGAGTGCTGAGTTCTGGACAAATATTGACACAGTGGTTTAGCCCAACAGCGACTGCAGGTATGTTTTTTTAAGATGCCGACATGCTTTCTGCTGCTAGGATGTCAGGCAAAGAAACACATGTGTGAGATTCTTTGTTCTGATCAAAGCTGGAAAAGTTTAAGTTGTTTTCTCAATATCGCCTCAGCGTGGTCAGAAAGGGGACTCCAGCCAATGAGTAATTTCCCTGCAGAACATCACATGGTGTTGCTGGTCTCTTAACAAGACTGGTTTAGTTTTCAGATTCTGAATGTTTGTCAGCCAAGTGGACATCCATGTAAAAGGATTCAATCAGTGTGAAAATGAACAGACTCTAGAATTTTCTTTGTTGATCTGAGAATCACTGCACCAAGAAGCTGGCTACAGAGGAGGGGTAGGTCCAGCAGTGGAACCACACTGCTGAAACACCAGGCGTGGACAGGCTGCTCTCCACGAGGCAGGTCACAGTGACGTCTGGGCAATCACAAGGTCACACAGCACAGCTGGCTGTCCTCGGGGGCCGTCAGTGGGAAGGTGGAGCACAGTGAAGGAGGAAAGCAGGAAAGGAGGGTCTCTGCCATTCTCAGGGTCGCAGCTGAAATCAGTTTCCAGACAGACACGAGTAGGAAACAGTAGTTCAACAAGAGGCGGCTCCTCAGGAAAGAAACCCGCAAAAGGCCCCCTGGGTGCGCAAGCCTGCTCGACACCCCGTCCTGCTGGTGTCTCCTGCAGCAGTGCCGGGTCCGTTGAATGGAATGAAGACGTGAGCTGTCTGGAGATCTGAGTGTGGGGTGAGAGGAGGAGGGAACATTCCAGGCAAAAAGACCAAGTGCAATAAGCTGAGGAATTCCAGGAACAAAAAGGTAGTGAGGCTGGGGCAGGGGCGACCAAAGAGATGGAGCAAGAGTGGCAGGCAGTCACCCCACGGGTGTGGCCCTATAGGGAACTGGGTTTCCTCCTCGTGTTGAATTCCATCTTTCCTTGTGGGTTTTGCTAAGGGATGACATTTGATTAATTTCTTAAGGAGGTGGCAATGGTGGCTGATAAAATCCATGCAGAGTTCACCATGTGTAAACCTAGTATTTATCACGCAGCGTATCACTTGATGCTCACAGTAACCCCATGACCGTAACAGCACAATTATATTCTTGCCTGGGGTCACACAGATAGAAAGTGGGTGACTTTGGGATCAAACCCAGAAGAGTCAGAGTAGCACAGGTCTGACAGCACATGGGTCCCAAGGGAACGTGGGCAGAAGAGAGAACTTACACCATAAACCCACCATCACAACTAGATGGGCAGTTAGAAAGAGCTGGAGCCCAGCTATCGGTCTCCACCACGTCCAGCCCGCACAGGAACAGGGACCCTGAGATCCTAGGATGGGCTCAACCTCTGCTCAGAACAGACCGAAATCCCGCTGGGTCCTGCTGCTTCACAAGGGAGTGCTCACTCCAGGGACCCCGAGTGCCCCTTGAGCTTGGTGATCTGTATCTGATATCAATGAAATATGGTCTTCTGAACAGCTTTTGTGTTGAGTTTCATCATACTTTCTTATGTTTAGTAGAGTTTAAAATTGTAGAATTAGAAGGATTTCCATTGGCTTATAATTATTTTTAGCTTTGTGTTTGAAAACTACTGAAAAGTACAAATAAGTAAAAACAAAACTCCATTACAGATATATACTTATTACCCACACATGCATTCACACATGCACACAAGCCTACACACACACATTGCACATGCACACACTGCATGTACATCCACACGTGCACACGCCCAACACTATAAGCCATAATTACATCCCAAGGTGGGGGTGCTCCTGGAGGGCCACGATGGAGTTCCAGTCCTAATGTACCTCTGCTGCCACCATTCAGAGAAGCTCGGTGCCTAAATCAAGTGCAGAGCCGTCTCTGCTAGAGCCTTCCGTGTTTGCAGGCTTCTGAGCACTCCTGAATACCTCTGATATATCTGAGGAGTTTAAAGCCTCAGGAGTTTCCACTACCCCAAGGCAAAACCAGGGGACTTGGAATTACTCTCTCAGCAGCTGAGTTCCAGAAGTTTCCAGGTTCCCCTAAGCTGATCCTCATCTACCAGTCTCCTCTTTGAAATGATCAGTCCAAGAAAGGAGCCCCCACTGTAATGCACTTTTGGAAGAGGTGCCTGACTCTCAGAGGTGACAGTACCTTTCTGCATAGTACCTGGAGCAGATGTGACATGGGACCTGGGTCACAGAAGCAGCAGTGGCCAGACCTGCCATAGTGTAAACCACAGTGTCCCAGGCTGTAACTGAGAAGGTCCTACAAGTCTTGCACATGGCTGAGGACACAATTCATTCTTTTGCTATTTCAAGAATGACATGATCTCCCCCATCCACTCCTTTTTTTGATTTAGCCATCGTTGCTTGCACCCAGTAATCTGGGCTGGTTCTGAGTGTCCTATGCTTTTCAAAGGATGTCCCAGGGTCTCTATGTGTGCTAGAAACAATATCTTTTGTCTTTTGTATTAAGGAAGGAACTCTACAAAGCACACTCATAAGCTCAGGCCCACGCTTTCTTGATGGCCCCATGGTGTTCAGGGTTACTATGTTGATGCACCCTAATTTGCTTAGCAAACCCCATCCATGTGCATTTGAGCACTATATTATACAATGTAGCAGTGTAAACCTTGACACATTTATCATTTCCATCTTACTCTGTGGATTTCTTAAAGATTCCTAGCAGTAAGATTCTGGATGATCATACTAAAAATTTTAATATATAAAATCAACTTACATTTAAAAAGTTATAACAGTCATCTCTCACTACAGATGTGTGAAGATACCATTGTTTTCTACATCCTCTCTGACATTTGACGTTATTAGTCATTTTTCATGTTCAAATTTTGAAAAACAATGCTGAATCTCATTTTAATTTTAATCTTTAAAATTATTAAATTCAGCATATTTTCACATATCCATTTGTAATTCTTTGTTTTGCCTATTTATTCCTTTTGCCCATTTTCTTTTTTAATTAATAGAGATCACCCTATATTACATGTTGTAATGTGTAATGTCATGTATATATTATATAGCATGTAGTTTCTATGCATTGTGTTGCAAATAGTTTCTTTAAGTTTCTCAGATACTATTTAATTTTATTTATGGTAGCTTTTTAAAATTTTTTTAAAATCTTAAATTTGTTCTAATAAAGTTATACATAACAGTAGAATACATTTTGGTGCATCATACGTAAATGGAGTATAACTTCATTCTTCTGGCTGTATATGATGTAGAGTTACACAGGTTGTGTAATGATACATGCACAGAGGGTAATAATGTCTACTATCCTTACTACCCTCATACCCCCTCCCCTCTCTTCACTCCCCTCTGTCTAATCCAAAGTACCCCTATTCTTCCCTAACCCCCCCTTACTGTGAATTAACATATGCATATTAGAAAAAATATTCAACCTGTGATTCTTTGGGATTGGCTTATTTCACTTAGCATTGATATTCTCCAGCTCCATCCATTTACCTGAAAATACCATAATTTAATTCTTCTTTAAGTCTGAGTAATATTCCATTGTGCATATATACCACAACTTCTTTAACCATTCATCTGTTGAAGGGCACCTAGGTTGGTTCCATAGTTAGCTACTATGAATTGACCTGCTATAAACATTGATGTGACTGCATCACTGTAGTATCCTGATTTTAAGTCCTTTGGATATAAACCTAGGAGTGGGATAACTGGGTCAAGTGGTGATTCCATTCCAAGTTTTCTGAGGAAATCTCCATACTGCTTTCCATAGTGGTTGCACCAATTTGCAGTCCCACCAGCAATGAGTGTATTATGATGCTTTCTTCACACAACATTATTTCACATTTTTGGAATGGTTTAACTTGAGAGAATATAGAGATGTAATTAAATGTATTGATAAACAGAGTAAAGAATAATCATATCAGATCCAGAAGAAAATCTAATAGAAAAGAAATTGTTTAGTAAAGATTTTAGGTAAAATAAAATTTCTGACTCAATACTTCAGATAAAATAAAAACTTTAAAAAATAAACAAGAAAAACTTTTAAATAATTCATCAGCTTTCATCATGAAACATCAGTAAAATCTAAAAGCACTCCTACTGGGGCCGGAAGTAGGCCAGCAGCCAGGGGTGTCCTCCCGCCCCAGGGCAGGCTGCTGGGAAGTCTTGGCAGATGCAGTCGGAGAGATTCAAGCAACTGGTGTAACTCAGGAGAAGAGGCGGGCAGCATCACCCTTAGCAGATAATACGATTTTATCCCCAGAAAGTGCAGGAGATGTAACTAAAAGAAAAAATTTTAGAACTAATTTTCTTTTAAAAAAATTCACAAGAGGGTGTCACTATACAAGTACTTGAAAAACTCAGCAGTTTCCTCCATACTAGTGATAGGCATTTTGAAATTGAAGTGCTAAAGAATTTCATTCATGACCACTACTGAAGCTATATGTGGTTAAAAATAAATTTATCAAGAAGGTCTTAAGATGGGAACATACATTTTAGTGTTAATATTTTATTGAAGTCATAAACGAGGTTTCAGTGAATGAGACAAGTCACATCCCTGAATGGAAGGACAACATCATAGAAGCTTCTCAAATCCATAGGAATGTGATGTAACTCCAGTCAGAATTCAAATGGAGGCTACTTATTCTGACCTGCTCCTGAAACTGCAAATTGATTATAAATTTCATATAAGAGAATAGACTTGATAATTTCTGAAAATATTTTTGGAAAAAAAATATGACAGGGGGCTTATTTTCCAGATGTTTAAATGTATGTTACAGCTACTTAATCAAAACAATAAGATGCTGGCACAGGAACAGACACACTGATAAGCAAAACAGAACACAGGCAAGAAACTATCCAAAAGCACTTGAGTTACTTGAATTTTTAACATATGATAAGTGATCCTTGGACAGAGAACTAATACTTTAGGAGAAAAAGTATAAATACATTCCTTTATACTAAATTTCAAAATGATTTCTAAATTAATGGAGGAACAAGGTGAAAGAGAAAATCCACTTAATTTATACTAACATACAGGGAATTATGTATTTGTTTTTATACCATTGAGTATAGTAGCGACTTCTAAGGTAGTCTGGCAAACCAGGTAACAAAAACAAAACAAAACAAAACAAAATAAAAACAGATCAAAAGTCCACACCTGATCTCTGATATATATGGACCCCATGATATCACCTGTTAGAATATAGATTTGTATCTGTGAAGCAGTGACCCATCCAAGATCATTGAACTTGGTGGAGTCAAAGAATACTGCTCGGGTCAATGGAACGTTTAGTCATTTCTCCTTTCTGGTAGTTCTTCCATTTAATGAGCATAAGAATATCTTGGAACATTTGCTAAAGCTGCTAACTGGGCTCCACTCCTGGTTTCTACCTTAACCCACCCGGTCAGGGACTGGGAGCCAGCATTTCTAGTAGGCTGATGTCCCTGTGCTGCCTCTCTGGAGTCCTACCATAGTTTACAACTTCTCTACACAAAAAAATCATGGTGCTAGCATGCTCACTAGTTTGCATGCTGCCAGTGAGCATGTATTTTACTCTTATTTCAGGGTCACCATGTATTAGGGTTTGAAAACTGAGGCTAGAGGGGTGAACAGTTGCCAAGGGTCAAGATCAAACTCCTTCAGCAACAGAGGGTCAAGTCAGGTTGAGGTTAATAAAAGCAGTACAATTATTTCATTTATATATTTTTTAAAATGACATCAATGAAAATAGAAGACTGATGACCTCCAAAATTTCTCTTCTCTGTAAAAGCAGGGAGAAAACTGGCAAAAAGTTGTCAGAATCAATTTTTTGAGAACTCTAGAAATTAACCAAAGGTCTGGAGTAACCTGAGGAATGTTTATTAAAGAATGAAAGGCTGGGTTTTAGTAAGGTCTCTGAGGCGAGGGCATTTTAACTTGCCTGACTCCCGTCGTCCCTGGCCCTAGACTCACAGTCACCTTGTAAAACAAGAATCATCATTCTTGAGCAGCCTGGAAGCCACCGCAGGACCACAGCAGAGTCCCACGCCCATTCCGAAGAATTGTTATCCTTGACCTGTCTCACGGTTCCCCAGAATTTTCCCACTTACAAGGCTGTCTGAATTCCATCTGACTCAGAGGTTGCTTGGCGCAATAAGTCTTCTCCCCAGGGGCATTTGGTGAACAATTATAGGCACATGTTTTAACTTTTCAGCTGCCTGAGGTCATCAAAAACATGGGGGTAAGTGACAGATGAACCAAAGAGCTTAAAAAGAAAACCTGGAGCTTGAGATATTTGTAAGAGCCTAGAAAATCTCTCACATCCCTGGGGATCTAGAAGGCCATGTACGTGTCAGTACTGCACATATGATCTGGTCTGTGTGCATGCCCAGAAAGTCCTGAGCTCTCACCTCTGACTGACCTTAAACTCTGTGTAAAAAGAAGAAAGAAGCCAAGGAAATTATCAGATGCCTTGCTAAGAGCTGGGAAAGTATTCCAGTACACATATAGTGCTACTTGGCAAAAATAGGGAGATTTTTTTTTATTGATTCCAAGTAATTGAGGAAAATGACCATTAAGCCAACGGAATGGAGACTTCAGTGACCACATATGAAAAAGAACACAGACTTAGTTCAGAAAAGTTTCCAAATGAGTAAGCAACAGCAACCAGTAACAGTAATAAAAAGCAATAGTGATAAACCTGTAGTGGGGAGGACTTCATATGAACCACATTATATTATTCTACCATGTCTAACAGTCTAATGACTGTTTTTTAACAGAAATTTATGAGACACAAAGAAACAGGAAAGCATCATCCATACATGGCAAGGTATCAGGGGGAGGAATCAGAATCATCTCTAAGTAAACGCAGATGTTGGACTTACTAGACAAAGATCTTAAGTATGCTATTTTAATATGTTCAATGAGCTAAGGAAGACCAGGTCTGAGAAACTAAAGGAAAGTATGATATCTCACCAAATAAAAATATCAATGGTGAAATAAAAATTATTTTTTAAGAAATGAAATAAAAATTCTGGTTAAAAAGTATAATAACTGACATGAAAAATTCACAAGTGGTCTCTATAGTAAATATTAACAAACACAAAATAAAAATAAGGAAATTTGAAGATTGACAATTGAGATGATGAAGTCTGAAGAACAGAAAGAAGAATAAAGAAAAATGTGAAATGTGAAACTTCATCAAGTTTACCAACACATGGATAATGGTAATCTCAGAAGGGTGGAGAAGAAGAAAGGAGTAGAAAAGCAATTAAAGAAATACAGGCTGAAAACATTCCCAATTTCCCATGAATCCACAAATGCAAGTAGCTCAAAGAATTCCAATTAGGGTGAACTCCAGGAGATCCACAGGCTTACATCAGCATCAGAAGGTCAGAACTCGAAGACAAGGAGTGTTTTGAGAGCATAAGAGAGAAGCACGTGATCTAGGAATTCTTCTTAATATTGATGGCTTATTTCTCATCATAAACCATGGGGACCAGAAGGCAATGGGGAGACCCAGTCACAGTGCCAAGAGGAAGGAAAACAACAAGCCAAACAAGGCTGCAGCAAAGAATTCTATCCCTGAAAAAATCACCCTTTGACACTAAAGGAAAAAGTACCAGATTCCCACACTTTTAAAATGGGTAAGATTTTTCATTAACTGACCTACCCTTCTAGAAACACTGGATGAGACCTTTGAGCTGAAGTGAGGACTGTAACTTGAATCCATGTGAAGAAAGAAAGGATAACAACCACAGTAATGTAGAAGACAATGTAGACACAGGCTTTGTAACCATCCTCCCCCTGGTTTAGAAGACAACTGGATATGGAAACACTGTACATCTGTGTAGATTATAAGCAGGCTGTAAAGATGCCATTGGTGGCAATGACACCACAAAGGTGGGGAAGGAGTGGAGCCACACAAGATCAAAGTGTTTCACACTATTGAAATTCAGGTGGTATAATCAGAACTAAGTTGTTCCAAACTAAGATGTGAACTGTCATCTGAGAGCTACCACAATGAAAGTGACTCAAATACACATAGCAAAATAAATGAACAGGGAATTAAGACAGCACACTAGAATGCAGACATATTTAACATGAAAGGAGGCAGTAACAGAGGGAAGAGGAACAGACGAAGGCAAAGCATATAGAAAACAAATAGCAACATGGCAGACGGAGACAAGATGCACATTTGTGGCTGTGGTACAATAACCAAGAAGGGACTGATGCAAACACAGATGGCAGGTCCCAGAACAATAGAAACGAGGCTGAATCAGAAGCCAGTTGGAAGCAAAGCCCTGGTGGTAAATCCTTCACCCCTGACCCAAGCAGACAGTCCATCTGTCCCTCAAGCAGGATCTTGAGTAGCTCCTACCTGCTCCAAAGGTGTCTTCTACTCAGTGGTGGGTTTGCCATGAAGAACAGGAAGTTGACATTAGGAGTGGTCCCCTCCAGAGATGCAGGGAGGATGAAGCTGTCCAGCCAATGGCCAGATGTACAATGCACTGGCCCAGCCTGGGAATCAACATGGCGCTGTGGCTGGCGATGGGGTGTAGGAGAGGGAGCAGGGTCCAGAGCACTGCCACCCCCACCTTCATCCTGCAGCACTGGGGACAGCGTGCCCCTCGTGGATTCATGGAGCATCCTGACCTCGTCATTGATGACTGCTCTGCTCCCTGCTTGGAGTGGAGCAGCCCTGCAAGAGTGGAAGGTGACAGGGAGAGGAAGGAACCTGGAGCTGCCACGGAGGCTGTGACTGTGGGTGGCCATATTCAGAGAGACCCAAGGCCCCTGAGAGCCTGCCTAACCGTGCACCCTCCAGTCCTCCAAGGAAACCAGACCTCGGAGGCTTCTGTTAACCCTGCACCTGTCCCCCATGCTGCCTCCAAAAGAACCACAGGGCAAGAAGCTGCATAGGGTGTCACCACTGTCACCAGTTATGAGAAGTACGCCCCAAAAGGCTTCTCCAAACGGTCAACAACAACAACCAATTTCTGTGCACCTCGCTGTAGGAAAGATGCAATTAGTTTTCTATTCTCTCTACAGAAAAATGATATTACAAAATTGTCATCAGAGGAAGAGGCAATAAAGAAGCATGCAGGAAAAGAAACCAGAGAAACGATTTTGCAGAGGTGCACCACACGTTCGGAAAATGACAATTTCATGTGGTTTTTCTGGATGTAAAAGGTTGGTGATAGTTGGTAGCTTTTTAATATTTAAATCTGCAGGATTTTTTCTCGTGTTTTCATTTAATTCTGTCTTCTTTTTTTCCTAAGTGGGCTCTGAGATTGCATAAGCTTCTGACCCCACATCTAGAGCTGAGCTGGTGCCCACTGCTTAGGGTCCTGTCCTCATCCACGGAATCCCCCAATTTACTGGGAGGAAGCTGATCAGGGTAGTTGCTCATAATTTTTTAAAAGTTTTTGCCTTATGGGCTTTGTCTCCTTTGTCATCACTGATATAACTTAGTTGTAGCTTCTTCTTTTTATTTAATCTGCTTGGTCAATAGTTTATTTTATGAGGTTTTCTAAAAAACCAGCTTTTGCTGGTATAGATTTTGTCTTTGTTTTCTAATTCAGTTTCAATCGCCATCCCTTCTCGCTTTCTGCCAACACAGACCAGATTTTGTTTTTATAACCGTAGCTCCTGAAGCCTCCACCCTCACAGGGCTTTTGGTCCAGCGGGGAGAAACAATACGCAGATGAGTAACTGAATGCATGATTATTGCCAGGTGGTAATTTGTGCTATGAAGAAAAACAAAGGTAGGTAAGGAGACCGGAAGTGTGGTGTGATGGGGAGGGTATGTCCCAGATGGAGGATCAGAGTAGAACTTTCCACAGTGGTGACATCTGAGCAGAGGCCTCAGAGACAAACTGTGCATATTCTGGGCAAATGGACAGTATGTGAAAAGGCCCTGAGGTAGAATGTGGCTCAGCATGTTCTTCAAGCCATTGTGTGCTGTGCAGATTGCCTAAAAGGGGAGGGAGGGGGGAGAGGAAAAGAATTCCAAGAGTGTCTAGGGCTTAAATCTCATGGGACCTTGCAAACTGTAGGGAGTGGAAGGGGAGATCATGCTTTTCACTCTGGATATGAAAGCAAGACAGCAGTTTGAGGCACCAGAACGGAGTCAGATTTACATGTGGATTCACAAACACCACTGGCTTGTGATCGTCTCCCTCACTTCTGATTCTGCTTCTGGGGGAGTCCGGAAGTGCACAGGAGTTGTGATCACCCCGGGAACCGCTGGGCAGGAGTGAACACAGAGAGGGAAAGGGGCAGCATGACGGTTCAGAGAGCAGGCGCAGGGAGCAGGCGCAGAGAGGGCTGACGGATTGGCCACGTTTGCTCACAGTCTAACCATCTCCCGCCACGCGTCTCGAGCCTCCTCCTGCCGGCCAGCGGGGGTCCACGCTGCCCTTGGGGTTGTGTGCAGGGACGTCCTGTTGGGCAGTGGTACAGGAGGTCCTGGCCGACTGTGTGGTCAACGTTTTGCTTCCACAGACAGCCTGCGCGGAGGCCTTTGCACTCCAGGGCTGACCTCCTCTCTCCCGAGGCCAGAAACCTGGAGGTGCTACCGAGGTTGAAGTGGCCACGAGTTCAGACCTCCAGCTGTGTCCCCGTTCCTCCGCCCAGGGCGACGATTCCAGCCTGGCCGGCCTGCTCTCCTCTCTCCCTCCCGCGACGGTCAGTTCTCTGAATTTTGTCCTCTACCAGCTCAGTAGGCTCTACCCAAGGGGCCTGGCTGTGTGGCTGTATTTCGCTGCCGCTCTTCACGCACTTCTTGGCCTCTTGGAAGTGCCCCCTTCTTGTCCTCTGCCGACGCGACGGTTGCTTTCAAGAGTTCTCGCTGCGCTCACACCGACTCGGCTCCGTCTGTCGTGCTGGCTTCCCGTCGTCCTGTTACCACGGCGAGATGTCCTGCTCCGGTGGAGAGGGCTTTAAGTCCTTCCCACTCAGATCTGCGAAGCTCCGACTCCTGCGCCGTGCTCGGGAGACCCCACTCACCCCCGGCTCCGCAAGGCTCCGCGGATCCTTCTGATAAAGACGCCTATTTACGCTCTAAGCCAAATGGCGACCCTCGTCCACTAGCAACCTGGTGAGAGCAACCTCTGGAAACTCGGCCGCCCGCTAGGCAGCAGGCCCTCTGTGCCGGCTCCCCGCCGCAGGCAGGCACTGCAAAGGCTCTCATGCCTCCAGCACGCCTCACCCTTGCAAGAGCCGCCAGTCTCTGGCCCCCCACAGGGAAGACTCAAGCCTCCTTTGCTGCAAGCTGTCCTCCGGGTCCTGTCCCCAGCTCTCAGAGTGGCCACATGCAGCTCCTCATGCACGCAGGGAGGAAGGAGATGAAGGACAGCCCTGCCCGCAGGGCTTGACCTTTCCCCTCTGCAGGAATGATGGATGACCACGCTGGAGACACACTTACACTCCCCTCCGAAGGCCGTCTGGACCCCAGTGACCCCCATGCAGACAGGGATGGGCCGTGGAACACGAGCTTCCAGCCTTTCCTTCATCTGCTGCAGTCACCCCATCTTACCTGTGCCCAGAAGCCACTCAGACACTCCAACAATGCTGTTGGAGAGTCAAAGCAGCAAGCTCCCGAGGCGCCCATCACAAGCACAAGGAATGGACCCCTTCTTCATGCCCACAGAACTTGAGTGTTCTCTTGCCATCTGAGTCCAAACGTCATTGTGAGTGCTGTGCTGGAAAATGTGTTAGGCCCAAAATACATCCCCAGAGCACGCAGACACACTGGTACCACGGAAGTCCCCACACTCTGGGATACAGCAGCTGCCCCGAGAGGCAGTGGACATGCTTTGCAGCAGGAAGCAGGAGATCGTGTGTGGGGGAACTTTCTGGGAGAAAGACAAAACTTGTCTGACCTTGATCCTGGTTCAAATGACTCAACTCTGAGTTTTACCTGAAGATGATACTCACAAAACTTGACGTTCTGCTCTGCACTGACAGGAGAAAGGCAATGTCTACTGAGTATTTTCACATTGCAAACTTGCTAGTCTATAGGTTTATTGATCCACAGGTGAACTGGAAGGAATGAGTTCCTCCTTCACGGCTGCTTCAGTGGCGGGTGGGTCTGTCTTGCTTCCCGGGGACATTTGGCGGTATCTGTGTTGTCACAACTGGGGATGGTGCTACTGGCATCTGTGAGTGGGCACAGACAGGCTGCTGAACATCCTGCAATGCTCAGGACAGCCGCCCCTCCTCCCCCAAGGCAAAGAACTACCCACCCCACTTTAATACAGCGAGGGTCTCCTCCACAGCCCTCAGATTTTCTCCTGGTTTAATCCAAGAAGAAAATGTCGGCCTAGGCCCAGAGAAACGTAAGCGATCAGAAAAAGTGGCGTCCGGACAGGGAGGAATCACCGCAATGTGGGGGAGTGGGGAGAAGGTCCTGCAGGGTAAACCCTGGGTGACTCCCCCAAGGTCTTGCTGTCCTCGTTTTGCGATTTGTCCTCCACTTGGCCAGCACCTGCAGTGTGGAACTTTCTGGGCTGTCTGTGGGCCAGGCCAGCAGTGCATTTCCTGAGTGCTAGACTGTGGGACACTCACCTCTTCATCTCCACCTCCTTTCTTCGCTCCTCCTGGCCAAGGTGACCTGCAGCCCTGGACCCTCAGTCCTCTCTGTCCCTGTTCCACGAAGGTCTCAATGCAGCTCCGGACTCTTCCATCTCCCTTCTCTCTCTTCCCGCAGGACTCCTTCTCCTTCTGCCTCTGGTCTCTCCTGAGGCGAACATCCCTGGAGTCACTCGCCGGCTTCTCTTTGGGCCTCCATTTCCCTTCTTGCACTTGTGGTTTCTGCTGGCTGCCTCCTGTGCCACTGATAAGAACAGGTGCTCCCTGCTGAGCTAAGGACCTGCTCCTCAGCACCCAGCAGATCAGTCCTTCTGTCAGCTCAAGGCACAACTGAGTTAGAGGAGTGAGTTTCAGCTGTTCAGTCTCTGGGTCTCAGACTCTTAGTTTGTAGTGAGAGCAGTGATACTTGCCTAGGTCTTACATTCCAAAACTATTAAGATCACAGCTATCCCACTTCCGGGTATATACCCAAAGGAAATGAAATTCACAAACCAAAGAGATATATGCTGCCCGTGTTTATTGCAGCACTATTCACAATAGATAAGATGGATTTGGCCTAGATACTCATCAACAGAAAAATGGATAAAGACAATGTGCTACATATACACAATGGCGTATTGGGCAGCCCCAAAGAAGAATGAAATCTGGCATTTGGCGCAAAATGGATGGATCTGGAGGATATTATGGAATAAAATAAGCTAGATACATAGAGACAAACACTGCATGTTTTGTTTCATTTTTAAAATTTTTTTTATTTGTTCTAAGTAGTCATACATGACAGTAGAATGCATTTATGCACTTTGACAAATCATACATAAGTGGAGTATAATTTCTCATTTTTCTGTTTGTGCATATTGCAGGATCACATCAGTCATGCAGTCATACATGTACATGAGGTAATAACATCTGTTTCACTCTACTATCATTCCTAACTCCATACCCTTTCCCCTCCCTTCGCTCCCCTCTATCTAAACTAAAGTAACTCTATTCTTCTCTAGTGCCCTGTCCCTTATTGTGAAAATATTCAGCCTTTGGTTTTATGGGTTTGGTTAATTTCACTTAGCATGATATTCTCTAACTCCATTCCTTTACCAGCAAATGCCAGAATTTCATTCTTCTTTAAAGTTGAGTAATATTCCATTGAGTATATATATATATATATATATATATATATATATATATATACACTACATTTTCTTTATCCATTCATCTGTTGAAGAGCACCTAGGTTGATCTCATAGTTCAGCTATTGTGAGTTGAGCTGCTGTAAACATTGATGTGGCTGTGTCTCTGTAGTATGTTGATTTTAAGTCCTTTAGGTATAAACCAAGGAGTGGGATAACTGGGTCAAAAAGGTTCCATTCCATGTTTTCTAAGGAATCTCCTTAATTTCCATAATGGTCACACCAATTTGTACTCCTACCAGCAATGTATGAGTGCACCTTTTCCCCACATCCTTGCCAACATTTATTGTTGCTTGTATTCTTGATGATTGCTATTCTGATTGGAATGAGATGAAGTCTTAGAGTAGTTTTGATTTGCATTTCTCTAATTGCTAGAGATGTTGAAACTTTTTTCATATATTTGTTGATCCATTGTATATCTTCTTTTGTGAAGTGTTTGTTTGGTTCCTTAGTCCATTTATTGATTGGGTTATTTGTTTTTTTGGTGCGTTTTGATTTCTTTGTGTATCCCAGAGATTAATGCTTTATCTGAGGTGCATGTGGTAAAGATTTTCTCCCAATCTGTAGGTTCTCTCTCCACATTATTAATTGTTTCTTTTTCTGCAAAGAAGCTTTTTAGTTTGAATCCATCCCAATTATTAATTTTTGTTTTAACTTCTTGCACTTTAGGGGTCTTGTTAAGGAAGTCAGGTCCTAGGCCGACATGATGAAGATTTAGACCTACTTTTTCTTCTAGTAGTCACAGGGTCTTTGATCCACTTTGAGTTGAGTTTCATACAGGGTGAGGAATAAGGGTTTAATTTCATTTCATTTCATGTGGCTTTTCCATTTTTTTTCCCAGCACCATTTGTTGAATAAGCTGTCTTTTCTCCAGGGAATGTTCTTGGTATTTTATTGTCTTGGTGATTCCAAACTAATTTATAAAGAATCCAGGTGAGGAGTCAAATATAATCTTGAACACATTTGTGATGCTTTCAGGGTCAAGATTTTGAAGAAATCACACCCAGGGTCTGTGTCTCTGGGTCCCCGTCTGGCAAGGACAAACCCTCAGGGCAGGGGCTATGCATCCAGATCATGAGTGCTCGGATCCTCACCTGGAAACTGGAAAGTGAGGATGAAAATAAGGAGAATTTGATAAATTAACCTCCATGGTGTGTGGAGGACAAGCCCACAGTACGCACAAGACACTCGATGGACTTTGCGGAGCTGCAAGGAGGTCTTCAGCAGCAACGGCACTCCCTTTGACACAAAATCCAGCTCTTGTGAGTCTTCAGCCTCTCCTGCAGCATCTTCGTCTCGCTCTGGAACCACCCAGCCCAGGGCAAGCTCTGCAGCTACCTCTTACCATGCTCTCTACAAAGGGCATTTTGGCAAAACTCAGCCACTTGGGGACTCTGGACTGGACAGAGTGAGTGCACAATGCTCCCCATGCTCATTCTGAAGGTCTCTAACTTGCTGAAATGAGGTTTATTGAGGAAACTTAAAAACTAATTAAGTTCTATGTTGGGCATAGGGAGAAGGCTTATTAAATGAAGATGAAAAGTGAAAGTTACTCGATAATTATTTAAAAAGAGAGATTTGCAAGTTAAAATCTCACTCTGCACCTATGAAATTAGCAAATGTTAAAAAAAAGAAGTATCAGCAGCACCAGGCATGATCCCAGCTGCTGAGGGAGGATCGCAAGTTCGAGGTCAGTCTGGGTCACTTAACCAGCCGTATCTCAAAAAAAAAAAAAAAAAAAAAAAAAAAAGAGAGAGAGACATGCAGGTTAGGATATAAAAGTCCAGAACTCTGGTGCATCACTAGTGGAAATGGAAATTCATGTACTCCCAATGAAAAGAAATTTGCCAGTGCTTTCCATAGCCACCAATAGTAATCCTGGTTCTCAGAATTTGTTCTAATGGAATTATGAAGAGTAAGAAAGAAATACACAAAAGTGTCCATTGAACATTATTTATAATAGTAAAAATGGAAGACAACTCAATACTCTTAAATTAGGAAATAGATAAGTAAACATATTAATTCATCTTTTCAACAAATAATTACTGAATGTCTCTATTTCTGGGTAGTTTGCTACATCAGTTCAATAAGATATTTTGTAGTCATTAAAATTATTAATAAGAACATATTCAACATAAACAATGAAATAGAATTCATAATAATGTATCTTGGACATGATTATAATGTTGCAAAATTAAGAATTTTTATTCGTTGCATTTAAATGCAAATCCAAACTGCTGATGTATGGGAAGGTGCCTTCTGGAGGCTTTTCTTCTGCACTCTGTTTATCCATTGCTACATTAGTTGCAATGAAGGAAATTCTAATTAAAAACATGCAGACCCCTCTCGTGCAGACCCCTCCCCTGCAGCGCAGCGTTGGTGCCACCTGACCGTCTCTGGGACTTGGGCTCCTGTCATGATGCTCTGCGCACAGAGGCAGAAGCCGCCCAGGACTTGCTGGACCTCAGCCGTCAGAAGGTGCAGCTCTGGGGGCCTGGGGCTACTTTCCCAGGAAGTCCCTGCTTGTTTGTCTGGCTGATCTGCTTTGTTTTATTTTTGCTTTCTCACATATGATTTAAAACCCCGAAGAGAACACATCGGAGAGTGATTTCACAAGGAGTCCATTCATTCTCTTCCTGTGAAAACAGGAGACAGAGAGCTATTCATACTCGAGGTCCCTCTGGGAATCCTTCAGACCAGGACGCACTCCACACATGCTTACCAGCTCACCTCCTGGCGCGGTTGGGGGTTCTGGGTGCAAAGATCGGTGCAGTACTGTGATTTGCAGGGCTGGTGACCCAGAGTGTAAGGCAGCGCCAAGCGCACACCGAAGGGAGAGGGGCGGCATTGTAGAGGAAGTCCTGAGTCCTGAGAACTCCTACTCACTCAGCGCAGCAGTCCCCTGAAGCCGGTAACCAGAGTCAGCTCCCGCAGGGCTTTGTCCACGCAGAAACCAGTCCCACCCAGGGAGACATTTTTATTTCTAACGCTCTGGAAGCATGCCATCTGTAATCAGAGTTTGTTCATTCTGAATTAACTACAAATGATTAAATCAGTCTTTAAAATACTTTACTACAAGCAATCAAGCACAGCTTTGATTCCCTGGGGGGCTAGAATTTCTGTTCCCTGATCATTTGCCTCAAGCGTAAGTCTGTGCATTTAAAAAGAAAAGAAAAGAAATGTGCGTCTTAGGTTTCTTTGGGTTTGACCCTGGAGATGAGGGCTTGATATTTCCCTGCTGTATTTTAAAACAGCCATGACACATTGTGGTACTTAATGACCTGTAGGCTATCTTGTGTGCTCTGAGAGGAGGAGGAATTCACGTGGGGATGCAATTGTGTGTGCAGGTTCTAAATGTTGACCTGTTGGCTGGAGCAGGAGCTGATTCTGATGGGGAAGGCTCACTGAGGCTTGACTGTGAGTTAACCCACAATGGAGACGCAGCCACCTGTGTTTGTTCACAAACAGTCCCAGGGCACAATGATAGCGGCACACCCAGCCCACTGCCACTGCTGCAGCTTCCCCACCCTGCCCTCCCCTCCCCTTCCCCTCCTCCTCCTTCCCCTCCTCCTCCTCCTCCTCCTCCTCCTCGTCTTTCTTCTTGTGGTAGAATGATTTTTTACTGTGTAATATGTGTGTATATTGTGTTTTGTGTATATATAAACACTTACCATTTTAACCATTTTGGTGTACAATCCAGTGGCACTGACTACATTCTCAGTACTGGGTAACGACATCCACAGTAGTAGCACCGCAGTGTCCGGCCCCCATCACCCCTGGTGGCCGCCATGCCACTCCGTCATGGCCTGCCTCTTTGGGTGCCTCATGCAGTGGAATTGTCTGTCTCCTTGCCCTTGGCCCGAGGTTGCAGCATGGACCAGAGCTTCATTCCTTCCTTAGGATGAACGCTATTCCCTGGACGGACACTCTGCCTTGGGTTTGTCCCTTCATCTGCTGGTGGACGCTTGCTCCTGTCCTCTGGCTTTTGTGCGCCACCTGCTGTGAACGGGGGTGTACACGTCTGCTTCCAGTCCCTGGGGTGTGCCTGGGCGAGCGAATGCTGGGATGCATGGTGAGCGGATGGTTTCGGGGAGCCCCTGCCTGTGTTTCATGGTGGTTGCACCCTTTCCCATCCCCTGGGGTACAAGGACTTCTCCCCACATATTTGCAGCCTTGTCTAAGGGGTTTCATGTCCCTCCTGCTCTCTCCACCGGACTCAGCCACTTGACATGTGAGTGGATGTGGCAGCAGGTCTAGGTGCACGGCGAGGCCTCCAGCCTTCTCTATCCTCCCTGGCCTGGAGGTCAGCCTGCCGCTGTGGGTGCTGCGCCTCCAGGGCTGGAGCAGCAACAGGGCAGCTGCCCATCTGCAGCGTTCAGGCAAGTGAGCGAGGCCCCGAGTCGGCTCCAGGCCCCTTCTCCTCCTTTCACCTCACCTGCTTTCCTTCCCCACCTTCATTTCTTCTTGCCAGGGTCTCTTGCACGTGTTGTTTCCTACCCTGGACTTAGCTGTCCTGCGGAAGCTGGAACATTCGGTTGACTGATTATTAGGCTGAAGCGTCTGAAGCACTCGTTGGCCCAAGGTCATCACAAGCTGGCAGTTTCTCAGGGTCAACAAAACTCAAGGCAGCAAGGGTGGCAGCCAGGCAGGGTGCTGGAAACGTGTTCCACAGCCCATCATCTCTCCTCCTCAAGCCTGGAATCACTCCTGTCCCCACTTCAGAGACAGGAAGTGTGAGGCCCCCCGCATCAAGTCCTTGGGTCATTGGTGGGGGATCTAGCTTCCAATTCAGCCTCTTAGTTAGAACACTGTGGTTCCACATGCCCTTCCCACTTGCTTCTCTCCTCCCACATTGCTGCTGGAGATTGCTCGTGACTACTACGGTCCCCGTCACCTGGAGGTGACATTCATTCCTGTTCACGATTATGCCCGCGAAGCTTCGTTCAGCATGTGATATTCTCATCCTCTCCCCCAGTCACAGGGGAAAGGATGAGGCTCAGCTCATGGCAGTGCTTGCTGGTCAACAACGGCTGCCCAAGGGGCCAACATAGCAGGTGCTGTTCTTCCCGGCGAGGACAGCTGAGGAGACGTGGCCCACCTTGCCTGTGCCTGGTGTCTGCCCTGTGCACAGCACCACAGCTTCTGCCTCACTTCCCCCTGGATAATGGGGCTCAAGGTGCTTCTCGAGTTGCAGAGCCTGTTCTTCAGACCCGGCATCAACCAGCACTGCTAACAACATCACACCAAAGGTGCAAACCTGCATAGCAAGAATCCCGTGCGTCTTAGCAGAAAAGCCAGGGTGAGCATTCCGCAGAGGACCTACTGTGAAACAGCTATTTGATCAAATGTTGGCTGCGGCCAATGTTTCTGAGAGCCAACAGCGAAGTTACAAGTGAAGTTAGACTTACAGTTTACAATCCCAAGTGCAGCATCTGTTGTGCAAATGGCGGATTTCTGAACAAAGGGCAGTTGGTATATTTAGCAGCCTGGGACCCCAGCCCACTTCGAGCCACTTACTTGTTTTCCACACCCTTTCCACCTCCCAAGTTCTGGGGAATCTGATGCTTCCCCAGTGGTTTGAGAATTTGTCCAAAAGCCAGGTTCAATTTGACTTTGTCCCTGCCTGTCCAAAATTTGAATTCTGCCCCATTACACATAAGTCTTATATTTATGTTGTCTAACCTAACAAATCTGTAGGAAGAAGAGAATTTAAGGGAAACAAATGCTTTCTTAAGAAGGTGCATCCCAACCTCAGAAACTCAAATAGAGTTACAGTGTATCTATTTGTCTCAGAAATGTTAAAGTATAAACAAAGTGAACCTTCGGTCATTTTTAAAAATAGACCTGTCTTTAGTGCTTTAAGTAGGTAGGTGATTCTATTTTATGTTCTGTTGATGGACTGGTGGAGAAATATTTAAAATAGAAACAAAAGGAAACCCTTGCTTTATTGATTTGAATATGTTTTAAATTATAGGATAAAATCACCAACTCCTGATCCCCAGCCAAAACATTAAGTAGATCCAGATGTTACAGATATGAATCCAATTGTTTACACCACATCTTAAAAGCAGTCATTTAATCTTGCAAAGATATGAGGTGATGTATCAGATAGTCTAAAATATCAGGGAGGGAGAAGAGTTGGTTGTTTTGTATAGAAAGAACACAGAGTGATCTTGGATTTCCATCCACTCTCCCCAATAACTTAATGTTTTCAGCTCATCAAGATTTTCCTGGTACACACCCTTTCTCTTGGCATAAATTTTTCTATGAGAGTCAATTATTAGGCGGCAAACAAATAAATCACTGATCTCAAGTTTGAGTTGATTTGGTGCTTAAATTGACTCCAAACTCATACCCTAGGAAGACCCTCTTTGAAACACGTGGGTCTCCCTGCTTTGGCCATTTGGATCTTCCTCCAACATGGTTGTGCCATCTGTCCATAACATCTGTCATGCCCTTGATGCCAAAGTCAATTTGCATGATTGGACTGGCATCTTTATCTCTGGTATATTTCTGATTACTTGTTTCTCTTCTCACCCAAAGAGGTGTAGCTCTACATGGACAAAAATTACAAAAATCATGTTATCCAAGCCTAAAATTGGAACATTCATCTTCTGAGGAGCATGACTATAATTAGGTGTGCAGCGGGCTACAACCTTTGAACTGCCTGAAGTATCTAGGATGGATGGTCATTAGCCTCAAGAAGTCATTAGCTGAAGTCCAAGGGTAATCGTTAAATGCTAATGTCCTCATAGCATTTTCCAGTCCAGATTGTCCTCTCTTCAAGAGGTTGCTACATTTGAATGACAGAAAATTTAAAAGGCCTTTATAGTTTGTGAGACATTTAACTTTTTTTCATTTTAATATTCAAATTATCACAACACTTACATTTTTGAAAGCCAGTATGTATGGAGGCAGATTGAGACCTCTCTGCTGACGTCACCCTCTTCAGTCACCGGAAACCGTGGAGAACAGCTGGGGTTGAGGACTGAAGGAGTCAGTGTTAGAAGGGGGAGCACACCACTTTGGGCTGCTCATTGAACCTCTATCTGAGGTGGAATGCAAAATCCTTGCTGGGTCCCTTTTCAGAAAGGCCCTGCCTCTTGGCTCAGACTCTCTGGAAGCCTTTGCTAGAAGCCATATTGACTGAGCTGCAGATACTAGATTTCCTGGGGAGCCACAGGTTGGGGAGGGAGGGTGGATGGTACATGAGATCTCATGGCCAAGCCTCCCAGGAGCCGTGGCGTCCAGTCCTGGCTTAGTCTACTCTCTGTGTCCATTAATGCTGTAGCACAGACTAGGTAGATTACAAATAGAAAAGGCTTATTTTGGCTCATGGTTCTGGTCCAAGGTCAGGGACTGACTCTGGTGAGGGGTTTCTGCCAGCAGAGTCCAGAGGCCGCACTGAGGGTCACATGGGGGGACAGGGAACATGAAGGTGTGTCTCTTCTGTTCTCTCCCTCTCCTATAGAGCCACCAGGAGTCAATCACAAGGCCTCTGCCTCAATGGCCTTGTCTGATCCTAATCCTGACCCACCTCTAAACACCACAGTCAGGGAAGTTCCCACCCTCTTCATTCCTCACAATGTGATTAAATTTCAACACAGAAACCTTGGGGGACATTCAAACCGCAGTAAGCCCCATCAATAAAAGTCACAGGTGGGTGAAGGGAGATCCTTGCCTTGACAGAGGTCAACCCCTGCTAGACGAGGAGGACAAAAACAACTTGGTAGGGCTGGTGAGTCCAGATGAAGAAGCCTCCAGAGAGACAGGTCCAGACCGCGTGGCTTCTAGAACTGAGCAATTATATCCAGGGCAAGCCCGGCAGCACGAGAGTGGGCAGCAATCTCGGGAAGAAGTGCATTTCTAGGAAAGCAGTCTGGGAAAGTTTCAGATGCTTATTTATTATGCATTAAGGTTTTTTACAACTCTTGGTGATATTAATAATACACACTTAGTCATACCTTAACAGTCATCCCATTAACTACCACTATGAAAACAGCAGCTTCATGAAATAGAATCAGAATTTGGTATCTGGGGAAAAAAATCACCAGAGTTGCATAATTATGAATTTCTTCCTGAACGTTTGAGGCTGCTCCCACCCTCCCTATGTTCACCTTGCAGGTAACAGACATCACAAATTCAAGGAGCAGTTATTTATTGGCTGAACTTGAGATGTGAGAAAAATAAAAGTGACTCTTTGTTGTGCCTTCCCCACATAGGAGCAATAATTACCTCCAGGACATGATTGCTCTCGCCAGAGCTGGCTTCCTGAGAGCACAATCCACAACCAACCTTCCTGCCCTGGTGGAAGTGGGGCAATGAAGAAGCAGGAAGATGGAGGCCGTCACTTTGTTCCTTAAGGAGTGATGTCCAAGACCTGTGGCAAGATGCCGAGAACCCTAATTCCCACATTCAAGAAGAGACACGTCTCTCGCTCTTTGAAGCAAGTTCTCTGTGAGCTGCATGTCTGGAGTTAGAGAACCAGCCTTTGAATTCTTACTACTGGTGATGGGCAAATCCACACCTAAACACATTTCATACCATCGCACCTAAACTACAAGTTACAGCTAAACTTAAGAACGTATTTTTATTTTATTCACTTGCCTGAAAGCAAAATGATTCTGAATCTGTTTTAGAAATGCACACATATATCTTAGTGTCCAAAACTATTAGCCAAACAGAAAATGCATCTATGACTTCCAGCAGATGGAGACACCCCCAGCTCCACCTACCGACGGCTGTTGCTTCGTTGTGGAGGAAGACATGCAGTGCGGTAGGAGTACCAAATGGTCCCTGGTGGTCTACGGCATCCCAAAGTCAGTACAAAAATGCAAAATGAAACACGCTTGCAAGCTATCGTCTGCAGAATACCTGATTAGGGTCAATGGAACTCAAGTACACCTTCTCCTCTTCCTCCTCCATTTTCTGTCCTTTCTTCAGCTATTGGGACAGGTCACCACAGCGTTTCCATCTCTGCAGCCTGGAGAAAGTGAACTTGCTCACAAGGATGAAGCTCCGTCTGTGCTCAGCTTCCCTCTGATCTGAGGAGGAAGAGTGGCTTCATTGTCTGTGACTCCAGCGAACAAAACAGAAATAACTTGCAGGTAGACAGAGGATGAGCACAGTCCATTCGACAAACCATCTAAGACACAGAGGGGCCTTCTGACATTCTGCTGTCACAAAGACAAACATGTGCTTTCCTTTGTCATTAAACATTTTATTTTAAGACAATTGTAGATTTGCATGCACTTGTAAGAAAGTCTACAGAAAGATCCCTATACTACTTTCCCCGTTTTCTCAATGGTAGCATCTTGCAAGATGATGGATATTGACATGGATGTAATCTCCTGACATGTGTCATGCTTTTAAAATCAATTTAACTCTGTAAAAAAAGTAGCAAAGCTATAAACATCCCTAAGGCTGAGTAAACAATCTTGAGATGACATGTTATATATTTATGTACAGGATGCTTTGTTGGCTGGGCAAGGAACGGCAGGTGCTGATAAGTCACTGCATCCTGGCTGCTTTGAAGTGACCCAATTCCTCATTGACAGCACTTACCGTGGAGGAAGAACATTTTTACATTTTGTTTCAGTTTAGCATTTCCTAAAATTAAGATGATAGAGTGTCCAGCAGGGTATGCACCAGCCACCATCAGGCAGAACAGAAAGGGGTGGCTTCCAAACTGGAAAATTTGAGTGAAGAACAAAATACTCACTGCATAGTGGGAGAAGTAGAGGATGAGGAACGACAGAATGGAGAAGAGAGCGCTGACGTGGGGACTCCTACAAGGCTCCCTGGTGCCCACTGCTATGGCTCTCATCTGCTGGGTGTGTCTCCCCAAGGAGAAAATCAAGAGCAGAACTGCAACTAGGAAGATAAGTAAGGGCAGTATGTGTTCCGCGATGAAAAGGTAAAACGGTACAGAATGCATGTCTTTGATCTTAGTTCTATTTTCAGAGAAAAAGGCCATCAACTCTTCTTTGGAAAATGGCCACATATATTTGCCGTGGATACCGCAAGTGATGGACACATGGAGCAGAGACCCCAGGATCAGCCACGGCACCAACTTCGATATCCTCATCTTTAGCCAGAAGAAGATGGAGTGTGGGATGGTGGAGATCTTGGCACAGTAGAAAACACCAAGCCATGTGGCAAGCCAAAGTCCCAATTTATTTATAAATATGAGAATTAGAAAAGTCTCAATAAATACAGATGGTTTCAACAAGGAGAGAGTAACCAGATGGGCGCCGAAGATGAGCACCTGCATACAGATCCGCGTCATCGCCAGGCAAGAAAGCAGCAGATCCAGGGAAGCCAGTCTTCTCTGCCTGACCAAGGCAATGCCGTTGGCCACCACGATGATGCCGTTCGCAAAGACCCCGGTCATGGATTGCGTCACTGTACAGAGAAGAAAGAAAATGAAGTGAGCCTCTGACATTTTAAGAAGAGAAAGATCAGTTGTTTTTTTAGAGACTATAGATTTTTGGACAGTGTCAACTATTCATGCTTTCCGGTTTTCTCTCAACTTGATCAGGACCCAGTGGAAGGCAATGGAATAGGAAGGGGTGGCCTTTGTTTATATCACCGCTTTCTCAATTTGGTTCTGAGACAGTCAAATAAGAAAGAGATACTCTGGCAACAATTTGCTTGTTAGTGATGGCTTTTGCATTTTTCATGTCTACTTAGCTTTCAAAGTCACCACAGGCAAATAGTGCAATCACACACTTTTGGATCCGCTAGGAAACAGCTGAAGGTACCCAGTCCTTCCACTGTCATGAGGGACTAATTGTGGCTACAGATGTGGTTCCACTTAAGGTTATTGAGGCATTCCTCAAAAACCAATTTTTGAAAAATTATCACTTCTGCTCTAATAAAGTTCTACACCCAGCAATATAAGACGCTAGCCTAAGTGTCAGAGCTCCAACCTTCAAAGACTGAGCGGTTCAGGACCACCCAGAATTCAACCTTGTTATGTAGAGAAGCATAGATGATAAGTCACAAAGCATCACAAAACACAAAAGCTGTGTGGTGAAGGGCACACTCAACGCCTTCCATACCAGCATCATCTATCTGCAGATAATTCAGGGGTTGAAATCTTGTCCCTGCTATTTTTCCCAATGATGAGAATTTTATGACTTGAGTTGGTAGTTCTAGGAGAGAGATAAAGATTAAATAGCACATGATTCAATTTGTGGCTCTAACTGTCTGGCAGACTATGGAAAAATTAAATTAGCATTTATTAACATGCATACTGCTCACTTTAAACTACACCAGGTTTTCTTACCTCCATCCTACTGATGTTTGGGGCTGATGCTTCTTGATTGGGGGTGTTTTCTGGGCTACATAGGTTGTGTCCCTCCTCCCCTACCTCTCCTCACTGGATTCTCCAGTACACCCTGCTCCCCGGCTGCGGCAGCCAAATGTTTTCAGACACTGCCCAATGTCCTGAGTCTCATTCACTCCTGGTGAAGAAGTAATGCGCTAACCCAGGTGGGCGGGATGCAGCTTCTGTCCAGAAGGCAGTCAGAGACAAGGCTTTGTGAACCACAGCAGAGTGGGACATACAACCAAGTGGTTCTTTAGACCGTTCACCACCACGGCAGGGTCAATTCAGAAAAACCTGGGAACGTGGCTCTCCCAACCTGGCACTAGATCCAAACGTGACCCACAGAGCCCACAAGGAGGCTCATGTGCTCACGAATATGTTTTAAGTATCGCTTAGAGGGGTCAGAAAAACCACTCTGGATGAACCTTCATTTCTACAGAAGACAGGAAGGGAAACCATATGAAAATAGGGGCAAGACTAAATCTTTGGGCAGTTTTATCCTTCTTCGAATTTGCAATGTCTGTGCCATGCCGGACTCTGCATTATTTTCTCACGACTTCAATGAGAGGGTGGGGCAAACAGGAGCATCAAGCAGGCACCGAGGAAGGCAGTTCCTGAGTGAGCACCATCGAGACCTATCCAAGTTCAAGCTCAGCTGCAGGATAAGCCCCTGTCTTCCCTCTTCAGTGGAAAGAAGGAAGTACCAGAAGTCCTTTCCTAAATATATGATATTCTGCAGGCTGGAAAAGCAAAAATGTAAGGGCATCTGCCCGTGAAATGATGGTGCCAAGGATCTCAAAAGGGCAGTTTCAGGACTTCCCCAGATTCCTATCAGTCCATCATGACAACTGTCACTTCAATTGCAAAAATGGGTTACCTGCTTCTGTGCCTGGTGAAAGTCAGCCCTGGGAGGGCAGATCCCACCCTTCTGTGCATCCCTCACACTCATTTATTCATTCCTGTAGTGTGTGGCATATCCTGGGTTTGTCAACTAGAACAAAACTCGGTTACACAGGAGAGTCCATACCAGAGGAAGAGAAGTTAGGCAGCACAAAGTCAACTTGAAAAAGAGTCTTTGTTTCCCAACTCTCTGTTCCTGACACCAGCGTCCCGTCCGTCCCCGTTTGCTCCCGTTTGCATGGCTGCGACACTGCTGTCATGAGCCCTTGGTGTGCCTGCAGCATGGTCTGAGCTCGTCAATATTCCAAAAGGGATCGCCACTGGGGGGAAAGTGAAAACAGCTCAAGTTCACATCTCGAGTTAGAATGACAATCCGGTCTTTCAGCATGAACAGTAAAAGAGAAGACGATGCGGAATACACCGAAGACTTAAGCAACGACTGTGTCCAGTCCTATTTATTAACATGCTTTTTGTCTTTTGGATTCCAGTGTCTTGAGGGCCATTTGATTCTCAGACGTCCATTGTACCTTTTGTTAGAACCAGGTTGGGGAGCAGAGACAGTTCCTCGGAGGGAGCTTTATTTCATGTAGAATAGGTCTTCTGATGTGGGAATCCCATGGAGCCAAAAGTAAAAATGCATGTGGTTTTAGCTACATTTTGTTCATGAAGTCGTTTTCTTCATCTGTCACGTCTGGGAGCACACACAGGCTGCTGAGGGCACGACACTCCCGGACAGGTGCCACACCAGCCTCAGGTGGCACTTCTTACACTGAAGGGTGGTGTAATAATAGGGGTCTGCTATGATTTGGATCTGGAATGTACCCAGTGTCCCCAAGGCAGCAATGTACAGAGGTGGGGCTTGGGGGAAATGCTTGGGTCATGAGGACACTAACTTCATCAAAAGACCAATCATCGTGGCTGCATGGAGCATGGGCAAGTGGAAGAAACTGCCGGCAGTGGGATCTGCAGGGAGGAAGGGTCACTGGGGCGTGCCCTATAAGGGTTCCTCTCGTCCTTGGATCCTCTACCCCTGCCCTCTGCTTCCTGGCGGCCACGAGCGAGGCAGCTTCCCTCTTCCCTCCCTTCCGCCATGACGGCCTGCCTCACCTCCGGCCCAGAGCCATGGAGCTGGCTGACCCTGGCCTGAAACCTCCAAAACCATGAGCCAAGTCATTCTTTCCTCCTCTAAGTTGTTTTCTTAGTTGTTTGTCACAGTAACGAATAACTGACTGATGTGTCTGTGGATCAGAGTGCCGCGTTTGTGCGAGTGCTACATGAACGCCCAGTTCACCCGGGAAGCCACCTTCAGTACTTGGGTGGCATCTCCAAGGGCACGTTCTCCTTCCTTCCTCTTAGGACTCCATCACGTCGATCTAAGTCGCCATGGCCATGGACCACGCTCTTGTGCTAAGCAGGAGTAAGCTCAGGAGTTCAATGATCAACAAAACAAAACAAACAAAGCAAACATGGTGCTAAGGACAGAGTCCTTCGGGGTCTTTCAGGCAGTTGGTTTTATTGAGACGGACTCGTCAGAGAACGGCTGGCTCCCGAGATGAAAAACGAACACGTCTGGCTTCACCTGTCAGTCAGTGGCTCGGAACGTTGACAGTTTTACATGGACAAATGGCTTGGAACAGATGGAACAAGACCCGATGTGGAGAAATTCACATGATTATTACCCCGTATTACCCTGATTAAATCCGTTCACTCGCACTCATCTGTAATGAGCACTCATTAAAGGAGACAGCACTAAATATTCTCGAGGTGACTGACAGGCGGAAAGAGTTGCTTATTTATATTCAAATCATTTAGCTCCTCAAAAGAAGCTGCAACTTTTTTTTTTTTTTTTGGATGCAATGAGACTGATTTTGGCGAGCTTTTCAGCAGGTAGAAGGCTAAAATGTTCATTTCCTGCTTTGCAGCCAGCCGCACATGGACATTTACTTTGATATCATTAGTCATCAGGAAAGTGAGTGATAGTTTCAATACTCTTCCCAACTGGGTCTTCATTATCAGGGGAACAATTTGTGCTTTAAGAAACATGTGCTCATATTAAGATTATTGTGTATTTAATAAGATCAGTCAAATAAGGAAGAAATAGACCCTTGCAAGCCAAAGCAGACATTTTTTTCTGAGTCTTCTCTGGAGCACAGCTCAGCCCTTATAAAGCCTATATGGAATTTATTCCACTTAAAATTCACAGCGTTGTGGTTAAAAAGCACCAGGCACTTTCAGACTAATCGTTCTTTAAATCCATTCGTTTGCTTCTCTCCAGTTGCATTTGTCGTTGATCTTGTGGGCTAAAGTTTCAGTCTTTAATATTCAGGTCACTTCCATGCTCTTGTCCCTTCTCTTCCTCTATTTATCCTAGTAATTTATTTCCTTACTCCATCCAATATTCTGAAATTTATTTGCATTGCAGCAAATAGAGTAATAGAGCAAAGCAAGGCGTTGCGTTTAAGCCTTACGAATAAAGAACTCCAAGTGCCTGACAAACAGGAGTCCTTCATTGGTGACGAAGAGGAAGCAGAAGCCAGAGATGCTTGCCAGAGACATCTGAGGTCTTGAGTCCTTGATTTTTGTCTTTGGCTCTAAACTGAGCTCCCCTGTGGAATTTCAAATCATTTGTTGCTTCTTTCCCTGCTCCTTCAATCCTTTCCCTTCCTCCCTCCCACACTTCAGTACGTGCTTATGGTGTGTAGTGGGGACAACAGCTTCTAGGCATAGAGCAGGTCGTAAGGAATGAGATAAGCCTCTGCCATCTGGATGTCTATGTTGTAGGGGAGCAGATGAGAATTGAACAAGTGAAGAAATAAGCACTCCAGGTAAAGTTGACAGACACATTATTTTGAAGAGTCTGGTCAGGAAGGGTGATAGGAAGCCTGGGTGGGAGACCTGGGGATGAGCATTCCAGGCTAAGAGAAAAGGAGATAGGACCCCCCCATCCAAAAGAAAGTGGGGAGCCTTCCGGAAAAAGCAAAAGCCAAAACTGTTTTTCCTGGAGCAGAATGAACACAAGAGGAAACACCCAAGGAGATGAAATTAGAGGGGTAGGCACAGCCAGATCACCCAGGGTGGAGGCCACAGAAACAACCAGGTTTCATGGTCAGCATGATAGGAGCCCATTGTGAAGTCTGGGTGAGGGGAGATTTTGTCACAATCAGATCTATGTTCTGGAACATTTACTCTGACTGCTACCTAAAAACAATCCATTTATTCTGGATAAAATACTTGGAAGTCAGGAGAGGGCAAACACGGAGAGAAAGACCAAGTTGAAGGCTGGGACAATGATCAGGCAGAGGACATGGTCAACCTACACGAGACTTCTGGTATGGGAAGGAGTGACTGGATTTGGAATGTAATTTAAAGGTAGAACTGGTAGGAATTTCAGATGGTCTTCATGGGAATGAAGAAACAGAAGAAATCCAGAGTTCTCCTTGTGTCGTTGCCATGACCCAATGAACAATGGGGAAATTTTTCAAGAAGGGGAAGATTGGAGGAGAGTTAAAATCAAGAGCTCTGTTGTGACACGTTCCATCTAACATGCCTATCCAGGTAGAAATGGCATCAAGCAATGGATGACAAGTTTGGAGTTTGTGGAGCCACGAGGGTTGGGAATACACCTTTGGAATTTGATAACATATAGATGATAACAAAAACCAGGAACAGATTCACCAACTGGAGGGTCTGAGCAGTGAAAATAAGTCACTGAACGTTTTGTGCATTCATGTCACCAGACTGTCCCCTCCAACATCCTCTTTTTCTGGAAGGAAGTGTCAACACTTGAGTACCAGAAGCAACCCACTACTTGGGGGTGTCAAGATCTCTCTATGTATGACTGATTCTATTTGCTCTTTCTTTTAGAAATCCTACTTCTTCATAAAAAAGATTAGTTTGTAGATTTTTGTGCAATACTTGATAAATTTGATTATCCATGTTATGCTGGATTTATAAAAAGAAAATTGCTGATCTTTTCTTATTTCATATGCAACAGAGCAATTTTAAAAGCATGGGAATGATCTGCTACACGGCAGATGGAAAGAATTGACAATGAAAATATCTGGGGCAGGAGGCTTCTGGGATAAGACAGAATTCTTACCATTTGGGTAGTGCTTAAGACGCTAAATAAAATGATAGTATCAGCTGGCCCTGTGGACAACTCTATGAAGTCAGTGTTCTTTCCACTTTAGGTAGTATTAAATTGAGGTGCACAGAGATTTGAGAATTGACCTCAGTTGTGTGGTTTAAAAGTAGCATTTCAAATATGGAATCAGCCTCCACATCTTACGAGTGTGCCTGGCTATCAGCCTCCACCACCTCCCATGGTAATACCCCTGATGACAATGAAGATTCTTCTTAGTGGTTTCGGTGTGAAGGTTGGAAAGGTGCCATTTTCTGTCTGGCAAGTCCTCATTCCATCTTCAGCTGGCCTTTCTTTCAAGGAACTGCCACCCTTACCTAGGGGACTTGTTTGGGGCTGGTCCCCATTGCTGAATCCAGGAGTAGGTGTGTGACCTAGATGTGGCAGTAAACATATTCACTCACCTGCCAGGGGACATCCATGCAGTGATGAACATGATCCCAAATCTGTCACACTGGAATTGAACTAATCCCCAGACTTTGATTTAAGCAGGCTGGACAAAGTGTCCCTCTCTGAACAGGAAAGGAAATCGTTTGCATGGAGTCCTTGGCAACCATCTTGCCACCATGAAAGGGACTTCGGTTTGCTCAAGAATGGGCTCCAACTGGAGGTCAGAAGTTCCCAGATAAGAGAGAGCAAGACCAACAGCTGCTGCTCAGAACATCCCAGCCCTAGAACCATCCCTTCCTTACTGTTGACCTTGACACTCAAATGAACCCACAAATTCTCAGTCTTTACTGAATTGAGCTTGAGGTGGATTGCATCTTGTTGAATGTGACATATAGCAGTGGGCTGGGCGGGAAGGTAGAGAGGAGCTTTCTACTATTAACACTTAGGAATTGGAATCAAAGAAGTTACCTGCTGGAAGTCAGACATTAGTGACATACCTAGGGCCCAAAGCTGTGATCTGTAAATTAAAGCTGAGAGTTCTACTTAGTAAACTCAGAGTTTTCTCAAACAAATCTGTAGAAAGAATTATTTTGACAAAAAAAGAAACACAAATCTTTTTTTTTGGAGTCTTCCCCTATTCATTAAATTATTTCTTCCCCACCACATACTTATTTTGACAACTGAGGTTTTTACGGTGCTCCAAGAAAAGAGTTTATAAAGCGTACAGTTTCCATATGGGCATCAGAGGCTTTACTAATTCCACTCTGTACACAATATCCTTGGCATTGAAGGGTATTCCTTGTCCAGGAGATGCATGGTCCAATAGGTATTAGTACCCATCTGTTTTAATCAGTTTTTTCACTGCTGTAACCAAAAGAACTGACAAGAATAATTAGAGGAGGAAAAGTTTATTTGGAGGCTCACAATTTCAGAGGTCTCAGTCCTTAGATGGCGACGTCATTACCCTGGACCCGAGGGGAGGCAGAAGGTCATGCAGAAGGGCATGCATAGCACCAGGAATCAGAGAGAGAAAATGAGGAGTTCTCTCCTTTCACCAAAGACAGAGATAGACCCCAAAGGCACGCGCCCAATGACTCCCTCCTCCAGTCACACCCTATTCTGCCTACAGTTACCACACAGTTAATCCCTATCAGGGAATCAATGCACTGATTAGGTTAAGCCTCTTAGAACCAATCAATTCATCTCTAAACTTTCTTGCATTATCTCACACATGAGCTTTTGCGGGACACCTCATATTCAAACCATAAAACCGTCTAGATTGATCCTGGTCGCAACTGTTGAATTGGACACACAAAAGTTATTGCATATGCCTTCTCAGAACCCGAAGCACTATTTCTTCCTTGATCCCATGTCAACTGGTTATTTTATCCTCTGAGAAGTAGAAGGTGTTTTTGCTGCTTCTCAGGAATGGAACATACCTAGGAATTATAGTGACAAAATGGCAGGCTGGGCATGCCAGGTTTTCATGCACAGAGGCCTCCTGCATCTTGCTCCTCCTCTCCCTAAAGCAGCCTTCTGCTCTTTGGTCAGTTCCTGGAGACCCTGATTGTTGTGCCTGGATCTGTTTTGCTAAAAGCAGGGTCCAGGCTTTATGATTTCACACTACTTGTATTTGGGGGATGACATCCATTCTTTGCATTTAGGCATAGACGGCATACACGGGTAATCAGGCTAAATGTGGGGTGCTCTAAAAATTGTTGCTGAATACCCAATAATGAAAGCAAATACATACAGCTTTTCATCTTTGGAAATACATCACTAACCAAACTTCAGTATCACATAAACTTTGTGATGCTTTTCTAGGTTATAAAACATCATTCCATCTACTCGCCTGCATTGGTCTGAGTGTGGTTTGTCCTCTTCTCAACTCATATTGAAACCTGGTTCCCAATGTAATAGTGTTGAGGGACAGTGGGACCTGCAACAGGTGGTAAGGCTGTTAAGGGGAACTGATGCCTTTCTCCTGGAAGTGGGCTCATTTCGAGAGGGGTCATGGCCCAGCCAGCCGGCCCTTTTCCCTCCTCTTCTTCATGTGCTCACCCACTCTTCTACTTTTCTGTTTTGAGGTAGAACCGGACCTTTGTTGCATGCAGTCAACTAATTTTGAACTTCCATCCTCTAGAACCAGGAGCTAAATGAACTCCTTTCCTTTATAAATTTCCTGGTCTTGCATATTTTGTTCTGATGAGAGACAATAGACTAAGATGCCACCTTTTGCAGACATTGTGGCAAATGAGTAGAGTGAAGGATGAAATCCATGACCAAGATATACAGTAAATCTCACTGACCCAGGGGGAATGAAAAATCATGAACTTGGCTATTTAAATTCAAAGAGCAAACTTAGCACAGAACCACATCACATCAGATCTGTAAAGGATATTAGTGATGACTTCTGCCAACTCCTTACTACATGTGCAATGAGAAAATAGAATTCCAGGAAAGATGCATAATACTCTGGACCTTCTTTCAGAGAGTATTCAGATGCCATATATTCTAGAAAAGAGAATATTCTGGATTTCTTTGCCTAATCCTGATTGACACATCCTCTACAGAGGCATGCTGAGTGGTGACGGCAATGGTGACTGTGACTCTCTCAAGGCAAAATGGATGCCAATGGTTCTGAAGGAGCTGTGCCTGCACACACACATCCATATCTCCCCACTGCGGACTCACACAGAGAGTCTGCAAACCCACCTTAAAATGTGAGAACCGTAAGGAATGTTCAGCAATGGTACCTAGGTGGTTTGTTAGAGTGAAATTGGCTTGATATATTTTAAATTGAAACAGCAACACATTGGAAAGGGAAATAGAAAGGAAACCTTCAATTATAATTTTCGGTGGCCATTAATACTTATTGCTATATACTTTACATTCCCTTACATAATTACATAATATAGAAGTTTTATTCTATGACCTACCCTTTCTTAAGTGTTCACAAATCTGAATGTTGTCTTGTAGACAAAACAATTTTTAAATCTATTCTTCCTACCCAGTACAAAACATAATTTAAATAATCACAGATTCTACTGTGGAAGGGGGAGAGCTGGTTAATGTAAACAATTAAGCAATCAGGACAGTTTTATTGGGTTAGGTCAACTCTTTTCTGCTAGTTATGATTTAACATAGTGATTCACAAAGTTTACTTCCTCCTAAGAATTCACACAACCATGAAATAAGTGCTTTTGGCCATAAAAACAAGATGAGCTCAGATGTATTTCAAAAGTAATTATTGTCAGATCCATTCAAAGCGCATCATTCTTTGATCTGAAGCAGAGAAAGTAAATATGATCATGGAAACGCAGCAGTATGGAGAGGGAGCGAATAGCCCTACGTGCAGGAGGAGAGCTTGGGCTTAATTATACAGACTTATAATTAATGCAGCTCAAATGCTCGTACTGACCCAGATTGATGGGAACAGACATTTCGGCCATCTTTTAGCTTCTAACCACTTTTAAAACTGATTTAAGATGCCTGCTCTCAAGCCTCATGCTTTTATCTGACGTTCCTACAGGATCTACTGCATAACTGCTTACGTTGAGCCTACGTTATTTCAGGTGGGTTGAAGTTTGACAGAAAGAGGACAAACCCAAGCCTCTGTAAGTTTAGATAAAGATCCCAAAACACTGAGCCAAGACCTCTGAATCTTGGGGCAGTAAGATAGCTGCCCCAAGTAGAAACAGAGGCCTCATACCTCATCTGGGTTCCCAGTAGCCCCCACCTGAGGACACTGGGGACATCAGCAAGTAGTGACAGACACTTTGCAAAGCAAGATCCAAAAACTAAATCTCTTACAGCATCTCTATCCCCCACTTTTAATTTCTTTTTTAAAAAAAATTTTATTTTATCTATTTATTTTCATGTGGTGCTGAGGATCAAACCCTGTGCCTCACATGTGCTAGGCAAGTGCTCACCAGTGAGCTACGACTGCCTCCCCGACTTTTAATTTCTTTTTAAAATATTTGTATTTTATTTATTTATTTTCATATGGTGCTGAGGACCAAACCCTGTGCCTCACATGTGCAAGGCAAGTGCTCACCACTGAGCCACAAATCCAGCCCCCCTTTTAATTTCTTTTGCTATGAATTTACATCACAATGCAGAAGGAGTCCATACTAACATACTTGGACTTTAGCTAGACATTCCCAAAGACCTGGAGCATGTTGGTTGTGTTTTGATCTCAAGCCGTATTCAGCTCTAGCAAAGCTATATGCTTATGTGGAAGGGGGGAACAGGGTTGGCCCCCAGGAGCTCCAGCTCTGACTTTCCCATCTAGAAAGCTCTCTCTGGTCAGTTCATTGTGAAATCTGATTTAGCACTCTTTCATCTGACAGTTCTTACAGTGAGTTTGATCCAGGGTCCAAAACTCCTAGTTGTTATAAGAGAACTAGAAACATTTACCTAATTCCAAAGTGAACATCGAAAATAGGCTGGACCAATAGTATGGAACTACTTTACAACTACCAACAGCCTTGAAGATCCACTGCTTCCTTCAGCAAATGGTCAAGTTCTTTGGCATTGTACTGTTTATTTGTCCTTTGAACAAATCCTGGGGCCCTTCCAAATTGCATGCATGAAATCGTTGTGCATCACCAGCAATGTGTGAAAGCAACAGAAGAATTCTGAAAGGTAATACATCTATTCAAAGACTGGAACACAGCTGCATTTGAGAAAGGTTATCTACTTTCATCTTTTTGGTCATAACATGGCAAGTGTTAAGTAGAGAAGTAAAATATTGAGCAGGAGTGGGGAGTATTTGCAAGAGACTTGAGCAGAAGTTTGCTAACTCTAATTGCATGACCTCTGAATAATTTCTCGACCAGCTACAGCTCATCTTGCCAAAATACTCCAGAGTGATAGCTTTCTTCCCATCTCTCTGGAATGTAACTTATCAGCTTCTATTCTCTCAATTTCCTATAATTCAATAAAAAGTTAGCAGTCATGTGTCCAAGGGCAAGCTCTATCTCAAATATGGATTTTTAATGAAACACAAATATGCCCATGCCTGTTCCAGCAAATTGTTCTGCACCATGCAAAAATGTATTAAAAGTGGAGCCACATTTACATTGGTTTTGCGTTTGTTGTTTACGAGGTTGAAATATGCAAACTGTATCCACTCTTGTCAATACCTCCGAGCAAAAGGAAATTTTATTAAAGTTAAGTTAGATTCATGGCCAACAAAACCGCTAATAGTCCTCATTTTGGTGGAAAAGGTTTTAAGAGGTTGCAATTTTTAAAATAACAGGCACTTATTTCTTATCTAAAACTGAAAATTCTTAACAAATGTGTCTGTCATAAACCAGGTATAATAGCCCTCATATAAATAGGCAATTAAAAAGTAAACCTAATTATAAGCAGTTTATAGCCCAAATGGAGATATTTTAGAGTGTGAAATTGGTTCTGGGAATTTAAAATTATTTAGTAGTAGATGAATAAAGGACATTTAGTATATCTAAGATGGAAATTTAGGGACATTTTTTGTTTGATAGCTACAAAATAAAGAGTACAATGGTAGGAAATTGTATTTTCTAAAAGGATGAAAAAAATCTGTTCTAACGTTCATTTAGAATTATAATCTCATACACACGCTGCCCTTGTTTATGGATTCCTTCATCAAAGGAAACATCTTTTAAAAAAAAAGCATTGGTGTTTGCCAATGTAAACACTGAAAAAAAGTGGAGACGGAGATGAGGAAAATAACAAATGCACGTGCGAGGAGCATCTCCCTTGTGCCACAGGATGGATGGATCTCCCAGTCCAGAGCTCAAGTGTCATCTCATGCAGAAGACCTCACCCAACTATCTCTCTTTGTGTCACCCACATCTTTACCCCATGACCTGGTATAGTCTCCTTTTCATTAGTCCTTACTTTTTATTGATCTGTCTAATTAGAAAGCAAAATCCCATGAGAATGCAAACTAGCTTTGCTCACTGATGGATCCCCAGTAACTGGAAGGTCCTCGATGCATCTGGGTGCCCGAAAACTTCCACTGAATGGCCAGATAACGAAATGCTTAAAATAAAAATCCATCTGCTCATCGATGGCATTGCAGAAAAGGACTCTAGAGCATGTAGCCTGCAGACTGGCTGGAGAATGATTAAAATAATGGCTATCATTTAGAGCACTTGAAAACCTTTAAGACTTCTTCTATGTGTCTCTCATGGACTCACAGCACAAAAAGTATGAAAAACCCGCGCCATGGTGTGGAGAAATCCCAGATGGGAAAACTGAACACATCCCCTCATCAGACACTATCAGACAGATGCTCCTTAGATGAACAGTGTGGAGCCTGGGGGAGGGACCACATTACCAGCTTCCCATATGTGCCTTTGAACTGATGGTCATGGTGCCTGCTCCGTCTAATTAACATAAATCTGTGCAGAGACTTATGTTACAAAAATAATGGGTCAATAACCAGTGTGGAGGGAGTTTAGGGCTTGGGTTGGAGAAGGACAGGCAAGTAGATGAGAAATAGGTGTTGAGAAACAGGCCATGAGAGAATTTCTAGAAGAAAGATGTGACATGATTCAGTAATGTGTTACTGAAGAACGCTCATATGCCAAATCCTGATCTCACAGAGAAGATAATCTAGGAAGTGATGCTGCACATTTCTAAAGATGTTTCCAGTTGATACAAGCATATTTAACACAGAAATCTAAAAGAGATTTTAAGGGTTTCTGTTTTTAAAAGATTGTGACTCGACCCCGATTTGTATGAATATAGGGAGAAGAGCAGGAGAGGGAAATCTGAGGCTCACCTCTTTTGAGTGGGGGCAGGTCCGGCCCTGTGTAGATTGGGCTGGATCTTAAACCTCTCTTGTGAGGGCTTGAGAATGAAGAACCCCGGAGGCCAGAAGCCAACCCAGGATTCATGGAAGCTGCCACTGTGGCTCAGTCGTCCCCCATCCATTCCCATCCCACTTCATTGCCAGAGCATCGGGTGGGGTGAGGGGTCCCCTAGAGCCCACAGAAGAGCCCTACAGACTGCGTTTCCATTTTCCCATCTCTGCCATTGAGTGGCTCTTCTCAACATTCAGCACTATCCATCTACAAACTCTGTCTGATCTGAGTTATGACTATGCCCAAAATGTCACTTTGCCTGAATGCTGGGAGAAAATTTACCTGTCGGTACTGATGCAATGTATTTTCTGATCAAAACACAAATTGACCGAAATAATCATATGTCTATCTCCATGAGTGCATATGACCATGTTAAGAGATGGGACTGGTCATATAGACGTAGTATCACTCTGCTCTTTATAAGAAATATTTTTTTTCTGGGGGATTCTGACTGCTGGGATATCCCTGGTCTTTCCAGGAAGCTAGTCATCAAATGTACCTTCATATTGGGGCTCAAATGCACAATGTCTGAGCAGACACCTGCAGTTCTCATGAACATGAGCCATCCTCCACCTGCTGGACACACAGGTGGGGGACACTTTCCAGTGTGGCTGCACGTCCTCACCAGTGCAGATGAATTTCACTCCAAGGCCCTGTCCACAAAAACCACCCAAGCACTATCCTCACCCTCTTCCTCTTCCCTGGCTGCCTCCAGAGGATTCCAAGAAGAAGGAGTTGGGGTCACAAGATGGAAGAATGGATTCCCAGAAAGCTTGTGTGGAGCAGGTTCAACAAACCCACCTACCCTTCCAAATCCACATGAACTTAAACACGAGTCACAATTGAACCACTACTGTATCCGGTCATCCAAACTGCGGGGCTATTTATTTCCCAGTTAATGTTCTCTGACCAGTAGTTTCAGTTTTTAGACTTTTTGTTTTAATTTTGGTAAAATGTACATGGGGTAAAATGTACATGGTGTAAAATGTACCATTTTAACCATTTTAAATGAATAGTTCAGCGACAAGATGTCCATTTATACTTTTGTATAACCATCACCACCATTTACCTCCAGAACTTTCTTCATCTTGCAAAATCAAAGCTCGGCACCCTCTAAACAGTAACTCCCCATTTCCACTCCCTTCCTCCCCCAGTCTCTGGGTACCACCATCGTCCCTGCTTTCTCTGTGAGTTTTACAACTCTAAGTACGTCTTATGACTAGCATCATATAGTGCTGTATTTGACCTTTTGTGACTGGCCTATTTGCTGAGCATAATGTCCTCTAGTTTATACCATGTTGTAGCACATGTTAAAATCTCCTTCCTTTTTAAGGCTAAATAATGTTCCGTGTTTGGTGTATACATTCACCTGTCCACAGACACTTGGGTTGCTTCTACCCTTTTAGTTGTTGTAAATAAGCTGTTAACAAACATGGGTGTATAAATACCTGTTTGTGTTGTCCATTCTTTCACATATGAATTTCCAGAAGTGGAATTGCTGGATCATATGGTAATTCTATTTTTGATGTTTTGAAGAACCCCCCTGTTGTTTTCCACAGTGGCTGTGCCATTTTATATTTCCACAAGTAGTACAGAATTTTCCATTTTTCTCCTTGAAAGCATTTGTTAATTTCTGCTTGAATTTCCTCCAGAAAAATCAGAGGAATCTATACAATATTGCCTCAATGACTATCTCAAATTTTAATCAAGAGCTCTGAAAATGAACTCCAGAGCAAGAACTATTTCCGAATATTCAAAGTCTGCTGTTGTTTCCTTGAGGTGAGCCATGCCATTCTCTCCAGCAAACAAGGCTGTGGTCCTAAGGGGATTCCAGGGTGTGGAGGTGAGGTGGTAGACGCTCTGGTTCAGAACAGACTGTCATCCAGAGGTGACTTTGTGTCTGGGTCTGATGGCTCTTCTGGGCAGGTTTGCTGGAATTCCTTCAAGAACATCTCAGCAAATCTGGAGCAGATGACCAAGAAACATAACTTCCTTCTCAAAATTACTTTTAAAATTACTTTTCAGAGAAATTCCCATGATGCCTGAAAGTCTAGTTAGAAGACAGTGCACTCTAGCTAGACGTGGAATTCTCAAACAAACAAGCAAACAAAACCCCGCTTTTCTTGCTTTTTAGTGTGATAATCCCTAATGCTTCTTTTTTTGGGGAGGGGAGAAGATTTGGCTTCCTCATGTGAGTGAGAGCTTGTGGTACTGGTCGCAGTGCCTGGGTTATTTCACTTCACATTTTACCCTCAGGGCCACTCACTTTGCCACAAATGGCAGGATTTCGTTCTTTGGTGCCTGCGTAGCACTCCCTGTGTGCACCGCATTGTCTTCATCTATGGTCTGCTGAGGGACACCTGGGCAGGTGGCACGTCTCAGCCGTTGTTACTGGGGCTCCGAGGCAGGTGCACGGAGCAGCCTCGTTGTGCTGCTTCACTGTTTTCGGGTGCACACCCAGATTACCCAGAAGCGGGATTGCTGCATCCCGTGGTAGACCTATTTTTAGTTTTGGAGGAGCCGTCCTTCTGGTCTCCACAGTAGCTGTGCTGATTTACATTCCCACCAACAGTGCACGAGGTTCTCTTTTCTCCACATCTCGGCCAGCATTTGCTATTTTCACCTTTTTTGATAAAAACCATTTTGACAGGTGTGAGATGAATCTTGAGAAAGACAAGGTTACTGGGGACTAGGAGGAGGGGAGGGGTGGAGGGAGGTTGGGTAATGGGCACCAAACACGCTTAGATAGGAGGGGATCCTGGGGCTGCACAGCACGGAGGTGGGAGGTCCCAACAGCCTGTCACATGCTTTTATGAAGAATTAGAAAAGAGGATTCTGAAAGTCGCAAAGGCAAAGATAGGATGAGGGGCTATGACTGTCATCCTGCCTCGGCAATCACACGCCGTACCCATGCTGAGTGGACACTGGGTACCCCATGAACATGGGCAATTACTATGTGTTAATTAAAAAAAAAATGAAGTAGCTCTCTCCTTCCCTACTCTCCCCCACTTATTGTGAATTAGCATCCTCATATCAGAGAGAACATTGGCCTTTGATTTTTTGGGTTTGGCTTATTTCACTGAGCATGATAGTCAAAGGTAAGTGAAGGGAGGGGAAGGGGTAGGGAGTAGGAGGGACAGGAGAGTGAAACAGACATTATTACCTCATGTACCTGTACAACTGCATGACCGATGTGATCCTGCAACATGTACAAGCAGAAAAATGAGAGATTACACTCCATTTATGTATAATCTATCAAAATGTATAAATGCATTCTACTGTCATGTACAACTAATTAGAACAAAAAAAAAACTTCAAAAAAATGAATATTTAGAAATGGACTTTTGGTTGTGATTTTAAGACAATTTTCAGAAAGCTGGAATAATAGTTTAATTTTATTCCTTATTCCTCCATCATTCTCTGACTTATAAAAATGATTTTTTTGGAAAAGTATCTTGAACTTCATGCAAGATTAAATGCATGAGAACAGTCAGAAATCTTACAGACCAAAAAATAGTAAATGGTAGTGACTGTCACGATCAGTTATTTTGAAGCCACGGTGACTAAAACCAAGTGATAGTGGACCCAGGAAAACCGGGGGAATAGATGAATGGTCCAGAAAAACAAAGATGTATTGGGAGTCATTTTGGTGTTGAAGCAATGGAACACTCGCGGACTACCTGATGGGATAAGTGGCTAACCCTTTAGGGAAAGACCAAGTTAGACTCCTTTGTCTCAGACTTTATACAGAAGTAAATCAAAGTCGAAGCCAGCGTTGGTGGAGACGCAGGCCGATTGGAACGCCCACTCCTCGCTGGTAGAAGTGGAATGAAAAGCAGTTAGTGAACTTATTACAAAGCTAAACACGCCCATGTCTAGCAAGTCCACTCCTAGCTAAGTGAAAGTGCATTCTCAGAAAGACTAGTGCGAGGAGGCCCATAGGAGGGTGTGGTGGCACACGCCTGTCTTCCCGTCGGCTCAGGAGGCTGAGGCAGGAGGCTGGCGAATTCAAAACCAGCCTCAGCAACTGATGAGACCCTGTCTCTAAATAAAATATAAACAAGGACTGGGGATGTGGCTCAGTGTTAAGCATGTCCCCGTGTAAGATCCCCAGCACGAAAAAAAAAAAAAAAGAATGAAAAAAGAATGCTTGTCATGGCTTTATTCATAATAACTAAAACATGCCACGTGAAGGGCGAAACACAAAAACCTTCTGTTGCGGTGAGAGCCAGACACGGCGTGTGTGCCCTGGGACCCCCGCCTAGGAGGAGGTCCAGCGGGTGAGGTGAACCTACAGGGATAGGAGTCGGCAGTGAGGGGCTGGGACCTGCCAGGGCGCGAGGGATGGTGGACGGAGCAGCCGAGCACTCCTCGGGAGCAGCGGCACCGCACCTGGGTCGTGGGAAGGGTTGTCCAGGCCCGCATTTGTCACACTCACCAAGCTCCCAGCCTTTCCACGTGCCTCACGTAGATGTCAATGAAAGTCAGTTAGACGAGGATTTGATAGTTAAAATACAACTGCTGAAACACCGAAATTCCCATAGGATCGAAAAGAGCATGGACACTATTAAAAGATGAATAATAACCATAGAAAATCAGTGCGTACAAGAGATTGAGTTAATATACTATAGAATTTAGAAAGAAATCTCAAAATTCAAAGAAAAGTCCCTTAAAAACACAAAAATAGGAACAAAGGTCATAAACAGGCAATTCATAAGACACGTGTATAGGCCCCTACTTTTTAAAATGTATGATTCACGTAACTCTAATGTAAAAACTGTCTTGCAGATAGAAACATGCATGAATCTTTGGATTTTTTAAAACAGGTAAAGAGCATGAATAAACAATTCAGAAGGAAAAAGGTGATCCTTGAGCATCTCTAAGCGCTCGAGCTGTCTGGAAACAGCCGAAGTGCCGATCAAAACAGGCACCCTGGTGCCGAACCTGCCCTGCCTCGCCTGCCTCTGGGATCCCACTCTCCTTCCAGGACGGCTGTTGCTCAGGGTGGTGCTGGGACGCGCCTGTCGGTCCTCAGCTTGCGCACTCGGGCCGCCTCTCTGGTAGCTGCTGCCGGTGCCCAGGCCAGGTGGCATTCCCTGGTAGCAGTCAGGACCTAACATCTGGTTTTCGCCTCACAGGCTCCACACGTTCTGTGAGGCACGACCTCGGGCTTAGCCGAAGCCTGCACATGGAGGTGCTGGACACGACCGTTCAATCGGTTTTGTTGAATGAGATGACGTCTTTAAATGGTAGGCGGCTAGGATGGAGGAAGTTTCAGTACTGGCCAGGTTATCAGTTGCGGCACATCTGCCCACTGCTGGGGGAGCACAGACCAGGGCAACTTTTGGGGAAGGTGTGTTAGATTGGGTTCTCCAGAGAAACTGAACCACTAGGCTATAGGGACAGCGAGAGGTCCACTCTGAGAAGGTGGCTTGCAATCACGTCCAAGGTCTGCCTGGGCCAGCTGGAGGCCCAGGAGAGCCAATCACACAGTCCTGGTCCAAGATGGAGAGTCAGAAGGCAGAAGAGGACCAATGGCCCAGCCCCAGGACAGTTATGCAGAGAAAAAGTATGCTTTCATATCCAGTCTTGTCTCCTCTTCAGGTCCTCAACCGAAGGAACAAGGCCCAGCGCTCGGGGAGAGTAACCTACTTGAGTCTGTCTACCAACTCAAATGTTGATCTCATCAGAAAAGCCATCCGAGACCCACTCGGAATTAATATTAGCCAAATACCTGGTTCCTCCTGGTCCAGTCATGTCACCACATAAAATCAATTGCCATAAAGGGTGATATGGAAACATTTAATAGAAACCATTCGAAAGCCTGAATTCTTTTGATTTGGAAGTTTGGTCCTTAAGAATGTGTTCTAAGGAAATTATCAGGATAGAGTTCATGAATGTTTGTCCATGGTACCTTATTGCTCATTGGTTATAAGGGAAACAAAATTTGAAGAGTGATTAAATAAAACATGAATTAGAAAACAACTCAATAATTAACAGTGATGTACAGAGTTTCAACTACTAGTACAAAATTTCATTCACAATATGTTAAATTTCCAAAATCAGTTAAAGATAGAATTAGGATCCACTCTTCATTTAAACATATATATATATGCTGAGAAACCTCTAGAAACATATATGCAAAAATTAACAGCTATCTTCTTCCCTGGGCTTGAAAGTAGGGGTAAATTTCAGAGCTTGAAACTGAGAAGTGGCTGGGGCAGCCTTGCCTTCCCGGTGCCAAGGGCAGGGCTCCTGCCTGTCATCCTTCCGTCACTCAGAAGTTGGCTCTGGGAACATCAGAGCAATTGAAACAGACCCTCTACCATCTCACTCTGTCACCCCCAGGGTGGAAGAGTTACTGTCAGCGCACACTATTCGCCAAGTACTGTGCAGAACACGCTTTTCACCTGTAGATCCAATCACTCCTCAGAAGAACCTGTGAGGTAAGAACTAGTTTTAGTCTCATTTTACAGATAAGGAACCTGAGTCTCAGAGAGGTTAAGTAGTTTTCCCAAGGGCATTCAGCCTGCAGTGGAATCTACAGGATAGGAACCATAGAATCCATGCAGATAACCATTATCCATGCAGGTAACCATCTTTCAGGCCCTCATGAATTGCCTGAGGGATCTGTTGAAGATTCTTCCTCGACTCTGCCCCTGGAGATCCAGTTCCAGTACCTGGTGCACAAAATACACCAGTTACTTTCCACAATTAAATCTAGTAAACAACCATAATGCATGAGTTACCCGCAGATCAGATTAATCTCCCCCAAATGACTTGCTATTGATATGCAAGCAATTGGTAGCAACATTGGCTGATGTTCCAATTTAAAAACTGTTACTTATTCAATGATAGTGCTGCAAATATGAGGCAATGTGTTCTCAGGACAAGCCTGCTGGGGACCCAGAGAAACAGAGAACCAAGGAACACTGTTCTCTGTGAAACCAATACAATATGGTCTTCTGATCACGAGAGCATCATTTTTGAACTTGTGGAAGGTACAGTGTGCATCCCTTGAAACCTTCCCGTCGCTTTGCTCTCAGTCTGCACTCTGCTGTTCCAGGAGAGGTTGCCTTGGATACCAGTTTCCTCCTGCCTGCAAAGCCTGTCCCCTGTGGCAAATTAGCAAGTTGGCATCCAGGGCTAATAAATGTGTGTGTTGCTAATTCTCTAGCATGGCTGGTTCCCCCAAGTTGCTAACCTCTGTGAAAACTAACAAAACCAGTTTCTGGACTCTGGAAGTGGGCAGTTAGCCTTAGACCCATATGCCCGAGGGGAGCACAGGTGGTGAGTGACCTCACACCTCTAACTCTGACCACCTTCCCTGACTTACCTGGTTGCCACTGAAGAAGGCTGGTGGCACGTTTAGTGGCTGCTCTTAGTCCTAACCCCCTCCACTCAGAACCGCCAGCCCCGTTCAGAAGCTGAGGTGTGGTTTCATGGCACCCTGGGATCTTTTACCTCTCTGAGTCACCTAGATAATGACCATGCTGGTGGCCAGTGGCCCTGGTCCCAGGGTTTCACTCAGGCCCCCAGTCTGGTCTCCTGGTCTCCTGGAGTCTGAGAAATTGGGGAGGGGCATACCTGGTGATGGAACCACTGTGCCAACCATCTAAAATATTAGAAGGAAAGCAAAATCTCTACCAGGTCAAGGGGGTCAGGCTCAACAGCGATGGCAGTGCATTATGAATTCGCCTTTGTGCCACCCTGCCTCCGAGAGACAGCACGCTGGCCCCACAGGGCTGGGAGCGGAGGCACTCTCCTGCCGCTGGCATGCCCCGTCACCTCCTGAAAGGGGAGGGAGCCCCTGGATGGGGCTGCTCCTCAGCAAGGGGCAGGAAAGAGGTTGCAGGAGGTCGTTTGGGTCACATTGCACAGGCTCATGTCCCCAAGACTCATGTCAACTCCCCAGAGACTCTCAAGATGGGGAAATGAATAAGACTGAGTATTCGTCTAGGAAGGAATTTTCAAATAGTAGGAGGCATTTAAATATTTTGAAAGAATAAACAGTAAGCACTATGGATAGTTCTGAAATTGTTCTAAGTCAACAACAAATATAAGGCCAACATATGAACCTCCATGTTCCTTATATAGAACATGACCCAGTGATTGCTGGGGTGCCCAGATTTCTTAATCTGTCCCTTTTTGAGCTCATACTCTCAAAATGACTGTGCTGGGAACTGCTTGATGTCCTTATATCCAATCAGTCTCTGCAACTTCACAGGCCATGGGAGGTTGAATGATCACCCCAAGATGTCCATGTCCTAATTCCTAGAACCTGTGAATATGTCCCTTTAATGGCAAAAGGGACTTTGCAGACTTGATTAAGGTTATCTACCTCGAGATAGAAAATAACCTGAGTTTTCCAAGGGCCCAGTCTTAACATTAGGAGAGGAAGACAGGGGAGTGAACAGTGGGCAGCGTTGGCCAGGGTGGCTGGTTCTGAGATTTGGGGACACCTTGCAAAGATTGGAGAAAGGTCCTTGCAGCTGATAGGTCCCCAGGTGACAACCATTGAGGAAGGGGGGAACTCCATCCAGCTGCTGCTAGGTACTGAACTGTGCCCCTGGATTGAGCAAGGAAGAGTTTTTCCAGAATCTCAAGGAAGGAGCCCAGCCCTGCCAGCACCTTGATTTCAACTTGATGAGGTCTGTCCCCAACTTCCAACCTACAGAAATGGAAGATAATAAATTTGGGTTGTCCACTCCATTTTTGGTTATTTGTTATAGCAACAACATAAAGTGAATACATCGTTCCCATCCAAGTTTCATCTTTAATTAAAACCTTTCCACTTGAACCAATCCTGTTCTTTCTAGCCATAGGCTGCAATTGGCATGAGCGGTTGTTTCTTTTGTAAAGCAACCCCCTACTTGGATAAAATCACTAGAAAGTTCTTTGCAACTTTTTATGCTACTAAACTTTCTGCATGAAAAGTGTCAGTGGATTTCCAGGCTGCATTTCAGCCCTCCTGAGCTGGCCTGGCCCAGCAGGGCTGGTTAGGAGTGGCTCAGTCCTATTCCTGCAGGCAAATGGATGTTATCTTTTCTGACCCTGGTGGTGGCCGCGATCATATCTGGCACTGGATGAATGACACATTCTGGAATACATCAGCACAAAGAAGGAAAAACAGAGATACTGATCTTCAAGCCTCACAATCTGGTTTTAATATCATTCATCTACAGAAGAATTAGCTATTAGAGAATGATTTCCTCAAGTTCACATTTAAAGACCCCTTTAATCTAGCCATCTGCTGAATTCATCTTGATAGAAATGAGGGGAATTTGGTGAACATCTGAATTTCCTTATGTATGAAATGAAAAACAAATCACAATCCTTACCTAGTCTGCTGATAAAAATTAATTTGATATATACTTATATGAACCCATGTGTATAAATAATATGCAGATTTATGGTGCACATACACATGTGCATCAGCCAGATCTGGCTGGTTTATGCAGCGTAACTACTCATTCTTACCTACAAGACCCCCAAAGTCAATGGTTCAAAGTGACACAGTATTTTTAATTTGCAGTTCTGTGGGTCAGAAGCTTGAACTGGGCTCAGTTGCAGGTTCTTCTGTTGGTTTTTGCCGGGTCACGGATGTAGCTACAGTCATCCGGTGGTCCAAAGGGGACCGAGGGGTCCATGCCAGTCCTTACCTGTATATGGTCTCTCCCTGTTGATTCTGCCTTCACCTGGTGGTATCCAGGCAGCAGGAGGGTGGACGGAAGCTGTGAAGTCCAAGGGAACCTTTGCCCAGTACTGCCTCAGTGTCCTCACTCAGTTCCTCTGATCAAAGCAAGTCCAGGCTAGCTCCAAGGAGGCAGAGAAAGAGAATCTTCCCCTTGATGAGAAGAATAAAAAGTCTCATTGCAAGGGGGCACGTATATAGTGACAGGAATAATTGGTGGCTTTCTTCATCATCCATCATAACCCCAAATTGCACTCTTGTGGCTTGTCTGCGACGGTCCCCAGGGTATCTGCTCCACTTTAGTTCTCATTTGGAAAGATAGGACAATGGACATCTTTGTCCATGCATGGCATCTGGGCTTGGTTATTAGAGCCAGTGGAGGGATATCAGTGTCCTGTCTTGCAGGCAATTAAATGCTTCTATCCAGGTCCCTGACCAAGCAGTCATGGTCTCCCTTCTGACTTCAGGCCCATGAGAGGTGACTTTCACATATGCCTGGAAAGAGGTGAACTCAAATATGAGTAAATGATCTTAGTAGCACAATTCATAAGCACTGACTGAATGCACGTACACGTAGGCACACACATGTGTTCTAATTTGACACTGACACCTTGGATAATGGGAATTTCTCAGAACCCTCTCAGATGTTCTGGAAATGACATCCTCTAACCATATCTCAGTTCAGAAAGAAGAACAAGACTAGTAGTATTGTTGTCATTTCTGTAAGAAATTTCGAAAGACAGACTATTTCTTATTTGTTCCAGAGATGATGAAGCAAATGGAATTCACTTGTTGATACCCAATGACCTTTTGATCATACATGGAAGGATTTTACCTACAAACGGAATCTAAAAATGTATTGCCATTTTGTCTGTAGTACATTGTCGTTTCTTTGTGTATAGAGTTTGGGATTCTAAGCTGCAATAGTTAGGGCTATTCACAAAGTCTAGCTTTCACTCCTTCTGAGACCTGGTTACACCCTCTGCCACCTGAAATTTAATGTGGGAATGTGACTTGCTTTGGCTGATGAAATCCTATTTTATATTTTCTTACTATTTTACATTTTAAAGCACTGTTATATAAATTAACTCATAACAGTTATCAGGACAGTAATTGGAAATTGACTTAATCTCACACAAACCTTGCTAAATAAAGATGATTCTGCAAACAACATATGTGCTTTAAAAAGACAGAAAAACAAATAATACTGAATCACCACTATTACTAATTGGAACTTGTTGGACCCAATAACAGCCAATGATTTTTAAAACTTGCAATCAAAATGGAAAAGTAACATAATTTTAATCATATTATTTTTCTTATTTAAAAAATGTTTTAATGTTAGAATCTTTGCAAGTCTGGAATGGAGGAGGAAGAGAGGCTCATAAATTACAGCTGCCTAATAATGACTCAACTTTTTCAGGGACTTCATTTTTGTAAAAAAAAAATAGTTTTTCTATTCGTATAAATGGTTATACCAATATTTACCTGAAATCCAAATTAGGGAAGGGTATTTTGGTTGTTTTAACTTAATATGCTACCTGTATAAATCAGCAATACTGGGCTTGCTTTCACATTTTCTCTGCTAATTCCACATTTATGAAGATGCATGCTCTTTCTCAATAGGTTTTAGGTAACAGTTCTTGTGATGAGCTGAAAGGAGAAGATCTGTTCAAGTCCTAACTTACAGAATGTGTGAATAGGACCTTATCTGGATAAAGTCTTTCCAAATGTAATTAAGCACCTTGAGATGAGAGTCTCCTGAACTCCCTGGGTGGGTCCTACAGCCCATAGCTGGGGCCCTTGTGAGACAGGTGAGAAGAGAAGGCCATGTAAAGACAGACTGGAGCCAGGGAGGGTCCAGCCCTGCCAGCAGCTACCAGAAGCTGGACAATTTCCCTCAGCCTCCTTGAGTCACCAATCCTGGCGACACCATGATTCTGGACTCGGTGCCTCTACAACTGTCAGAGAGTAAGTTTCTGTGAAGCCACCCAATCTGCCGTAGGTGACCCTGGCAGTCCTAGGAAACAGTTCCTCCCACACCCTGCCTCCCGCATCCTCTCAGGACGGCCCCCGGCTCCCTCCCCTTTACTAACATCCTCCAATAAGCCAGCAGAGTTGCAATCTCTGAATTAACTCTTCCAAATCTCAGTGGCTTCATTTTGCAACCTGGCCTCCTTGGAACTCTGCAGGACCGCAGAGGTTACCTTAAGTGGATCCATCTGCTGTCAATTGCAAACGAGGACTTGTGGTCCCGCCTCCCTTTAGGAGCAGTGGTGTTCCTTACAGACCAACAGTTTACCCCTCAGTGGTGCAGGCAGAGTCCAGGGGACAGAGCTGAAAGGAACTGAGGCTCGCCTTGGCCCTGTGCCCGCCAGCTCAGCCCACGAGCATAAGGGCTGGAGACCTCGGCCCTTGTGTGGCCCTGGTCTCTGCTTTCTTCGCTCCTGTTTTCCAGGCTTGAGAGTTGCCTCTGGGGGTTGCCACAGTCTGGCATTAGTTATTTTCTTCTGCCCGTTAAAATGCAAATTTATACCTCTATGCAACCTGTGAAAGATTTGGATAAACCGTTGAGCTTTTCTCCTCTCTATTCTTTACTGGTTGCATGTTGATCTGAATTGTCTATCAAAATCCAGCCCATTCCCTGACTGTCAAATGAAATGCCACTTTCCTCATTCAGATTTTCCCTGTTGACGTCCCCTCACTCTACTCCACAATGCACTTTTGTTTTTACGGTGCTGAGGATCGAACTCAGGGCCTCGCAAGTATTAGGCGAGGGCTCTACCCCTGAGCCGCAGCCTGGTGCCTCTTAAGGAAACAGACTCGGCATTGTTCAGGAACTTATCTACGGCCAGTGCATTAGGACGCTCTCGATGCCTAACTGAATCCCACAGACAGCAGCTTAAACCCCCATGTATTACCTCAGAGCTTTGCAGCTCACACGTCCATCATGGATTGATGGGGTTCCCTGCTCGGGGTCACAGCGCTCTCACCCAGGCCGTGTTCTCTCCTGGAATTCTGCAGAGGAAACTACTTCCAGGCCCATTATCATTGTCGGCAGAACTCAGTTCCTTGCAGTTGAAGGACTGAGGTCTCCTCGCCTGACACATGACCCCCCCCACCCCTTCCAGCCAGCAGTGGTCCCGTGAAATTTCTCAGTGTATCCTGCTGCCTGCTTTTCCTGCTCTGTTTTAAGGACACCTGTGGGGACATTGGGCACACTTGGATAAACCAGAGAATCTCTTTGTTTTATGAACAAATGCTGAGTGCCTGTTCAGCTCCTCAGCCTATATGTTGATTGGGTTATTTGGTCTTTTGGAGTTGAGTTTTTTGAGTCCTTTTTATTTCCTGGAGATTAACGCTCTATCTGAGGTTCGTGTGGTAAAGATTTTCTCCCATTCTGTAGGCTCTCTCTTCATATTCTTGATTGTTTCCTTTGCTGAGAAGAAGCTGTTTAGGTGAGAGATAGGGGTTTAATTTCATTTTGCTGCATATGGGTTTCTAGTTTTCCCAGCACCGTTGGTTGAAGAGGCTATCTTTTCTCCAATGTATGTAATTCTACATCATGTACAACCAGAAGAATGAGAAGTTACACTCCATATATGTATAATATGTCAAAATACGTTCTACTGTCATGTATAACTAATAACAAATTATATATATATATATATATTTATATATATATATATAAAATAAGTACAACTGATGAGTAAACCTAACGACACCAGCAAAGTCCCTTTGTGGAGTAAAGCAACATAATCTCAAACGCAGTGTTTTGCTGTCTTTAGGGTCCCAGGGACGAGGATGAGGATGAGGATGTCCTCAGGGTCGTGCTTGTGCTCGCCACTGTCATTCACAATTAGCAGGGGACAGACCAGGGCTGTCAACTCAGGACTGATATAGTGTTGGCACCATGCACTGCTCTCATCCTAAAATCCACCCAAAACTAAGGCAGGGGATGCTGGTGAGACAGTGGAGTGTGGTGCTCAGGACCACAGACAGACAAGCCTCCCAGGAGCTGCGTCCTCAGCCCTCTCATCTGCAGAATGGGTGTAGTACCAACATCCGCCCAGAGGGCTGCTCAAGAATTAAGAGACTTAATATGTGTAAAAGGCTTGTATGCCAATATGGTGAGCATTGCAGAAGTTTATTTAAATGAATAAAAGTAATGAACATTGATGAGAGAGAGAGACAAAGAAAGGCAGATGAAAATGAAAATTTTCCAAATTACACCAGGATAGTCCACAGCTTTTTCTATAGGTAAAGTGTTTGTGATACTAGCATTGTCCTACTTTTGAATCAATAGAGCAAGATGTATCCTCACTAGACTTCAACCTACTTGGCAGGGAATATTATTTATATGCATTTGATGCTCACTGATCAGCCAAGTGTTTAATTGGATCAGAATTATATAATGAGGATGTCATGACTTTTTTCTGTTGCCTATTTCCAGACAGATTGCTAGGTAAGAAAATAATTATAGAAATAGATTTTTCCAAGTTTTTCTGTTTTTTTTTTTTTTTTTTTAACTTTTGGTTTTCCAAAAAAGAATTTTTGGAAAGTTCTGTTTATTGAAGCAGCTGCTCTGACTGAAAGCAGAATCATAACATAGTTCTGTAATAATCATGGCACTGAAAAGCCCTCAATGCCACCATGATGCTGTAGCTGGCGTATCAACAGGCTGCTGCCTGGTGTTTACCGTGAAGGGACCTACGAAGTTCACGCCTGCCTCTGGAGCTCCACATCCCCTCACCAAGCAGAACTGTGCTCTTAGCACCTCCCAAATATCTTCACCAGTGTTCGTGACTCTCAGAGGAACCAGGGACTGCACCCACGGGAGCACCCAGAAACTGATCAGATGATCACAGGGAAAGCAAGAACTAGTCCTTGTGCCCACGGTGAACAGGTTCAAACCTGTAGGCCAACCCTCAACACTCAGTAGCACAATAAAAGTTGTTGTCCATCCTCAAGCCACGGGGCGGTGGGGGGCGGGCAATGGAAATAAAACCTAGATCTCTGGAGACAGGGAAATGAAAAGAGCCCAGGTACAACAACACACGTGGAGTCCGACTCATACAAAGCCAGAGAGTCAAGGAGCACGAGGCCAGTTCCACACACTACCGTGAACTACAGCCTCACAGGGCTTACAAATGAAATGAGGGGAAAATGGCAGATGAAATCAAAGAAAAGCAGAGATGGCAACGTTCACTGAGAAATCAAGCTTAGAGAAAAGTGTTCAGATAATCATTGGAAAGGACCATTTCATGTGGCTAATAAGAATGCTCCAGAATAAAAGTACTTAAGTTCTGAAACACTTTTATTGATTTTTTTGAGTTCATTGCTTCCAAAAACATTGAACACAGGCCTACCATGTGCCTGTCACTGTGTTAGAAACCAGAACCACATTTAAAATAGACCTAAGTATAGTCAGTATTTTAAAAATTTAGGTCTAACAAATTAAATGAATATCTTGTATTATAAATCTACATGCAGAAGAAGGAGATTGGAAAGAGAGACAACTGCTGTGAGTAGCCATTATTTCTTTCCTCATTTCCACACTAATAAATATTATAAAATCATCATATGGTATTGACGTGTTACGACTCTTCTTTAAGCCCTGCTCACTCTGTTTCTTTTTGTTTATAAACACTAAAATTCAGAAAAGTATATAAGTAAGATTACTTTAAGAGATTTTTAGGTTTGGATTTTCTTTCATTTCTTGACCAAAAAGAGAAACTAACAATGATTCATCCAAAGATTTTTATCAACTCCCTTAGAGTTTTTCAAACCAGAGAAAAGGAGATGGAAACATTCATGAGAACCAGAGGTGCGCTTTTCCAGCCCAGGCTTCTCTGCTGGGGATTCGCCATAGAGGCTGTGGGGCCAGAAATTCCAGGAGACTCTTCCTGTCCCTTGTCACCCTGTCCCATTCCCTTATCAGCAGAGTGTCTCTGGACCTCTGTGACTGCTCCCTGGCTCTGGAGTAGCCTCTGCTGAGCAGGAATTCTGCTCCCCACACCCCTCCTCTGCCCCTCTCCTCACACCAGAGTGTCCCTGAGTTCCCGCCTGCCATGTGTCCTGGCCTGGCCTCTGGCCTTTCTGCCCGAGTCAGGGAATGTTGGAGGACTCTTCTGGGTTTTCTTCACACAGTCCTGAGAAAAGGTGATCCTTCACAATTGGTGACACCAGCAACGTGGATGTGGCCCTCTCTTAAAGCTTCTGGCACTGGATAGCTTTCTTCCCTGGCTTTCAGTGCTGATAAGATTGAGTCTAGACACACAGGCAAAGAATGTGGACCAGTCCCAATAACATTATGTTACAGGCCACCTACGTCAGAACCTCCTGGGAGCCAATACTTTCATATCATGTAATCTTAAATAAAATAGATACTAGGCAACATTCTAGGTAATCAAAAACATATGAAGAATTTGATAAAAAATAACCCACAATAGTTCAACCACATGACTTTGGAAACAAATAACGCATCCCACACATTCTGAGAATACCATGCGCCCAAACCGAATCCATCTCCCCAGTAGATACCTGTGTAAGATCTTGTGTGGTGAGGAGCACGAACCCTGGGCCGATGCACTGGGTCTAAATCTGGTCTCTACCACAAGCTAGGTGGCCTTATACAGCAACTTAGCCATTCCTTGCCTCTGTTCCATTTCCATAACCTGAGACTAACAGTAGTACTTACCTCGTGAACACGTGGGAACACTGAGTACTGTAAGTTAAGTAACTGCCCCAGAACAAAGTCCCACCACTTCTGGGTGCTCCCTCTCTTTCAGAATGGTGCCCCCTCACTGCCTCGCTGACAAACCCAGGGCATCTGTGACTTCAGTGCTACTCTTCATCACAGGTCTGCGCGTCACCAGGTTCCACAGGTTGTCGTTTCTCTTGAATTCGGCTCCTTTGAATGATCCCTTCCACAGTTTTGCAAATCATTTGTTTGTTTATTTGCTTGTTTGCAGCACTGGGGGTGAACCCAGGGCCTGGCCAGGCAACTGAGCTGCACTCCTGGCACCTGAAAATCATATCTTAGACTACAAAAGTGCCGCCTCCTCTCCATTTCCACCTGATTTCTCACAAAACTGACGAGTTGATGGCTTAAAACTTAAATTATGGGAACGAGGACAGGACATCTCTCTCATTACTCTTATTCAAGATCATAATGGGAGTCCTAGCTAGTGCAATAATATAAGAAAAGGAAATAGAAGGTAGAAGGGCTATGAAAGAAGAAACAGAATTGTCCCAAAGGATCAACAACAACAAACCCTGAAAATAAAAAGCAATTATAGCAAGGTTGATACAAGGTCAAGACATAAAAGTTAATTGCTTTAATGTATACATAAATACATACACATGTATGCATATCAGCAATAAATAATTAGAATTTAAAATTAAAAACAAAATCTTACTTACAATAATATCCAAAATGAAATTTTACATATATACACATATATATTTTATACATATATGTATTATATCTAAAACTATATGTAATTAGCTTTATGTAGAATTATATATTAGCTTTATATATATAATTGTACATGTATGAAATATATATAACTAGACATATATATGTATATATGGTGAAAGAGGTCAAGATCTAAACAAAGGAAAGTATTTATGTTCATGAACTGGAAGTCTCAAAATATTGTTACAATGTCAATATTTGTTTACTTGATCTAAAGATTCAACCCAAACCTAATGGAAACCCCAGTTAACTATTTTTCAGATATTTACAAACTTATTCTACAGCATATGTATACAGAATTGTAACTGCTTTTTATAGTGAATTGGTATCTTGCAACTTTACGGAATTCCCTAGTTCTAACAGTTTGTGTTGTGGGGGAGTGTAGAGTCTTGGGGTGTTCAACATATCAGATCATGACATCTGTAAACACAGATCATTTTACTTCTTCTCTTCCAATTTGGATGAATCTTGTCTATTTTTCTTGCCTAATGACTTTGGCTAGGACTTCCAGTACTATGTTGAATAGCAGCAATAAACATGCCTTGTTTCTGACTTTAGTGAGAGAGTTTTGTTTCCCCTGGAGCATGATACAGCTGTGGGATTTTCATATATGGCCTTTATTAAGTTGAGGTAAATTCCTTTTGTTTCTAGTTTATTGAGAGGTTTTATCATAGAAGCGAGTTGAATTTTGTCAATTGTTAATTGCATTTGTTGGGATGATCATGTTGTTATCCTTCATTCTGTTGTTGTGATGTATCACATTATAGATGGACAGGCCAAAGACCCAGAAGTCAGCAAAATACTGAAGAAGAACAAGAAGAAAGTGTGACCAATGTTAGTTGATTTCAGAACTTACTAAAAAGCAGTCACAGTCAACACAGAGCAGTATTAGAGAAAAGTCAATGGAATACAGAGAACACTCAGACAGACCTGCACAAACGTACCCAAAGACTGATGAAGGAGCAAAAGTAATTCAGGGGAAAGGGTAACCTTTCAACAAAGGGGCTAGGACCATTTTGAAAACGGGCATCCATGCACAAATAATCTAAACATGGGCCTTATGACTTTTACAAATCAACACAAATGCAATTATAATCCTAAAAGCAAAATGCAATACTATATCTAGAAGAGAAAGGAGAAAAATCTAATGACCCTACATATGGCCATGAGATCTTAGATGCAGTACCAAAACCACAATCTATGAGAGAAAAAGTTGAATAATTAGACTTCATTAAAATCAAAAACTTTGCCTTTGTAGTGATACAGTAAAGAGAATCGAAGACTAGTTACAAACTAAAAAAAAAAAAAAAAAATTGCACACCTTATATCCTATAAAGGACTTATATCTAAAATATACAAAAAATATACAAAGAATTCTTGAAACTTCAAAATATGAAGATATGCAATCTGATTTTAAAATGTGCAATCACACCTCACCAAAGAAGGTACACAGATGGCAAACAAGCAGATCAGAAGAGGCTCAACATCACATGCCATGAGGTAACTGCTGACTGGAACAACCATAAGCTAGCACTACAGACCTACGAGCATGACTGAAAGTGAACACACTTGCCACAGCAAATACTGCAAGATTTGGGAGCCAAAGTAACTCTTACCCAAGGCTGGTGGGAATGGCAGGGAGTTGGGCAGGTTCATACACAGCTAAACATCGTCTCATTAAGGCAACCAGCGGTGGTGCTCCTAGGTACTTAATCAGTTTATTAGGAAGTGTCTGCCCATACAAAAGCATGCGCGTGAATGTTTCTAGTAGTTTTATTCATAATCACCAAAACTGGAAGCAAGCACAATATCCTTCAATAAAGCATATTTGAATGGATCAATAAATTGTGGAATGTCCATATAGTGCAAAATTATTCAGAAAAAAAGCTAAATGCACTTCCAAGCCACAGAAAGACATGCAATAAACTTAAATGCATAGTTAATTTGTTTTAAAAGTCAATTTGGAAAGGTTATATACAATATAATCCCAAACACACTGGAACTTCTGTGAAAGGTAAAAACATAAAAATAGTTATCAGCTGTCAGGACTCAAGATGAGGGAGGAAAGGACGACTGGGCGAGAGGGATTCTTAGGGCAGTAAAACCATTCTGTATGATATTGTGATGATAAATACATGACGTTATGCACTTGGCAAAACCCACAGAATTTTAGAATTCGAAAAATGAATCTCAAATGTGTCCAAATTTTTAAAAAACTCATTTAGGCGTTTGTGGAATCCCAGGTAGGAATTAAGAACATGATTAGAGAATCTATTGTCATGCAAATGCGTTAAGCCACCTCTTGATGAGGGTGAGAGGGAAAGCTTCTGATTTAACTCAGAGTCAAGTCTGTGAAACTGAAGGCAAAGGGAGCTCCTGCCCGGGGTTCAGTGTCACCATGCTGACACCAGACATGCGCACTGCAGCTCAGCAAGAAGTAAAGGGATGGAGCGGGGAAGTCGAGGTTTCTCCCCGTAGGAGTGGGAATGACAGACCAGCCGGGAGGAGGCGGGAATGGTCCTGTGGCGATGAGCTGGAGTCAGAGACATCACTGTGAACTGCTGGATAGCCAAGTACGGATACGAATGGCTACACGCACCCGGGTTCACAGATGCGCAGACGCGCAGATGCGCAGGGCACGCCCCTGCGCCTCCTGGTCCAGCAGTCAAGAATCCAGAGCCCGGGTTCCAACACTGAGCTCCCCTGAAAGGAACCAGGGCTGCTTGGAGAAACGACTGATTCTGGACTGGGGCAGGAAATGCGCAGGATGCTTCTAGAGCAGATGGTGAAGAAGCTTTCAGAGGGGAACTCCAGGCCAGGGAGAGGTCTGTGGACAGCACCAGGTGCTACTGACAGAGCTTCCAGGGACAAAAAGCCCTCAAACATTGCACCCACCAAGAGTCTCCAAGGACCAACCTGAAGAACAAATGAAATAGTATTGAAATAAATACCTGTGACTCCATACAGATACAAATACGTTACTAAATAAAGTTCTCAGTGGAGAGAAGAGACAAATCTGCTATGTAGAAATATTTCAAATAATTTTCGTGGATACTCTTCCCTCAAGGAAGGGAGCATGAGTTCCTCTCCTGAGGAGCTGAACACAGTAACCTCCTTCTGAAAACAGCAGTATGGGAAGGAGAAAGGCAGAGAGAAACCTACAGATGTGGGAAGTGGCACACACAGCCAGGTGACGAAGGTCAACATCAACACCTGTCATTTTTGTTGCCAGCATGCACTCTTATCTAACGTGATGATAAAAGCTTTTTACCTCTGTGGGCTTTCTCCCAATTACCTATAACTCCAACCTTATGATGAAAAAATCATCAGACAAGTCCCAGTGGAAGAGTATCCTACGAAATACCTGAGAGTGTTCCTCAAACCTCCCAAGGTCATAAAAAACAAGGAACAGAAGTCCCTCCATCATAAAAAGAAAAAAAAAATTAAAATAAAAAAATCTAAAGAAGGAAAACTTTGTAAATCCAAACGTCAACTAGAACTACCTGCATAAACTTATGATGCATTTTCTCCTTAAAAAGGCACATGTATATTTCCTAGCTCTGTCCAATAAAAAAAAGATTTAAAAAATAAAAAAAGAGTAACCCGGGAGATATGCCTGAATACAATGTGGCGTCCTGGATGGGCTCCCAGATCAGAATAAGGACACTAGGTATAAAAGGAACATGAATAAATCATGCATTTTAATAAGACATAATGTGTCAATATTGGTCCATTAATTGTAACAGATATACAGGTAAGGTGTTAATGGGGTAAAGAAGATGGGCGTGTGGCATGTGGGAGCCTCTGAAGTATCTTCTGAATCGTCTGTCAACCTACAGCTGCTCTCAACAGGAATCCCCAGCCATCCATTGGTGTTGCCCCTTGACTCAGGGTGAGTGGAACTCTGTCCTCGGTACTGAGTGCAATTCCTTTCTCCCCATTCCCCGTTCACGTCACTGTCCAGCTTCTCGTTGTTGCCTAAAAATGGAGAAACGACAAAAATCCCTGAACATGACGCCTTCCTCAGTCCCTTTCCTATGGACCTGCTTCTTCTGATCGACTTCCTACGACCCCAGGTCTTCCTTGGCCAGGGACCTGCTCTGTAGCGTCAGCTTAGCTGTCTTCTCAGACAAGCCTGCCCTCAGCCTCGAAAGGGACTGACCCACGGTGCACCTCTCTGCAGCTTGGCTCCTAGGTGGCATGATGTATTCTTCTCCTCCCTGCCCAGGGTGGCCTGTGACCAGCCGCAGAGGAGGACCCGGGACCTTGTTAGATGCTGAGCCCACCTCACCCTCCTACAGAAGCAGTCACTGCTGCCTGAGATCTCCAGGAGGTCTGCAGCCACTGTGCGGTTCAAAGTGCCCTGAGGGTCAAGAATCGGTTCTTCCAAGCCCCGAGCACCCAGTTCTCTGATTCTCTTTAATAGCCTGTATCCTGGCCAAGGGGCGAACTCACTAAGGACTGAGGCTGTGATTCATTTGCTTTTTTCTTTATCTCCAATATGATCTCAATATCTGGGACATTTGTGGGAACAGAACTGAATTAATGATTAGCTCAAGGACACATTAAATGAGAGACTGGCAAAGCTTTATAATTTGTTTAGTTTAATATCTAACACCCTACTGTTCTTTGCCAAAATTTGGGAACAACTGAGAGATAGGCAAAGGTCAGACAGATGATGTATGAAACCTTAAATTTATTGCTGACTTGTCAGAGAAGTCAGCTGATTTGCCAGATGGGGCTTTACTGTGTAGTTAAGTGGCTTCTTTATACTTGTCCCAGAATTAGGCAGACAGAAAACTCGCTGCAGGTTTACCCCGGGGACCGGAATCTGCTCTCCTACAACCAGGGAAGTAGCCCTGGGTTGGGCCTTCTGAAGGTGGCGTCCAGAGGGGAGAGAAGCAGGGTCTGCACCCTGCACAGCCTGCTGCCCCAAGCTCACCGTCGGCTCTGCCCCTTCTCCCGGGGGTGCTACCTTGATAAAGTGCCCCACCCACAGTGGGAAATCCAGAAGGGAAAGAAGGCACTGGTGGGGCTTGGTGGCAGAGTGTTTAGGGACCATGCCTGAAGCCCTGAGTTCCACCCCAGCTCCTAGGGGGGAAGAAAAGCATTTGAAGGGAAAACGAGAGAAAAGAGAAATGGCAAGGATCGGCTATGATTAGAAAAACCCAAAATCTCACGGAGAGGACCCTCAGCTGACGGCGAGTGGGTGGAGCACTGATCAGGACCTGACTGGCTGAACTCCGCCTCCTGTAGTGCCTCGGAGCTGCGGGGGCCACGCCAGGTCTCCCCGTGGAATCCAGGTGGTCCACAATGCCCAGCTCACACAGCCCCACCAGCCACCCAAACAGAAGGGCATGGGGACCCTCGTTGTGCTTGGACTCTTCCAACAGGCCCGTCGGTTCCCTCAACCTCTTCTCTACTGACTGGAGAAGAATGGCATCCTAACCCTTCAAAAGGTCTGAACTCTAAGCAGCCAGCTGTGACAAGCTCAGTTTTACAGGGGCTAAGATCATGGATAGATCCTGTAGTGCAGTCTAATACAAGAAGACAAGAGCTCAAAGTCATGTTACAACATTCCTCATTCTTTGCCTTCTCTATACCTTAAATACATGGAACTTGGGGTTCCCAATCACAGAGAAATAAATATATTATAATATAACATATTATAATGTTATGTAATACTCTCCTATGTATTATAGTCCTTGGTGAGGCAGAATGTCCTATTCGATAAATCCCCAAGCTTTCTGGAAAGCCACTGAGCATATGGGACTGGTGTATATTATTCTAAGAAAGTATGATGGTGTCCACTAGTTAAATACATTTTTAAAAACATACACAGTAATATTTAACAGAAGCTACAATTTTGGAAGTTTAGGTTACTGATATCAACTAGTACATACAAAGTCTTCTGAGGCAAGTGGTTTACCCAAAAGCCCAGCAACCCATCCTGATGCTTGGGCAGGTAACCAGGGATGGTTCTCCCTAGATGCTTTAGGAAAAAACTCATGCTACGATATGGGATGTAGAGTATTTAGCATGTGCTGCCATATACCCCTAGCACCTGCCCCGGTAGGAGTTACTAATCAATCACAGGGACTTTGACTTTGACCCTACTCAGTCCAGGGTTTGAAACAGCCACTATTATTTGGTTGGGGTTTGCCCATGATGAAAGTCAGCTGATATCCCATGGTCCTGTGAGAGCTGGAAGCTTCCTCTCTTGTCTCCCTTCCCCACCTTGCCCAAACATAGCTATGTGAGGTCCCCAGCAGCCTCTGCTTCTGCTGGGCCTGAGTCTTCCAGAATGTCTTCTTTATTATCAGGTCATCAGCACCTAGCCAAGCGAATGGCATAGTTTCCTTACAAGAACGGAAGAAGATATGCAAGAAGGTGCCAAAAGCTACTAGGGGCTGTGGAGGAAGAGCAGGTCTGGGCAAAGCCGATGATACGTTCAGGTTTGGACTGAAGAGGCATGAGGTGGCCAGGAGGCAGCCTTCCCACCCGCCTCCACCAGAATCTGGGCCCAGGGAGGACAGCAACTTGGCGTGGGCCAGTCAGGGCCAGTCAGCAATTGTGGAGTGCAGGGTGAATTCACCCCATGTCCGTGAGCGGATGGCGTCTGTGAGTTTGGAGAGCAGAGGGGCCTGGATTAGCACTGCAGAGACCAGAAGCATCAAGGTTAAGTGCACAGCAAAGCTGCGGAAGGAGAAGCCATAAGCAGGTGCCTTTGGCCCTGGGTGAGAGAAGCCCTGAAGAGCTGCTTTATCATTTCAATCAACCAAAACTGAGTCTAGAAGAGTAACACGAACTTTTCTTTTTGACAACAGTTAATTGGCCACACAGTACTACCTTGTAGAAACATAGAAAAGGCCCCATCTGGACTCAAATATGCTAAGAAAAAAGAGTTTTAACATGTTATATATATATAATGAATCATATGTATATATTTATGATAATGTACTATAAATATTTATAATGTTATGTATTTATAATATATTATTTATATTACAAATAAAACTGGCAAAATAGCTTTGGGAAATCCAGCACACAGACCCACAAGCCGACTGTGTAGCCACATACATAACTTGTGTCCAAGTTTAAACAGGGCGGTGTGGGTAGCACACATTCACAGCAGATCTCTGGGGACTCTGGACAGTCTCTGAGCCAGCCATGGCCTGTCTAGGGGCTGCTGGTGGGAAGGCACCCTCCAACCCAGGGCATGCTGTATAGTGTCTGGGGGATTGCCAAGAGCTACTGGAAACCATTTTTTAAAAAGCACAGCACGTTGCACTAGGTACAAAATTAAATATTGTTAAATTACATGAGTAAAAACTTTAGATAGATGGAGCCTTTTTGATTGTACTCTTAAAGCAGCAATTGAATGAATCTGTCCCACCAGTTCTTCAACACCTAGGTTTATTTTCCAGAACTTTTTTGAAAAGCTAAAAAGGGCTGATTATGTAGAGCACCCCGGGTTCGAGCCCTGGTGCCAAGAAATAATGACAACTGTCCAGAATACCAGCATGTCACCAACAAGACAAAGCTGTTGCCATGGAGAAAATGTAACCCTAAAACTAATGAGGAAAAGAGGAAGGTGGGATCCCATGAAAGTCAGTGGAAAAGAGGAAGGAAGCAGAGGGGAGGAAGAGGAAGAGGGAGGCGGAAGCACTGGAGATGGCAGTGGAGCAGTTACATTCCACGCATGTGCCATGGTGTCAGAATGAACCCCGCTGTTACGGGAAGCATGAATAAGGCCTTTGAAAATGACGATTGTTATTATTATTGAGGAAGAAGAGCCATGTGGGCTCCACAGGAAGGCTGCTGTTCCCTATGTTATGGGGCGCAACTTAAGAACAGACCGATCACCACTGAGAAGTCCAAATTTGAGAGTCTTTATTAAGCCGGCCAGCTGACTGTCTCACACAATGCCCCAAAAAATGGCTATTGGGAGAACAGCCCCGACCACAGGGTTGTAGGGGTTCTTATACCAAAAATCACATCAATTATAAGTATCTGTTGCTATGATTTGAAATTACAAACTAACATCATGAGATCATCGACAGAGGGGGAAGTGGGTCAGAATGACCCTTACCTAGGTAGAAACTAAAGAATGGTTACTAACATCCACACAATCACTGTTCACATGGTACATTGTTTAGGAGCAATAGGAATCCCAAGAGAGCAATTCTTCACTACATAGGAGTTGCCATTGTATATTATTAAACATGTCACACCAAGTAACTGATGATGGGCACAGAGTGGGGGTGTTCCCATGGGAGAAGCTTATTTCCTATGTAACATGGAGTCTCAGAGCAAAATGGAGTCTGTTTAGTCATTTCCCTTAGAGTCTGGCCTGTAATATTCTCATGGAGCCAGATCTGTCAGCCCATCACACCCTAGGCAGGTCTCAGGAATGTGAACACCAGAAGGAAGATGAGCATGGCATCTCTTCCCTGGGTCGCCGATCCCAGGAACATGCCCTCCGCTGGTTTTGTCAGGTGAAGAAGCGCACACAGGCCCAGCCTGCGCTCAGGCTGGCTTTATTTATAAGAGTAGGACAAAAAAAAATTGAAAGAGGAAAAGGGAAAGAGGGAGCAGGGGAGAGGGCAGTGAGCAAGAACAGGAACTAGGAGGGAAGAGAACTGCGCAGGGTCGGGGTGCAGGGAAATGGCCAGATCATGGGCTGTCCATGTGACAGAAATGACGGATCTGCTAAAATTTGCTTCCAAAAATTTAATATTAGGAAATCCCAATAAAACGTTAGATTTTTAAAGCAGAGTTTAAATTATATACCAGATAATTTTATTTAGTACTATTTATTCTATAAGAAATGACTATAAAAATTAAACTTGGGGGGGTGCTAGGGAAGAAAAGAGTTACTTTAGATTATGCAGAGGGGAGTGACGAGACGGGAGGGGGATGGAGGAGGAAGGGCAGTAGAATGGATGAGACATTACTACCCTTGCACATATATGACCATACGACTGGTGGGATTCCACATCATGTACAGCCAGAAGAATGAGAAATTATTCTCCAATATATATGATGGATCAAAAAATAAAAGAGTAACGATATCCAGATAACAGTGTCTGTGGATTATTTTTATTTCCTTCTATGTATCTTTTATTCCATTTTACTGTCCAAATGAGCATGTATTACTTTAAAAATAAAACAACAGATGTATGTTTTTTTGAAACATCTGATTTGTATGTGTATATGTTTTCAAACACAGGTAAAATATCCAACCATGATTAAAAATTGTGATATTTCTTTGATCAGTAACACAAAGATAGCTTGAGTTATTAATATGCAATTTAATTCTGTCTTAATCCATATGATATAGTCTTACAAGGAATCATTAATATATTGATTCTTTTTGGTCGTGGGGATTGAACCTACGTGATATAATTTAAGTGAGAATCACACACGCCACGGAGTCTGGTAAGGTGTGGCTGGTCCCAGAGTCTCGGGTATCTGATCAACTCTCTGAACCTAGCATGGTATTCTTGTTACTTATACAAATACTGTCATATATAACAGAAGCCACCCACCAGAAGGAAAGTGCCCGCTTCTAGGCGACTCAGGAAAGGCTTTCGACTTTCGGGTAAGGTCTGCAGTTTGAGTCTCTGACCTGTGCATTGCCCTCAGCGTGAGACAGCCCACAAGAACTGGCAGGTCTATGGACTGCTGTGTCCAAGTGAAGAGTCAGGCAAAGCGGGGCTTCCTGCGTGTGCTCAGGAGGGGACTTAAGGATCCCCGGGAACATTCTTTCTCGCTCTCTTCCCATCGTCCTACTCCCTGTGGCCCCCGTCACCAGCGCCTCCAGCCTATTGCCCAGGGTTCTCTGCAGGCCCTGCACAGAGCAGGGCAGAGAGGCTGAGCTCAGGACGCTCCTCTCCATTCCCAGCCACAGGCTCTGCCTCGTGCCCTCTGTCCAGCTTTCCCCAGAGGCAGAGGCCCACTTGTATAACCACTTTGTAAAAACTACAGCGGCCACGAGGCTTACAGGCCAGGGACGGGGGAAGCAGGATGTCTTCTGTGTTAGCAGCGTCCTGAGAGGGATGGGCTGCTTTGGTGCAGAGCAGAAACCGCTCAGTCAGATGGGGAACAAGGGCTCAGCAAAGACACTCCTGACCAGCCTGACACCAGAGCCACCTTCCTCTGCCGTCACAGGGGGTCTAAAAGCTACCCAGCGCTCCTAGAAGACTTGCAGGGCTGCTGAAAGGAGGACTCAGTCCTCGCCCCTGCTCACTTCATCCACTCCCTGGCTCCGTCCAGACCTGGCCAGCTCAGCCTGCACTCTCTCTCTCTCTCCATCTGTCCATCAGTCCATTCATCCTGGTGACCTTCCACATTTTTGCTCATATACCCAATTCATGATATTCTCTAAAGATATTCAATGGACTCCTAAGACCACGGGGCAGGGCTTCTCAAAGTGTGGGCCCCGGGACCAGCAGGATCAGAATTACCTAAGAGCACAATGGAAATGCACATCTGCAAATCTCGCCCAGACCACTGAATCAGAACTGGAGAGCTCAGCAAAGCCACCCAGGTGATTCTGACTCTGCTCAAGACTGAGACGCACAGACACAGGATTCAACACCCATCACCATCCATGTATGTAGAAAGATAGATACACATTTAAAACAAGCTCTTTTCCAACCACTGGAATAATTATGTCATTCTTTTCATTACCAGACTCTTTCCACAGACTTGTATCACAATATAATACATTTTTCAGGCCTGAGAGTATTTTATTGATTATTCTATTACACCTCTCTAGGATAAAATTATATACATAAAATATATAAACATATTAACATTTTAAAAATTCCTCTGTTAATAAGGTTCTAAATATTAAATATTTCTTCTGAGTTTATTATAATTCCATCATTACAATAAATAATTGATAAGAACAAGTTGATACAAAATTTTGATAAATACTACTCAACAAAAATAAAATAGTAAGAATTCATCTCCTAATGAGATGAGTGAGAGTCTCTTACCACATATCCTTTGATGAAATAACTGTCTTGCTTTGTATAGAAATTAACAAGGAATAAGCATCAACTCTACTCTCAATGTCAAATGTTGAGAAGTGTTTGCATAAATACTTAGATGGAAATAGAAGTTTTCCAGTTTTTCAAACCTTTTCTAAATTGTATGACCAAAATCACTTAGTAAGTGAGCATTAAAAATTATTTTTAAAAATCTAAAAACATGACTGAAATCTTCTTTAATTTTGTTGAAAACCAAAAATTAGAATCCACCTAACAGGTAACAGAGTTTATTTTCCTGTAATTAAAAGCATTTTGGGGGGTTGAGGGTATAGCTCAGCTGGTAGAGTGCTTGCCTTGCATGCACAGGCCCTGGGTTTGATCCCCTGCACCACACACAAACACAAAAAGCATTTTTATTTCTGGACACCTCCGATATTTATCAGACTTATCAAATGTCTTTCCTAAAAAGGAACCTGGCTTAATTGCTATACTCAGAGATTTGGGGGAATCAAATGTTCTGAATTGTAATATAGTATGACCATTTTTAATGCAAGATCCAGCTCTCAGTATGGATGCAGACTGTGTACTGCACGGCCTAAGGGGTGACATTTGCACAGAAACTCATACAGTCGGCAATTCCTGGACAACCACGATCCAGTGACCCAAGAAGGTTTTTTTTTTTTTTCATGTACTTTAATATATTCTATTAAAATGAAAGACATGACTTAGTTCATGGAAAATAGACTTCATGTTGCCTAATTAGCCAAATGAGTCGCCATTGTCAACCCAATCATGTCAGTCTTAATTTCTATCAGGGGGAAAAACCTCTGACTTCAGTTGTAATCCCGAGTGTTGAGAACCATATCACTTCTGAATTCAAAACTGGAGACAGGGAGATAAAAAAGATGGAGCTGCTCACCGTAGGCTGCCAGCTACATGGAAGAATGGCCTGCGACTCTCAGCACAGGTGACTTTGCCTCGTTTGTCCCCTGTCCTGGGTTCCCGAGTGAGACATCCCTTGCCAACCATCTGCATAGAAAGGAGGTCATTAAAAACAACAGAGCAAAAAGTACCCTTCTCACCCACCACCCTGCTAGAGATCTGAACTCAGACCACTCAAAAACAGGCAAAGCCACCTCTATGCCTCTGGCACGCGACAGAAGCATGCATAACCCAGGAGGAAAGCCAACTCTGCTGGCGTGTGCCCTGTGGTGGGTGGGATGGTGGCCCCCCGAAGGCATCTCCACTTCCTAATCTCTGGGGCCACCTGTGAATGTGACATTATTTGAAGATGGCATTAAGTTACAGAGGTTGAATGGGGACATTGTGTTATGTAGGTGACCCCAGACCCAATTACAGTTGTCCTCACAGAGACACAGAGAGGAGGACGGAGACACAGGGGGCAGACAGAAGGTCAGATGAGGACAGGCAGAGATTGCTGGATGCAGCCACAAGCCAGGAACCTCGGAAGCCACAGAAACTGGGAGAGCAGGAAGGATTCTCGCCTGGAGTCCCTGGAGACCCACTTTGGTGGGGACTTCAGGCCTGCACTTCTGTGGTCCTGAGCCACCCAGGCAGCCCCAGGAATGACACGCACATGGGCTGAAGGAGGCTGGCCAGTGCCGCTCTTTCTCACCAAGTGTTTGCTGCCTCCAAGCTTCTGGGAAGAGCTCAGCTGAGTGAGAAGCATTTAGTATTGCAGGGAAAGTACCGTCGAGGTGGCAGCTGAGTGAGAAGCATGCCTTTAGTATTGCAGGGAAAGGACCGTCGAGGTGGCAGCTGAAATGTAAAGCTGGCATGACAATCAGAGAACAGAAACAAAAGCCTGAAAATAGAAGGGGGAGGATTAGGACCTGGGAAGGGGACAGGAGGGGGAGGGGAGAGTGGAGGGGCAGCGGGAGAAGGTGAACGGACGTGAAGGACCAGGGCACGCGGGTCCCAGGGATGTGAGCAATAACAGATGATAATTACAATAAAGGCCAAACTGGCCTCGGGCAAAGTTCCAGTTCAGGGCAGGTGGAACCCTAAATACTCAGGACCGAGTGAAACAAACTGAGGTATTCGGTGAGTTCTCTGATTCCATGACTAGTAGCTTATTCGATTTAGACCGCAGAGTCTCCAGAGTACTTGACCCTTCATAAGCTGAGAATCAGGTCTGGCCAGTCAGGCCTGGGGGTTGCCCAGGGCTGAGGGGCAGCCGCCCATGCCTTTCACCTTGGACTGGGTAAGTCGACCAGCCTCATCCCAAGTGGTCCAGGGAGCTCCATGCTCAGGGAGTCTGGGTGCTGTCCTTGGTGACGCTCTCACCCCGTGGCTGAGCTGGCCTTTGTGCTAGCCCCTGCCCCCGTGACTCCTAAAGCTTGGCTCCTCCCTTGGCCAGAGCCAAAGAGCATCTGCATTGTAGGTGCCTGGAGTTTCCCATCAGCCAAGGCTCCAGTGATCGATCCAGAAGAGAAACATGTGCATTTGTTCCTTGGTGCCCGCAGGGATGCTAAAGCAGAGATGTCGACTTCCTCACGTAAAATGTCAGGATTTGCACGAAACTAATCACAGCCTTCCGAATACTTCCAATGATCTCTCGGTTACTTATAAAACCTCCACAATGGAAATGTGTGAGTCGTTGTTAAGTGTATTGTTCAGGAAATAAGGACAGGAAAAGAAGTCTGTCGTGTTCAATGCAGACGTAGTAATCGTAGGTCCAAATGCATAGCACGTGTCGGTCACAACGGCACATTCTTTTTTGGATATTTTCCATTTGCAGCTGGTTGCATCCACAGACGTGAAACCCAAAGGCTGACTCCGTAAGACTGCTGAGTTACTGTACACGCTTGTTCCAGACTGGTGGCGCTTTTTATTTTTTAACATTGTTATGGTTTGGATGTGAGGTGTCCCCCAAAAGCTCACATATGAGACAATGCAAGGAATTTCAGAGGAGAAATGATGGGGTTAAGGAGCCTTAACCCAATTAGTGAACTAATCTCCATATGGGAGCAACTGAGTGGTAACTGGAGAGGTAGGGTGTGGCTGGAGGAGGTGGGTCATTGGGGGCTTGGCTTGCGGGGTACGTGTTTTGATCTGGCGAGTGGAGTCTCTCTCTGCTTTCTGATCACCATGTGAGTGGCTTCCCTCTGCCACACTCTTCCGCCATGATGTTCGGCCTCACCTCAAGTACTGAGGAGTGGAGCCGGCTGTCTGTGGATTGAGACCTCTGAAACTGTGAGCCCCCAAATAAGCTTTTCCTCCTCTACAGTTGTTCTGGTCGGGTCTTTTAGTCACAGCAGCAAACAAGTTGACTAAAACAAGCACATAATAGTTACACATGACATCAGGACTCATTCTGACAGAATTATGCATGCATGGAATATGATCCGCTCCAATTCACCCCAGTACCTCCCTTTCCCTCTCCTCCTGCCTCTCCCTGTTTCCTTTCCTCTACCCCATTGATCTTCCTTCTATTTATTTATATTTTCTGAATCAGTGCTTTATGGTATGCACAAAGGTGAAATTCACTGTGGTGTACTCGTGTACGTACACAGGACGGTTTGGACAAGGTGGCATGAAATTGACTGAACTATCCCGTGTGCAGACTGGGCGGGGAGTCACCCAGTCTCTCTGGGCCTGACGGAGTTAGGGACTTTCCGCCACAGGCTACATAGTCACATTTTTATGCAGTATTTTAAGGAGGTTCACAGACACCATCCCACAAAGTCCATTCCTATAAAATTCAGCAATTCTTGATGTCACGTCTTCATTCTGGAGTCAGCCCGAGCACCAGAGGCAGCCCCTGGCCCACCCCTGTGATCACTGCACCCTGTGCTGACCACGGTGCGCGGCAATCCCTGGCTTGTTCTGTGCAGGGTCACGAGTGACATCACAGGGCCTCACCCTCGTGACGTGAGGGGAACACTTGCTGCCAGCACCACACAGCAGAAGCGGCCGTGCTGCCCTTGGAAGGCACGTGCATCGCACAGGCATGGCACGGGCCCTGTGGGTCACCGGTCAGGGTGTCCCCTCCGCTGTGTGACCCGGGGCTGGACTCGGCTCTCAGCTCTGTGAGCAGTCTCATCCCGATCCTGTCTTCTTTTTGTTCTTCGCTCTAATTTTCTCACTTATTTTTCTGAACCTCTTTGCCGCGGAGGATGACAGCACCGCAGGACCCCTGGGGAGTGAGCGAGGGACACTCGTCGGCTTACCTACGTGAGTCGGCAGGTTGAAGTCACTCTGCTTCCGTTGCGGGTAACAGCGTGCTGCAGGCTGGGCGAGGCCTGAGTACGGAGGCCTCGCGAGGCTGGTCCTGGAGGTGCAGGGGGAAGGCCCACAGTTGGCTATGGCCTCTTCCCTGGCAGAGTCCTGAGTCCTGGCTGGCAGGAGACGAGGCGCGCACCTGTGTCTGCATATCTGGTCCTTCTCCCTCTTCTCCAGAGTGACCAGAGCCCAGTCCTGAGGCCTCTGCCCAGTGGATTTACTTGATCCCCATGGCCTCCCAAGGCCCTGCCTGTGCAGCCCCTTAACACCTCCCGGTGCGGAGGAAGCTTCACCAGGAAGACCCGGCAACTGGGGACCTGCAGCCCTGGCCTCAGACTCTCCACCACTCTCCCCCTCGACACCCTCCCTCCCCATCCCTGGGAGACCCTTGGGCACGAGCAACATCCGGAGGGGCAGGTGGGAGGTAGACTGGGCCATGGCACAAAGGGGGCTTCTCGTGGGCGGCTTAGAAAGCGTGCTCGGTCTGTTTTTGGAGAGGCCTAACAGGGAGAAATGCATTTCTGAAATTTCCTCTTACATGCAGCCCTTCCTCAATAACACCGCCGTCTCTATCACAGATGCTCCTGCCCCAGAGCGTGCCGATGACATTTCTGTTTTTACAAAAGATTCATCACGCAGCCCAGTGCTCGGGCCGATTTGGTTTGTATACGGTGTTGGCTGTTAGAGAGCAGCTTAAATAACACGGCCAGTTGTTAGCAGGCTCAACAGCAATTTAGAACCCAATATATTTCAATAGAATTAAACCAGCTATTATAACTCAATAACCCTCACCTCCAAGTGTATCTTCAAAGAAATTACAAAGGTAAATTGAGAAGAACGAGCTTTTTATCCTTTCCCCTGAGAGGCATCCCGTCTTAACAAAGCTCTTAGCAGTCCAGGGTAACACCCGGAAACTGCTTCCTAGTGATTCACAAAGGAAGATGGGTAACTAATTAGGATCCCTTCACCAAAATGAAGACACAAACACATCACAAAATTGACCCTTTTAAGTGCAGTATCGAGGATGCTTGCCGCTTGCTGACAACAAGAAAAGTAGAAGATTAATTGTAACAGTTGCAACAAACAAAATCAAACACGTTTTTAATGATGGAAAATATGGAAGAAATTAAGATAAGATCAAAGAGAACTGAATCTTGGCAGTTGCAAATCAAACAAGGGATGAACCCTGAGTGACGTCTCATCTTTAGTTTAAAGGCCACTAAACTGAACCTGAAGGAAAAACAGTTTTTTTCCATGATAAATTTAAAAGAATAAGAAAATGAGATTTTGTTACCCTCCATATGAAAAGAAGCTTTTCTTAGATTTGGCTTCAGCTGGGTACAGTAGTGCACGTCTATAATCCCCATGACTCGGGAGGCTGAGGCAGGAGGATCTGGAGTTTGAGGCCAGCCTTAGCAACTTAGCGAGGGCCTAAGCAACTTATGATACCCTGTCTCAAAATAAAAAACAACAAGGGTTGGGGATGTGGTCCACTGGTGAGTTCTCTCTGGGGATTCTACCAAAAAAAAAAAAAAAAAAAAAGGAAAAGCATTTTAATTTGGCTTCAAACATTTTAATAGGCATCAGTTAGTCTTTGAAGTATGTGGCCTCATTTTGCCACTTACACATCTATGAAGGGAAATGTTCAAGGCTGTTTTCTTTCTATCATGTTCCTTCAGGTTGATAGTTACTCTAGATCTTTTGTGTTTTCTGATTTTATACTTAGTTTGGTAAGTTAAACTACTTGCTAAGGAAAGTTTTATTGGTTACGGCATAAATATTAGGAGACAGGTATGGAAAATGAACTCTTGAACTCTTTATTCCATTCTGTTTAATTAATTTAATCTTGATCTTTAATATCCTGTGGAGTCATTATAGAGGCTTGTCTTGGATTTTTAAATTCTTTTATTTGTTCTTTTTAGCTATACATGACAGTAGAATGTATCCTGACATATCATACACCTGGAGTATAACTTTCCATTCTTGTGGTTACACATGATGTGGCATTACACTGACTGGTATTCATATATGAACATGGAAAAGTTATGTCCGATTGATTTTTCTGTCTTTCCTATTCTCATCCCCCTCTCCCTTCCCCCCATACCCCTTGCCCAGTCCAGTGAAACTGTCCCCCACCCCCACGTATAGTGAGTCAGCATAGGCATATCAGAGAGAACATTCAGCCTTTGGTGTTTTATTATTGGCTTATTTGACTTAGCATGATAGTCTCCAGTTCCATCCTTTTACTGGCAAATGCCATAATTCCATTCTTCTTTATGGCTAAGTAATATTCCATTGTGTATATATACCACATTTTCTTTATCCAGTCATCTGTTGAAGGGTGCCTAGGTTGGTTCCATAGCTTAACTATTGTGAACTAAGCTATTATAAACATTAATGTGTCTGCGTCACTATAGTATGCTGATTTTAAGTCCTTTGGGTATATGCCAAGGAGTGAAATAACTGGGTCAAATGGTGGTTCCATTCCAAGTTTTCTGAGGAATCTCCATACTGCTTTCCATTGTGATTGTACCAATTTGCACTCCCACTAGCAATGTATGAGTGTACCTTTTTCCCCAAATCCTTGCCCACATTTATTGTTGCTTGTATTCTTGATAATTGCCATTCTGACTACAGTGAGATGAAATCTCAGTGAAGTTTTAATTTGCATTTCTCTAATTGCTAGAGATATTGAACATTTTTTCATGTATTTTTGACCAATCGTATTTTTTCTTCTGTGAGGCTTCTGTTCAGTTCCTTAGCCCATTTATTGATTGAGTTATTATTAATTTTTTGGTGTTCAATTTTTTGAGTGCCTTATATATGCTGGAGATTAACACTCCATGTGAAGTTCAAGAGGCAAAGACTTTCTCCCATTCTGTAGGCTCTCTCTTCAGGCTCTTGATTGTTTCCTTTGCTGTGAAGAAGCTCTTTAATTTGATACCGTCCTATTTGTCGATTCTTGATTTTACTTCTTACGCTTTAGGAGTCTCGTTGAGGAATTTGTTCCTAGGCTGGGAATTTGTTCCATGATGGAGAAGTGGGCCTACTTTTTCTTCTAGAAGGTGCAGAGTCTCTGGCCTAACTTCTAGGTCTTTGATCCACTTTGAGTTTTGTGTGGGGTGAGAGATAGGGGTCTGATGTCATTCTACTACACACGGATTTCCATCTTCCCAGCACCTTGTGTTGAAGAGGCTCTCTTTTCTCCAATGTCTGCTTGCGACTTGCCTCCATTTTTAACGCCTTTCTGTGGAATTGTTAGCTTTTATCATTTGATTCCATTCATTCTCCATGGAAGCACTTCTCTCCGATCCACGCCTGGTGTAGGGTTTCACTCTTGAGCTTCGGGGGCAGATCAAGTGGCACATAAGACCCTCTCTCCTCCCGGTACATGGAGGGCAGCCTGGACCTTATGGCCACTGCCTAGGTCACATGGCAGCCCCACTGTTTCCTGCCGTGTGACCTGGGGAGGCCATGCCAACCAGAGCCCCCTCCTCTGCAGGGCAGGAGTGTGCAGCCCGTGCCCGGGCAGGTGCTGGGGAACCGCGCAGGCCTGGTGCTGAGAACGTGGACACTTCAGGGAACACTGCTGCCACCTCTGCTCTGAGGCCAGCAGCAGCAGCAGGGGCTCTCGACCTGGGAGCTCAGTTCTCTCTTGTGAGCATCCTAAGACCCAGGTCCTTCTCAGGGAAGCAGCTGTGAAGACAGAGAACTGCGAACGTCCATTAAACGCCACCACAGGCTGCGTTGGGCTGAGCTGCGCGTCTGTTTCCCACGTTTGGAAGAAGTTTGCTGATTCTAAGGCCAGTGGAGGCGAGGCCAGGAGAAGGCTGTCGGTGACAGGAGTGTGTGGGAGGAGAGCCCCTGGGGACGGCCCTGAACACACTGCAGGCAGGAGCGGCCGCCCCAGTGGGGTACCGTATGGCCTGGGGATGGGCGGAAGCGGGCTTCGGGCAGGCAGGCCAGACGCAAGCAGAGCGGCCAGGAGCAAGGCCATAGCCGCTTGCGAGCGTTTGAACTGCCAAGCGGGAAGCGCCTCCTGTGAGCTGGTGCAGTCAAGGTGAGGAGAGTCTGTATCCCCTTTATCAGTAAGAGATTAAGCAACTTCCGGAAAAACTGCAAATTTAAAACATTCTATACAACCACTGGTTTCAAGTGAAATGATCAGTTATAAACATTATAGCAAAAATGAGCATGAACATAGAAAAAAATAAGGCCTAGAGGAAAGTAGGTAATCAGAGGAAGATTCACAGCTTCCATGCTTCAAGGCAAGGGGGGCAGAGCACCAACGAGAGACGAGGAAAGAACGCACGGGAAGAAGAGAGGTGGAGAAGGGAGAGGAAGGAAAGGAGGAAGGAGATGAAGAATTGCAAGGCAAACCTCTGAGTTCAGGTTAGATCTACTAGATGCCCTCTGTTGAAAAAAATGGACAAGTCTTAAAGAAAGAAGACACAAAACAAATTTTTATTAGAAATCAGGAAAAAGAAGGAAAAAATATATATAGATTTCGTTCAGATTCAAAGAGCATCATTGTATGATTTTCTACAATGCAACTTTGCCTTTTAACATAGCGAATTGTTTCCTGAGAAAATGTCAATCACACAGACATATATATGTACGGATACAGGTGCATATTTATTTTTGATGAAAGGGAAAGAATGAAAGGAAGGAGGAAGGAGGTGGGGGAAGAAAGAAAAAGAAACTCGACTCCATAAAGTCTTTGGAGCAAGACCATTTTACAGATGAAGTCTTCAAATCTTGAAAGAAAGAGTTAATCCACATAATATGTAATACCATTCAAATAGGAAAATAGAGCCAAGCTCCCAGTTCATTTTGTCAAGCTAATGGAGCAGTACCGGGCTCATGTGCAACAAATGCAACAGAATAAATTAAAACTCAAGTCCAATTTCACTTGGAAATGTGGATGTTGAAGACATTTCAATTAGACACTTAAAAGATTACCCAACCCATAAAGGATTATTGATCATATTAATGCAAAACTGGTTTACTGTTAAGAAATCAATTAATATAATTTTGTACATTAAGAGATCCAGCATGAAAAACTAAGAATCCTGCAACTTGCTAAAAGAATGTTCAATGAATTTTAACAACATTTGCTGTTATTTTTAAAGTGCAAGAAACTACAAATAAAAGAATACTTTCTTAATATGATTTTAAAGTTGTAAACCAGTAGCTTTTACATGTAATTTTGAAATGTTGAACATATTATGGTTAAAATTAGGAATAATTATCACTGTTATGATTATATATGTTTGGCTTATACAATAAGACATGGAATAAAAATAAAAATGTATTAAGGAGGGTAAGGCAAAAATTATTAAAAGCTGCAGAAAAATAGACATAAAAGTTCAAGAAAATCTTTGTAAATAATGTTTGAGAATCAGAAAGTTGACAGAGTGATCATTAACCAATATCTAGCAATATAAGTAGGTGGGGTCTTGTTCCCCACACGGGTATCCAGGAACAACCTCGTTGACAACACAGCTCTATTGTGAAAGGCAAGATGGTCTTGAAAAACCAAAAGAGCAAAAGCCTGTGTTCTCAGGTGAAACATAGCTGCTGTACAGTGTCCATCCTCAGCAAATACTCAGTGCAACAAGATTTGAACCCACGGCCCAGGGCATTTCGCTTCCTTGGGTCTTCAGAAATAGGACTCAAGCAGCATCTCCCTTGAACTGTGTGTACCTTGCCTTACCCAGGGGTGTCTCCCTTGAGATCACCCCCATTCTCTCATGTACGTGGATCTACTTCCCTAGATAAACCTCTATCTCTCTCTGCCTTTCAAAAATATAATTCAAAAGCCAAAAGAATAAGTTTGTGCAAATAGCTTAGAGGTGTTGTGTTGATAACTTTCACGTAAAGTGCTATGGCAGTATCTTAAAATAACAGCGTTCACGATTGCTTGTGTTCTTAATGGCTTCCATTCTGAACTGGTGTGAGATGAAAACTCAGGGTAGTTTTGATTTGCATTTCCTTCATTGATAATGATGTTGAACATTTTTTCATGCATTTGTTGCCATTTGTATTTCTTCTTTTGAGAAGTATCTCTTTAATTCAATTGCCCATTTATTAATTAAATTACTTGATTTTTTTGGTAAAAAGTTTGTTGAGTTTCTTATATATTCTAGATAGATAAGGAAGGGTGTCAGATTTTCTCCCATTCTGAAGGTTCTCTCTTCACATTCCTAATTGTTTCCTTTGCTGTGCTGAAGTTTTTTAATTTGATGCCATTCATTTATTAACACGTGACCTTATTTCCCAAGCTTCTGAAGCCCTATTCAAGAAGTTCTTGCTTGTGCCTAAAAACTGAAATGCTGACCCTACATTTTCATGCAGGAGTTGCATAGTTTCTGGTTTAATTCCTAGGTTTTTGATCCACTTTGAGTTGATTTTTGTGCAGGGTGAGGCCAGAGGGTCTAGTTTCTTTCTTCTACACCTGGATAACCAGTTGTCCCAGCACCATTGGTTGAAGAGGCTGTTTTTTTCTCAATGTGTTTTTGGCACCTTTGTCAAGGATCAGATGACTAGAGACGTGTGGGTTTGTCTCTGTGTCTCCTAGAGAATATTATTGTTTTAAATGTTTTCATGGAAATAACTTTGCATACAGTCTTCCTGTACATGTGTATTTTAAGCTCGTTACACCTTTTCCAAATATTTTATACATATAAAATAGAAGCCAAGAAGTACATAGAATCATGCATAACTTATCAGTGGGAAATCGTTCTGAGACCTTCGTCTTTAGGTGATTCTGTCACATGAGCATCACAGAGTATACTGTCATATACCCAGATATAAGTCAACACTTGAGATGGTAAAAACCAATACTTGAATGGCTGAAGTCCACCCTTGAGTAGCTATGTGTCAACACTTTATATGGTGTACGTTAATGCTTGAGATGGTTCAAACCAACGCTTGAGATGGTGGAAGTCGACTCTTGAGATGGTTGAAGTCAACCCTTGAAGTGTGACAAGTCAACACTTGAGATGGTTGAAGTCAGCACTTGAGATGGGATGGTGTATGTCTTCACTTGAGAGGGTTCGCGTCGATACCTGTGGGGTTATAAGTCAGCACCTGAGATGGTTTGTGGGAACATTTGATATTGTGTAAGTGAGTATTTGAGATGGTAGAAGTGAACACGTGGAGCGATACAAGGCAGCCCTTGAGGTGGTGCCCGTAGCAGTGGATATGGCTCAAGTCAGCACTTGAGGTGGTGTCAGTCAATACTCGGGGTGGTGTCAGTCAATACTTGAGGTGGTAGAGGTCACCTGAGATATTTCAAATCAACCCTTGAGGTGAAATAAGTCAGCACTTGAGATGGTGTCAGTTGGCACCTGAGATGGCAGAGTCAACACTTGATTTTTTCCCTTTCTGCCATAGGACCCGGCTGCTGCAGGTGTCATGGCAGACAGTTTTACAGTGAATGATTTTTATAAGTAGTGTGCCTTCTAAAATAATAATAAAACGTGCACTAAAGTACACACCTGCACCAGCAATGTCGTCACTTGTTATCCTTACTAAGTGTCACACACTGTACATATTGCATGTGCTACGCTTCTATACTGGTAGCTGTGCAGCGGGCTAGTGCGCACCAGCGTCACCACACACGCCTGACACTGAGCTGCGTTATGAAACCACAGCGTCATTAGATTACCACAGCTGTTCAGCTCCCACAAAATCTGGACACTCTTTTTATAGTCGTGGTCAATTGTCGACCAAAACATGGTTAGCGAAACAAGGGCGAACCGAAACTTTTATAGGGAAAATGTTGTGACACCCTGTTGATCTCCTTATAATAGCAGAATTGTTGCCATAAGTGAGACCTAGACCTGCTTACAAAGTAGGCTTGAAACAGGTCTTGGTGCCCTGCGCAGAATCCTGGAGGAGAGCCAGGAAGACGAGTGTGGACGGTACAGTACAGAAGGATGGGCAGACTGAAGGCAGAGCGACCAGACCATGAGGCCTGACGGAGACCTGCTCGCAGCTGCCCACAAGCTGGAGAATAAGCACGATGATTAGAAACGGTAACACAAACACACCCACTGACCGAGCAGTGAGGCTGGTCAGAGCTGCAGTCAACTCTGTGGACCAAACTCAAAGCCCTGGCCCCTCAGGGCCCTCCTGGCTCTCCTGCCTCCGCTCCCGCCGTGCCAGGCAGCTTTCTGACCCCTGAGGACAGCTCATTCCTCTGGGGAACCCTGACGTGAGCGGAAGCTAGGCAATCCTGCTTCGCTGGTTGTGCCTGATGCCCTTGAGCCCCTGCCAAACCCAGAGAGTCACATCACAAGCCAGGTCAGAGTCTGTCACCAACATTCACAAGGTCGCAGTGTGCGGTGATATTTTTCTGGCAACTGCATAAACTCACTTTTCCTGAGATCCTAATTACTCGGGGAGGACAAGCGCTCATGGCAAAGCCTCTGATGTGCGGCCTTCCTCGTGGACAGCGATGACAGGAACCTGGCGGCTGAGAGTCCGCTGCCCATCAGCACCTTGCCTTCCCTCCTTCCAGGAGCCTCCATGCTCTTAATTGCAATCTGCTGCTCCCGACTGTGAACTGTTTTGCTTGGTACAAAGACATTATCGGTTGAAGGCCTAGAGCAGCTTGGCAGCAATAATACATTTCCTCTTACGTCAGGTAACATTAGCAGAGTTCAGGACTCCATCGGCCCAAGAAATGCCACTACTGTGCACCCTTCACAGAAAATCATCAAGTGGTTGTTTCTAAGTTCTTCAGAAAAAGATAACCCGTTATTTCTCAGGTAACGTGTGTCAGTGTCTTTACCAAGACCAGAGCGATTCTAGTGTTTATCCTAATGGCAATGAATGGAAGACAGAGCTCACTCTGCCTCACTCAAACAGCGGATCCATGAAATCCAGAACACGGTGAGATATTTTTCGCATCCTTTTCATCACTGTCTTCTCATCAAGATTCCAAGTGAATTGATTTAAAAAATGACCCTGATTCAGTATCCAGCTTGTTTCTTAACATTGAAATTGAGTCATTTATCAAGTTCACAATTTTGAAATAATGAAGTTTCCAGACTAGAAACTATGTGTCTATTCTAGTTCCATTATAGGTCCAATTTAACAAGTAATGAAAATTATGATCTTAGGTGATGGAAAATTCTGTCACAGACCAGTCATAGATTAAGGGGAAGCATACATCCCTCCCAGGAGATGCCCTTGCTAATTTTATTATTATCAGTCCATGCACTTGGCCAGAAAGCAGCAGGAAAGAGACCATGAAGGCCAAGATCAGGTCTCAAATCCATAGCACACAGTTGCTTGTGAGACTTGGAATGCAGCTTTGCTTTGGCAGGGGGGCCGTGTCAAGGTACCACAGAGGGAGGCTTACAGGAGAAATAAGTTGTCTCACAGTTCTGGAGGCTAGAAGTCCAAGAGCAAGGGCTGGTTTCTCCTGGGGTCACTCTCCTGGGCTTCAGGTGGCATCTTCTCCCTATGTCCTCACGAGGTCTTCCCTCTGCACATCAGTGTCCCAGTCTCCTCTTCCTAAAGGACACTGGTCCTGTTGGATTAAAACCCACCTGAAGATTCCATTTTTAGTTTAACTGCTTCTCTAATGACCCCATTTCCATATAAGTTACCTTCTGAGATGCTGCAGGTCATGATCCCAATATATGAATTGGAGGAGGAGGTGGGGATAAAACTCAGCTCCAAGATGCAAGGAAGCATCCAGAGCTGTTCCCAAGCCGGGATGGGCTTATGCAGTGCTTCACACACAGGTGAGCCTGTGGCTGATCAGTCTCTCCAAAGCAGGCCTGGGAAAACAAAGACAGTGCCTTTGAGCAGGTGGCTAGCCCTTGTCACTGAAAGGGCGCCATGTCACTAGCATCATGGTGGACGCACATGCACAGAGGCATCTCGTGACCGTATTCATCTACTTCTTCCCTACGTGCTTCTTTACTGAAATTCCTTCTCTTCCTGTGTCTGGCCATGAGTGAAATGGCAGCTTTCCCGTGAGCTTAGGTTGAGGAACTTTGACTTACTGCCTGGGGAACCTGCTTTTCTGATGGGAAAAGTGAGGTGTGACATTGACACCGGGTGTCTCGACGTCCTCTCGCTGTCTTGTTAATGTTGCACGTGGTGCACCTGATGCAGTGATGGAGGGGAGCCAGGCCCACTTCTCTGGTAAGTGAGAAACCAATGATTGATAGACTGAGGTGGAAACAAAAGCCCTGAAAGCTAGAAACTAAAATCAATGATAATTTGAAAAATACCAATTTTCAAGCATCATCATATGTGTATTGACACCAAATATTTTGGTAATGTAGTTTCTTCATATACTGGGAAATATTCTCTGATTTTTATTATAGCAGCTTTTAACACATTCCATATTTTTAAGACTACTAGACTTTTCCCAAATTAATTCCTCAGGTCAAAGTTACAGCTCCTCTTCTACTTTGCAGTCATGTTGTTAACCATTAATGATACCAAAATCACATGTTAAACAGAAGATTTTCTTTGTTTCTTGATCAAATATAGAGTCTCTGACAGCAAGAGATGAATCTGACTTATGGGAGCAAAACTAGTTAATAACTCATTTTATGTAGAAAGCAGAATGAAGTTTCAGGCTGGGATGTGGCTCAGTAATAGGTAATGCCTATTTGAGGTCCTGGGCTCGACTCCCAACACTGCAGACAAAATAACGTCTGGAGACATTCAGGTTGTCACTGAGGTCGACTGGGTAAAGACCAGACACACTGTTAAACCTACTGCGATCCACAGCATGGCTGTCGTGAGGAAGAATTCTCTGGTTCAAATTGCCAATAAGTGCTAAGCATGGAAAATCCATATGTCGATCCCTAGGTGAGAGGATTGAGAGAAACCCCAAAATGGACAGAACCCATCCAGCTGAGACCAGCTGTTATGATTTAGATTATAAATATCCCATAAAGGCTCAAGTGTTGAAGGCTTGGTCCCCAGTTGATGGTGCTGTTGGAAGGTGGTGAAACTTTATCTGGAGCTGGTGGCAGGAAGTGAGGTCATGGGAGGCATGTCCTTGAAGGGCATATTAGGATTCCCCCCCCCCCTTTTCCTTCCTGGCCGCCATCTTTGCTCTACTACATGCTCCCTTCTATGATGTTCAGACCCACCACAATCCCAAAGCAGTGGGACCATGCAACTGTGGACTGTAACTTTAAAAATTGTGAGCCAAAATAAGTCTTTCCTCCTTTTAAGTTGTTTATCTCAGGTACTTTGTCACAATGATGGAAAGCTGACTAATACATCAGCTTAAACTGCCAACCAGAAAACAAAACTTTAAGTTAAATAGTTGCTATTTCAAGCCACTCTGTTTGAGGTTGATTTGTTATACAGAAATAGCTACTTGGTGAAAACTAGTGAGTAAAAGAGTGGTCTGGGTGAGAACATCCAGAATGATCTTACAAAGCCAGAAGAGATAAGGTAGAAGGATGGAATGCTGGTCAGAGGCAGAGGGATGGTGGAATGGTACAGAGGAGCCAACAGAGAAATGGAGGGGTCAGACAAGGATAGACCAAAGGAAGGAGTCAATGGGGATACCTTGTCAAGAAAAGGAGAAACAATCAGAGAAAGGAGAGAGATCAGAAAGGGAGACAGGGCGGGGGTCAGTGCACCTCCTTTAACACGGTCACCTTAGAGGAAGCAAAGCCAGACCCCAGGAGCTTGCCTTTGGGCACGCGTAACAGGGTAGGGCTGACACAACACTGTCCTCCTGAGGGGATCCGTGAATAGCAAACAGCAGGGCACCTGTTGGTGGGGGAGCAACAAGGGCCACATGGAAACATGGGGTTCACACATGCAGAAGGACTTTACCCATGTATGCACTGCAGAGTAGCCCACGCAGCAGGGACACTGAGGGACTGCGGTAGCCTGACCCTGTAGCTGTGGGGGTCGCCATTTAGTAGAGCAGAAACAGACCCAAGGAACAACATGGCCCTCTTAGAATATGGTCCAAGGGAAACAGCACTCACAAACCTCTCCGGGTGAATACACAGGGCCTTGTTAGCAGTGTATCCCGCCCGCCACTGCCCTGGTCACCGAGTGGATAAGGAGGCGGGACAGACAGACAGAAGGAAACTTCACATTCTTCAAAGATGAAGCTTATTTGCTCTTTGAGCTCCTAGGACTGAATTCACATTCTGAGAATAACTAATATCCCATGAGACCAAGAGTTTAGGCTGAGAGATTCAATTTTAGAGCAATGGAAACTGATTCCAAAGTGGTCAAAGTTACAAAACTGATTTGTAGTTAAATCACACAAAATATTCATTTTCCCTCAATCTCTAGTCTAGAATTTTTGCACAATGTTCTATGTAGATCAAATGGATAATATTCTCTGACACTCCGACGGACAGATGCAGAAGTGAAGGAACAAAAACCAAGAGGTACTGGTTTCCCTGTAACAAGAAAGAGCAGGGAAGAACTTTGAGACCAGGTCCTAGCCGTTGTACCCATGAACTTAATTTTTGGGTTATGCTGTGTTTATCCCAAGTCTCTGCACTAGAATTTTTTTCCTGAAAAACTTACCTCTCCCTAGAGTATTTTCTTTTTTATTGACCCATGTTCTTTATCTACTTCCTGCAGTGACAGTTCCACTGAGGAAAAATCTTCAGATATTAGAAATCTAATTTGGTATGTGAAATAGATCCCAGGGGCTGCAGGCTGCCTGCTCAGGAGCTGTCGTGAGAGTTCAGTATTTAAACGTATATGGTTAATACCCTCAAAGCACAGCAAAAGGCAACTCATAAGAAGCCCAATAAAGCCATCCTGAAGTGATGAATGCTTTAAAGCAGCAGAAACATACAGCTTTTATAAAGGACAAGGAGGGAGATGAGCAGAGGACACGAAAAATTAGCTCACATGCACAAAAACTGTAAAAGCAACCCATCAACGTACAACTGAGGTTCACTCCAACCTAACAGAAATATGAATAATTCTAGATTCTCATTTCTCCATCAGATTGCCAAAGATCAAGAAGTTGGATGATATTCAAGGAAGATAGGATAGCTGGGAAGCAGACATCCTTCTACACCGCTAATAAGAATGTAAATTGGTGCAAACTTCTTGAGGGAAAATTTGGGAGTAACTATCAGAATGTAAAATGGACATACCCACATTATTACTTTTAGAAATTTATCCAGCAGACCTGTGTGTGTAGATGAGCTTATAAACTTATTCCCTGTAGGATTATGCATAACAGAAAATTAAACACAAGCTAAATATTCTCCAGTCCCCACTTGGATGTTGTTTGGGGGGGAAGAAAATTACAGAGTAGTTTTTAAGTTATAGGTAAATATATATGTGTGTCCTGAGGGCTAGAACTTCACAATAGAGTGATTGCAAAAACAATGAAAAATTGTTTGTAGTGCATGCATGCCTGTTTAGAATGAGGCTCCTATGTGCATTGACCATTAATAGACTAAAGGGGAAACTACGGAGAACAGTCATCCCTAGCTAGAAGTTATGGGAGATGAGCGAGGATGGAAGAGGGTCTTTCATTTTTGCACTATGCTCCTTTTGCCTTTTAAATTATTTTTTCCGAGCATACTTTTCTTTTTCCTAATAACTGAAGCATTTAATGAAGTCGCGTTATTTCAGAAAAGTCAGCTGAAAATAAAATTCAGCTCTGATTGATTGTTAAACAGATCCCCAAATCTTAAGTACTGCTTTGGATAATTCAGTACTGAGCCTGGGTGACCAGCTGTCCTGGTGAGTCTGGGGCTGAGTGGTTTCTGAGATGTTCAGTTCACAAACTGGGCAACTGGGACGAGGATGTTACTTCACTGGGCCCCGTTAGAGACAGGGACATGGGTGAGTTTCCTCTACAGAAACAAGTTCTTCTTTTTGAAGGTCCATTGTGGATCTTAGGGAAGAGGGGAACAGTCCCTTTGGCCTTCACACCTAGCCATGTTCTCCAAATTGAGCTGAATTAGAACTAAATGTGATGTTTTGATGTTTGATGGGTGTTAACTTTTAAACCTTTCTGAAACCCACAGTTATTTCTGGGTCTATCATTACAAAGTAGCACCATTTTATGGCAAAAATTAAAGGTCCTTACCCTAGTTTTAGGGAAAGCTGAGGCTACCCAGGGACAGGGTGGGAGAGATGAAGCAGAGCAAAGGTCATTTTCAGGGTCAGCAAAACTGGCCTGGTCCTCAAGACTGCAATCCAAATCTTGGTTACCAAATCAGACCGCATAAGGGCCAAGACAGACACAGGAGGGACCATCCAGTGGGTGAGTGGGGACCTCTGAGCAATTCCTACAGTCACAGGGGCCATAGGGTGTCATTCACGAACTGAGCCGCTCTGTTGTATTTTGAGCAAAACCCAAAGCATTTGGGAGACCTGGCCAGTGAGAGTCAGATGGGAAGTCCATGTGCCAAGCAAGCACAGAAGCCTAGGGAGAACCATCAGGCAAACAGCTGGGAGCCTGGTCCAGTGCTCCAAACTCACCCCACGCTCCGGACGGAGAGCAGACAATGTCGAGGCCAGGTGCACACCTGGGCACTTCCTGCTCAGCAAGGCCAGCAAGAATCAAGACACGACAGAGTGCACGCTGGCAGGCAGGGCTGGAGGACGCAGGCCCAGCGTGCAGGGAATATGCTAAGAGAGGGAACTATATTTGTGTGTGTCTATCTTTTCTCGTCACTATTCACCCTCTTGCCAAAACCTCCTCTTGCAACCAGGTATGTATTAGTGACGTGGCTCACTAATGTTGGGGCGGGGTGCAGAGACAAGGAAGGAGTGAAGATCTCTACAGTTCTGATTTCTAGCAGCAGCTGCTGCCCCAAGGCCAAGAGAAGATTTCAGGCAGAGACAAAAATCGGCACCCTGCATAGGGGGGCATTTCCTCAGGACATAGGAAGGACTCTCCCTGCTGGTGGGAGAGCAGGGGAGAGGAATGGAGGGCAAGAAGATGAAGAGACTATAGAGATCCACCTGTCCACAGCCTGCAATCCCCTGAATCACCCCAAACTCACGGAAGAAATAATGGCCAGTTTTTTCTGTCCTCATCTCAGACCCAACATGGCCTCACAAATGTCCACAGCAGAACAGTCTTAGGAAACCAGAGAACATTCGCCTGGAAGGAATAGCACAGATAGAGCTAAGGGAGGCCTCACAGCTGCCTGCCAGAAGTTATCCTCACAGTCATCCCTAGCTAGACGTTATGGGAGATGAGCGAGGATGGAAGAGGGTCTTTCATTTTTGCACTATGCTCCTTTTGCCCAAGACCTCCCTGCAGATGTTGTGCTGTGGAACATTCTGGAACCACTAGAGTATTCTGGAATGTTTTGGTACAATTCAGGGAAGAAAGTGATGCAAATCAACCCAGGTTGCTATTACACAGGAGCTGTGAGTGTCCCACCGAGATCTCTGTGGCATGCACTGGTCCCAGTGAGACGTTTGCTCAGGGTTTCTCATCACCAGCACAGTCCACCCTCAACCCGCGGCTTCAGCTGATCCTGGTTGCTGGCTGAGCTCATTCGTGGAGACTCAGCTTGAAACTTTGTCTCTGCTGTTTAATGAAAGCGAGAGAACAGAAAGAGCTGGACCATAAATAGTCTGCCTTTATGGCGCAAGCTCCAAGCCAGAGTATATCATCATTTGAAGCAGCCTAGAAAACTGAAATAAACTTCAAAGTCCAAAGAGAAATAAAAGAAGGGCCCATAGAATATTCTTCAAATGAAATCAACTGGCCAGCAGACGCTTTGAGGCTGTCAGGCTCCTCAGCTGAAATGGGGGTGAGCACACAGTGCGGGGCGCTTGCACGGTCTGGCTGCTCACTGTCAGCGTCTCCGGGTTCTCAAGGAAGAATCCTTGAGATGCTTTGCCACATAGCAGATTCGATTTTTTTCACTTAATTTTCCTCTCTCCTACATGGTTTTCTTTTGAAAAACTGGAGAAACCATTTTCTTTAAGGGAAACTCACTGTATAAAAGACAGGGTATATAAAGAAGGTAAAAGAAAATTCTTATAATCCTAGAGCAATAGAATTCCACACTGTCTTTCACACACACTGATGGAACGCTTTGCTGAGATATCTCCCATACCATCTACACTAGGGCTTTGTCACAAAATAAATAGTCCCCACTTATTTTCAGCCTCAGAACTGCCACCTTGGCCTTATGATTTGGATCCTCAATGTCCCTACAAAAGCACACCCACTAGGCAGCATAGCAATGTTCAGAGGAGAAAAGATTGGATCATGAGAGTGTAACCTCATCAGTGGATTAATCCATTTGAAGAATTCCAATTGGAAGGAACTGTTGGGTGGTAACTGTAGGCAGATGGGGCATAGGTGAAGGAAGTTGGTCATGGGGTGGGGGTGATTTGGACTATGTCTTGTCCCTGGCTCCACTCCACATGGGCTCGCTCTCTCTCTCTCTCTCTCTCTCTCTCTCTCTCTCTCTCTCACTCCTTCCTGTCTGCCATGGATGATCGACTTCCCTCTGCCACACCCTTCCTCCATGAGGTTCTTCCTCACCTCAGGCTCAGAGCCATGTAGCCAGCTGACCCTGCATGGAGATCTCTGAATCTGTGAACCCCAAATAAACTTTTCCTCCTCTGAGTTGTTCTTTTCAGATATTTTGTTCACAGCAATGAAGTGCTGACTGACAACCTGGTCAAGGACTTTGTCCGCCCTCTACTCATTCACTCCTCCCCTTCCTCAGCATCCACACATCCAAGGCCTAGGATGGGGCCTCAGGGGGTCTGAATGCTGCTCTCCTTTAACCACAGCCTGCGGCACTCTTTACTGGGCTGTCCTGGGAGCAGACCCAGTTCAACAGGAAACACACAGACCGTGTGAGCTTGCTCTGCTGTTCAGTTTTTATTTCACCCGGCATCAAACCTTTCAGTCTTGGAGCTTGAAAATCATGCCTCTCCTTATTCCGTACATCACATGAATGCCTTCCGCAGAAAGCCACAGAATGCTCAGCTTGCAGAGGATCAAACTCAAGATATTTAGTAGAGTGAAACAGACCTCATTGCCTCCTGTACATACATGACTGTGTGACTAATGCGATCCTGCCACATACACCATCAGAAGAATGAGAAATCATGCTCCATTTATGTATGATTTATCAAAATGCATAAATGCTGTCTACAGTCATGTATTACTAATTGGAACAAAATTCTAAAAATAAAAGGTAAATTAAAACATACAAATATTTATGGTCTATGCAACAAATTCTTGGATTGATTGGTAGCTCAGGGGTGTGGCCAAACAGACTCTACCCATCTGCCCACCCTGCCACATCAGGTGTAATGATTTGTCAACCTCATTTTCACAAAATAGCTGCCACAGTTCCAGGTACTATGTTCCCACACAATTGTGGTCAAATGCAAGAAAATTCAGAAAGGGGACAGGAAAGTGAGGGTGCCTTCATCTTTCGGTTCTTTCTTATTTATCAATATCAAAAATCCTTTTCAGTAATATCTGCAGCGGATCTACCCACTTGTAGACATGAGTCAACTGATCAATTACAAACTCTCACTGATTTGGTTTTTAAAGTAATTTCCAATTCAGTGTTTTCCCTTCTTTCTTATTGCCATATTCCCAACATCATCAGTCTATTAAGCCAATAATCTCCAAAAGTTCTTTCCCTCAAACTTAACCTCCCCACAAATTCTACCCCAAAACTGGTTAAGGGACCCAGTCTTCAATATGGCTCCAGTGGTCCCCACTTCCTGGTACGCATGCCCTTGAGCATGTCCTTCCCATGTTGTACTACAGTGATGGTGGGGCCGACAGAATATGGCAGATGTGACCGCACTGCTGCATGAGATTATAAAAGGTGACGGCTTCCTCTTCGGTCCTTCTTATCCCTTGCTCTGGAGGAAGCCAGCGCCAAGTTCTGAGGATGCCCAGCAGCTCTACAGAGAGATCCCCATAATAAGGGCTGAGGTGTCCTTCCAACAGCCACAGGTGATCTGGGAATCAGATGCTCAATGCATATATTTTCGTCATAAAAAGAAAATGTTCTCGCCTGTTTAGCATGTAAACAAGTGTGGAAGACATTTTTAAAAAGGTCCCAGGTCATTTATTCATCTACATCATGATCTCAGATTGACAGGGTGCTGGGCGTTACCAGCAGAGACTAGGGTCTCGAGGTTATAGGCCTAGAACGCTGATTCAGCCTTTCTCATCTCCCAGTGTGATGGTTAATTTTGCATGTTGACTCGCCTGGGTGATGGTATTCAGTTACATGGTCAAACACCAGTCTGGACGTTGCTGTGAAAGTATTTTTCAGATGTAATTAACACGGAAATCAGGAGACTTTGAGCAAAGCAGATTACCTTCCTTATCCAATCTGTTGAAGGTCTTAAGAACAAAGATTGAAAAATGAATACAGCTCCAAGGCTGCAACATAGAAACCCTCTCTGAGTTTCCAGGTGCTTGACTGCCATGTGGAATTCTACCACATCAGCTTTTACCTGAATTTTCAGCCTATTGGCTTGTTCAGTGGAGTTTGTATTGTCCAAGTCATATCTGTGAGTTGCTCCCTTAAAATAAATACATGCCTCTTACAGGTATTCCTTCTCTCTCTCTCCCAGTTTCTGAAGAACCTTGACTGATTTACCCTTCCCCCACCCCCCTCATACTGCCATGACTCGTTCCATGCCCTTCACCATGTCCTCGATTGATGTCCTTGGTCGTGTCCTTGGTTCATGCCCTAGGTTGCTGTCCTTGGTTCATGCCCTTGCTCTTCTTGTAATGCCCTTGGTTCACACCTTTGGTTCATGTCCTTCATTCACATCCTTGGTTCATGACCTTGGTAATGCCCATGGTTCACACCCTTGGTTCATGCTCTAGGTTCATGCCCTTGGTCATGCCCTTGATAAACACTGTTGGTTGCATCCTTGGTTCATGCCCTTAGTCATGTTCTTGACTATATTTTTGGTCATGCACTTTGTTCATGTCCTTGGTTCACACCCTTGGTCAATGTTTTTGGTTACCTCCTTGGTTTATGCCCTGGGTTCATGCACTTGGTCATGTCCTTGGCCATCCCTTGGTCCTAGTTCTGACTCTCCCTTCCAGCTCCATCTTGCCCCAACTCCTCTCAGCAATCCCTTAAGACTCAACCCAGCCATCAAAGTTCCCATGACCATGCAGATGGGTATACAGTCCTCCTCGGTGATGCCCATTCACTCAGCCCTTCTCAATTCAGCACTCTATTGGAACATAATGAGCTCCTTTATGTGGCTCACCAGAGCAGGAGCTGCATCTTATTCAGCTCAATGAATGAATAAATAAATGGATGAGTCCTAACATATTATTACTGAGGAGGACAAACAGAGAATAATCTTGGACAAAAGTAGCTTATAGAATTATCATGTAAATCGCTATAGACTAGAATAAATGCTTGGTAATTTAGGGGGAAACAGAAGGATTTTCTGAGCTTCTGGCAAAGCCTTTTCCCAACTAAATCATTTCATGCACAGCTTTTGCAAACGCGTCTTCTGCTGGTCATAATTATGCGTCTCCCACCCCCCACTGTTTTGAATTACTTTGTGCTAACACCAAAATTGTTCCACTGAGAGTCGGATTTATTTGCCGAAATGTGATGAGGAGAGGGGGATAAGAGACATATTTCACACGCGGCGCCCGTTACCAGCACAGCTGTACTTTCGAGAAATATATTTTAGTCCTTTTGCTCCATTTCTTTTGTAATTTAATAACTGAAGTACAAAGCTCATGGAAGCTGGGAATGTGTTGGAAGGTCAGGGAGGAAACACTCACATGGTACAGTTAGAAGAGACGAGGGAGTTAAAATAACCGGGGAAACTGATCACTTAGAATTCTTCTGGCGAGCAGTTTATGGCTAAGTGTCCGTTTCAGTTAAAGACTAAATGCTGGCTTATTGCCACCAAAAGATGAGGAAATTAACAAATCAATGAATAAAATTCCTTTTGTGCCTCTATTGTAAATGGATTATTTTGTTGAAAACATATTTCATTTAAGGTCAATAGAGTAATATTTTTAGGTCAACATGTAAAAGCAATGGCGGCAGTGCATTCTGCTCTTTGATTGACGGATCTGTACAGTGAACGGCTTTTCTCACCTAGCACACATCCTCGCATGCATCACGTGTATCCAGATGCCTCCTACAGTATCTTCCTCATGCACATAAATAGCTTCAAGTCAAAAAGCAACATCTACCCAGACACCACCGATCTGAACAGATCCCTAATGGCAGATTGACCGATTTTCCTCCCCGTGGGGCAGTAATAGTGGTCGTTACTTGATTCTGCATCTTTAAAGGGATGCAGATAATATCTCCATGGCTTTCGGGGAATATAGCATTATCCACAGCAGCCTCTGGATAACAAACACAAGGTCCCAAATGAACTTTCTGATCAGCACTTTTGGGAGCAGGAAGGCTGTTTCAGTTTAATGGTTGCATCTGATGTTCTCTAGCCATCTGATCCTGTGATGAAGCGTGGAGCCCAGGCTGTGTCAACCCACGGAGTCGCGTCCACATCCAGAGCTGGCCAGGCCAGCTCTGCAATCCCAAGAAAAGCGCGGACCTCCATACTCCACCCTGTAGAAGGAGGCAAGTCAAGATCTCTTCGGAGGCTCAATATGGAAATGAGGCACAAGACGTTCAAGCTTTTGGAAGAGGCACAGAAGAGGTGATAGAAGGCAGTAGAGTGTAATGGAATGTGCCGGAGTCTGACCCTGTTGGTTCAGAATCCTGGCTGAACCTTCAAACTGAGAAGCCCCTCGTGTTCCACAGTATAGTGATAAACACATTCCTTCAGGACCTGCTCAAAGATAAGACAAGAGACCAAGCTGCGTGTCTGACATGATACATGCAATTTACATGCAACATGCAACTTGTATTTACATGGCTATATTTTCATATCATGCAAATATAGTATCTGTATATACACATACACATGTGAGAATGAAGGAGTTCATTAAAAAGAATGAGCCACAACAAGATGTTTCAGCCAGTGGGGAGACGGTTGAGAATGCTCCCTGTGGTGGGGGAGGGAAGGAGAGTGGTTACCTACCCCCTGGAGCTAAGGAATGGAGGCTGCAGGAGGAGATGGCAGAAGAAATCAGACACGCTGCAAAGGGGAAAGGCTGACACGTACATCTACCACTGACAAAGCAAGAGGAAGCAGACTCTGTTGCCCCTCCTCTTCCGGGGAATTCTGAAGACCGAAGGCTGACTCAGAACAGGGGTCAGGAGAGGCGGTTTGGAAGCAGCCTCCAATTCTGCAGCCAAGGGGAGTGGGGTCCCAGCACGGGGCCTCTGGGAACACACCAGAAGCTAAGTCAGAGGAGGATTACGATAACTGCTCCACGCACTCACTGGCCTATTTGCAGAGTCCTCTGGGAAGCCACTAAGCAGCACACAGCTGCCTCTGGGGGACCAGCCACACACAGCGGGGGCAGGTGGACCCTGAGGACATCTAGCACAGAAGGCGCGGCCCCTCTCCTCCAATCCGTGTTCTCCTACCCCTGTCCTGGAGAGGCGGGGAGAGGATTCGAGGCCCACACTGGAAGCGGGGCCGCTGGGGCTGATGCGAGGCTGAGGCTTCGATCTACTAGACATTCAATACCCGGCGGTGGAGCTCTTCTCCCCAGTGAGCCAGCGCATTCAGGCAGCTGTGGACCTGCCCACGATGTTTTCAGAAAGCAGGACGGGAAATCCAGCGGCGCGGGAGGGGAACTAAGGGAGAGAAAGAAAACCATTTCCGGTTCGTATGCTTTCGAGTCCACAGGCCACACAAACCGGTCACATGCCGTTATCCTATTGCAGCAGCCTCAGAATAGCGTGGGTCGCACTCAATTTCACAAGCCAAATACTCTCTCTAATGGCCAGCAAGCGAGGCACAGTGGGCGGGGGACAGAGAGAAGCCTGCTGCAACTCCGTGCTGCTGTTGGTGACCCTCTCGTTCACTTCAGTGCAACCTAACTCGGCCGCCCAAGTTGTCATCTCACAGAGGGACAAAGCCACATGGAACACACCAGAGTAAATCAACCCGATGTCCACCAAGCCTTAAGCACAGGCTCGTGCTGCCTCGTTACCATTGCTCATAATCACTCAACACGCAATTCCTGGGTTCCTGCACAAGCCCCTTTCTCTAGTGTGAGGATCTCCCCGTCGGCAGAAATGATACCTGCCCTTTGTACCGCAGGCTGTTACCATGCAAAAGTACTTCTCTGATGTGGAAAGAAGGACGGCTTTTGATGTGAAAGCCAGGCTTAGATTTGCCTAGAAGTCAGACTTTGAAAAAAATCTGCTCTTCGGGGCTTGGGGAACAGTGCAGGGCTGACTCTGCACCTCAGCTTCCACCCCAAACAGCCATGAAATCAGAAAGGAACACAGAGGAAACCACACTGGATTCATGCTGCCAGCATGACCAGGTGACAGAACGCTGTGACATTCGAGTTGCCTGAAAGTAGAGGGAATGCAGCAGATTCCAACAGCCTCCACAGCTCCCTGCTCCTCAGAGCCCTGGGTGCATCCAGCAGAAAGAGGAGGCAGAGCCGAGCTGAGAAAAAGATCAAAGGGAGCAGAGAACAGAGAGGAAGCAAAGACAAAACTGCCCGGTAATGAGGAAGTGGCTTCAAACACCTCCGTCATGATTTGGATCTGAGGCGTGCCCCAGAAGCTCCTGTGTTGTTGCCGGAACATTCAGAGGTGAGATGGTAGGGCTGTGAGAGCCGCAGCCCAGCCAGTCCATCCTACTTGGAATGGACCGAATGGAAGGCACCACAGGCAGGTGGGATGCAGCTAGAGGAGGTGGGTCTCTGGGGAAGTGCCCCGGAAGGCGCCGCTTCCCACCTGTGTAAGGTGAGCAGGCTCCTCCACCATCCCCTGCTGCCAGGATGTCCTGCCTCACCCTGGGCTCAGAACAGTGGAGTCAGCCTTCCGTGGACTGAACCTCTGAAACCATGAGCCAAAGTAAGTTTCCCTCCTCTAGGTTGTTTTTGTTGGGTGTTTGGTCACAGCAATGCAAAATTGACTAACACAACCAGTCAGGAGCTGAAGATTTGTAGCCCAGTAGGTGCTAGAAAGTGGGTAGGACCAGAAGGTGTTGTTGGAGGGGGAGAATCAGGCATGACACTCGGTGTCCCTGGGGACTGGCTCCAGGGCCATCACAGACACTGGACTCCATGGACACCAAGGTTTCTCATATAACACGATGGGGTTTGCGTGTAACTTCGGCACCTTCTCTGTGTACTTGAGTCACCTTTAGATTACTTAAAGCACTGAATACAACATAAAAGGTAGGTAAGCAATCGTCATACCATGTTATTTAGGGGATAATGACAAGGGGAAAAGTCTGAACGTGTTCAGTACACAAGCAATATTTCTTTGTGACTGTCGCCGATCCAGGGTTGGTTGAATCCATGGAGACAGAACCCACAGACACGGAGAGGTAACTGCCTGAAGGAAAGCAATGGAACCCTCAGAAATGAGCTCTGAGGGAGAAGAAGACATAGAGGAGGAAAATAAGGATCTGCCAAAACACAAAAGGAGCCTGGAACAAATGTTTTTGATTTGGGTGCCTCCATGTTATCAAGCCATCGGTTCACCCCAGGGAAATTTATAAAGGTAAGGCAAGCCCAATAAAAAGTATAAGACCTCCTTTTATGGAGATAGACAAATTAGAAAATCACACACAAGAGTAGCCAGGAAAACATTACAAAGAGCACGAGGGGACAGCTACCGGCCCCATCAGACGTTAAGACATAATACAAATCCTCCACAATGAAGCCAGAGTGGCCCTGGCACACAAAGAGACTGACACATCAAAGGGACAGAGTAAAATGTCAAGGAAAAGATGAAAAACAGGAAAACTCCATTTGGAAAAAGATAAAAGTAGATCCATTCATCAAACCATAAAAGTGAACGCCAAATGGATCAGGGATATAAAAAATAAAGTATTCAAACTGGAAGAAAATAGGCGTGACTTCTCTGATAAACTCATATATAATAAAAGTCTAACCACAACTTAAAGCCCAGTGCATTAAAATAAAAGATCAGTACATTTAACTATATGAAATTAGAATTCTTAAAGTTTGCATGACACAGCTGAACCATGAGTACATTTAAAAAAAATGACAAAATGGAAGAAAATATTTGTAATGTATGTTGCAAATAAGAGACACAGTGTTGCTAATGTATAAAAAATATCAAAAGAAAAATGGGCAAAGACATGAAAAAACTTTTCATTAAAAGACTGATACAAATAGCCCAGTACCATTTAAAAGATGCTCAATTTCACTCATAAGAGAAGCCGGAACTAAACGTTTGTTGAGACAGCAGTTCTCAGCATCGGGCTGTCAGAAACACAAAGTCTTGACGGCACCTCTGTTGCCGAGATCATGGGAACAGCATCCTTCTAGTCTTGATGGAGATGCATACTGACACAAAGCCTTCTGGAAGGGAAATACATCATATCAAAAGTCCTCAGGGCAACCCAGAATTCTCACTTAGCCCAAAAACATTCTGGCAAAATGAAAGTTCATATGCACAAGGTCATTCATTACAGTATCATTTCAAAATGTAGGAAATTACTAAAAGATCCAAACATAGGAGATTAGTTGGATACACTCTGTTGCACTCACATAATGGAGTACTATATAGCTATGAAAATAAAGAGGATCCTATGAACTGATAAGGAGAGATCCAGGGGATATTATTCAATTAAAAAAATCCAGGGGAAAAGAAATGTATATAATATGCCATTTTTAAAGATTTTTCTAGTTGCATATGGACACAATGACTTTACTTATTTTTATGCAGTGCTGAGGACTGAACCGTACCTCACACGTGCTAGGCAAGTGCTCTACCACTGAGCTACAACTCCAGCCCTGTAATATGCCATTTTTTGGTGCAAGAAGGAAGGTAAAATGAAAGACACATAGATCTCGTCATTATAAAGATAAAATGGGACACAACCAAGTTGACTGCCTGCAGAGCGAGTGTGGGAATGGGATGGAAGGAGATGCAAACGTGACCGCTCTGGGAGTATGATTTTTCTATGATTTTGATGTTTGCTTTTTTTTTTTTTTTTTTTAGGAGCGTCTTGCTCTGCCCCAGTGTGGCCTCCTGCTTCACCCTCCCACGTAGCTGGATCTCTGGCATGCGTCATCATGCCCAGATTGATTTAACTTTCAAAAGTATTTATAGGGGCTGGGGCTGGGGCTCAGTGGCAACGTGCTTGCCTGGTCTGTGTGAGGCCCTGGGTTTGATTCTCAGCACCGCATATAAATAAATAAAATAAGGGTCCATCGACAACTTAAAAAAATTTTTAAAGAAAGTGTTGATGATCCAAATGTTCAAAACATAGAATTAAGGTAGGAAGCTGGAAGGTGGGAAGTCCTAAAATGAAAAGCAAATGAACAAACAATTCTAATTTTATTTCAAATGAATGCCTTAACCACAGTGAAAGGAGAAAGAAGGAAGAACTGAGTTAAGTAACAAATGAACACAGTGTTTGGCCATAAACCCAGGGCTGGGGTAGTGCTGGAGAGAAAGGGAGTGCAGAGGAAGAATTGAGAAAAAAATCCCATTTTGGTGGGGAGAGTGACTGGTGGGGGGGAAGCAGTTCCAACACCATTTAACTGTATTATAGGAATGAGCAGATGAGGAATATGTGTTGATAATTTTTGAAGTTAGGGTTTTCACTGTGGAAGGAAAAACTTCCATGTGTGGGAAAGGGGGAAGTAAAAAAAAAATTGGGTCAAATGGTGGGTCCATTCCAAGTTTTCTGAGGAATCTCCACACTGCTTTCCATAATGGTCGCACCAATTTGCAGTCCCACCAGCAATGTAGGAGTGGACCTTTTTTCCACATCCTCGCCAACATTTACTGTTGCTTGTATTCTTGGTAATTGCCTTTCTGATTAGAGTGAGATGAAATCTTAGAGTAGTTTTGATTTGCATTTCTCTAATTGCTAGAGATGTTGAGCAGTTTTTCAGATATTTGTTGATCAGCTTTGTATCTTCTTCTGTGAAGTATCCGCTCAGTTCCTTAGCCCATTTATTGACTGGGTTATTTGGGTGGTTTTGGTCTTAAGTTTTTCGAGTTCTGCTGTCGTGTACAACTAATTAGAACAAATAGAATAAAATAAAAATTTTAAATGTGGGGAATAGGAAGCATTAGTGTCAAACTCACATTTAAAAAAAATGTGTACCTGTAAATGCGTATGCAACCTCACATGCACACGAATATATGCGTGTGTGTATGTGTTTGTGTTTGTATGTACATGTAAACACATGCACGTCTGTCTGGGTTCCATCACTGAAAGAGCCACGGACTCCCTTCTATCAGTGAGTACCTGCCACATGATTTTGGCCTCTAACGACATTCCCCACTAGAAGCAACCAGGTCACACAGATACGGCTATTTCCAGGTCTGAGGCAGAGCATGGACAAGGTGAGCCTGGAGTATTTTGATAGTAACCAGAACATAAAGAAACGCTACAGAAAAGAAAAAGGTGGCTAGGTGACGTCCCATGGACACAGGGACCAACGGAACATTCTCCGCCTGGCCTCATATGGGCAATTTGAACACAAAGATAATTAAGGACATAATGAATTGTAATCCACTGAAACAGAACTTAATGAGGTCGCAGTGCATAAGCGAAGGAAGGAAGCTGAGGAAAGAGCGGCAGAGGCTCCTGCTCCGGCAGAGGCTGAGGCAGACGAGCGAAGGCCGTCTCTCGCGGGGGCACCGTCATGTTACAGCCCTGACAGTGGGACTGGGTCAGGACCCGCCATCGGGGCTCAGTCACGAACGGTCCCTCCTCCAGGGGGACTTCTGACGAGGCACAGGCCGTACCATCTGACCGCGTCTCCCCACCAACTTGGCCACTAGGAAGAACAACAGTTACCTGACAGTGAACAAGTTAGGCAGCCCTTTGATCCGGTGACAAAATTAACACCTCCATGCGGACTTTTTGGACGTGTGCCTGAGACACACCATCACCCAGGTGGCTTCCTGCCCGAGGACACACCTCCAACGAATCCTAGAGAAACTTCAGAAGAGCATAAAATGAGAAGCATCCTATTTACAAAGTGAAGGGGAACTGTAGTCTTCAAAAAATGCAAAGCCACAAAGGACAGAGAAAAGCTATGGAATTGTTCCCGAAAACAGGAGACTAAGGAGACATGACAACCTCACGGGACTCTGCCCTGGAAGGGAGGTGTTGTCAAGGTCAACTGACAGGATTAGAATATGGACAGTGGATTAGTAAAAGGTATTGCATTGGTGTAAATGTAAATCAGTGATGTAAAAATGTACGCTGGTTATAAAAGATCCTCCTTATTCGATGTGAAATACGTCTGGAGAGTTTAATAGTACACTAGAAAAGAGCGACACATACACATGACTCATTCTCGAATGGCTCACAGAAACGCGTGTGTGCGTGCACATCCGGGGAGAGAGCTCATGTGATACGGCAAACAGGCTAAAAGCAAGTAAATCTGGATGAAGGGCATGAGGTTGCTTTTTGCACGATTTTTATTTTTGCAACATTTATAAATTTGAAGCTGCTGCAAAGAGAAACCTAGCAACGGCGTTCAGCCCCCCTGAGGCCACGCCCTCGCTCCTGTCTGCCCTGCGACGCAGCCTCCAGGCCTGGCCTCCTCCTCTCCACTGACACCTGTTGCAGCCGAGGCCGGGCTTCTCAGTGGCAGGTCTGAGGCCAGCCCTGCTCCTTGCCTTGCTGGGTGGGGCAGCTCCGGACTCCTGACCTTGCTGCTCGTCACACTCAGCACTCGCGGCCTCCGTGGCTCTTCCCTTCTCACCCCACGGTGCCGCCTCTCCTTCCCTGCTCACCCTCACGTCTAAGAGTAGGCCGGACCTGGGCCGTGCCGCAGCCTGGCTCTCTCAACCCTCCCATCTGTGGAGAGGCCACCCCGGGCTGGTGGCCTTACATAAGAGGCAAACCAAGGCTGTGCTGAGTGCCCAGTGAGCTGACCAACTCACGGTGGGCACCAGATAAACGCAACGCTGAAGAAGGGCCCCCATCCCCGTCATAATTCGGATGGTGGCTGCACGTCTCTTCTTTCCAGATCATCTTCTATCATACGTGACCTCAAGGGGACAAATTCATTCTTGAAAAATTTTAGCTGGCAACTCCCGCGATAGTGAATATTTCCAACTAATGGAGCGCCTTTGCTTCTCCTGTCCTGGTGACTGCGGAGTAAGATACTAAAGAAGCAAGTTTGATCGTATTTGAGTTTATCGAATAGGCCCAACATTTTATTTCAGTAACGCTTCACAGCTTGGTATTTTTCAGGAAAAAAAAAATCTATTTCTATTTTACTGCTATGCTATCTTCAATTTATCCAAATAATTTCCAGTAAGGAATAATAATAGTCACAGTCAAATATTGACTAGTTTCTGTGCTGGGAGCTTCTAAAGGGGTTCCCAAGGGCCCTGTCTCCCACAAACTCCCCACATCCCCGTGGGCAGCTGGACCGAGAACTGGCCACTTCTGAGATGAGGTGTGAAAGGCACTGCCTGCCTTCCTGCCCTGCTCGCCCTCCACCCCTCTTGCTGTGGAAAATGAGCTCTCAATTTGGGAATTCAAGGGTCAAAGAATTAAGGAGGATGATGGCTCCTTAATTAAGGGAGGAACCAAGTGCTGCCAAGAGAACCCCTCAGCTCAGGCCCCTCTAGCTGAGACCTGGACGGTGACCCCAGGAAAGCCTGGTAGCCCCTGCACACAGCTTAGATTTTGTTAGGAGGTGGAGACTTTGTGGGGTGGTCGGGATTAGGTAAATCCATCAGGTTGAGCCCCAGGGTTGAATCTGGTGCCTTTATAAAAAGAAGGAGAGACACCAGAAGAGACCCATGCCCATGTGCCCCCCTGACTCTTGCCAGGAGATGCCCTGCACTGCCTCCAGACTGCCAGCAAGGCCACCGCCAGGTATGGACACTTGGACTTGGACCTCTAGATCTGCGAGTCAGAATAAACCTCTTTTCTCTATTATGTTAGCCTGCTTCAGCTATTTCAATACAGTGGTGCAAAACAGACAAGGACACTAACCTTCAGCGTCCTGGGTTGGCCTCAAACTTGCAGAGCAAAGAAGTGGAAATCCCCACTTATTTGCATTCAGTACCTCTGGTGCTCCCTTCCTCCTTTGCACCGCCTGAGTGATTCTGTGTTCCTGATCCTCACACAGCCATCTCAGCTTCCTGTGGAAACGACCCCTGGTATTTAGAATGTCAAAAGCACTTGAGTGAGCATATCCACTGCCCACGCTGATGCCAAGGCTAAATAATTGCTCTTGGGATTTGCCGGGCACTGTCACTTCAGATGAAACCCTCGGCAGCTGCCACCAGCTCTGCTTTGCCTTTACTGCCTCACAGAGGTGGTCATTCAGGTTGCGAAATGGCCAGAGAGCACCGCCTGCCACCAGGGAGCCTCTGCTGCATGACAAAACCCCAGCCTCAGTGATTGTCCAATTTTTAAATGGGCAACCTGCCTCCGAAGCAGATGGATCAAGCGAACACAGGATGGAGGTCAGGAGTCAGCATGGAGCATCTCAGCCCAGGGTCCCTTGGCGTGTGGGATGCACCACCATCTGCTGCTCTGGGCTTCCGAGCTTGCTGATCCAGCTCGCAGATGAGTTGACATTTTCCACTTTCTTGAATCTGGGGAGAGTATCGATGGCTCTCTGCTGTTGCCATGAAGACGCTGCCTGCTCTCTGTCCAAAGGCAGCGGGGCCCACAGCTCTGAGGGGCCAGGACCCTACCATTTAATAATGTAGACGTGTCATCTTTTCCTAAGGGGAGAGCGTGCCCGTCACTGTGGACTCAGGGACGAAATCTTGCTATTCATCTTCAATCATGCCACCTAGGCCCAGCGGCACGATTTTATGAACAGGGGACCATACACTGAAGAGAGGAGACAAGCTTCAAGCGCTGGACCTGGTCTCCAGGGGCCAGCCATGGACACCACCGGACAACGCGCTCTCCCAGGCCACTCCCTGCGCGCAGAACCAGGAGGGGGACCGTCCCACCCTGACCGCTGAGGCAGGGCGGAGCCTGCTGGGCAAGCCTCGGGCAGGGGCAGAGGAGCAGCTGCCCCACAGCTGTGCCCTGCAGGCTCTCCAGCCCTTCCTCTCACTAGTGACCTGGTTGGGGTGGCTTGTGCTGGGGGCTGGAGTCCCAGCTGTAATTTGCTGGCTTGGTCCTGGGAGGAGCTTTTACTCTGGATCCTTGGGTACAGCCATACCTGAGTAGTAAGTACCCTGACCCAGAAGTGTCACCAAGGCCAAGCAGGGTGCTCTCTCTTTGCTCTTCCCTACTGTTCCTTCGGAGGCACCCCACGACTTACGGCCCACGGAACAGGAACAAGCCTCAGCCTTTCTCCCGTACGAAGCTGGCTGTGAGCTTACTCATTGCTCTTCAGCAAGGTTCCTGGGGACGACTCGAGGGGAAAATAGCTCCTCTCTCAACATCAGTAGGACAGAGGCTTTCCTGAGGAACTGACCAGCAATGCCTTATCGAGATGCAACTCTGGTGAATTTCATTTGCATCCAATGTTCTGGTCGCACTGGACCCAGAACCAAGTTTGTAGTCCAAACCCCACCAAGTACAAGACTGCACAGCTGCCACCAAGCCCTGACAGGCAGTTTTAACTTCAGACCCCTGGTCCTTTATTTGGCTTCTTGAAAATGCCTGTTAGATATTTCTAAAATGTTTACTATGTTGAAGTATTGTGTTTTTAAGTCACTTTACCTCTCCTTTTGCAATGAAATAGAATATAAATTCCTTTACATGCTAAAATACATTTTTTTCCCAACTGCTATTTCCAAGAAAAACTCTATTTTAAATCCTACACTACCATGTATGGACTACAAATGCAGACTGTGTGTTGTTCTTAAGCAAATCTAGCGACGAGATAAAGCTTTTTCTGCTAAGCCTTGAGGTAAATTATTTTCTTGCACAGAATACAAGTGATAGGTGACAAGCCTCTGTTATCACAAAGTCAAGCTGAGTACAGGGTGATTCATTTCTTCAACCAAGGTGAATCTTCCTGGAGGGAGATTTCAAGCAAGTCTCTCTGTTGATATGGCCTGGGGGCATCTCCATGTCCAGCCACGTGACTGGACCCTGGCTATGGAGTTGAAAGATGAATTTGAAGGAATGTTCTCTCCAACAATTTTACAATTTAAGGGGAAAAATACCGATTACAATGTATCTTTTCCAGGAGTAATGATAAAAATCAGTCCAGAATCCAGCAAAGCTGTACATTAGACCCTGGGAGGAAGGGAGGCCTCTTGTTAGGCAGCCTCTTTCCAATACTGTGCTTCCAGGGCCTGGAAACCAGCAGTAGCCTGGGCAGCCTGAGTCTTTGATCTGCCTGAAGTAGCAGTGGACGTGGTGACAGAGGGAACTTGAGGGAGAGAGGGGTGAGCAAAGGGATAATTCTTGAGTCCAAGAATCAACTGGCAATGGAATTCCAGACCTTCGGTCTCTCACGGATCATCCTAATTCAAAACTGGGATTTCTAAACAGAGAGGTCATACAGTGAGCCTCATCGAGAGACTTTTCTTTGGATAATAAAGTGCTAATCAGCATTTCCAGGGACCCCTTTCCACACGGGTTTATCTATGAATGAAGTCTACAGCTGAACCATGAGCTGCTATTTAAAATGGTGACTGTACATTGGGTTGCTCAAACCCTTGGGGAATTAAGACTCCATTACTTCCTGTCAGAGGTAAAAGGGGTAATTTCAAACTCCGGACACAGATCCCAGGGCCCCAAACCTACCTGAGGAACAGCCCACACACCTGGGCAGCATGTACCATCACCTGAGCTTCGTTCACAAACAATAATCAAGTTTTTCACTCACAGGCAGGTCATTTTTTCCTTATTTGATCCTTAAATTACTAGGTCTTAAGGAGATGAGGTGCTGTGTTATGGTCACTGTGTTCTCTAAGGTCCAGGAGGCAGGCATGCAGCTGGTGGTCATTTAATAAGCAGCGTGGAAAAGAACGGGACATGCTTCAGATAATACTCTAGAGTTGACTGGCATTGTCCCGCGATATTTGTTGGGACATTTGGTTGCTTTACTTCATTTGAGAAACCGGAAAGAGCGGAACCAAGGAGCCTTGGTGAGCAACGCTACAGCCCAAAGCAAAGGAAGTGCCTCAGGGATCCACAGGCCCAGGTTCCAGATGGAGGCCTTTCTGACCCCTGTGCCCCTGGAAGGAAAAGGACTCTTCCAACTGGCAAGAGGAGAAGACTCGGAGTTAAAATGGTGGGAACTAAGACACAGGGCAGACTCTGAGTGGAGACTGGCACTGGGGGCCCACCTGGACCAAGACCAGGCCGCAGGCATGCTCACGAGGACTGCAGAACAGTTGGGGCTCGGGGACTCCCAGGGACCTGGCCCCTGGCAGAGGCTACAGAAATGGCAAGAAGCAACCAGGTGGCACACACCTCTAGTCCCAGCAGCTGGGAAAGCTGAGGCAGGAGGATCACAAGTTCAAAGCCAGCCTCAGCTGAGGGAGACCCTGTCTCAAAATAAAAATAAATCAACAAAAAGGGCTGGGGTTGAGGTTTGGTGGTTAAGAGCCCCTGGATTCAATTCCTGGTATGAGGGAGAAAAAGGGAAAGAAATAGCAAGACCCAGAGTAGACACGCCTGTGTGCGCAGGCCCACGGCAGGCCTGCAGAGCTCCCAGGGTCCCCGTGAGGTGCAGGAACAGTGCAGCACCCTGGGCGTCCCCATGGGGTTGCCCCCACCCAGTGTGTGTGGGTAGGAAGAGGAGAATGAACACCAGGGACAGCTGAGGGGCAGTCGCCAGGCCTACGGATGTGTCAAGCAGAAATGGGCAGCGGGATAAGGAGACCAGAGAGGCCTGGAAAGCAACAGCCAGAGCTACGGCGGGACCGTCAGAATCCACGACAGACATCCAGGCACCAAGTGCTGAGCATGGTCTCCACCTTCTCTGGCAGCGCTCTTGAGATTCAGCACGACCCCAGAAGGGGGGGAAACCCCCGACTGGCAGACGACACTTCCACCTTCCCGAAGGGCTATGCTCCAAAGTTAAATTACAAGGGAAAATATTTCTCATGCACAGAGATGGTGCAGACTCGAATTCATCCCTACGCTAGTAAAACTATATGGCCGGCGATATATAAAGGAAGCTGCGTCAGATCTCATGTTTAGCACAGCTTTCAGGGTTTTTATAACTGAGACATTTCAAAACTAAGGGAGCAAACGAAATTTCAGTACAACATCCTGTTTACATAATGTGTTCACTACTTAAAATCCAGGCACTTTGGACCAAACTGTTCAACTTCCCTCTCTACAACTGTCACCATGGGAAGAAGGCCACCAGCTACCTTGTGCTGGCGAATATTCAGTGTGGAGGAGCCTGGGACTCTGAGAAGTTTGGAAGAAGTCAAGCTTTCCAAAATCTGTTTTCTCCAAATTTGTAGAAGCTTGCCCTACCAGGGGGCCCAGGGTGGGGATGTAAATAGTTAATGAGTGACAGCAGCTTCTGAGGAGCAGGGGAGAAACTCACATCAAGGAGAGAGGCAAGCAGCACATTGAAAGGCGAGCTCTCCTCCTCTTCCTGTCCTCTCTGCCGGCTCTGAGTTGTAGATCTGGCAATTTGGAGGGAACCAAGTGGCTCCCTGGTACCTGGAGAAGGAAGTCTCCAAACACTGCCGATCAGGAAAACGGAGGCCCAGTAGCAACCTCCCTTTGAGGCCTGAGGAAGCTGACGGAGGCCAGCAGTGTCTTCCCGCTAGACCAACCGGGGCTCCTTTCTGGATCAGAGAGGAAGGAGAGGCGGGAAGACAATCCAGCATTTTCCTGGCCACAGGGGCGTGCCCACCTCCGTCTTCCCTTCTGAGCCTCACCCTGTAGTCCCACCTCGTAAAAACTCACCCTTGGAGGTAGAGCCAGGAGGACCAGGGGCTGACCGGCCCAGACCGGGGAGGCCTTGTGTGTGCTCCCGTGTTTGGCGGAACTGGCTGTGACTGTGGGGGCTGCTGCACAGAAGGAACACCCCCTGCAGGGGCGGCCACTGTGGGGGGAGCAGGGCTGGTGTCACAGGCTGGCCACTGACTGCTCGCTCTGTTCTGGGGTGTGGGAGGGTGCTGGCCGCAGACGGGTCTGCTCTGCACGCAGCTCTTTCCTGCGGCCCTTGCCCAGGGCACGGAGCTGCACCCTTGGCCGGCACCCAGAACTCCTACCTCCTGACTGCTCACCAGCTTGGCAGAAGTGGCCCCCAAGGTTGGTTTAAATGTCTGCTTCCTGACCACCCTGGGCACACTTTGTTCTGAGCTGGGTCCTTGTTTATTCCTGAACACACTCCATGTGACAAACTACCGTGCCCTCCCTTCCTGAGAAGCATGTCTGGCAAGTTAGGAGAAGATTCTAGAAACCCAAAGCAGACGAAAGTTCCTTTCTTAATAGGACAGAGACAGGCACAGGTGAAGCCAAAGACAGCACTTAGCAACTGGGCACAGGCTTTGCTTCACACGTTGTTTTGAAGTCCACCTTTGACTGGGAGTTCTCTCAAAAGGTTAGTGATTAATGATCAGCTGCCTGTTTAGTTCAGAGCCTCATTAACCCTTTCGTCCTTAATGATGCGCTTGACAGAAAGATCAAGTGCATCTGCCGATAAGTGGGGCAATTCAGTGACCCATCTGCTGAGAAGCCGAGAGTGCTTCCTGTTTGGAGTTACGAGTTTATTGAGCACTAAGCTTTTCATTCCCCCTTTTTTTCTCATACACTTTCTATAATTTTGCATAAATATTTTGTCAAATATTTAAATGATGGGCAGGTGGGTAAAGGAGGTAAGAATTAAAAGTTCTGGAGAGGAACTCTAGAGTGTATAAACACGTGTCGCCAGCTCCTCGTTCTTATGTTTTTGTTTTGTTCTGTACTGCTGAGGCTCGAAGCCCGGGACTCACACATACCAGCAAGCGCTCTGCCACTGAGCCACAGCCCAGCCCGTCACAGGGCTGCGGCGTGATGACGGCTACCCATCATACCCACATGCCATCAGAGGCTGCAGGCTGACCGCTGCCTTCCTCCTCATGTGTTTTTCTGTGTCGGTTTTTCAAAAGACCTAAGGCTGGTTTGAAAACATGTCACCGTGAACAGGAAGAGGAGGCTCGGAAGGAGGCAAGAGGAAACTCACCCCAGCCCTTCTCCCCAGGTTTGGTTTCCCCATGGTTGACATCGTGTCAAATCCCATGGTGGGTTTGGCAAGTAGGCCCAGGGAGATATTTATAGGTCACTTTTGAATATAGCGAAACTGAAACAAAAGCCTTATCTTTACAAGATGGTCTCTTGAAAATAATAAGAAAGCTCAATACCAAATGTGCTTTGAACAAAGGCCAGTGTGGTACACCTGTGCAGGTAGGCAAGGTGGGTCCAGAACCGTCCAAGTGCAGCAGGGTCTGGGACCCACAACACGTGACAAAGCCCCGGGCGCCCGGAGGCTGCTCAGTGGGAGTCTGGTGTTCAGAGACCAAGGACAGGGCCTCTCTTAAAACCTGAGTCCCCAGGAGACTAGGCGCCACAGGAGAGTCCGTGGAGGCCCAGACGACACAGGTGCCAACTGGAACCTGCCCCCTGCATGGCCAGCAGGCTGCACCCGCCTACCGAGCTGACCAGGCGCCCAGCCCTCCTGCCCCACAGCTGCACCAGGGCCGTCGGTGGTTCCTTTCCTCTCCGTCTAGCGACTCCCCTCCACTCAAGGCCAGGCCGTGTCCATCCCCGACTTCTCTGCCTCTCCCCTCCCGCCCGTGGGCACCTGACCCCACTGCAGCCAGATTCACTGTGGGGATGTGAATCCAGTAATGGCACCTTCTCCCCAGCCCGCCCTCCTCCGTCTTCCTGGGCTCTCCTGGTGGGGGTGCTCGATGTGGCCCCCAGTCCCCGGGCTGCCCTGCCACCCACACCACCCTCCCTCTGCCCCTCCACCAGCTGGCCAGCTGCTTGAGCGAGCCACGCCCCTTCGGCCTGGGCGTCCACACCCCTGCCCTTGCCTCTCTGGGCTGCCGCCCTTGTGCTGCTCTCTCCAGAGGCTGACGTGCGCTTCTTCAGGAAAGCGCTCCTCCACCGGCAGGTGGTACTTCCGCCGTGCCTTCCTGGCGTGTCTCTCCGCCGTGCTCATGTGATGTCGATTTTCCCTTAGTTGTGTCATTTTTCAGTGCCTGATGGTCCTCCCGGTAGACAGAGGCTGCTGGGGGGCAGGACCCACCTGTTCTGTGAGCGCAGTGGCTCTGCGTGACCCAGGGGCGGGTGTCCAGCTGGTCCTTTCTCATCCACTGAGTTGTGGCTAGCTCTGTCCTAAGTTCTCGCCAAAGCTGTGAGCTGGCAGAAGGCTCTTGACCTCCTGGAGTCTGCTTTATAGTGCAAGAGACAGATGGCAAACCAACAGCAGTGAGAGACTGTGAGGCCCGACCCGAGGGACGCCACCGTGGAGATGGACGACGTCCTCAGCAAAGGTCTCTTGAAGCAAGTGATGTGAAAATGGAGGTCTGACGGACCAGGAAGGACTGGGGCCGCACACCCCAGGAAGACCGCTCCAGACTGACAGGAGGTGGCGAGGCCCCAGGGCGGGGCCAGGGCGGCCTTCGGGGTGTGTCCTGAAGGCTGGTGCTCCTGACAAGGAGGGAACCAGTAATGGGTGGCACGCTGGAAGATCAGCAGAGACCAGCCAGGGAAGGAAGGTGGGCACGTGGTCTGCGTGGAATGGAGTCGTGACGGGGCTTAGATGAGCAGCTCCTGACCCGTGGTTTCCGTGGCTGGGTGGACTTGACGGAGAGGGGAGTGGGGGACACAGGCAGCGGCCGCAGATGGGGCTGGGATGGTGGGGAGCCAGGGAAACAGGGTGCGGATGGGAAGAAACAGCTTCAGAGGCAAAGCAGGAGGCGGGGGAGCCGTCGGGGACTCTGGTTACAAGAGAAGGCGACGGAGGACACCATTTACCAGACGGGGAATGAAGGAGTGGAGGGACAGATACACACCCTGACTTGTGAAGACAACATGCTAAAAAGGATGAGCCTTCAGGGTGAGAAATAGTCATAAGGCACGTGGCTTCTGACCTAGTCAAGAGTACTCCATGAACATAGAGCCAAAAGGATATGGATATAGAGATTTATTTGGGGAATTAGCTGATGGTTGTAGGTGGGCTGGGAAGCTGGAAACCAAGGCAAGACTTGATACTGCTGATTTAAGGTGAAATGTTTTCTTCCCAGGAAAACCTTAAATTTTGTTTTTGTTTTGTCTTTTGTCTTACTCCTCAAAGTCTTCAACTGGTTAGACAAGGCCCACCCACATTACTGAGGGCAATCTCCTTTGCTTACCATCAATTGATTGCAGATGGTTAACCACATCTACAAACGACCTTCACAGCAACACCTAGATTAGTGTTTGATTACATACGTGGAAACCATTGAAAGTTGACACCAAAAATAGCCCTTACAACTCCAGATAATTGTTCCAGGGAAGTCGTTAGACTTTACCCATGATATAACTCCGAGTTGGCAAACTGCAGTTCAGAGGCCAAATCCTGCCCACCGCCAGCTGTTGAGATAAAGTTTATTGGAACTCAGACACACCTGCTCCTTTGTGCATTGTCTGTGGCTGCTTGGGTGTGACAAGTGCAGAGCTGGGTGATTGGGACGGAAACCAGAGAACCCGCAAGACGTGAGACAATCCCTATCCGGCACTTTGCAGATGTTTGTGGAGGCCCAGAATAACTCCTTTCTGTGGGGTCACTCCAGCAAGGCGACAGCTGGTGCTCCACGGGAAAGATTCAGGCTTCCAAACAGCCAACAGCTCTGAAGCCAAGGAAGAGCTGGAAACGTGTGAAAAGAAGCGTCGAATGTGACCAGAGGGGTCGTCCGGGAGGGACACCTCCAACGTCTGCATTTGGCTTCAAAGTCGCTTACATTCTGGCCTCAGGTCAGGTTACCTCATCGCTCGAGGAAGCGTGGAGCCCCCAGAACCTCAGGCTGCCCTCTTAACCAGTCTCCCACACAAGGCGCGGCAGCGTTAGGTGCAGGAGGAGAGCCCCAGGAAGCAGGTCACCAACGCGCTCGGCAGAGCAAGCGGCGCTTGGCTGGGGTTTGAGCTTTTTATCCTCACCTCCGAAAAGGGGAGCAGAGCCCTTCACAGGGCGATCCCTCTTCCTGAAAGGGCGCATTATGAAGTTTTGAGTGATAATGAGGCAGTTTCCCCGCATGACACTTTCTAAGTTTTGTCTACCGCTTGTCATTGTGAAATAATTTGTCTTAGTGGTGGAGACCCACCCCCTTTTCCTTTTTGGGAATTCGCTGCGCTGGAACTGACTCCCATTAACAACATCTGGAACAAAATCATGTTGGTCTGAGGACTTATTTTGAGTACTAACTGATAAGAAAATTTGTAAGTTCTTTTAACAACCTTTAAGATTTATGTTTAACATGCAAGAAAATATGTGATATCATAGAGATAAGGTAAAATAAAATTAGTCCTTACAAGAGATCAAAAAAAAAAAAACCCACAATATTTGGTCAAATAAAATTTACTTTGACAACTGACCTAACAGGATTCTACCCTTATAATTTATGAAGTGCTGTGTTAAGAACTTAACATACAAAATCCCCTGTAATCCCTACAGTAATCCTCAAGGTGCACACGATTTTATCTTGGGTTTGAGATTCAAAATTGAGACAACAGGACCTCAAGCCCCAGCTCCCAAACTCCACAGCCACACCCCCGCCACTGACGAAGCTGTCCCAACGTTGAGGTAACAAAAACTGTCAGAAAGGATGTGGGGGAAAAGGTCCACTCATACATTGCTGGTGGGAATGCAAATTGATGCAACCATTATGGAAAGCAGTGTGGATATTCCTCAGAAAACTTGGAATGGACCCACCATTTGACCCAGCTATCCCACTCCTTGGTTTATTCCCAAAGGACTTAAAGTCAACATACTACAGTGACATGACCACATCCATATTTATAGCAGCTCAACTCACAATAGCAAAACTATGGAACCAAACTAGATGTCCTTCAACACATGAATGGATAAAGAAAATGTGATATATATACACAAGAGAATATTACTCAGTCACAAAAAAAGAATGAAATTATGGCATTTGTAGTTAAATGGATGGAGCTGGAGAATATCACACTAAGCAAAAATAAGCCAATCCCAAAGAACCAAAGGCCAAATGTCCTCTCTGATATGTGGATGCTAACACACAATACGGGGAGTAGGCAAGAATGGAAGTTCATTGGATCAGATAAAGAGGAATGAAGGGAAGGGAGTGCGGATGGGAATAGAAAAGACAGTAGAATGAATAGGAGATAACTTGCCTATGTTCATATATAAATACACAATCAGTGAAACTCCACATCATGTATAACCACAAGAATGGGATCCTAAGTGGAATAAGTTATGCTCCATGCATGTATGTCCAAATACATTCTACTGTCATGTATATCTAAAAGGAACAAATACCAATTCAAAAAGTGCTACAAATTTAAAAAACAGCAAATATGTAGTTCTAGTCCTCTTGACTCACCTGAACACATTTATTTTTATTTAGGCAGGTAATGTTTTAAAGGAATGTATTTCAGAACCTGTCAAGCTGTCCTGTGCTCAGCCAGAGACCCCTGTAACATCATCTTTCCCTCTAACATTTGCTCCTCTTCCTCTAGTGGGTGACAGAGAAGACAGAGGGACTTGGGGACACACGTCTGAAGCTTCCTTCACCTCCTATGAGCAGGCTCCACCCATCTGTATTAGTCAGGGTTCTCCAGATAACAGCATCAACAGGAAATGTGATTATAAAAAGGGATTTATTAGATGGGCTTACATGACCAGAAGCTGGATGTCCACAATGGCCGTCTGCAGCTGGAGAGCTGGAGGAACCAGCAGCTGCGAAGTCCAAGAGGTGGAAGCCCCAAAACAAGAGGGATCAACAGGGCTACCCTTGTCTGAGACCAAGGCTTCTGAAAACTCCCTGGAGAATCACTGGCAGAGTCCGCTTTGGAAGAGGGAAGAAACAAGAGTCGGATATCCTCAGACGATGGAAGCAGCGATCAAGAACCCGGTCAGAAGAGCCGAGCTCCCACCTGCATCTGCTTCCTTGTTCTTCCTGCTTCTAGTCCATCCTATTGGGCGATGCCACCCATGCTTAGGGAGGGGCTCCCCTTCAGTTCCTATCCCACCTGCCAATCATTCCTAGACACGCCCTCATGGACACACCCAGAGGACTCAGTCATGGCAGCTCTTAGTCCAATCAAGTTGGCAATTCAGTCAACCGCCACACCCGCCTAGTCTGGACGCTGGCTTCCTTGGTTCCCCACGTCGAGCATTACCCATAAAGCTCCTCATGCTGCTCTTCGCATTTTTGCACAACTTGAAAACTTGTTTCCGAATTTCGTGCAACGTGCAGCCTTGTTAAAGCAGCCGCACATTCCGCCCTCCTCACCATGTCTCACGGCTGCGGCTGAAACTGGAACCCCTGCCGAACACCCTCGGTCTCCCCCGCTCGCATGGCAATCAGAATCGACCCCGGGAGAGCTCGCCAGCCCCGAGGGCTTGCCTCTCGGCTTCCCTGGCTGTGCGCACTGGTCAGTGTCCAGCGCCAGCACATCTCCTCTCGCGTGCAGCGGACCAGGAGTGGCCTGGGATTCTGGCCGCGGGCCCAGGTGGGGGCTCACCATCTCTGCTCCCTTGCCCTTCCCGGGATGACCTCTCAGGTGCCAGTGCTGCACTGTCACCCGCAGCCCCCCGTGGGGCTTGCTCCAGGGACCACAGAGGCCACTTCCAGGTGACGCGGGCTTTTTCCCTGCTGGGCCTAGAAAACCCACGTCCTAACTCGTGCTTCTCGGAATGATCCCCAAATACAGTACTTGGGTTCAAAACCTTGTCTCAGGATCTCCGTGGGATTCCAAACTAGGTCCGCATGCCTAACCTCCCTGCCTCCCCTCCTGTCTCACATTTCAGTCCCAAGTTCCGCCCTATGGGGTCTACAGATGCCTCAGCCTAGCAGAGGGACCTCCGTCCGCACCCTGCACAGGAGGTGCGGCTGTGGGGAGTCTCTGCGAAGCCGGTGCAAGTTCCACAGGCCAGGGTGGCAGAAGCGCCTGCTGCCCTCACCGAGGCCTCACCTGCACTCTGCTTCTCCAAACTCTGCCCACACTCGGCACTTGAGTGACTCTTCCCATTCATACCTTTGGAGACTGAGGTTGCTTTCTGCACTATACATTTTCCAGCCTTTTCCATTGTCCCCAAATCTTCATCAGGGTCATTCAAATGGCAAATCAAGGTTCAGCAGGGGATGCTACGGCAGTGAGCATCCTGCACCGCAGGGAGTGGCTGCCCGCTTCACACTGCCCCCGCCCCCTGCAGGGACCCACACTCTTTTTGTTTCCCGTTAACAATGGGGGTGGTGGGTCCCATGGTAAGCCAGTGTGGCGGCAAAGGGTTCTAGATTCTGGCCAACTTGGCTCTATCGCTTGTAAGTGGAGTGAACTTGGGTAAGTTAGTTAACCGCTGTCCTAGCCTCTCTCCATCTCAGTTACTTCACCTGGAAATTGGGAACAACAGCCACAGTGACGTCATAAGGTGAGTGTCCGAGGACCTAAGGCAGCACCTGGCACATGGAAGGCTCCGGAGCCTCTGTGCCCCCTGGGCCAGCCTCCCCTCCAGGGTGAGACACAGTTCCTTCCCCTGGCTCCTGCCCCAGGGCAGAGTGGATGGTGCAGCCGGCAGACAGGGCGAGCGGAGCTGAAGGATGGATCATTCCCATGGATCCAACCAGCGCCGGTCAGCAGCACCACAGGCCCCGAGGAACAGAGGCTCGTTGCCTCTCTGCACGAGTCACCTTCTCCTCTCCACACCTTCCTCCTCCCAGAGCCGCTCCTGCCAGAGCGAGCCCCTGCTTCCCGGCCCTCACCCGGCCCTCTCCTCAGGTGATGCTGTCCCCTGCGGGGCTGCACTCTCAGGGGGATGCAGGGAGGGCGTGCGTGGGGCCACTTTCGCCAGACCCTTCTCTCACCTGGCTGCCCTCCGGCTGCGGTTACAAGAACACACACCATTTCAAGTTCTGCCTCGGGCCTGCTCTCTCTCCTCTTCCTGCAAGTGTTTCTTTTTGGGGTCCAGCTGAGCAGTGCGTTTGATTTATTTCTCCAGATGACTCCTGCTTAGAGATTATCACCACCTCGTCCTCAGAGCCTGTAGGTCCAAAAGTGAGGACCTGATCTACACGGGGCCTCCCTAGAGCTGTGCCAGTGACCGGCCTCTGTGTGCCGCGACGTGAGAAGACCCAGGGGCGACTGGCCGTGGTGTGTCCTGGCAGGCGGGGCAGATTCGTGCAGTGGAGGAGGCAGATGTGGGAGAGGAACCGGAGTGAGAGGGGTCCCCAGGCCCCCAGTCCTGAGGCCCAAGCACACTCCTGACTGTGGGTCCCAAAGGGTGGCCCAGCAGGATTCTAAGAGCAGCACCTTTGTTCAGCCTGATTTAAGTACGATTTCTGTCACTACCAATCAGCAACCATCAGTATACAATTTAAACCTACTACCTGTTTCTATTTCTCCTAGGCACTAAGGGGTGACCACTGTGTTCATGCCGGGGTGGTGACAGGAGTGAGTATCCACATCATGATGTCGTTGTGGCACCAACCCTTCATTGACACCCTGTTTAATGTCCTGCCTTAAATCAATGACAGAGGGTCCAAATGTTCACAGACAGGAAGCCCGGGGAGACCCAGCTTCGACGCCACCAGGTCTTCAGGCAACTCCGGAGTTCTGCAAGAGCAGTTCCCTCCCTGCGTACGCACAGGCCGCGGCCTGGCTTGAATTCCTTTTCCATTTTTTTTCCTCCAGTCTGTAGAGATAGGCTCCACCAGTGATTCTCCTTCCAATCTGCTGGACTGTCAATCTAACAACTTTCTCCTATTTTAACTCAGTTTAAAAACAAAATCAAAAACAAAACCAAACTTTCTCCAGTGTCTGCCTGTTTCTTAGAAGAATCTATCTGGAAATGAGAAACGTGGAAGGCAGACTTCAGCCGCCTGAACAGCAGGGATGTGCTCACATTCTCAAGCTCTTCTCTTCCCAGGAGACCCCAGTGGTTACCTGGCTCCCCACTGCACAAGTTTAAATCCACCTCACGTCCCCTGTGGTGCTTGTTCAGTTGAAGTTGGAGCTGCCCGTGGTGAACAGTGAACAGCATATGCTGGCTAATCTGGTCCCTGTCACCTTGTCCAGACCTTGTCTGCCCTCTGCGGTCCCACAGGTCAACAGTGCCCAGAGGACACTGTTCCACCTGTCTTGGGTGGGGGTCATTTGTTACATAGTAGGAGACACAAACTATAGGCCGCATTCATTTATTTGGATGTGGGATTATCAAAACTAGTGATTATTGAGAAATGATACTTTTAAAGTAGCCACAATTGTAATATGTCATGTAAACCCACACCAAATCCAAAAAGCTGCTGGAATTCACTCCCTTTTCCCTGGAGATGCACAACCTGGTCACATATTAGTTGTTTAATCCATGAAAGGTGGGTAAGATACAAGGGATTCCTTAGAGTTATGGTAAAAGTTATCCGTGCAAACATTATATTTATTAAGAGATTCTCACATAAAGCCCTTTTAATGCTTAAAATCTCTTTCTAATGCCCTTCTCTCAAGGCCTGGTGGAAAAGCATACCTCTCTCAGAACACAGAAGTAGAACTTGAACTCAGGAAATAAAGATTATCTCTAAATCAGGGTGTGTTTTACAATTCAAGCTGAGCCAGAGTTTAAATAGCAGCATAAAATAGTGCTGCATTTATAATCAGTGGCAGGGATCACAGGGTCACCCGGCTCCATATTTCTCAGGGTGCTCCTTAGTGATCAAATTTAACCAGTTCTCCACATCGAGTAAGTTTGCGAAATGTTATGTCAAGTTTCCCTGGAGTCTTTCATACTCCCATAGAAACCATACATTTGTCCAGAGGATATGCCAGCCTCTAGGATTTCCCACATTTATTTGACCACTAAACCTTTTACCTACTACTGACTATAAGCAAAGAGAAAGGCGGCAGAGACAAGGGAGGCTGCAGGAGATTATATGACTTGCCACCCAACCCAGCGTGGAGTAATAAAGTCAGGGCACAGCAGGGACCTTCCGGGCCAGCTCCAGTTCTGCCACACAGCACTCTTTCATGAATCATTTTTCAATGATACAAAGCACCATGGTTTAGTTGCCTCCAGCCTAATGTACTTCCTTAAGAATTTTGAGCCAGGTTTGGTGGCACATGCCTGTACTCCCAGCAGCTAAGGAGACTGGGGCAGGAGGATCACGAATTCAAAGCCAGCCTCAGCAAAAGTGAGGCACTAAGCAACTCAGTGAGACCCTGTCTCTAAATAAGACACAAAATAGGGCTGGGGATGTGGCTCAGTGGTCAAGTGCCCTTGAGTTCAATCCCAGGTACCTGTCCCCCTCCACCAAAATAAAGAATTTTGAAACACTAACAAGTTACAAGAAATGAAAGACAAACTTCCACAGGAAATCAACAACCACTGAATTGTAAAATTTTTTTACGTATTGTGATGTTTGGTGGAATTTGTCACCCTGTTTCCTTCCAAGAGTTTGGGAGTACCCCACCATTTCAGAGCAGGAGAGGTAGAAGGGCAGAAACCAAGCGAGGATCAGAGACATGCTCCATTAACTCAGGTCCCCAGAGCCTGGAATCTGTCAAAATCCATGCAACACCAGGAGCGGGCCACTCCTGCTTTGCAACTTTTCACTTGTGATTATGAAAATATCCTTATTACGCAGCACCACACCATCATCATTTGCATTTTTATTGTTTTCACTCAAAAGCTCCTAAGTTATTTAGATAAGCACCATTAAACAAAAATCTGAGTAATTAGTTCTTTTGATGCATCCTGGTGGCAGCAGAGGAACTCAAAGACATCTATTAACAATACAATCAGTCCCAGGTGGGACGTATTATAAACAGAGCTTAGCCCCAGAGCAACCTCTCATTAAATCCTGAACAGGAATTGGATATTTCTCTTCCCACGCCATTCTTCATCAACCAACCCGCCACTTGGGTAGGATCATTATATCATTTACCCATGAAACTACCACAAATCACTGCTAATGTGAAGTCCCAGAGGTGGCCACAAAACCATCATGCTTTTCTTCTGAGATGCCAGAACGGCGACATCAGTCAAACTCTGAAAATCAGGAGGGAATCGCAGAGGTTGAGATCGGACAACCTCAATCCACTCATTCCGCTGGTCAGAGACAGAGATCCTAGAACATTAAGAGATTTGCTCAAGGTCCACAGCTGATCACGGGATCCACACCTCTTTCTTGAGTACATTTTCTACCCAGAGATACTGTGAGTGTCCCATGGAAACCAGTGCCCAGGAGTCACCCATGGATTCCAGATGCTCTGGGTTACTGATCTACAGCAGAACGTCCACTCTTTGCCAAGAATGATAAATATTCCTGATGGCAAAAGCTGACGTGGAATGCATTTAAATGAGGAGATTGTGGGATCTTAGAAAATTACCAAAGGAAAGACATGGAAAGCAAATGAGTGTCTTCACCTCCCGCGTGTTGGAAAGTGGCTCTGTGAATCAATGAGCACCTACGGCAGGCGGGAGAGCTAGGTCTCAGCGGTTCCCACAGGCCCCGGATCCCAGGGCATCCCGCAGTCCTCAGGCTGTAGAGCAGGCAGGCCACCAGGCAGAAGGAAGTGAGTCACCAGCCCTCAAAACATCAGCTCCGAGAGCTCAGCTCTGTCCCCCCACCTCCACCTCCAAGGGGCAATTGCTTTAAATCGTGAATGTCACTTTACCGGGGGTTTCTCCCCTCTCCTAGAACGTGGGCAGCACAGACAAAAGTTTAAACACAAGATCCCCCGTTGCGCTCCCAATGTTGTTAACGGATGATTTCCAAAGAGCAGACACAGCCAGAGCCTCCCGCCCCACGCCCCTGCTTCCCTCGCCCACTGAGAAGCAGCCTCCTGAAACTTCTGGGAAGTAAAAGAAATCATACCTGAACCCTGTTGCTGAGGCGTCATGCAAAACGCGTGTGTGTGACCTCAGCCACACAGCTGCACTCCCCGGAAATATCTCCACACGTTAATCTCAGTCTCTCCAACGTGGCCTTTGCCTATTTCCCCAGCCACATGGAAACAGTTTTTTTGGGGGTGGTCAAACATTTCAGAAGGGCAAAATATATTTGAACTTGACCCTCTTATCCTACTTTTCCTGTTTTTTAAAATCTTATTAAATATCTGTGAAAACCAAAGCAAGATCTAGTATTGATTTTCTTACCAAAAGAAAATGCTTGTTTTATTCCCCCCGCCCGTCCCCATAGAGAGACTTCATTCTAACTGAACACCTTCCTGCTGTTACTTATGTGCCAAACGGGTCACCACAAGTGCCAAGGAGATCTGAGAAGGGACATTTCACCAGGCAGGTGAGGCAGGGTTTGTCTTGTTCAGTGTCATTCACAAGAGCTGCTGGCTGAAGCCCACAGTGGCAGGAGAGGAGGGGCCCCAAAAGACAAGTGGACAACGAGGCAGATTAGATCTGAATTGGAAAAGGAGACATCAGTGAGGAAGAGTCAGAGAACTTCAAGGGCGAGGAATAACCAAGCCCCGTCTTAGCAAAAACAAGTCCCACCCTTTGGAGACCAATCAGAAGCACCAACTCAAATACTTGGTGACACATGAAACCAAAGACAGTGCAGAAGGAAGCCCGGAGCTCATTTCCTCTCCGTTTCCTCCCACCAGACTTCTCCAGAAAGACCCTGCACTAGCCACAGTCCCAGACCAGCCTCACCCACCCCTTCGCCTTCGCGTTGAGTGCCAGAGGCAACTCCCCTGTGCCTCTTCTCCCTCCCAGGATTCCCCTCTAAATGCTAATAAAGTGGAGAGATTTCTGAGTTTCACAGTCTCAGCTGAGCAGTGCTATTCTTTTCTACAGGCAATAAGGGAAAAAAATAAATTAACTTGGAGGATTTTTTGATGGAAACAGTTTACGATCAAACGCCCCACTGTTGACAAAATCATCGTAACTGTCACTTCACGCCTCTCTGCCAACAGCATAATTAGTGTCATTACCAGTAAGTCATGGAAATATAAATGAGTGTGGATTATACAACACGAAATTGCATAAATATGAATATTTCATGGTGCCTAAGTCATGTCACCAATTGCACCCGCCGCAGACTTGGCACTGGCTTCCAGTGGATCTGAAGATCTCTCACCCAGTCTAAGACTGCTGTCCTGACACAGCTTCAGAAAGAGGTCTCCAAAGGCAGGTGCGGGGGAATGTTCTGTTTGGAACTGATTTGAAAATACCTTAGACTGCTAGCACATTTTTATGTCTAGAACATAAAATTCCATGTTTGCGTTTTCCTAAACGGAATGTAATTTTCAAAGGAATGTTTTTAAAATAGCACGGTTTACAGCCACGTGCCTCTCGTTGCCTCCCCGACTCTCCAGACCCACTCTCCACTGCACCCAAGCTGCCTGTGTCCCTCACTGAGCCACCTCATGTCCCTCTGCCCGGGACCTATACAAGCCACGGGACTTTGCCCCTGCTTTGGACTTCTGAAGCCCGGGCCATGGAAGGCTCACACTGGGCACTTCCAAGGCTCTGTAAGCTGTGGCTTCCGTGCTCTTGGTGCTGCGTTAAGTATTTCTTTGGAACCGCCATGCTCTGCAAGCCTTCTACCCCACAGTCCAATCTCAGGCCGAGAGGTCAGAGGCACATCTCACGTGTAAGGAAAATGATTGCATCGAGAGGCATGTCAGGAAGTTTCTACAGAAAAATAAGACAGGTGTGGGAGAATGTTGGATGAAGCGGGGTACTTTTTTTTTTTCAGCAGTGTGAGAGCAGTAATATCCATACACCCAAAACTGGATGGTGTGCTCATTAAAACCTGGCATGGGGGTTGGGAAATGCCTTCTTAATCAAAGGGATATTCACTGCGAGCATGGGCAGATAGTGAGGAGCTGCTGAGTCTCACACGGTATCACTAGATTTAAGATTCATGAGGGAAGGGAGTTTTTCCTGGTTTGTTCACAGGGCTGTGATAGGAAGAATAATGTCCCCCAAAGATATCCACATCCCGATCCCTGGAACTATGCCCACACCGGGTTAGTGCCAGGGGAAACAAGGCACAGAGCCCCAATCCCAGGTTCCAGAAAGTGTTCATCAGATTTATATTCTCCATTTTGACCCAGGACTAGGTATTTTAAATATTTGTGCAATATCACGGTGAGGTTTCAGAAAACCTCTGAAATCTGTAACTACATTAGACTAAGGATAAACACAGACCTGTTGAAGTGAGAAAAGTCTGGCACTTCTTCTAACAAATTTGAAAGTGACACAAGCCATTGGCATGATTTTGTGCATGTGCAAACTCCCTGGGGGTAGGGTGTAGAGAACAAACTGGTCAAAAATGGCTGTGGGCAGACCAGGGAGGAAGTTGCTAACAATAACTAGAACTACCGTAGCCTGACCTTGGAGAGAGGCTGAGGATAGAGGGAAATGATGAAGGCTAGGGGTGGTTAGGAGGTCATGTTAAGAGAAGTCAGAGCTGAGGAACAAGAGAAAGAAGTTAATGGGGATTACAAAACGTGGGTCCAGACCAACACAGTACGTGGCAATTCCTCAATAAATTGTAAAGCATGCGATGTTATGGTTGGGTATGGGTACATTACGGTTGAGCATCAGATAATGAGTCCTTGTTGGGACATTTGTTTGTAATTGGGAGGAGATAGGTAATTGTGGGAGATCATAATAAATGATTGGATAGCTCAATCTGACAATCAAGAAGAAATTTTGTTAGAAACAGGGATTTGGAAGTCATTAAATATGACAATACCCCAAGTAAGTATGTGGATTTAGGACCCAGAATTAAAATCTTTCAGGAATCCCATTTTTAAGGGCTGGAACAGAAGAAAAGTCTACAAAGGGGACTAAGGTCAAGGCCAGAGAGAAAGAAAACCAGGAAAATTTAAGGTCATGGTAACTAACAAACAATTCAAGATGGTGGGTATCACTCAAAGTGCCAGAGGGACAAAGGGAGGCTGCGGCTGGAGCGTGCAGCATGGATGGAGGCCGTACCACACGTCGGATGAGAATGTTTTAGGGAATAGCGAGGGCAGAATCAGCCTGAAGGGTGTGAAGAAGGCCACAGTAAGATTCCCAGGAGAGACAATGAGAAAGGCAAGGGCACCTCTCTCAAGAAATTTGACTTAAAAAGAGAAATGGAAACGAAATGGTAGAGGATTGTGTTTTGTTTTGTTTTGATTTTTAAAAAGAAATGCTAATTTTAAGAGTGAAGTAGAGACAGAAAGTTTGAGGTTTTAGGTCAGCAAGGAGATAGCTATCGCCTTGAGGTCCCAGGGTGCAGCACAGGGGTGGCGGGTGGGCTAGAGAAGACGGGACTTCTCCATCATGGAAGGGTGAGGAAATGTCGGCGTGGAGGCTGCAGCTGAGTTTTTCGGCTTGATGGAGGAAATTGCCATCTGCTGGCTTTTTACGCTTCTGTTAAGTAGAAGATGAATTTATCTGAAAACCCAATTTTGAAAAGAGAGGCATTCTAGTATTTAAACCAAAGTTTAATATGAATAAGTCCAAGATTCTCAAGTGGTACTAGCTCAGCATAGGTTTGAATTTACAAAACCATAATCCAGAGGTTTAAAGTAATTTAAAAAGTGATTACAATTCTATTTAATGCTCAGTGTTATGGAAGAATACATTCATAATTCCCAGAACGAGTTCTCAGCCCGTTCTACTCTTCCACAGCTCTCCACTGTCATAGCTTTTCCAGAGCCTCTGCCACACTGAAGATGCTCTTCCACCCACGGCCTGCCCAGTCCTTCCCACCTTCCTCTCCTCTTCCCACCTCTGCTCTCCACCTCTCTAATAGGAAGAAAAGCTAAAGGTTTGGAGCAGAGTCCTTTTCTTTCCTTCTTTGTCTTGGGATTGATTCTCTCTATTCATTCTCCAGACTCAAAGATTTGTGTCATGACAGATCCAGGAACAGGTTTGGCAAACAGAAGATTGCACTCTGAGGACAAGAAAAGGACTGTAAAAAGCATGGACAGGCAGGAAGAACACACACCACCGCACTGTGGTTCAGCTCTCCCATCAATAGGCCAGGAGCAGCCCTTGTGGAATGTGACGTCAACGCTGGACCACAGCCCAGTGTGGCCATCACCAGGGGAGAGGAGATCTTAAATGCTGAAGGCTGCCTCCAAAGAAGGAGAGAGGTTAAGTGGATAAAAGGGTGATCAATAACTCTGAAATATTGACCATGGCACAGTGCTGTGGCTGATACTAGTACAAAATTTGAATTATTGATCATGTATGTCATATGTACGTATTAAGCATCAAGTCTCCAAATACTGAAAGATTCCAGAAGGAATGAACAGGAAGGCTGACTGCATGACTCACTGGAGACTGGAGATTGGGTTAAGCCAATAATAAAGTCCCCTATGGGCTAATAAAACTTAGCAAATGCACAAGGAAATGAGCAGATGCATTTTGGTCCTCTAAGTGCTGAAGAGATCGTTCTCTTTGCACACAAACAAGGCGAGCATCAGAAGGCTTCCTCACAAAGTGACAGTTCAGAGTTGTCTTATCGGTCAAGCACAAACAACAACAAAATCTCACTTTCTGTTCCTGCAAAGTTACTTGTGGATCAGGAACCCTTCCGGACAGGTGTCTTCGAAGCAGTGGCTCAGGCTCCAGGGCTGTCTGAACCTGTGTCCCCTCCAACCCATCACAGGTATCCACAGTGGCCCCGGAGGAGGAGACGACACTGGAGGGCTACTTGCCAGACATCCCTGTTGGCACCTCCGAGGTTCTCACCTCCAGCCTCTTCTTCCAGCATGCTGTAGGACACAGGAGGCTGATGCAGGTGGAACCACGGATGAGCTCTCTTGTCCTCTGGCACCTCATTGGACTTGACCACTGGGGTGCAGTAGCAGGAGAACTCAGGAGGGCAGAAGCTCAGGAAGTTCTGGGTGTTGTTTTTTATCCACTCTGTGGGATCCTGGTGGCCTGGCAGCATCTTTCAAGACCAGCAGAGGATGGGAAAGATGTGAGTGAAGGGTGGGGCCAGGGGAAAGCTCTCTCTGGAGCGGATACTCTCACTCTCCTCATGGCTGCTCCTCCCTCTTTTGAAGCCTATGTACTACCATAAGACCTCCACTGTTACTAACATAAACCTGACCACCATCTCTGTTCCTTTCTTAAAACCCAGCTCACTCACATCTTTGCAAACAGCTGTGCAAACTTGAACTGGGTCCCTTTTCCCCCCACATTAACTACATTTAAAATGCTTTGCACTGGAAGTAGCCAACCTCACTAGGGATCACTTGAAATCACTGACCAGAATTAGTTACGTGCCCTGTTTAACTACAATAGCACTGGAAAGTTCAATCCTCTCAATTACCCAGGAGAAAGCAGATCAGATATTGGTGGAGACTAGAAGTCCATCACAGAGCCCCAGCAACAGATGCATCATGATTTACTTGGCAGTTATAGAGAGACCAGTCACTCTGCCACTTCCCTCATTAGAAACAGTACACACCTCAGCACAATTCCTCGTCGGGATGATTGCAGATAGACAGAGCTCTTCCTAAAGCAGTGATCAAATACAAAATGACCAAATTAACCCCCACATTGGCAACAGATGGAGATAGCTGTGTCTCTCAGGTTAGAGAAGATTAACCATTAGCTCTTCGGAAGGATAGCCAGGCAAGTCACGGACCACACGTGGTATTGATTGGCTGTGTCTTCACATACAGATGCTGGGGAGTAGCTCTCAAAGAGGTATTGCACAACTGTCACAGAAGGGGCAGAAATACAATGTTATCTTTAAATACTGTGGGGACTGATTAAAACAACCAGACAGAGATAGATGTATCACCCAGTCCTGACCAGCCCAGAAATGCTCAGGTATGCAGGACGAGCCTGAGTCAGGGTCCCCAGTCATGCATACCCAAGGACACACCGGATGTCCTTGCTCACAGCTCTGATTCTGCTTTCTTACATAAATATTAAGGTCACTGAGTCAAGGATTTTTACCCTGTGATACGTAGCAATATCTCATGAGATCTTCTAAAATTATAAATTTGGGGGATATATTTGTGGGTGTATCTCTGTGTGTTCTAAGGAAAGGACTCATAGGTTAAAATAAGACACAAAAACATCCCTTATTCCGCAAAAGGCTGGAACAATGGGGTTGAATTCTTCCAGATTCAACATTGATGGTTCTGTGGACAATTCTGCTCAATTCATTGGTCTGAGGAGAAAGTATCATATACTCTCCCAAAATAGAGAAACCATCTTAGCACAGAGACAGTATACAATTGGTGCTCTGATTGTGAATTTTATTTTCCCTAATTTTTGAATATGCCATTTTCAGAAGGCCAGAGAGACATGTGCTATGCATGATCCTTTCTGTTCCTTCTCTGTTATTTAGAAGTCCGAGTGCCTCTCTTGCTTCACTTTTCATATTTCCACTTCACTCTCAGAAACTCTATGCAAAAGAAAAGGTAGACAACAATGTCCTCCAAATGGAATTAGAGAACAGTTTAAACTGCTTGACTTTGAACCAAGATCCGAAAATACCTATTTTGATAACTAGTAATTGTTCTGCACAAACTCTTGTTCAAAGAATAAACTTTAAAATGGTGATGAGCAACTCTTAATGGACCAAATTTTCTGACTTAAATGTCCTGAGGTACCTCAGCCACCAGCTCTCAGCGTCACTGCCCAGTGCCTTAATTAGCCACAGGTCCAGTCTTGCTTGAAGTCTAATTGAGTCCTGGGCTAATTGTCCATTAAATACTTTGAAGCAGTCTGCAGATGATCTCATGAAGGCGTCATTTCTCCTACCTCTGATTCGCACAAAGAAGCCCATCTGGGAAGGCTTAGGATGGCAGAATATTATGGTTGGTAGCTTCCCATGGAAACAAAGAAAGGGGGAGAAGATTCAAAATGACTCACACTATGATCAATGCCTTAGAGCAAAGACTGGTGGTCTTTCAAGTTTTGTGTTCAGTTAGGAACCCTTTTCATCTTGGCTTTTTCAGAATACCTTTGGGGTGAGGTTGAACACAATTTTAGACTTGAGAGAGAGGTTGAAGCTGCAGGTTCTTAAAAGAGCAGGTGATTAAGTGTGCCCCCAGTCACCATTGGCCTGGCCCATCGGAGAAGGAAGCAGGAAGGACCTGCACCCCAGAGTGCAGGTGGATGGGTTGTTTTACATGCCTTTGCTCCACCCCAAGTTCCCCAAAACTGCATTCCTCGACTTCCTCCTTCCCCATCCCAAGTATCAGTTGACTGTTCGTGTTCTTTGCTGTTCCGGCTCCAGCCCCTCATGTAACACACTGTTTTTGTGCTTGAATAAAGAACTCCCACCTGGAGCGTTTTAGCTAAGACATCGTCTGTAAAATTCTGGTCTCGTGTGCTTTTCCTATAATTTCCACTTTAGGTTTCTTTGGAGAAGACATGGAATTGGTCAGATGGGTCAGTTCCACTATTTACGATTCATTACCACAACTCTGCAAAGCCTGAAAGGAGAACTCTTGGAACTTTCCGAGGTATGGACTCAGCAACAGATTGAGTCATGGCTTGGTGCTGGGGACAACACAAATCAGACAACATCTGTTATGGTTTTGGACACCAGGGTTTTCTGACCTTGACTCTGATTCCCTAGGCAATCCATCCTTTTACCTACGGGATCTAGTTTACTTATAAAGGATGATTTCTCCAGAGGACTGTTCTCAAATTCACAAAATCATGACTGTTGCACAAATATAAAATGAACATATTTCACTGATTCAAAGAAGAATCTGAAGAAGAAATGCATCTCTCTCTTTCTCTTATAGAGATAGATACAGATATAATTTATATAAACACACACGTATACACCATCACAAAAGCAGATGCAAATATGCCAATAGATGCAGAATTAGCCCAACACTATCTTGGTAAGATGCTGGGATCACCTTTTCTGCAGGGGAAAAATCAATTGTGTGTCTACAGATGAAATTCATTTGCATTTCTATAGACAAGAGTCACTTTTATTCCTACCATTTTTTTAGAATTTGTACTAGTAACACAGTCTAGTCATAGACAATCAGAGGGGCAGACCCCTATGGGAATGGATAAGGTTGAAGGATCTGTTAGCTAGCTCCCAGAATTCCACTAAAAGTGCAACATGTAATCTTTTGCCCATTTCAAAGTGTTTCAAATTTTTCCCAACAAGCTCACCTAGGGATCATAAATACCATCTCCTAATTCTATGCTTGGTCATAAACTGGTTGGTCTCATTAGATTTGGTCTGCTTATTTCCATGGGTGCTACAAGAATGTTAATTAACCACATATTTGCTTTGTAAATTGAGAACCATGCAGTACTGAGTTACTAATAAGGCCACAGAATTAACTTCTGTTTGGAAGTTTTCCTAAGGAGATTGAATTTTATTTTTAAAACCCCTATTATTTGCTATCCAGAGATTAGGAAACCCAGTCCAAAAAGCTCCACTGGAGAATTTTATTGGTCCTCCTATTACCAATAAATCTAATGAAGTCCTCCCTTCTCAAAGTCCCTAAAATTTATAAAGATTCTTGTCCTGCCAGGAGGTGGCCTGCCTCACTGTAAGGCCAAGACCCTGAGCCAGGTTAACCTAAGAGTTTACACTGTTTTCTTAAAGCAGCTTGCCATTCCTGAGTAAATAAGAATTCTTCTCAAGTACTGAAATCCTGGTATGGTCTTAGTCACATAATTCAGTTGTGTTCTAGTAAAACTTTGAAGATGTTTGTATTAAATCTATGTCACTATAAAAAGTATTGTCATTATAAAAAGATGAAAAGACTCAGTAAGTGTCTGTGAATTCTCAGGAATCAGTGAGAATTAGTATAAAATAATAGTGTTCCATGTCCCTTTCCAAAAGCAGGGCCTACTTAACTGAGTGTCAGCAAGGCTTCAGAAAGAAGGAGAAAGGGTTTCATAATACATACATTCAAAAGAATAACTAAGTTCCAAGCCTCAAACATCAATCAGAACACCTTCTCACTGGTTCATTTGGTCTCTTGTTCTGCGGGATGGTGGGTTGCCTGCCTAGTTCCTGAATATGTGCTTCCAGACCAAGAAGAGCCTGGAGCTGCTGGCCCAGCCAGGGCACAGTCTGACAGCATCCAACTGATGTGAGGTCAGAAGCCTGTATCCAAGAGCCTTCCCTGTGGAACATCAGAGGCCACGATGCCTGGTATGGTCCTCTCCATGAGATCTAAGACTAGAAGCCAGGCCGGTGACCTGTGCCTCAAGGCAGAGCCCTCAGAGAAGCATCAGAGTAGAGCAAAATTATCTGTGACAAAGACTTAATGCTTATGCTCAAATTATATCATCACCAAAAACGTCAGAATGCAGGAGCGTTAATTCCCCATTGGAATATAAAGCATAATTATTTCATAAGGTTTTGATCAGTACTTCCCTGAGCCAAGACCCTAAATCCCTAGCGTCTTCTAGTAAGGCATATGTTTTCTGAAACACTTTCATTCATAGCATTATACCTAAACAAACTCAACAGAAGACCCTTTTCTATTTGATACTCTTCCCACATAACTCTCACAATATCCTTGAACTAATCTAAGAAATATACAGTACATTAAACAAACTTAATTATTCTAGTGCTTGTCTTTTTTATACAGTAAAAAATAAATGTTGATGATTGCTCTGGGGCCTTTGAGAAATCTCAAAAAGAGATTGAGGAGGAAAAGATATCCAGACATTTTTATTTATTTATTTTTCTAAATATAGCATCCAATCTTGGTAAGACAAAGTCAAAAGAGTTGTCAGAGGAGATTCTGAATATTTGATTTTGATCAGATCATAGGTGCCTGAGAGCCAACTATATGGTGATATATTTAATCAAAGTAGCAAAAACAAAATTCTGAAATCAACATAAAAGGTAATACACTTGCAAAGAACCTTAGTGCTTTCTTTTTTTTTTTTTTTTTTTTTTGAGTGAGAAGGCGTTGTCTTTTGGATTCTTTTTAATAGTCAAGGACATAATAAAAATAATGTGAAGCACACAAATAAAGCACAGTTGTTCTGGCAGGTACAGGTTCTCTGCTGCCTAAACGAGTTTTATGAAAGATAAAGAATCACTTTTCAACTTATAAATGAAGGCATGAGGGGCTGGAGAGATAGCTCAGCTGGTAGAGTGCGTGCCTTGCAAGCACAAGGCCCTGGGTTCAATCCCCATGATCTGTAAGCCAAGAAAATAGACCCATCAAAAATGAACAAACAGTGAAAATTTAGCTGACTTTCTGCCTTCTTTTCAGATGCAGATATTATAAATCTTAACCACAAAACCCATGGGATGTGGGGAAGTCCAGACTGAGTACCTTCTTCATGAGTTTATTTGAAATTCAGTTCCATTACTTAGGGGGAATGCTACGGATATTCAATTTATGTGTGTTTTTATTTCTATCAACCATCAGAACTGAGCTCCTTCAACTTAAGAGATGCAGCCATCTAATTAGATATCCTCCGCGGCGGAGGGCTTGTCAGCATGTGCAAGGCCCTGGGTAAAAGGCGCCCCCGGAGACGGGAGTCGCACTTGTGCTGCGCCGCCAGGCCAGGGCCTCTCTCGGGTGGAGACACGCAGGCACAGAGACCGAGGCCTCGCGGAGAACGTCCGGCTTCGGTGCCACTCCTGGGTCCCAGGTCAGCGGTAAACACGGACACACAACAGCCCGGGCCAGTTCTCAAGGAGCTCCTTCCCTGCAGAATGTGCTCAGTGAGTGGAGCGCGGACCTCCCGCCCCCAGACATCAACCCACCGGAGGCCACCGCGCCAGGTTTCCAGGCCTCACCGCCCCCAGGGGCCTCAGTTAGCATCCGTGTGAACAAGACACCAAATCCGGGGAAAGAAGAAGACCAAAGAACACCTGCCGGGTCCTGGTTCCGGGCCGCCTGGAACTCAGCCTGTGTCAGGCTTACGCAGCCCCTGGGGTGTGTCACCTAGACCCTGACACCCACGGGGCTTCCAAACTTAGGAGGAATGACCTTCAAATGGTGAAACCACAGCCTCATTCCAATAAACAAGTACGAAATGAGCTGATGTGAAGTACCCTGTTTCCTCGTTAGTTAACGGGGCACTGATAGTTAAGCCTCTGTGCCAGGACGCAGAGCGGCGACCACGTGACTCTTCACAGCTTCGCAAGCCTCAGCTTTCGGAAGTGTCAAAGCATGTGGGAGTAACCCCATTCTCTAATCCCATCGATCCTATTGACAAATATCGCATCTGTTGCATGAGATTTGGAACATCTAAAGTCATTATGAACATTCATTACTTAAAATTCAAGTTTTATAATTGTTGAAATACGAGAGGTTTAGTTGACCAAGTAAACCGCATGATCAGATTGGACAGTTATCATCCGCCTATCGCAACAGCTAGTGTTGTATTAGAGGCTGCAATTATGGGCTGTTTCTAGTACTGACACTGGCAACTCTGGAGGTCCTGGATTGCATTCATAAAGTGCAGGATCCGATGACTCTCTCAGGGCCTTTTCAGTCCCCTGGTCGGTGCAAACATTGCCAGTGAAAGATCACCAGGTGGTGTAGTGCATTCTCCTGGGGGCGCTCACACACACACAGTAAAAAAATTTCTGGTCTCTTCGCAGACACAACAACTTGAATGTGGGTGGGGCCCAGGAAACTGAACTGTAAATGATTTTTAAATTATTTCTACATAAACCAATGTTTGAAAATCCTTAGTATATGTTTTTCCCCCTGGGACCAAAACCAGTTAAGATGGTTACCTAGGTCCTGGATTTCCTAGGAAATGGTACACATTATTGCCTTCAAGTGACAGCCATGCACATGGAAACTTTGGAATGATGTTGGAAACGAGTCGAGTTGTGACTGTTTTTGAAGTGGCAGTGATCGTCACACCCCACGAAGACTTGGAGCACCAGACGGCTTCCCTGTTGAACAGCTGTGAACAACCGGCGTTCCCTCCACCCGTTCTTCTAGACTTCCCTTCCTTCCTCATCATCAGTGGCTTAGAGAAAATGAAACCAAAAGCTGGTTGTTTGAAAGGGTCAGTCAACTTAGTAATCCTCTTAGCACACAAAGCAGCAAGAGAGAGGGGTGGGGGAAGACCCAGATTACCAAGACCGGAAATGAAATAAGGGTCCTCACTACTCATCCCACGGATATGAAAAGGTTAACAGAAGAATACTATCAACAGTGCTATGCACATGAACTTGATAACGTGGATGAAATGGACCAAATCCTCAAAAAAGTTATCAAAACTCATACCAGGAGAAATAATTTGAATAAACCAATAATATTAAAGAAATTAAATGAACAATTAGTAAACTTCCGACACAAAGAATACTTGACTTATGGGTTCAGGGTGAATTAAGAAGAAATAATAATTCTCTCCAATCCCAGAAAATAGAAGTAGGGGGAACCATTCCTAACATTTTATAAGGTCAGCAATATTCTTGTAGCTAAAACAAACAAGTACAAGACAGGAAATACATAGACAACTATCTATCATGAATACAGACTAAAAAAATTCCCAACGAAGGACTAGAAAATAAAATTGAAGTAAAAGGACTTTATATCACAATCAAGAAGGATATTCCAGGTATTCAAAGTTATTTCAACTTTCAGAAAGAAATTATTATTTATACACCAGATAGCTAGGTTAAGGAAGAAAAATCATGTGACCATATCAATTGCTACAGAAAAAGCATTTGACAAGATCCAATCTTAGCATTGTAAAAAGTTTCAGTGAAATAAAAGTGGTTCGGATTTTTCTCTACTTGATTTTATTTAAAATGGCATCACACTGAATAATGAGATACTGAATGCTTTCCCTTTGAAATCAGGAAGAAAGTCAAGTATCTCTTTCAGTTCTTATAAGACATCATGCTAAAATTGCTAACTAGTGCAATAAGACAAGAAAAGGAAATTAAACTTTTACAGATGGGTGAGGAAAAAATGAAACTGTCTTCATTCACAAGTGATATAGTTGTCTATGTGGAAAAACTTGAAGAACCTACAAAATAACTCCTGGAATAATAAGAGAGTATTACAATGTCATAAGACACAAGGATCATACGAAAAGGCAATTTCTCTCTTAAGGAGGGTCACTCTTCTATTGTGTAAAAATGTTAATTCAAGTAAATGGGTTTTCCACTCTGAGGAGGTTATGACCAAATTTTGAAGAGAAAGAAACCTTCCCCTAAGGAATTAGTGGTACTCTGCAGGACATAGAACAATGTATATTTTTAAAATTACTTTTATTCTTTATTTTCTGTAGAATTGAATAAGAAGAAAGATGTAAGTTGAGTCAGATATTAAAGGGCAAAAGACCTTTAATATAGGAGATGATCTTAATGGTTACATTTAATGTCAGAAAAAAAGAGATACTGTGTATTTCAATGAAGGAAAATGGAGATTTAGGATTCCTTTATAAAGTAGTAAAATGGAAGACTTCAATCTCTACACTGCTTTAAAAGTTTTGAAAGATAAAGAAGCACGTATTAATGCTTTTGCAAAATAGATTTTTTGATAATTTTCTTTCCTGCCTATGCATTTGGATTAAACAATAACTGGTTGTTATTTTCTCTAAACTCCGCCTGCCCTACTTTGGACTATTTCTATATGGACTTTGCCTTTGCTCAGCTATCCAGTGGGATATGACCCTCTGTGTCTGGTCTCTGATGATGCAGGGGTTGTGCTCGTAATTGCCACTCTGCTGCTGAGCAGCCCATAATCATTGCAGTAAAACCAGGCATAAATGTTCAGACTGCATCTCGGCCTGGCTCCAGACAGTTCTCATATATGAAGCTCATTTTAACTCAGCTTCATGTGGAACTCCACTGAGCAGTTTTCCAAACTCTGAAATCCGGCAAATTTCCTTAGCTCCAGGGCTCCTCAGGAGAGATTCAGGGGAGGAAGCCTGGGTGTCTTTAAATGGTGCTGCTTCAAGCTGGTCCCTGTGGGTCCCTCCAAGCTTTCTCCACCAGTTCATCTGCCTTCTTTTCAGAGTCCTCGACAAGCCACCGAGCTAGCAGTGTCCTCTTCATTATAGGACAGGAAGATCTTCTCTCCAGCTTGATGCTGGTACAAAGAATACCCTGCCTCCTCTCCTTCTCCTAGGAGCAGGCTGCAGCTGCCAGGATCTGGGTCTTAGCCTCCTTAGCACTCTGCTTCCTGTTTGACCTCCTCTCCACAGTCCAATCAACAGAAGAGCCCTAGGAAGCAAAATACCTGCACAAAGGAATTTTTGCACATAAAGACACAAACCAGGATATTGCACCTTTTATGTCTTTCAGGAGATTCAAAGGACCCAGTCTTGGATTATTAAAATTACCAAAACCTGGTTTATATCACTAGCTTCACAGGGGAGGGGGAGAAGCATTAAGTTTCACAGCATTCCAAACTAAAATATGTTGCCAATCATACATTGCTCCCAACCACAACACAGACACCACGTGCGTTACTATGTGGCTAAGTATCTAAGCCCGTCTCAACACACACCTGGTAAGTTGTCCTGCGAACTTTCATTTGCCCAAAACAGACTTCTGTGTGAAAATTTTCAAGGATCTGAATCTTTTCCCTTCATTCTCCATTTTTCATAGATAACACAAAAGCTGCTAACATATCTAAGCTTGACACCTGTGTGTTAGAATTCAAGAAGGGAAAAGTGACAAAGTTCACAAGGCTTGGGGAGAGAGAATCTCATTCAAAAATAGACTTCTGTGGATGCAGAATGATTTGCAATTGTAAGAGTTCCTTGTCGCTAACCTTCCCCAGGAAATAATTCCTCCAGGATGAGAAGCTTTGCCTTAATTGGAAACCAATGATTCTCTTCAGAGAATTCCTATCGAAAAATGAAGAAAAGATAAGTCCCTTAACCAATTCTCAGTTGAATCCCCTCCTCCAAACACACATCAAGACGACAGATAATGCTCCAGCTTCTTTATACATGACCCATTCAGAGAGAGAGAGAAAATAAAAATTTGTAAAAGCACAAGCACAAGTTAACTTTTCACTCTTTATAAATTGACATCTGTCTGGTTCAGCTTTACCTTTGGAAAAATGGTTTTGAAGAATTCAACTGACCAAAAGAATCAAGAGAGTTACAAAACTGGGGGTGTTGACAAAACTCAATTCAAAATAGATCAAGGACCTAGGAATTAGACCAGAGACCCTACACCAAACACAGAAAGAGTAGGCCAAATCTTCATCATGTCGCTTAGGATGACACTTCCTTAACAAGACTCCCAGAGCACGAGAAATGAAAGCAAGAATCAATAAATGGAATAGATTCAAACTAAAAAGATTTTTCTCAGCAAAGGAATCAATCAACAATGTGAAGAGAGAGTCTACAGATTGGGAGAAGATCTTTGCCACACACACCACAGATAGAGTACTAATCTCCAGAGTTATAAAGAACTTTAAAAAATTAACACCAAAAATACAAAGAACACAATGATAAATGGGCTAAGGAACCAAACAGACATTTCCCAGAAGATATTCAATCAATCAACAAATATATGAAAAAAAGATGCTCAACATCTCTAGCAATTAGAGAAATGCAAATCAAAACTCTATGATTTCATCTCACTCCAGTCAGAATAGCAAATATCAAGAATACAAGCAACAATAAATATTGTCGAGTATATGGGGAAAAAGGTACACTCATACATTGCTGGTGGGATTACAAATTGGTGCAACCACTAGGAAAAGAAGCATGGAGACTCCTTAGAAAACTTGGAATGGAACCACCTTTTGACCCAGCTATCCCACTCCTCAGTTTATACCCAAAGAACTTAAAATCAGCATACTACAGTGACACAGCCACTTCAATGTTCATAGTAGCTCAACTCACAATAGCTAAATTGTGAAACCAACCTAGATGCCCTCCAGTGAATGAATGGATAAAGAAACTGTGGTATATACACACAGTGGAATATTACTCAGTCTTGAAGAAAAATAAAATGATGGCATTTGTAGGTAAATGGATGGAGTTGGAGAATATCATGCTAAGTGAGATAAGCCAATTCCAAAAAAAAACAAAGGCCAAATGTTTTCTCTGATAAGTAAATGCTGATACATAATGGGGCAGTGGTAAGAGAAGAATGGAGGAACTTTGGATTGTGTAGAAGGAAATGAGGCACGGAGTAGGCGGGGGAAGGAAAGATGGTGCAATGAGACAGACATCATTACCCTATGTACTTATATGATTACATGAATGGTATGAATCCACATCATGCACAACCATAGGAATGAAAAGTTGTACTCCATTTGTGTACAATGAATCAAAATGCATTCTGCTGTCATGTATAACTAAATAGAACAAATAAAAAACAAGAAAATGAAAAAAAAAGCTGTACTTTTATGGCTAATAATGCACATATTTATTAGAGACTTCTTTGGCACTTAAAATTGTATTTCAAACTTTTTTATCAAATACATTGTGATCATATATTATGCTTTAAAATAAATCAGTATGTAAAACACCAAAAAATAAAGTAAAAGTCCCATCAGTTTGGGTAGGTTAAAAAAAAAATGGGGGTGTTGAAAGTATTGCATATGGGAACACAGAGCAAAGTCAGCGTTTGTTCTGTGACTCTGAATCAGAATTAAAACCTAGAAAAGGAGACACACGATAGGAAGTTATAGTCCATAAAGAGACCAGATGTGAACAACGTCTGAAGTCCTCCTCTGCCAAGGGGCGTAGTGGGAAGGAAAGTAGGAATCAGAACACAAGCAGACGTGGGAGACGGGGCTCAGTGAACCCGCCACCCCGGAAAGAAGTGAACCCCAGCGATGAGGTTCTGCCAGGAAAAAATAACCAAGAAATAAACATAGAACAGACTTCCAGCGGATAGCTGTGTGCTCCTGAGTAATCCACGGGAACGTTGTTCAGCTAGTGAAACAATATGGAAAATAAAAGTTAATGTGTGCAGAAATTCAAGAAGGAAAACAATGTGAGAATCTAATCACTTCACAATTTAGAGAAGATACGAAAGACTGAAGGGAAATCTAAATGACCTCCTCAGCCTTTATCCTCCTTGGATTTCCACTGAATTGTTCTTCAAAAATAAAGGAAAATGTTTTGTGTTTAACTCGTGGACTGCAGAAGGGTGGCAAGGAGTCTCAGGAGCAGAGATGATTTCAAGTCTGTAGGAGACAAACCTGTGTTTTGAAAAGTGAAATGCAGAAGTCGTAATCATTTTTCATCAGTCCTGGGAAGGGTTGTGGTTTTTCTGTGTCTGGGATCTTCTTCCGAGTGTGAGGAGCTCGCTTTTGGTCACCTGTCACTACTTACGGTCACAGACATCGACAACACTTAGTTCCATGAAACTTCAAAGAGCATCTTTGAAAGTTAGTGTCTTCGAGATTAAAATCCCCTGGTATGACTGGGATTTTCAAGGTTAAAATAATCTCTGACTAGAATTCCTTTTCAGTAAAATTCCTTACTGCTTTTATTGGCAGTACATTGGAGTCATGCACAGCAGTGGGTTCACCTAGTCACACGTGTGTGGAATACTGAGCTCCATTTCCATCCCTCCTTCACTCCCCCCTCCCTCGCTCTGTTCTCCTTCCTCTACTCTTATGGTCTTCTCTCCTGTTTACTGCTTTTTTTAAATTGGTGCTTCACAGACAGGCATAAAGGTGAAAGTCACTGCTGTGTGTTTATATTCGTACCTGGGGTAATTCCGTCCATTTCACCCTACAATCCCTGCATTTTCCCATCCCTCTTCTCTCCCTCTCAGGCCTCTTCCTCAACTCCACTACTGATTTCCCCTGTGTTTGTGATATCCCCCCTTTTTTCCCCTTTACTTGCTCTAGTTTCTGCATATGAGAGAAAACATTCAACCCTCGACTCTCTGGGACCGTCTTATTTCACTTAGCGTGATGTTCTCCATTACATCCACTTATCAGCAAAGGTCGCAACTTCATTCTTTGTGGCTGAGCAAAACTCCATTGTGTACACACCTTACATTTTCTTTATCCGTTCATCAGTTGGTGGGCATCTGGGCTGGCCCATCACTTGGCTGTTGTGAAATGTGCTGCTGTCAACATGACGTGCTTACGTCACTACAGTGTGCTGGTTTCCGTTATTTGGGATCAAGACGGAGGAGCGAACAGTTGAGTAATAAGAAGTAATAAGATGGCTGCATTCCTAGGCTTTTGAGAGTCTCCGTCCTGCCTTCCAAAGTGATCCTACTAATTTGCAGTTGATCAACAATTGCAAGTGTATCTTCTCACCCACCTCCTCCCGGCATTTGTTATTATTTGTATTCTTGATGATCGCCATTCTGACAGGAGTGAGATGAAATCTCAAGAGTGTTGATTTGTAATTTCCTGATTGCTAGCAATGTTGACATTTTTTTCATTTCTTTGCTGGCCATTTGTATTTCTTCTTCTGAGAAATATCTGGGCCTTTTTCCTGTTTTCTTGATGGGTTATTTTTTTCCTTTTTTGGTGTTAAGTCCTTTGAGTTCTTTGTATATCATGGATAATTCCCCATCAGAATAACTGACGAAGATCTTGGCCCATTCCGTAGGCTCTCTCTTCACATTTTTGTTTGCTGTGCAGAAGTTTTTTTAATTTGATGTCTGGCTAGCATTTTCAAGCTGCTCCCAACATCTCATTAAAGCCCCTGTGAGACCATCTATTAAAACTAAAGCACTGTCAACAAACTAAGTCTCAGGGTTGGTCAGTGAATAGCTTCAGTCTAGGAGAACTTTCTGCTCAGAAAAGGGGAAATCTGAGAAGAGTCATTGTGTCCACCAGCATGTGTAGGATCCATACAAACGTCTCAGCCAGGGAGAAGCTGGCGAGCCCCGGTCGCTCACACCCTCCCTGTCCTGTTCTGGAGAAGCACGTTGCAAGGCAAACTGCTTCTTCAGGAGTGTCGTCCCGCAGAAGCACAAGGCTCAGGAACCAGCGAGCACAGTGCTGAAGGCCAGGCCTAAAGGAAGAGCCCCAGACCTCAACCAGGATTTATGAACCCAGTTGTTTAGGGTGCTTTCTAAAAATCGGATTAAGAAATTGCCAACCACATAAACAGCCATCTCCAGGGAACGATTAAATAAATCATGGCTGGCCGTGTGATTACTTATAAAAACTGTGTTTGGAGAAAATTTAACAACATGGGAACATGCTCATAATACAATATCAAGTGATAAAAAGCAGAATATAAAATTTATTTACAATCTGACCAAATTGTGCTGAAATCTAACACACACAAATACACACACTAGAAAAATCCTGAGAGTCAATTTAAAAACAAGTTAATAGTGGTTCCCTGGGTGATAGGAACACAATGATGCCATTAGAATTTCTCTACCCTGAGCATATGCCTCTTTTATAATAATAAAATGGTCTAAATATTATTGTTTAAATAAAAACAAGCAAAGTGCCCGTCATAGGGCTAAGAACAGCATTGACTTTGACTCAAACTATCACTTATTCCCATATTGACAGAGGCACATTCGCACTCTCTTCTGAATCTCAGATAATAATATATGCCTCTGCAATGGGATGGGAATAAAACAATTTAATTAAAATAATATATCTTAAATGACAAACACGACTCTACCACAAAGTAGGTATGAATGACTGCTAGCCAAATCCAAACATGTGCAATGGAACTAGCCAGTGATCTCTCCAAAAAATACCATACTGCCATCAAAAAGGATGAAATCATGCTCATTGCAGCAGCTCAGATGACCCTGCAGGACCTTAGGGTAAGTGAAACAAACCAGGCTTGGGAAGACAAGTACCCTGTGCCCTCGCTCACTTGGAAACTCAAAACGTTGGTGTCTCAGAGACGGGGAATGGAATGTTAGTTGGTTTTCATGGGCTGGGAGGGGTAGGGGAGAAATTGGATAATGGGTCTGAAAATACAGCAGGAAAAGAGGAACAAGTTCTAGTGTGCGCAGTCAGAAATAGCTTAGAGCAATTTATCATATATTTTCAAGTAGCTAGAAGATTGTAAGTGTTCCCAACACAAAGAAATGAGCCTGAGAGGTGGTGAAAATGCTGATTCCCCTGATTATTACACACTGCGAATATATTGAAATCCTGTACCATATTCCATATATTTGTACAATAATGTGTCAGTTAAAAGTAAAATTTAGAGAAGCTCATTCCAGATTAGCATTTCAACTGCTACTTTCCCATGAGTGTGGAAATGTCACAAGCACCCTGCTGGCTTTTGCTCCCTGCACCTTGTGGGACGTCTTTCTAGAAGCAGACCATGCCCTCCCCTTGGGAGCCAGCTGGCATGGAAAGAGTTGAAGAGAGGCTTCATCATGGTGGCAGAGACACAGCAGCAAGACACACAAAGATGAAAATAATGGAAGACCTAATACAAGAATAAACGACCCAGCACCTCATTCTACAGCAAATTTTCACATCAGTGCCCAGGAATAAATTTAGAGCATATCGTTAAAACTGTGTTTTCACATCTCACAAGGACATAGACTAGATTACCCCAAGAGAAAAGCATCAATGTGTCAAATACACAATATAGGTGGCCTAAGGCAATCAGAAATAGGCTTTCATTTCATCCCATTAATATTTCCTCTGAACTGCAGCCCTCCTTTCTGGTGTTCTGTGATCACAGTGGGCTGTTTATTCAGGGCCAGGATGCTACTTGGCCTCTTCAGATTTATTCGTCATTGTCTCCAAATAAAATAGTTAAATTTTATGCAGCAATACAGGAAAAAAGCCAAAGATCTTGTAGGGTGTTTTATAAAGTAAATTATTATCATCCATCCAGAAAAGCAACATAATGGAATATTTCAGTTTTGTCATTGAAAACCTTCAACAAAGGTAGACAATACTGAGTATGTAGGTGTTTAATATTTTAATGCATAAAGATGTTAAATAAATGTTTACAGATGCTTACTTCAAATTCAAAATCCGATACAATATGAAGCCAAAACATGTAAGGCAGAGGGATCTAGAATGTTTTTAAAAATTTAAACTTGGCTGAGGGTCAAAACTAGACCAAATTTCAGACTCTGCTTAGGGAAACAAAAAGAAATGCTGGAAAGAGAACCAGCCATGATGTCAGCTCCCCACCGGCCCCTCCTGCCCAGGGCAGTTCTGAATCCCCACAGTGACCAGATGGGTCTCATGACCCCCGACGGCGTTAGGATCACAGGTCAACCTCCACCCTCCAGCCCGTGTGTCCCCAGGACACGTATGTGCACTGAAGACCACGTCAGGACAGTGAGGCCGAAGGTGAGCGAGGCCTCGGGTCACCGTGGCGGCTGCTTTTGGTCAAGTCTGGGTGTCCCTTCTGTCCTGGACAACCCTACAGTCGCACTGTAGTGTTGACTCAGATCAAAGGCCGCTCCCTGTTTGTAAATTCAGACAACCACCAGGAGGTGGTGCCCTGAGTTGGGTTGACATCCAGGATTGACAGGCTCAGGCCCGCAGAGGGGAGAGGGTGACTACCCTGGAGGCTGATGGTAGCCAGGGCCTGTGGATTCCTCTCCTGGTTTCCTCCTGCTCCTCTTGGTCCTTCCCTGAAGCCTCCTCCTCTCACTGCCTCTGAGGTCGGCATGCCTCAGGCTCGCTCTGCCCTCTCCCCTCCACACACCCTTCCTGTCCATGGTTCCAAGCACCACCCCACACCCCGGTGCCCAAGTCCACTTCTCCAGCCACAGCCTGTCCTTAGCCTCAGTGAGTGCACCCAGCTGCCGACCCTACGGAGCCACTGAAGATTCTGGAAGTGATCCGAAACTCATATTTGCAGCCTATTATTTCCTTCTCCTAACTTGCTTTTCTCATCAATCTTCCCGGCTTGGTAGATGACACCAGCACCAGTCCACCGCGCAGGTCCCCAGCCTAAGCCTTCCTGCATTGCCTTCTTGACCTTCCCCCGGTCACGCCACATCCTGCCAGTTTGGCCTGGAGAGCATATCTTGACCCCACACCCAGCTCCCTGCTTCCCCTGACCTCTCCAGTCCTGCCCAAATCACAGCACTGCACGCTGTGCTAAGCCTCCAGTCCCCGCTCTGCCATTGACCAGCAGAGTCAGAGGTCTGTGCCTCCGTTTCCCCAGCCCCGTCTCTCATGGGGCTGTTGAAGGGCTGAAGCAAGGGAACAGTGGCACGATCAATCACGCCTCCCAGGGCCTTGGTCCCATCACGGTCCACCCCTGTGTGGCGGCCAGGGTGAGGAGGCACAGTCCAGATCACATGGCCCGCCTGCCGGAAACCCAGCAGGGCCTTCCCCTCTACATTAGAATCAGCCGCTCTTCTCAAGCACCGTCCCTCTCCTGTGCTGTCTGACTGCCTCTGCTCCCAGCACCTCCCGGTACTTCGCCTACCGGCTGGTCCTCCACTGGTCCCACGCCACACACACGCTCCTCCGTGGAGCCTGCTCGCTCAGACGTTCTGCCTGCAGTCTTCACAGACGGGCCTCCTCGCCTCCTCCAGGTCTTGGCCCAGATCCGCCTGCTCAGTGAGGCCAGGCCAGCACTCCTTGTCACTGCGGTGGCTTCCCTGTCTTCACAGTGCCTGTGTCCCCTTCTCTCCCGCTTAGAGGTCCCAGTCTGGGCTCTCCTGCCCTCAGGTTGTGCCCCTCCAGCCTTAAGGAGGTTGGCAGGCCCCCTCATTGCTCACAGGTTGTATTTCCCCGGGTGGCTTTGCTCTCCCTCCTGTGGTCCTCGGCCACCTGCGACCCTGCAGTCTCCTCCCTGGACCTCAGCAGATCCGCCTCCCTGCCTCTCTGCCTCCTGTGCACCCTCACTCCTCAGCCCACTCCACTCCCAGGTCTTACATGTGGTTACCATCTTCTTTTTCTGTGCCCTGGAATCTCTTGACCCTCGTGATTTGTCATGATGCCTGACAAAACCCTCACCTTGGAATTCAGTTCTCTGCCACCTGAATGTAGCTGCGGAAGAACAAGACACTGACCGAACCCCCTTTCAATTCTTGGCAGAGAGACCCGAGAGCCTTCAGCGATGCCAACCTAGCAGGCCGTGGAGCCCTGGCTCGCTGGTGTCCCTGCTCCCCAGTCTGTCCCGCTTCCTCACGTTCCCAAAGCCCCGCTTCCCACCCAGCCCCACTTTCAGCCAATGACTCACTTTCCGCTCCGCTGGGAACGCCGACCCGACCCCTCCACCCTGGCAGGCGTCTGTGTTCGCACATCCTGCCTCCCGCCTGCTCGTCCTCCAGTGACTTCTGACGCCACCACTGGAGAGAAACCCACGCTCTTGTGAAGGGCCCACCTTTCTGTGTCCCACGTCCCTCTGGACGAACTCAAGAGCCGCTTCATCTCCTGCACCCCCAGCTTCCTGGCTTTCTACAATATTGTCCCCACCAGCATAGCACCTGCTGTTAGCCATGTCGTCTTATGGGGGAGAAACAAGATTGGCCCTTGCATCCAGCAGCTACCCAGTTCTCTGTCCCCTACAGCAATTCTCCTGGAACGACCCATCTTGTCTCCTAACACGCTCCCATACCGACTCCCAGAGTCCTCCCCTGCCCTCGAGGGACCCTTGAAACAGTCGCGGTGCAAAACCCAGAGATCAGTTCTGAAATGCAGACCCCTTGGTGGCTTGGCTACTGGCTTCATTTGGCACAGCTGAGCACCTTCCTCGCCCTGCAAGTGTCCCTGCCACCTCACTGGCTGCCTCTCCATCTCCTGATCCTTGTGCTCCAACATCAAGAGGACAGGAGGAGGATCTTTCCTTCTTTCCTAAATATACCCACTCCCCTGACAGGTTCTATCACTTCCATAGCTTCAAAACCTTCTGTGTCCGTCAGGGTTCCCCAGGAAACAGAACCCATAGGAAGTGTGTGTGTGTGTGTGTGTGTGTGTGTGTGTGTGTGTGTACACTAGGTGTATGTGCTACATGTGTAAGGATATATACCATGTATGTTTACATATATGGTATATGTATACGTAAACATGCATATTAGCCTGCATATAGCCACAAATGCTAATCTAGAGGTGACTATGAAGGTATTTTTGTGAATGTGGTCAACATCTACAATCTGTTAATTTTTAGTAAAGAAATTACCCTTAATTATATAGATGAGTCTTGGGCAACCAGTTGACACCTAAAAGCAAACCCGAGTTTTCCCATAGAAGGAGGAATTCACCTCAAGCCTGCAGCATGTCGGGCCTGAGCCCCCATCTCGCTGCTCCTTCCACCCATTGCAAACGTGTTAGCCCCCACATTTGCATACATGAGCCAATTCCTTAAAGCAAATCTCTTCATACACAATATACATAGGACCTGGATCTCTATAGATCTATATAGATACACAGAGATCTAAACAGATACATCTGTACAGAGATACATAACCTACATGCATACATATACTGGTTTTATTTATTTATTTTTAAATTTTTTACAGACTGCATTTTGATTCATTGTACACATCATTTCATTTCTATGGTTGTACGCAGGGGGCGGGGATGAGAGAAGAATGGAGGAACTTTAGATTACATAGAAGGCAATGAGGGGGGTGTGAAAGATGGTGGATGAGACAGACATCATCACCCGTGTACATGTATGACACACGAATGGTGTGAACACACGTATACTGTTGACATGTATCACTAACCACCACACTATGCACGTGCCAAGACCCCTCGGCGTAGTTCATCTGAACCACTTTGAATATCTGCTTTCCCATTCGATATGTCCACGCGGATGTCCAACACGATTCTTCACGGTTCTTGAAGCCGAGTGTTAGGAGCAGACTGCCTCTTCTCTTTTGGTGGCAACTCCATCCTACAGCCCTCCAGGCTTGAAACCTCTGAATCGTCCTCAGCTCCTCTGATTCGTGCCTCTCAACCAGACCCTGCTGACCCTGCCATCATCCCAACCTGCCCACCGTCCTCCCAGCACCACAACCTCTCACCTGGATGGTTGCTGCAGCCCTGAATCTGCTTCCAGCCCTGCTCCGTAGGTCTGCTCTCAACCCAGCACACCTGAAGCCAGGTGTGTCTTCGTCCTGCACCGACCTCAGCTGCTCGCGGAGCAAAAGCCACGCGCTCAGCAGGCCCACCTGAACTTCGTCTGACCCTTCCTGGCTGACCTCATCCTCGCTCTGACCACACACCTGCCCGTGTCCTGGACCACACCACACTCTGCTCTGGGGCTCAGAGGTCGAAATCCTCTGGGAAGCCTCCCCACCTCCCCACGTGCTAGCCCGCCTCCTTCTGCCGTCATCTGCTGCCCCTTCTCAGCAAGGCCTCCTATGCCTGCTCTATCCTCCTGCCGCGAAGCTGCCCAGGGCTCCTGACGGTCCTGCTACAACCTGTCCCTGTGTTCTCGCCTCTCGCCTGGGCACCTGTCCCTCTCTGAGTCGGTGCGTTTATCTTCCAGGGCTCCCTCCTGCGGACGGGGGAGGTGCTCCTGCTTTGCACACTGGCATCTCCCAGGCACACGGAAAGGCACTTGGTGCACATTTGCAGGTCGAATGAGTTGCTCCTGATGTGCCTGCCCCTCATCTCTAGGGCACTAGGTTAGACTCTGTGAGGACAAGCACTGGCCTCTCTTGTTCAGGGGCCTCCAAGGGGCAGTGGCACAGGGTGGGCACTGAACATCTTTGTTGAGAGCCTCTGACCAATGGAGGACTTGGGAGCTGACAGGGAGGCCAGTTCCCACCAGCTGCAGGATCTCAAGGTCCTCTTCTCCCAGGGATTAGTAAAATGGGATTTGCAGGTTTCTGGAAGATTTTGGAATGAGCACTCCATTGAAACCCTGCAGTCTCCACTCCACGGAGACTCCACATCTGCCCCTTCCCGCCAAAGCCCACTGCTCATACCAGGCTGATTCCCCCTGTGTGGGCCTCCTGGAGAAGAGGCCGGGAGGTCCCTCCCCCACATTAAGCCCTAACCTGCTGGGATGGATCTGGACATCTGAGCCACAGACCTGCTGTGCCCCAGGCGCGACCCTAGAAGGCCCCTTCTGCTGCTGGGCCTGCAGCCCCTGGACCTTGTCTTCCTCCTCCGAAGAGCACGTTCCCTGGGGACGGAAAGTCGTACACGGAGAACTCAACCCTCTTCAGCCGTGCCTTAAAAAGGCTTGTAGAGGCAACAAGATTTCTTTCTTTCTCATGCTGGAACTAAATGCTGTATCATGGAGGGAGAAGATTGCTACTTAGGATAAACGTGCTGTGGGAAAGGAGGGAGTGATTCTTATCTGGAGATCAATGGGGCAAAGGGCTCGCCTTTTACAATCGGCAATAAAAACCAGGACACCGCCTCCGAACCAGGACAGCGGGGAGGACAGATGCTGGGAAGCCAGAGGGAGGGGAAGTCCTGCTCTCTGGTTGCTGCTGCAGGTGGCCAGTGGCGGGTCTCTGACCTGGGTCCTCCGTGGCTGAGGGGCCTTCTGCGGTCTTCATCAGATCTCTGCAGCCCCGTGGCCTGCTCCTGGCCTTCCTCTCTGCCCTGTGAATACTTCTTTACAACGTGCGTCTCCTCGTAGCCCTTAACTCCTGGGCTCTTCAGAAAGGCACTGACGTCAGCAGGCCATGCTAGGCGGTGAGGGAGCTTCTGACCGCATCTGCTCAGCCTGGCAGGTGGAGCCCCTGGCTGGACCCGAGGATGCCCCAGACAGTCACCCTCCCGGGACCAGATGGCGTCCCCTGTGCTGGGTGCTGGGGCCAGCCCCTTCTCACCACCTCCTCGATCCAGCCTGGACTCCTCCAGCCACTGCCTCTCTCTTCAGGCCACACTGCACACCTGCCAGCATGATTTCCTCCAGAGTGACGTCATGGGCCTTTTGAATGGAATGATCATTTTAATTTTCTTTTTTTTTTTTTTCCCCTTTTAGTAACTTCTAGTGTTTTAAAATATGAACAGTTGTTATCATGCCCAAAAGACAAAACAATATCATTAAACCTCCACAAAGCCATGACGATCTCAGCACACAAGCTCATGTGTTAGAAGAAATCCTACACGATCAACGAGTTAATGAACACAGGAGCCTTTTCAGTCGGCGCTCGCTCAGCTCTCGAATGTGGACAAGCCCAGCCTCCAGAGCCAGGCGGCCTGGATCCAAATCCCAGTCACATTGCTGATTAGCATTGTGACCTTAGGCAAGTGACTAAAACTCTCTGTGTTTCTGTTTTATCATGGTACAATAAAGATGTCACAGTAGCTAGGGCATTAGGATGCTGGGATTCAGGTGAGTTGATAAACGTAAAGAACACATGGAATTGAACATTTGGTGCCACAAATGTATTTACTCTGACCATTAATTCTTAATTTCTATCAATGAGTATGATTTTATTCCAAGTGTCTATCCAACCTTGTGAGCAGGAAACTTGCCTCTGGACTGTGGCACTCCTCTGAGGACAGGGGAGCCTCACGGTGCCCCAGACTGGCACCAGGCCAACATCCGTCACACAGGACATCACCAAGACCCCTTGGGCTCCCATAGTTCCAGGACTGGCCACAGCCTGTGGGTCTTCCAGAGTCCCTGTGCCAGGACACACCTCTTGATCAACTCAGCACACAGAGTATCCCAGCACCTGCATGGGGCTGGGAGTCTGCCCAGCACAGAGGCAGCAGGGCTCTGTGCAGGCAAGTGGGGCAAAAGACGGGTGGCCCGCGTGCCAGACCCCAGTCTTCAACCTAGGTGTCCCCAAATCCTCAACCTGTCCCAAGAAGCCAACTGGAGCAGAGAGCTGCAGAGTTAACTTTATCAGGTGAATTTACATCATGCAAAATGCTTTCGTACTTTCTGGGCAGAATGAAATTTAATCGTGGCTATCATAGCAGAAACTTTAATGACGTGGAAAGACGTTCACAATATTTTATTCAATAAAAAAAAACAGGATGTAAAACAGGATCAAGAATTATGTCTCTATTAGTTTCCCAGGGACAACGGTGACAGAGTCCCACAAACTAGGTGACTTCAGACAGGAACGCATTGTCTCATGGTCTGGGCCCTGGGGGCTGAGGTCCGGGTGCCACAGGCTGCACTGCAGAGACTTCCTGGAACGTCCAGCTTGGGCGGGCGCCGCACTGCTCGGTGTTCCCTGGCCTGAGGCAGCATTGCCTTGTATGTGCCTGGTCTGCATCTTGCTCTTCTCATGTGGTAACATCTGTCAGAGCGTCTACCAAGCCATCCCATCAGGCTCTAATGCATTATTTTTAATGACATTTTACATATTTTGCAATGTGGACATTAGCAAAAAAAAATCAACAGTGACCATTTTAAGACATGTGGAGAGGAGTCTCTGTTCTTTCGTATTTTTTGTCACCTGAAGCTAGCACAGTGCCTGAGGTACAATAACCGGCCCACAAACATGCGCCTTTGAAGTGAAGCTGAGCATTTTCGAGAATCCCAGCTCCAACTCTCATAGTGTTGGTGTCATATACACGATCCTATTCCTGCGTGGGAAGCGCACTGATATTTGGGTCACAGGGATCAAGTTCCGTATTCTATGTAAATCGTCATAGCGAGGCAGCCTCCCAAGGGCTCAGTCTCCACCTACAGGCGAGGAAGGAGGACGTGAGGACTCAGCAGACGGTGAGCAGTCAGGCGCTGGCTCTGCCATAGCGGGTTTTGTAAGTTCAGCACCATCTCCGTCGCCGGATCTGCCTCAGAAAGTCTGCGTTTTGGATTTTCCCAAACCCACACCAGGAAGTTTTAAAACCATTGCCTATTCACAAAGTGGTGAAGCGCGCCAGAACAAGAAACAAGCACGTGGGTTTAGCAGTGCCCGGCCACTCCGCAGAGCTCTGGGCTCATCCTCCTGGGCTTATTGAAAAGCTGTGGCTTGGTTTTGGGGTTCGACATGTGTGCATGATCAGTTTCTGACAACAGAAACTGGAACTCACTCAGGACAAGCCGTTAGGAGGTGGTAGGACAGGGGGAGCCTGGGATTTGGGGCACTGCTTTGAGGGAGGACAGTGACATCCAGTGAAATTTACTCTGGCTGAGATTCTCATACAAGCCACCCGCTCCTGAAGTGGGTCTCCTAGAGAAGATGTTCGACAGCCTTTGATAATGACCTTGTGGGAAAGTTCCACAGTAGCATGGTTTTCCTTTATTCGTCTGTGAATTAGTGTGCTTCTTAAATACCAGTGCTACTAACAAAGTCACCAAGAACCAGCACAAGAAGACAGAGATGGGAATTTCAGAGGTGAGGAAGTGGGGTCTAGAATTGACCCTCCTTACCTAGCACAGGCCGGAATGTGGTTCTAAAGCTGGGCTGAATAGAGTCCCCACCCCGATCGCTCTCAAAGTGCTGAAGCCTGCCTTCCAACAGATGGATTTGATTGGCACAGAATGTAGCTGAACATTGAGATTATGTAAAGCTCTTCAAGTGACTCCACGTGCTATACAAGTCAAAACCCACGCCCCTAAAAGATTCAAGGGAAAAGGATTAAAATCGCTAAAAATTAGAAGGATCGCTTGTGAGATAAGCCCAAATGAAGAATAACTTCCCTCACTCAGTAGGATGGCCATCTCTCAGCCACCCCTGACCTTGCCTCGCCTCCCGTCCGTCCCTGCACTTTCCTCCCTGCAGCCGTAATAAGCTTTCTTCACTTGAAACGCTTTACTCCTCTCCTCTTGTTTGGCAAATGCTTACTCCTCTGCCAGAATCTTTTCCTGAAGGGTTCCTGCTCGCTCTTGGAAGTCAACCCAAGTGGTCCATCTCAGGGAAGTGGACTCTCCGTGTTGCGTTCGATCGTCTCTTTGGTACAGGTTTCTGCACTTGACCTCCACAAAGCCGAGACGCTCCCGTCTCATTTGTGTCTCATCACCTCATCCAGGGGCTGGCGCACGGGGGCCAACAGACGGCTGTGGGAGGAAGTCCAAGGGCAGGACAGTGCTAGGAAGCCTGGGTCGCTCGCCACTGAGAGCGTTCAGACACCGATGCCTTGACAGGCAGCGCAATCCAGAGAACATGTGGTTTACAGAAGACAGTTCCCAAAGCTGGACAGAACATCACGGACAAGAAAGGTGCCAGAGAACTTGCTGCATTTTACATGGTGTTGTAAATTGTCTGGATAGTTTACTTTGTCCTTATTAAAGAAAAAAAACCACACAAGTGGATCTGAATAAACATTGTTATTATTACTATTATTATTATTATTTTGCATGATAGAAAGAGAACATACTTTCGACAAGTGGACTTACAGCAGAAGTCCCGTCCCTCTGAAGATTAAAACGCCCTGTGACACATGGCTGCCCTGGTAGCTAGCCTTGCTAATCAATCCCCGGCAAGCTCACTAGCCAAACGGCAGTGACACTTCAGAAATATCAGAACCTGGTAATTTATTCCCTGTCTTCCCAGACAATTGAGGACCTAACAACGCCTGCGTGCTGAGCAGCCCTGGGGCTGCTCCTTTCCAACAACTTTGCAAAAGATACTGGCAGAAGCCCTTAGAGGCAAGTGAGTCAGGTAGAAAGGACCCCAGAGGGTGTCTGCACCTGAGCAACAGTGCCGAAGCAAGGGCCACGTTCTGCCGTGCACAGCACAGCTCTGTAAAACGAAGCTTTCGTCTGGGGCTTCTGGCAACTGTGTGGCGCTCTGAATTGGGCTTTGCAGCAATTTGACAGCAATTTGACCAACAGCGCCTGAGTGGCAGATGCTTTATGCACTGTCAGGCTTAACGGGCACAATCTAGGCCGTTAACAATGCTGGGCTCACAGCGAGCCTGCGGGGGGCTGCGGCCAGTGCTCAGGGCGGGACTGCAGCAGAGTGGTGGGGTGATCAGCATTCAGAGTGAAAACCCTGGGGGTGCTGATACTGCAGATGAACCAAGAGAGACCAGAGAGCTTGGTGATTTCTTGCTGAGGGATCCCAGAGGGGTTATGTGCATTTCTACGCCAAATGTGTGGGTTTAAACCATAATGCTATGACTACATATTCTCAGTTGGCGATTCGACTCTCCAAATGAATGCACCAGTCGATTTTTGGAATTTTGTTGGACTCTTTGCACTTTACACTTGAGGTTGACTGATGTACGAATGTAGGTCTCCCAAGGCAGGGCGGTATGAATGGTCTCCAACCAAACACATTCATTTCCTTCACTAATATAGTCCAAAGCCACCAGTTTTTTAAATTCATAATTGCTTTTTATTAGTGCATTATAATGATGCATAATACTGGGGCTCATTTTGACATATTCATAAATGTATATAACAGAATTCACTCCTTTTCAGTCCCTTGTACCATCTGTCCCTCCCATGTCACTCCCAGGGCCCCTTCCTCTACTCCTTGGTCTTCCTGCTACTTGTTTTTTAATCAGTGAATTATAGTTCTTATAAAATCGGAATGCACTGTGGCATCCTGTTCTTTGGTCGTTACTCGCCAACTCTGGTGACCCTTATCTTTGACCTAATGATACTTGAGAGCTGATTTTTAGGGTTTAAAGAGTTTCCAACAAGTAAGTGAGAGTAGAAGGATTTCTATTAAGATCTTTGTCTCTTTTTTAAAAAACTAGGAATAAAGGAGGAGATAGGATGCCAAAGGGAAATATAATTATAGCTCTCTTTGCTTTGCCTTTCATCTCGTTTCCAAGGGAAATTTGAAGTCTTGTGTAGCACGTGGGTTGATTTCAGCTGAACAACAGTAAACTCATTAGAAGCTATTTCATGGGATATTTTAGAAAAGAACAGAGTGAAGGTTGTAAGAGAAAAATGAACATGTTTTACTCTAAGACTAGAATATAATTTCTGTTACATTTTCTTCATACTATAGAGACCAAATTAGGAGGGAAAGCAGGGTCTCAAATTAATGGCAGACTCTCCAACTCACCATGCATCTGTGCACGGATCCTGGACCCCGAATCTCCACTCTGATCAGCGTCATGGTTCCTTGAGAATACCTGTCCCTCCTACTTAACTTTTAAGGCAAGTGCAATAAAAACAAGCTGACAAACACCATTCCCCTGCTCCACTCCACCTCCAGCCTCAAGTGACTTCTCTTCAGGAGTGCAGCTTCCAGGAGGTGTTTGATACAAAGCAGCAAATGATCCAGGCATTGGATACTAGGTAATGACATCAAAGCTAAGTGACCACAGAGACTCCAGATCTGCCCTGTAAGAGCAGTTTTACTTTTGAGTAAAAATGGAACAATTTATTCCTTACTTGGAGGATGTCTATGCAGAGTCCTTTTCTTCATGAGCTGCCTTGAAATGAATAATCCTTTGACAGATTTTTAAGTCAAAATTCTTGAGAAATGGGCACAAGTGAGAGAGCTTGTGAAATAGATGGGACTGTACCAATCAGAACACGGGGCTTCACGGGGAGCCAGTCTCTGTGCTTCCTGAACTTCAAGGCAGCACTGATCATGAGACATAGTTTCATTTTTTAAATAATCAAGAAAAATATGCATGGATTAAGCTACAGCAGGGTGCCTTGGCGACATTCTGTGCCCAGGTACCTGGACTGATGGCACTAATCGCTCCTTGCTTTGAACACCAGTGTGCTCTTCTCAGGGACGTGGTGGCTTGCCCTGCCCACAGTGACACTGACTGCACTAAGCCAGGCAGCCCTCCTGGGGCGGGGGCTTCTTACAGTCATTCATTTTCACTGACTTTTTCTCAGGTCCTCTACTAGCTAGCTTGTGGTAAGTTCTGCTGTGGTAACAAACACACCCCGAATCTGGGGGACTGACAGCAAAAGTCTCCTCCTTTCCCATGCTGTGTGTGCTTTGAGGTTGGCTGGGCCCCCACTCCACCGAGCTGGCTCCAGCCTCCAGGCTGAAGGATCGGCACCTGTCAGGAGCACACCATCCTCGTGACAGAAGGGAAGGACCCCAGAACAGCGTCATGGTGCCTGGGCTTCTGCTCAGGAGGACCACACGCTGCATGCTCTCCCCCCATTGCCAAGGAAGTCCCAGGGTGGAGCCGGACATGAGCAAGTGTGGTCTGTGCTCTTCTCACAGGTGGATGGATAAAGGGCCTGGGGGGGAGGCAGCCCGCAGGAAGGGCAGAGGATACTTCGAATAAATATCACGATCTACTGTTAAGCCTTTGGTGGTCACTTCATGAGAAAGAAGAGAATGTGTCTTCTCCTGAAGATCAATCTTTGCTGTACTAATGACACATGGCTACCCCGCTGCTCTATTTCCGTGCCTTGCCTTGTTGTATATTTCATGACTTTTCCCTTAAGTGACAAAAACATGTAATTTTTGGAGATACTTCAAGTGTCAGTTGAATCAACCATGTAGTTACCAACAACACACACGGACTCAACTGAAGCAAGGTCATTGTGACAACCGGGACTAAGTCTTCCTCTAACAGGCAATAGCAATGGAGTCAGTCACAGCTGTCTCCTGTCAACAGCAAGCACAAAAAAAAAAAAAAAAAAAATGTGTATTATAGCCAAAGGTATAGAGTCTTTGTTGGAGTATGTGTGTGTGTGTGTGTGTGTATAAAATAAGATTTGCGATTAATCCTTAAATGCTGCCTATCCCTACTTCTCAGGGTGTGGTCAGTAGCCCAACACTTCAGATATCATCTGGGAGCTGGTTAGAAATGCAAAATCTCAGGTCTTTACCAAGTCCTGACTCAGAATATTAGCAAGATTATCTGGTTGCCCATATGCTTATTAAAGTTAACTAAGTAGCATTCTAAATGACTCTAATCTCATAACTAGAACGTGCATCACAGTAGAGAGAACACACACACACATACACACAGATAAGGTGTAATTTTGCGACTCCCCTCCCCACTTCCCTCTGCAGCCTGGAGCCCTGGTGTATCAGTCCATTCTTGTTACTATAACACAACATTTGAAACTTTGAACTTATAAAGAAAAGAGATTTATTTGGCTTGTAGTTTTGGAGGCTGCAATCCAAGATCGGGAGTCCCCATCGATCCAGCCTCCTGTGGGGGCCTCCCGCTGGATGGCCGACAATGTGAGAACACACATGGGAGAGATCATGTGGTAAGAGAGGAAGCTGAAGATCAGCCAGTCTCGCTTTTTCTATGATAACCAGCTAACCAGTGTCCCTTCTGAGGATGTACCCAGGGACACAATCACATCCCCCATCTCCCCACTACACCAGGCTGAGGACCAAGCTTCCAACACAGGAGCCCTCGGAGAACAGCCCACACCCCAGACACAAGGGGCCAGAGGAAAGGGCCCAAGGGTTAGGCTGTCCAGCAAGGCCTGAGGCAGCAGATCTAGCAGCTCAACTCCAGCTGCACTTTCTGTCACCCGGGTATCAGTCAGCTCCACCTCACTGCACCAAACACTGAGCCACTCACCTTCCAAGAGACAAGGTTCATCATGGTCACGATTTGGGGGGTGCAGTCCTGCTGCTTTGGGGCCGGGGTCCAGGCAGCAGAGCACGCAGCAGGGAGTGTGTGGGGAAGCACGCTGCTCACATCAGTCACGGCCAGTTCACGAAAGACCCTACAACCCCCTCAAGGACCCACCACTGGGACCCCTCTTAAAGCTTCCACCACCTCCCAAGAACACCAAGCTGGGGACCGAGCCTTCAATGTGGGCCCTGGGGCACATTCCAGATGCACACTGTGGCAGGACTTCCCGTAAAGGCACTGAGGCGGACCCGCCCTTGGAGGTTCGTTGCTTTGGGGCGCTGTGTTTACAAACACCTCTGCAGGTGACCCTCCCTGCCGAGCAGCTGCGCTGTGGAGATGCACACAGAGGGCGTGGAGGGCCTCTCTGTGCACTGGGGGACCCAGGCCAGGCTGCAAAACCCTCTGTGAGCCCAAGAACGCTTTCCTACAATACAGGGCCACCGCGTAAGGACCTTCTGGCTTAGGAGGCCAGAAAGAGGGGTTGCACTGCCCAGGGGACGGAGCCACTAGGAATCAGGATTCCAGAAGCAGGCAGAGGGCACCACGGAGGACTTGACGTGACTGACCACCCAGGCATGGGTAGAAGCCCAGTGACGCTGGTGACAGAACCCCACCACCCAGTCCAGAGGCATGGATCTGAGGGCCCTCCAGGCGTGTCTTCGTTGCCTCGATGATTCATCCAGACATCCTGAGCCTCAGTATGCCTCCCTGTGAACTGGGCTTGGAAGCTGTGTCTGCCGCCTGCCACCGCTCCTGAGGTCCTGAGGGTAACACAGGCTCTCCCTGGGGCGGGACTCAGTGCTGCAGAGAGGCAAGGTGGGTTAATTTTGCGCGTGATTTTATCCTTGTTCTCATTTTGCTTTTTCTTTCTCTAAAGTTACTAGTGGTGTATAAGAGAGAGATCCTCCTGCCTTCCATCATTTGAATCTAGGTAGACTTGCTAAAATCTAGAGTTTTCAAACTGGGTTCTTGGAGGCACTGAGATTGACTCAATTTGGGTTTCATGGAGTATTTTTCAAGAACAACTAGATTCTCGTTTATTGTTCGTTTGGTGAAATAACTGATTTTTTTCTCCACACTCTGCTTTTTGAGAGGATATTTAATTTAAACTTGGTTTGCCTTCAGTTTCCAAATCATTTCCATCTTATGGTGACATCATATGGGTCTATGTAAGAAAAGGTTAAAATCCCATCAGGAAGTAAGCAGTGAAAATATTGCCACCAATTATAATTTGCGGAACAATATTGAGCCGTTAGGGTATTATTGTCATCACCTCTGATTTCGACTTAGAGTTGTCTGCTACATGTGTGCATGCAGAAGCAGCAGTTTGCTTTTACAAACAATTCAAGCAGCGCAATGTGACAGAGCGTCAACTAAGTGCACGTGCGCACACACATGCGCAGGTGGGCGTGGGGTACCTGTGTGTGCTCCGGGCGTCCACGCCACCATGGCAGTTGTGAAGACATGGTGAGCTCCTGCCATTCTCGAAGTCTCCTAGTGGGCGAGGGCCGCAGATAGAGAATGAAACCATCTGTTCTCTCGGCCAACCTATGAAAATAACCGGGGACTGATGGCATGATTACTGGAGGGCGCGGACTTTCTTTATGTGTTTTAACTTTGAAACGTCTGTTCCGTCATCAGCTGGGTCACAAACATGGGCAACAATCGCCCAGACTTTCAAAGTGGAAAAATCACTTGCAATGCAGTGACTGACAACGGGCCTTTCATTCCAAAAGGGGATAAAATTCAGAAGCGAAGTGAACGTGGGCAAGCCCATATTTCTTCACTCAGGTGTCAAGGCTACATCTCTGGGAAGTTCCCGAACGGCGACTCCTGCCTGGTAACTTACGGAGAGACGAGGCAACGGCCATCAATCTCACAGGGCGGCGGTGTCTGGAAGGAGGAGGATCTGTACATGAATCTTGACTTGTACACGGAGGGGATGAAAAACTGACTCACTGGGAGGAGGCTGAAGGCGGCTTGCCATCGTTCTTCCTCTGCCCAGTTCTGCGTTTCCTCTTTAAACTGGCACTGTGCCCGTCAAAATGTTCCTTTTCCCTCAAATCCAGGTGTGCTGTGGAAAGTGAAGGTGATCCCCGATGATGAGCTCAGAGCCCTGACCTCGTAGCCTTGCTGGTAGGAACCATCGCCTGGCCTGAAACACGCACGGTCTTCAACTCCACCTGCATGAGCTGGGCTTCCCTGGCACCTTCCAGAGACATAGCACTGGAGGGAGCAGAGTCGCCCCAGGATCTGAGGAACAGCTGCTAACACACCCAGCGGCCCCAGGACAACATGGCAGGGGCAGGAAGAAGGCTCATCACAATAATGAGACACTCGCTTCCTTTGTGGTCATCCTGGGAAAGGTGGACGTGGTGTATTCTAGCATTAAGAGTGGCGTAAAATAAGTGAAGATAAAAGGGAAAAAGACAGTCATGTTAGAGAATTTTTGTTTTCAAAACAATTCAATCCTACCCCTGGTGTTGTGGGATAATCAGTAAAAAGGTCCTTCTTTCAACTCAAGTTACAAAGAGAAAACCGAGCTTTGATCACTTCAAAAGAAACCAAATACAGTAAATGGGGAAACCTGGAGGACAGAGGAGAAGGAGAGTGGAGTTTGTGGGCTGGAACAACACAGCAGCTGGTCGAAGACTCGGTGACGACAGCCGGAGGCCCCCCGTGCACCCGCGAGGGTGGCGCTCGGCAGGATCTCCTGGGTCAAGGTCGTCAGCAGGACCGCAGTCTGCAGGTGAGGAGCCCCCCGACCCCCACTGCAGAGCTCAGCAGACAGAGGCGACAGAGGGGAGGCCAGGTGCAAGCCCGGAAGCTGCGCAGAGTGCCCATCCGGCCAGGGTCTGAGAGTCCTGAATGATCAGATGGCTGATTTTCAAGTGGATGGGAAGAAAACACAACCCCAGGAACGCTGGAAAGTGAGGCCCTGAGAAGTTCTACCACCCGTGAGCAGAACGTTCTGAAAGTGGTTTCCAGATGCTTGGTCAGGGTCCAGACTCCAGGATCAGAACGTGGTCCTTGGACCACATTCTAGAACCAAGTCTGAACACCCTGTAATCAGGAAGGCACAGGAAAAGTACAGAGACAACGAGGCCCATCTAACCCCTGCTGTGAGTACTTCTCTGCTGAATTTGGGAATAAACCATGCATCCATCAAACATACACAAAAATTGTTTCATTTAGGTCCTCAAAACATACTGGCCTTGGGATTGAATCTGAAATCTGTAGTTGATTCTAGACTGTGGTCTGAGTTGGAAAGCAACGACAGAATTACGTGTTTGTAAAAAGTGTTTGAACTTTAGAGAACTTGATTTCTCTATTTTATTTATAAGATCTAGTAATTGCTGAGAAAGAATGTGCTTGCTGGGTTTGTAAATGTGTCCTGTGAAGGATATGAAGTGTTCTAAGTTTTGAAAATACTTTTAAAATGCTTCAGGGATTTAACTAATTAAGTCTCAAAGTTTGGTTGATTGTTTAGGTCAATCCCCGTTGTTCAACTTCTGAATGAATCAAGTAAATATCAAGTGCACATAGTTATTCTTACTTTTATACTAAAATGACTAAACTTTTAGTTAAAAAAATTCAGCCATTTTAAAGGTGAAGAAAAAAATATTTTTTTTACTTCAAAAACCGAGCATTGATTTAAACAAAAATTATTCTAAGTACATGGTCTTAGTTTTTACTAATGTGTTTGAAAAAACATCTTGAGTATTGTGTGTTTACCTTAATGGACTCAGAAAGGTGCTGCATTTTGCTGTGAAGTATAAGTAAGGCTCTTTGCTGTTTTTGATTTACCATGTGAAGAGAGAGAAATTATCCTGAGCCTCCAATGCATCAAATACAACCTCCTCGTGTATAGTTTTGACTTTGCTTCCGTCCAACTTATGCTCTTTAGTAATGATGTAATAATGACAATTTAATGTTTTAGTCTTTAAAAGCATGCCCATTGGCCTGTCTAACCAGCTTTCTTCTTAGCAACCAGAAGCAATGGATAATCTGGCTCTTCATGTCAATTTGTAGAAATGCTCTTTACCAGTGTCACCATGAAGGGACCTTGGAGGGGACAGCAAACTTTCCTCCTTCTAGAGGATGTTTTTCCCTTGAAGTTAGAGAGAAGCAACAGCCCTAAGAGCTACAAGCTCTTCAGCAGGAGGGCCTGGCACTTTATCTGGAACACATGAGGTGCTCAGCCTGCAGGGCTCGCTGCTCTCAGCTCCCAACATCAAGCTCTGCTCCCTCTTCCCCCAAGGGAAAAGTAAATGTACCCATGTCCATGAACCAAGGGATGATGTCAGGTAGCATCTCCAGGACTCAGAAGACACGGCTGCTGCAGGAACTCAGACACCCCCACTCCCCAAGCCCAAGAGACAAGAGTTCAGGCAAAATAGAAGCGATCTTCTTGAACCAGGGCTCAGGCCCTTCTCCGTGTCCCCTGCCTTGAACTTTTGTGCTCCCCAGTCCCTCATTTGCAAGCCCAGCCCTGCCTGCAAAGCCCTCTGAGGTGAGGTTCACCGTGCTTAGCCTGACACCTGGGCCCAGAGGACAGCAGATGGACTTCAGTGGGGGCGGTCCTTGGACTTGCTTGCCAAATTTAGGGTGACTGCAAGTATTGTCATCCCACAGGGAGAGGATCCCTGCTTCTATCCTCTTCTCCCAAAGGCCCCCAGGGTTGGAAAAGTTAAGATCAACTAGTCCCCAGCTCCTCTCCCTGCCAAACTCACTGACCTCTGTTCATTTCCTTGGAAGTCCATGGACGGGCTCTGCAGGCAGGTGGATGGATTTCCCCATGGAGACGGCAGCAGCTGGCAGGGACCTCAGGATTACTCTCCAACAGCCAGCCTCAGTCTTACAGCAAAGCAGTCAATGAGGGGGCTTCTCGGGCATACTGATGATTAGAGGTGCTTTGAGATTGCAGCGTGAGTATCTCAGCAGAGTAGAATAAGATAACTGACAAGACAGTGTGGAAGACACGGAAATGCCTGCTGGAGGGACGTGTCTTCAGAAGCCCCCGCGATGGACAGAACTCCCTGACTCACTGCCCACCTCCACCTCACCAGCCCCAGGCACCACCTCCTGCAGGGATACAAGGACCCTGACAACCCAACTACTCCCCATAAAAGGAACCCAAAGCTTCAGATAGGAAGGGATACTTCAAAGTGATTTGACTGGCCAAGGTTCCAATTAAGATGGACTCACACAGCCCCTCCTGAGTAACATGACCATCGCCCGCTTTTAGATCTGTCAGTCCTAGGAAACAGCTCAGTCCTTGAGAAGGGGATGTCATTGCCCTTCAAATGGAAACCCCCTAACGGCCCTCTTCTGGGAAGATTCAGAACTCCGGCCTGAGCCGGAACCGCAAGGGAGTGGCCGAGTCCTTTAACGATGTGGCCTCTGAAAGCACTCAGGAAAGTCTTGCGGGGAGAATTGCTCTTTTCTGCAAAGCAATGAAGTCCCTCTGCCCTAGAAACCTGACTTCAGTTCCTTGCTAAGTGGCAGGCTTGGCCATCTGCTGGGAGACCTCAGCTTCAAATGAGTCAAGTGGAGAGATGTCCCTTCAAACTGTCCTGTCTTCCTCACTCGTTCCACATAACAACCTCCCACCCGCCTGCGGATGGCTCCCTCCACAGGACCGCCCTGTCCTATTGTAATGAAGCGCGGATTGTCCTGTCGTTGGGTAGTTTTGCTTCATTTATGGATGGCCCGTGTCAGAGCCATGTGTCTGTGCCTCAGCACTCTCCTGGGGCCTCCTGGGGCCGGGAGAGGCTTGACTGGCTCACTAACCCTCAGCCTCACAAGGTGCAGAGCACATGGAGGGGGTTACCTGTCTCCTACGTCAGTTCAATTGGGACAATTCCCCCCCTCCCCCTGGGACAGGTGGCAATGTTTGGAGACATTGTGGATTGTCATAAAAAGGTTTGCTAGCAGCATCCGGTGGTGGAGGCCAGGGATGCTGCCCGGGACGGCACCCACAAGAAAGACCCAGTGTCAACATCAGCAGGTTAACGAGTCCCGGAGGCTGGTGCCGTGGCACTTAGGATCCTCTGAAATCAGGGCAGCCCGCAGCTCCACGTTTGTCCCTTCCTCTGAAACGTGTTCTGCTTTTGAGAATGAGAAAGAACATCTTCTGAGGTGGAGATGGAGAATATGAATGGATACCAAAAAGTTTCTAGTGCATAGAATAAAAAGTGTCTCCCAGCCACCTTAGCCATTAGGAGCCGTCATGCCTGGTGACAGCTGCGGGTGACAATGCCCTCTTGTCAACAAAGCCACTGAAGAGTTCATAAGCCATCTCTCTGCTTCTGTAAGTGCTGTTTTTAGTTGGGTATTAAAATCTCTTTGAAACTCTTGGAAAGTTTTCTTTGTAGAATTTTGCTGAGGGTCTGGGGGTGTGGCTCAGTGATAGGGTGCTTGCCTAGCATGAGCAAGACCCTGGGTTCAATCCCCAGTACCAATAATATCCAATGATGCCCCCATACCGAAGCTCCTACACAAAGGGACATAGCAACATTATTCACAATATGAAAGGAGGAAATGACCCAAACACCCAATAGCCAGTAAATGGATGATCAAAATGTGATATATCCCTACAATGAAATATTATTTGATAATGAAAAGGAACAAAATACTAATACATGTTACAGCCTGAAAGACCTCAAAATCACAATGCTGAGTGAAATAGCCAGACAGAAAAGACCACATATGATGTAATTCAATCAACATGAAATGCCTAAAACAATAAAAGGGATGCTTATAGAAAGAGTAGATTAGTGGTTTTCCTAGAGTTGGGAGAGGATTCACGGAGTTTGAATGAAGGTTAGTTGTAAGTGGATAGAGGGGATCTTTGGGGGCCAGTGGAGGTGTGCTCAGTTTATATTATGGCAAATAGTTACGCAACACTACAAATGTGCCAAAAGTAATTCCATGAAACACTTAAAGCAGGTGAATTTCTTATAACTCTAGTTCTTATCAAATAATATATTGGAACTGGAAGGATTTATGTTATTTGGTAGGAGATGTTTTAGAAAGAATATGTAATTGAGACTATGGTATCTGTGTCCTAGCCCCAATTCTACACACAATTAACTGCATTACTGAATGTGCCCCGCTGGCTTGCCTGCTCTGGAACTGTTTTCCTGTCATCTGTCTCTGAGCTCTAGCTTCTTCTTTTTTTTCTTCTTTCTTCCTCTTTCTCCCCCTCCCCCTCCCCCTCTCCTCCCCATCTCTCCTCCTCCTCCTTCTTCTTCTTTGTACCAGGGATTGAACTCTAGGGTTGCTTACCCACTGAGCCACATCCCCAGCCCTTTTTAGTCTTTATTTTGAGACAGGGTCTCGCTGTGTTGCTTGGGACCTTGCTAAGTTGCTGAGGTTGGCTTTGAACTTTTGATCCTCCTGCCTCAGTCTCCTAAGCCACTGGAATTACAGGACTGCTCACTTTCAATAGAGCAAATGCCACAACTTAAATCACAAGCCTGGGTCACTCCTGTATTTGTTCACTTCTGTTTACTCAAAAAAGAATGGAGCGTCTGCTCCAATGTCAGTCAAATGCAGGGCCACAGGGGTCGTGACGCAGAAGCATGCTCCTCACGGCCAAGGGCTCTCCTAACCAGCTGTCCACAGGGCGCAGGGAGAGGGCGCCCGCCCTCACCCCAGGAAGACCCAGGGAAGGGCGGGGCTGGCCCCTCACCCCCTGCCAGCACCTCGGGCAGGCTGCTGCACAGCCAGGGTGGTTCCTCCTCCCCGTCCACATCCTGCCTGGACAGCAGCAGGGACATGCGTGAGAACCCAGCACGGTGGCCACGCAGGACAGCTGTGTGCTCTCCCCAGGTCCTATTAGGCGGAAAAGCGTTGACGGTGATCCGAATCACCATTAAGCCAGCAAAACAAGAGGCCCCCGAGCTCAGATCACCATCCAAGACACAGGGGATTCCATTCAAGAATCCCCATTCGTCACGGACGATGTGAACTGGTGACCAACGTCAATGGCGATCGCAGTTCTCACTCATCCAATAAGATCGCCTCCCAGGAGAATCCCCTTAGCAAGCAGGGGAGGTCCAGGCAGGCTGGTGAACAGGGAAGACGAGCCAGAGCCACAGCTCAGGGGTCCCTGACCCAGGGCCACCATGGGACCGTGGCTTCAATGAGACCAGTGGACAGAGAGGAGACGTGCCGCGGGAAGGAAACGCAGAGTTATATTTCACTAAAACAGCCCTGCTGCGCCTTTTCCCACCGTGTCGTCTTACTGATCCTCTGGACTAATTTGCAACTCTGTCACCACATTACTAAATTAGGGGACATAATTCTCCCAAGTAAGCATTGAAGTCAAAAGAGAAGAAGAAAAAGAAAGAAACATCCTCTGGCATATTTTACAAAACCTTCAGGAAACTGAAGACTTGGTTTTGCCAAATGGTAAGTGCTAAATGCTGAGAGCCATCGCTGCTTCCAAGGAGCCACCAGGCATGTCCCCCAACACAACCTCTTCTCCACGGCCCTGTCAGGGTACGACAAACGGCCTGACTCAGTACTTCAGTGGAAATGGGGTTTTTTAAAAGATCATTTTGTTATCATTAAAATTCAACAAGCGTTTATGAATATACGTTGTTCTATCTGAAACAAATTTTAGCAACATAGGACAAGGGAGGCATGGAGCAGGAGAGCTCGCTCACACGCAGATCTTAGATGAGACCTACTACCTCCTCCCTCCATCAACTCTCACCTCCTGAGTATTCCCAGCATAGACCAGAGGTTCGGAACCAGGGGTGACTTTGTTCCCAAGGGCATTTGGCAATGACAGGGACAATCCATCCATACACCCAGCCTCAGTGGGTGAGGCCGGGGCTGCTGTTCAAAGTCCTGCAATACAGAGGACAGTCCCCACAGCAGGGCGAGCCAGCCCTGAAGGTCAGTGATAGAGAGGGAAGAACGCTACTTAGGCTGCGGATCTTTTTTCTGGTCCAGATCACCGTGAGGGGACCTGCCTTCGGCCTGTGCTGAGCGCACAGCGAGGCAGGACAGGCAGTGCAGAGCAGAGCTCTCTCCCTACGGGTCTGTACTGGGCCTCTGCCCTGGTGCTATGGTTTGAGCTGCTCTGCAGGAGTTCACGTGCTGGAGTCTTGGTCCCGGTGCAGAGGTATCCAGAGGCCGTGATAACTGGACATGGTGAGGCTTTGTAGAAGGTGGTTAGGTCTCTGTGGGCACCAGCTTCCGGAAGGATTAATGTAGTTCTTGAGGTGCCCCAGTTAATTCCCATGAGAGAACGTTTGTTATAGAGGCTAAGCCCAACCCCTGAATTTCTCTGGTTGCCTGTTAGTGATTTCTTCTCCCACCAGTGTAAGACCAATCACTGTGAGGCCCTCCTCAGAGGCCAGACACATGGGGCTGCCTGATCATAGACTTTGAGCCTTCAAAGTTGTGAGCTAAGTGAACCTCTTTTCTTTATGAAGTATCTAGCCTCAAGTATTTTGTTATAACAGCATCAAACAGACCAATATACTTGAATGGGAAGAATGGGAAGGGGAGAGGTGTTCCTGACACAATGAAGAGCTAGGGAAGGGTTTTCTAGAAGATACAAGTCTGCAGTTGCTTTAGTCAGCTTTTTCACCACTGTGACTAAAGGACCTGACAAGAACAATTTTAGAGAGGGAAAAGTTTATTTGGGGGCTCAGGGTTTCAGAGATCTCTATCCATTGAGAGCAAGCTCCATTCCTTGGGGCTCAGATGAGGTAGTACATCATGGTGAAAATATATGATGGAGGGGAGCAGCTCACATGATGATCAGGAAGCAGAGAGAGATTCTACTCACCAGAAACAAAATATAAACCCAAAAGGCATACCCCCACCTCCTCCAACCACACCCTACCTGCCTTCAGTTACCACTTAGTTAATCCTATCAGGAGATTAATTCAAAGATTGGGTTAAGGATCTCACAACCCAATCATTTCTTCTCTAAACCTTCTTGCATTATCTCAAACATGAGTTTTTTGAGGGACACCTCACATTGAAATCATAACAGCAATGAAAGACAAGTAGGAATCAGACAAACTAAGAAGGGTGGTATACAAGTCAGTTTCGTGTTACTATAATAAAACACCTGAGGCAACTCACTTATGAAGAGAAAAATATATTTGGCAGTTCAGAGGCATGGCACCTCCATTGGCTCAGCTCTGGTGAGGATGGCAGGTGATTCTAAAAAACATTTCGATTCTGAACAATGCCACTATCCAATGCAGCCACAAGGAGGCATGAGCAAACCCACCAGGCTGGGTTTTGCTCACAACTTTACATGGGACTTCTCTCACTCTTTCTTGCTCTTTCTCTCCTCTTTTTATTTTTATTCTTTATTCTCCTGTGCATGAAACACAGCTTGGATTTTCCTTGGTCTCTGGAAATGTGATCGACTGTGTGTGGAGGAAGCCGCACACACTCACTCTGTCCTCTTCCACTGCCCAATGAGGCTGCTCTCAACCAGATCTCCAGTGTCTCCATCCAATAGATGTGACGGAGGTGCACAAGATACACTTAACCTCGCTTTCGAATCTGACGTCTTCCCTTCTCTGGAAAAATTCTGTTCTCTTGATGACGAGTCCCCTGTGACAGGATATAAAATTTTAGCCAGCCGGGGCAAGAAGCTTAACCATTCTGGGTTTCTTCTGCTCATTTTCCTTAAAGAAGAGGATGAAAGATAAAAGCTTCCCTTCACTTCCTGCACAGGAAGGAGTCTCAGGCTTCCTTAAGCTTGAGGCCACAAGTGAGGACAGTTGTGAGCCAGCATGCTCCCCACTGCCTTCTCCTGCTCCCCACTGCCTCTCTATCTCACCCACTGCCTTCTCCAGCTCCCCACTGCCTTCTCCTGCTCCCCACTGCCTTCTCCTGCTCCCCACTGCCTTCCACTCTCCACCGCCTTCTCCTGCTCCCCCACTGCCTTCTCCAGCTCCCCACTGCCTTCTCCTGCTCCCCACTGCCTTCTCCTGCTCCCCCACTGCCTTCTCCAGCTCCCCACTGCCTTCTCCTGCTCCCCCACTGCCTTCTCCAGCTCCCCACTGCCTTCTCCTGCTCCCCACTGCCTTCTCCTGCTCCCCCACTGCCTTCTCCTGCTCCCCACTTCCTTCTCCTGCTCCCCCACTGCCTTCTCCTGCTCCCCACTGCCTTCCACTCTCCACCGCCTTCTCCTGCTCCCCACTGCCTTCTCCTGCTCCCCCACTGCCTTCTCCTGCTCCCCACTGCCTTCTCCTGCTCCCCCACTGCCTTTTCCTGCTCCCCACTTCCTTCTCCTGCTCCCCCACTGCCTTCTCCTGATCCCCACTGCCTTCCACTCTCCACCGCCTTCTCCTGCTCCCCCACTGCCTTCTCCAGCTCCCCACTGCCTTCTCCTGCTCCCCCACTGCCTTCTCCTGCTCCCCCACTGCCTTCTCCTGCTCCCCACTTCCTTCTCCTGCTCCCCCACTGCCTCTCCATCTCACCCACTGCCTTCTCCTGTTCCCACTGCCTTATCCAGCACCCCCACTGAATTCTCCATCTCACCCACTGTCTTTTCTGCACCCCACTGCCTTCTCCATCTTACCCACTGCCTTCTCCAGCTCCACCCAGCCTACTCCAGCTCCTGACTGCCTTCTCCAACTCACCCACCACCTTCTGCTCCTCCCCACTATCTTCTCCAGTTCCCCACTGCCTTCTCCAACTCCCCCACTACCTTCTCCATTTCACCCACTGCCTTCTCCAGCTTCCCCACTGCCTTCTCCATCTTCTCCACTACCTTCTCCAGCTCCCCATTGCCTTCTCCTTCTCCCCAATGCCTTCTCCTGCTCCCCCTGCCTTTTCTAGCTCCCCATGCCTTCTCCTACTCCCAGTGCCTTCTCCTGCCCCCGCACTGCCTTCTCCTGCTCCTCAACTACCTTCTCCAGATCGTCCACTGCCTTCTCCAACTCCTCCCCTACCTTCTCCTGCTCCCCACTGCCTTCTCCATCTCACCCACTACCTTCTCCAGCTCCTCCCCTGCCTTCTCCAGCTTCCAAACTGCCTTCTCCTGTCATCCACTGCCTTCTCCTGCTCCCCACTGCCTTCTCCTGCTCCCCACTGCCTTCTCCTGCTCCCCACTGCCTTCTCCAGCTCCCCAATGCCTTCCCCTGCTCCACCACTGCCTTCTCCTGCTCCTGCCCTGCCTTCTCCTGCCTCCCCACTGCCTTGTCCTGCTCCCAATGCCTTTTCCAGCTCTTGCATTGCCTTCTCCAGGTCACCCACTGCCTTCTCCAGGTCACCCACTGCCTTCTACAGCTTCCCACTGCCTTCTACAGCTCCCCCTTGCCTTCTCCATCTTCCCACTGACTTCTCCTGCTCCCAACTGTCTTCCCTGGGTTTAGACATCCAGCTACTGATTTCCAGTCCACACTGGCACATCTCCCAAACTTCTCAGACGTAACCTGTCCAAGAATGTAGGCTCTCATGACTTGTTCTCACCTCATTCCCCAGCCAAGGGTGGAGTCTTCCCCTCAGTCTTCCAGCCGTACACCTTAGGCTTCCCTTCTGTTTGCACACACCATACCTTTTACCACAGGTCTCTGCACAGGATGTTGCTGCTGCCCAGAACTTCCCTTCAACATACTGCTTTCTTGTTTGTCATTATATGATCTGTCAACTGCTCTGAGGGACTTTCCCCGCTACTCTGCATCTAAAATATTCCCTCCTGTTTCTCTTTGATTAGTCACCATGTCTATTGTCCTTCCATCCTGACCAAACTCCTCTGCTTTGTCTCCCACAAAGTTTGTGCAAGACAAAGAAACTTTGAACACAGAAGAACTGGCAGATTGCTGTGGAAGCCGTCTCAGCACTCTCTCCCCCTGCCTTCTGTTCCCTGCAGAACTTGACTGAAAATGTGAGTGTGAAAATACACAGGTCTCTGTGAGCCATCGGCGACCGCTGTGGGCGGGGTTAACCCCACCAAGGCGCTGTCCATCACCAAGAAAGCTGGGGAACCCCTGGGTTACCAGGCACCATGGCAGGTTCAGGGCATGAGCAGAGACCAGAACCCACATAGCACTGCCCACAGACAGGAGGCCAGGTGGACAACGGCTGGTGGTGGATGCAGACAGTGCTTCCCACTAAATTTCTCCCTCCCCCATTTTAGCTGGGAATTTAGCTGCCCAGAGAGAAATGTGCTTTTTGGCTTCCCTTGCAGTCTGATATGAACTTGGACTAAGTTTTAGCAACAAGATGAGAAGAAGGGAAGGACACTCTTTTGAGTTGAATTGCGTCCCCTCCAAATTCATCCATTGAAATCCTAGTTCCAAGTACCTCAGAATACAAATTTATTTGGAAGTAGGGTTTTTTAAAAGAGACCAAGTCATATGAGAGAGAAAGAGAGAGAAGAAAAGGAAAGAAGAAGGGAAAAAAAATAAAATAGAAGCTCTATAGAGTGAGAGAAAGGGGACAGAGAGGGAGGCAGGAAAAAAAGGCATAGAGAATTACTAGGGAGTGAAATCTACCAAATTATGCTGTGTCTATGTATGAGTACATCATAATGAACTCTGTGTGTGTGTGTGTGTGTGTGTGTGTGTGTGTGTGTGTGTATGCACAAGTGCATGTGCCCTAATTAGCAGTAATAATGGCAGAAGGGAGATCCGTAAAGTAGAGCAAGCAGGTTGGGGAGAGGAGGGCAGGGAAAGGGAAAGTTCTAGGTAATGACTGGTCAAATTGTCATGTGCATGTATGAATGTGACACAATGAATTCACTATCATGTGTGATTATAATGTACCAATAAAAAGGGGAAGTTTGGGCACAGAGATATGTGTGGAAGGAAGACAGAGGGAAGAGCCACAGGAAGGCTAGCTTTCTACCAGCCAAGAGGCCTGGAGCAGCTTTTTCTCTTACAGTCCTTAGAAAGAGCCTGCCTGGCCGTGCCTTGTCTTGGACTTCTAGCCTCCAGAACTGTGAGTCAATACTTTTCTGTTCATTAAACCACAGTCGGGGGTACTCTGTTATAGCAGTCCTAGCAAAGTAATACAGCCGCCCCTCATGAACTCCCTGGCCTTCTTCACTCCTTGCTGGCCAGGGGATGACAGGACCTGGAGCAGCCATCCTGGGTCCAGAGGAGGAAGCAGATGCTGAGGTTGGCAGAGCCATGTGACTATACTTCTATGAACTAACATAGAAAAAAGACAGGTCTATTATTTCTAAGTCACTTTGTTTGGGACTCTTTGTTAC